>NC_134400.1:49986170-50692169 GCF_050003625.1 Haematobia irritans
GGCACCGGAAGTCAAATCTGGGGATCGGTTTATATGGAAGCTATATATAATTATGGACTGATAGGAACCAATTCCTGCATGGTTGTTAGATACCATATACTAACATCACGTACCAACTTCCAACCGAATGGGAAGAATTTTGCTCTTCCAAGGGGCTCTGGAGGTCAAATCTGGGGATCGGTTTATATGGGGCCTATATATAATTATGGACCGATATCAACAAATTTTTGCATGGGAGTTTGAGGCCATATATTAACACCACGTACCAAATTTAAACTGAATCAGATGAATTTTCGTTTTCCAAGAGGTTCCGAAGGTCAAATCTGGTGATCGGTTTATATGGGAGCTATATATAATTATGAACCGATGTGGACCAATTTTTGCATGGTTGTTAGAGACCATATACTAACATCACGTACCAAATTTCAGCCGGATCGGATGAAATTTGCTTCTCTTAGAGGCCTCGCAAGCCAAATCGGGGGATAGGTTTATATGGGGGCTATATATAATTATGGACCGATGTGGACCAATTTTTACATGGTTGTTAGAGACCATATACTAACACCATGTACCAAATTTCAGCCGTATCAGATGAAATTTGCTTCTCTTAGAGGACTCGCAAGCCAAATCGGGGGATCGGTTTATATGGGGGCTATATATAATTATGGACCGATGTCGACCAATTTTTGCATGGTTATTAGAGACCATATACTAACACCATGTACCAAATTTCAGCCGGATCGGATGAAATTTGCTTCTAGTAGAGGCCTCGCAAGCCAAATCGGGGGATCGGTTTATATGGGGGCTATATATAATTATGGACCGATGTGGACCAATTTTTGCATGGTTGTTAGAGACCATATACTAACACCATGTACCAAATCTCAGACGGATCGGATGAAATTTGCTTCTCTTAGAGGCCTCGCAAGCCAAATTTTGGGGTCCGTTTATATGGGGGCTATACGTAAAAGTGGACCGATATGGCCCATTTGCAATACCATGCGACCTACATCAATAACAACCACTTGTGCCAAGTTTCAAGTCGATAGCTCGTTTCGTTCGGAAGTTAGCGTGATTTCAACAGACGGACGGACGGACGGACGGACGGACGGACGGACGGACGGACGGACGGACGGACGGACGGACATGCTCAGATCGACTCAGAATTTCACCACGACCCAGAATATATATACTTTATGGGGTCTTAGAGCAATATTTCGATGTGTTACAAACGGAATGACAAAGTTAATATACCCCCCATCCTATGGTGGTGGGTATAATAATGTGCCGATATAGACCAATTTTCGCATGGTGTTTAGAGGCTATATGTTGATATCACGTACCAAATTTCAACCATATCGTATGAAATTTGCTAAGAGGCTACGCACTCCATATATGTATCCCCATACATATTTGAAGTGCTATGTATGGCGCCTATATTTAAAGGTGGTCCTATATGGCCCATTTGCAATAACATACGACCTACATCAATAACAACTACTTGTGCCAAAAAAAAAGAAAACTCTAAACCCACTTAATATAACCCTCCGCCTTTCTGTAGGCATGCATTATAGGTACACACATGGACTGTATAGTCTGAGTGAGCCTGAAACTTAATCGGGCTGCCACTTTAACCTAACCTTACCAAACCTAACCTAAATGAAATGTCTTCTAGCATCACTCACAGCTTTAATTGAGCATCAAAAATTTGTGATTAAAAAATTATTTTATATGATTTAACAATATCACTTAAATTTTTAATTGATTCAAATCCTATATATCGACCACCCACTATTTTCCCTGCAGATTTCAAGAAAATCAGAAAACTTTCAATTTCAAAATTTTATTTCATTGTTGTTGTTTTTGATTTCAGCTTAATACCATGCATTAACTCTCTGTTGATTAAAGAAAAAAAAAACAATAATAACAAAAACAAAACGAATGAAAAACAAGTGAGTAAAGTAGAAACCACAGTAGTAGAACCACAGTCTATACGGCTTTGCCCAAATAAATTTGACAAACATTCTTTTCTTCTGTTGGTTAAGCTACACTTTTAGTTTAGTCAATGCATGGTTTTAAGCTGAAATCAAAAACAACAACAATGATTAAAGGAAAAAAACCAACAATAACAAAACAAATCGAATGAAAATTTTATTTCTATAGAAAATTTTGTCAAAATTTTATTTCTGTAGAAAATTTTGTCAAAATTTTATTTCTGTAGAAATTTTGTCCAAATTTTATTAATATAGAAAATTCTGTCAAACTGAATTATATACGTATGTAATCGGCCTTTTTATACCCTGCGCCACACTGTGGAACAGGGTATTATAAGTTAGTGCATATGTTTGCAACACCCAGAAGGAGACGATATAGACACATGGTGTCTTTGGCCAAAATGCTCAGGGTGGGGTCCTGAGTCGATATAGCCATGTCCGTGAACACATTTTTGTAATCAAAGTCTAGGTCGCAGTTTTAGTCCAATCGACTTCAAATTTGGCACAAGTATGTCTTTTGGCTCAGAATAGATACCTATTGATTTTGGAAGAAATCGGTTCAGATTTAGATATAGCTCCCATATATATATTTCGCCCGATATGGACTTATATGGCCCCAGAAGCCAGAGTTTTACGCTAATTTGCTTAAAATTTTGCACAAGAAGAACAATTAGTACTATAGTCAAGTGTGCCAAATTTTATTGAAATCGCTTCAGATTTAGATATAGCTCCCATATATATCTTTCGCCCGATATGCACTAATACGGTCCCAGAAGCCAGAGTTTTACCCCAATTTGGTTGAAATTTTGCACAGGAAGTAGAATTAGTAGTGTAGTCAAGTGCGCCAAATTTTATTGAAAGCGATTTAGATATAGCTCCCATATATATCATTCGCCCGATTTACACTCATATGACCACAGTGACCAATCCTTTACTCCGATTTAATTGAAATTTTGCACAGGGAGTAGAATTAGCATTGTAGCTATGCCTGCCAAATTTGGTTGAAATCGGTTCAGATTTAGATATAGCTCCCATATATAGCTTTCGCCCGATTTACACTCATATGACCACAGAGGTCAAATTTTAACTCCGATTTAGTCGAAATTTTGTACAGGCAGTAGAATTAGCATTGTTGCTATGCGTGCTAAATTTGAAAGAAATAGGTTCAGATTTAGATATAGCTCCCATATATATATTTCGCCCGATATGGACTTATATGGCCCCAGAAGCCAGAATTTTACCCTAATTTGCTTAAAATTTTGCACAAGAAGAACAATTAGTACTATAGTCAAGTGTGCCAAATTTTATTGAAATCGGTTCAGATTTAGATATAGCTCCTATATATATCGTTCGCCCGATTTACACTCATATGACCACAGAGGCCAATCTTTAGCTCCGATTTAGTTGAAATTTTGCACCGAGAGTAGAATTAGCATTGTAGCTATGCGTGCCAAATTTGGTTGAAATCGGTTCAGATTTAGATATATCTCCCATATATAGCTTTCGTCCGATTTACACTCATATGACCACAGAGGCCATTTTTTGCTCCGATTTAGTTGAAATTTTGCACAGGGAGTAGAATTAGCATTGTGGCTATGCCTGCCAAATTTGGTTGAAATCGGTTCAGATTTAGATATAGCTCCCATATATAGCTTTCGCCCGATTTACACTCATATGACCACAGAGGTCAATTTTTAACTCCGATTTAGTTGAAATTTTGCCCAGGGAGTAGAATTAGCATTGTTGCTATGCGTGCCAAATTTGGTTGAAATCGGTTCAGATTTAGATATAGCTCCCATATATATGTTTTTCCGATTTCGACAAAAATGGTCAAAATACCAACATTTTCCTTGTAAAATCGCCACTGCTTAGTCGAAAAGTTGTAAAAATGACTCTAATTTTCCTAAACTTCTAATACATATATATCGAGCGATAAATCATAAATAAACTTTTGCGAAGTTTCCTTAAAATTGCTTCAGATTTATATGTTTCCCACATTTTCTACTAACATTGTGTTCCACCCTAGTGCATTAGCCGACTTAAATTTTGAGCCTATAGATTTTGTAGAAGTCTATCAAATTCTGTCTAGATCGAGTGATATTTAAATATATGTATTTGGGACAAACCTTTATATATAGCCGCCAACACATTTGACGGATGTGATATGGTATGAAAAATTTAGATCTACAAAGTGGTGCAGGGTATAATATAGTCGGCCCCGCCCGACTTTAGACTTTCCTTACTTAGGTGAGGTTAGGTTATGTGGCAGCCCGATGTATCAGGCTCACTTAGACTATTCAGTCCATTGTGATACCACAGTGGTGAATTTGTTATACCCTCCATCATAGGATGGGGGTATATTAACTTTGTCATTCCGTTTGTAACACATCGAAATATTGCTCTAAGACCCCATAAAGTATATATATTCTTGGTCGTGGTGAAATTCTGAGTCGATCTGAGCATGTCCGTCCGTCCGTCCGTCCTTCTGTTGAAATCACGCTAACTTCCGAACGAAACAAGCTATCAACTTGAAACTTGGCACAAGTAGTTGTTATTGATGTAGGTCGGTTGGTATTGCAAATGGGCCATATCGGTCCACTTTTACGTATAGCCCCCATATAAACGGACCCCCAAAATTTGGCTTGCGAGGCCTCTAAGAGAAGCAAATTTCATCCGATCCGGCTGAAATTTGGTACGTGGTGTTAGTACATGGTCTCTAACAACCATGCAAAAATTGGTTCACATCGGTCCATAATTATATATAGCCCCCATATAAACCGATCCCCAATTTGGCTTGCGAGGCCTCTAAGAGAAGCAAATTTCACCCGATCCGGCTGAAATTTGGTACATGGTGTTAGTATATGGTTTCTAACAACCATGCAAAAATTGGTCCACATCGTTCCATAATTATATATAGCCCCCATATAAACCGATCCCCCGATTTAGCTTGCGAGGCCTCTAAGAGAAGCAAATTTCATCCGATCCGTTTGCAATTTGGTACATGGTGTTAGTATATGGTCTCTAACAACCATGCAAAAATTGGTCCACATCGGTCCATAATTATATATAGCCCCCATATAGACCGATCCCCCGATTTGGCTTGCGAGGCCCCTAAGAGAAGCAAATTTCATCCGATCCGGCTGAAATTTGGTACATAGTGTTAGTATATGGTCTCTAACAACCGTGCAAAAATTGGTCCACATCGGTCCATAATGATATATAGCCCCCATATAAACCGATCACCAGATTTGACCTCCGGAGCCTCTTGGAAGACCAAAATTCATCTGATTCAGTTGAAATTTGGTACGTGGTGTTAATATATGGCCTCAAACTCCTATGCAAAAATTGGTCGAAATCGGTCCATAATTATATATAGCTCCCATATAAACCGATCCCCAGATTTGACCTCCGATGCCTTTTGGAGAAGCAAAATTCATCCGATCTGCTTGAAATTTGGTACGTGGTGATCGTATATGATATTTAACAACCATGCCAAAAGTGGTCCATATCAGTCCATAATCATATATAGCCCCATATAAACCGATCCCGAGATTTGGTTTTTGGAGCCTCTTGGAGGAGCCTCTTGGAGGAGCAAATTTCATCCGAGTGAGTTGAAATTTGGTACATTGTGCTAGTATATGGTCGTTAACAACCATGCCTAACTAGGTCCATATCGCTCTATAGTTATATATATATCCCTCAGATAAATCGATTTCCAATCACACAAAAATTGGTCCATATCAAGTTCATAATTGTATATAGCCCCCATATAAGCGACCCCTATATTTCAATTCTGGCTCTCTACGTACCGTGCAAAAAGTCCATATCGATTCGTAATTATTTGTAGACTTAACTATACATAACTGTTTTGTCTAATATATACCACAATCCAAGAATTTCGATTGTGGATGACAGTCTTTCGTAGAAGTTTCTACGCAATCCATGGTGGAGGGTACATAAGATTCGGCCTGGCCGAACTTACGGCCGTATATACTTGTTTTTTACTAACATTGTGTTCCACCCTAGTGCATTAGCCGTCTTAAATTTTGAGTCTATAGATTTTGTAGAAGTCTATCACATTCTGTCTAGATCGAGTGATATTTAAATATATGTATTTGGGACAAACCTTTATATAGCCGCCAACACATTTGACGGATGTGATATGGTATGAAAAGTTTAGATCTACAAAGTCGTGCAGGGTATAATATAGTCGGCCCGCCCGACTTTAGACTTTCCTTACTTGTTTAGTTCAATATATCGCCAAGTGTTACCGCAATCCACCTAATCCGATTGTGGATGACAGTCGTTAGTAGAAGTTCCTACGCAATCCATGGTGGAGGGTATATACCAACTATGGCAACCTTGATCAGATATCGAAAGATATTGGTATCAGCCCCTCCCAGTTCAACTATAAAAAACCCGAGTACCCCATGGTAACTTCATCAGATCCCACATGTCCTCTCTAAATTTCAAATAATGTTTAGTTTTTTACTGTTTTTCAAAAAAAAATCGTGGAGAGGGGAGATCATCACTGGATCGATGCCCGTCCGTGATTTTCGGGACCTGGGCCAATATCTCGATACGTTAGAAATGCAATGATAAAGTTGGTATACCCCCTTTTTATGTTGGGGGGTTTACTTACTTGATACACTTATTTTTTGTGGTTGTTTTTATACCCTTCACCACTACTGAGTATAATAAGTTTATGCATTTGTATGTAACGCCAAGAAGGAAAAGTGTGAGACCCATCGTTTAGTATACCGATCGGCTTAGAATTAAATTCTGAGTTGATTTAGCGATGTCCGTCTGTCTGTCTGTTGATGTATTTTTGTGTGCAAAGTCCAGCTAGCAGTTTATGTCCGATCGTCCTCAAATTTGGCATAGAGTCCTTTTTCGGCTTAAAGACGATCCCTATTGATTTTGGTTCAGATTTAGATATAGCTGTCATATATATTTATAACCGATCTGTTCATAAATGATGTCTTTATAAACCGATTATCTTCCGATTTAGTATAATCTAATATTTGGTGAATCTCGTAAATTTTGCAAAATATCAGTCAAATCGGTTCAGATTCAGATATAGCTCTCATATATAGCTATCGCCCGATTTACACTCCTGTGGCCTCAGAGGCCAATCTTTTGTTCCGATTGACGTGAAATTTTGCACAGGGAGTAGAATTAACCTTATAACATAAATATGCGTACCGAATTTGGTTGAAATCGGTTCAGATTTAGATATAGCTCCCATATATAACATTCGCCCAATTTACTCTCCTATGGCCCCAGAGGCCAAAGTTTAACTTCGATTTACTTGAAATTTTGCACAGGGAGTAGAATTAACCTTATAAATATGCACACCGAATTTGGTTGAAATCGGTTCAGATTTAGATATAGCTCCCATATATAGCTTTCGCCCGATTTATAATCCTATGGCCCCAGAGGCCAACGTTTTACTTCGAGTTACTTGAAATTTTGCATAGGGAGTAGAATTAACATAATAAATATGCACACCGAATTTGGTTGAAATCGGTTCAGATTTAGATATAGCTCCCATATATAGCTTTCGCCCGATTTAAACTCATATGGCCCCAGAGGCCAAAGTTTTACTCCGAGTTACTTAAAATTTTGCATAGGGAGTAGAATTAACATAATAAATATGCACACCGAATTTGGTTGAAATCGGTTCAGATTTAGATGTAGCTCCCATATATAGCTTTCGCCCGATTTAAACTCATATGGCCCCAGAGGCCAAAGTTTTACTCCGAGCTAACATTATAAATATGCATACAAATTTGGTTGAAATCGGTTCAGATTTAGATATAGCTCCCATATATATCTGTCGTCCGATTTACAGATATGACCCCCGTAGATCAATATTTTCCTCCTTTTTACTTAAAATGGACAAGAAATGGAAATAAAATTTTTACTATGCATGCCAAATTTAATTGGTTCAGATTTAGATATAGCTGCCATATATATCTTTCGTCCGATACGAACTTATATGTCCCCAGAGGTCAAAGTTTCACGCCGATTTATTTAAAGTTTTGCACAGAGAGTAGGACTAACATTCTTGCAACACATACCAAATTTGGTTACAATCGGTTCAGATTTAGATATAACTCCCATATATATCTTTTGCCCGATTTACATTCATATGACAATGGAGGCCAATATTTCATTTCGAAAAGTTTGATGTGTTTCACTGAGAGTTGAATTATGTTCTTCCGATTTTAGCAAATATGGCCAAAATACCCACAAGACTCAAATTTACCTATACTCTAATTCGTATATATCGTCCTATAAATTGAAAATGAAGATTTTCGAAATTTTATGCAATTTAAATATATCCAACATTTTTTACTAACATTGTGGTCCGTCCCGGTCATCAACCAATTTAAATTTTGAGTATATACATTTCGTGAAAGTTTAAAAAATTTTGTCCAAATCGGTCATACGTATTTAAATATTTGTATATTGGAATATAAACGTTTATATAGTTCCTAACAAATTTGAAGGTGTTAAGATGGTATCAAAAATATTGATACCATCTTAAGTCGTCTAAAGTCGGCCCCGCCCGACTTTAGACTTTCTTTACTTGTTTTTTTTTTTTTTTTTTGATTATGTTTTGGTTAAAAAAAATGTCCTCAATCAATTAAATTTTTGATTGATGTTTTCTAAATTCAGCCAAAATTTTAATCGCGATAATATTCCTTCTTTTATGAAGCGGCATCTTTGGATTAATACCAAAATCTTTAAATCCAGGAAAACTTTGTTTTAGCGTAGTAGAAGATTGTTCACGATACTTTTTGGATCATACATAAGACATAAGACTCGACCCAATTGAACTTTGATTTCATTTCTACTTAATTGTTTATTTATTATGTTACGATATAGGGATTATGAAATTTCGAATGCGCCCATACTCAATACCGTTTTTAGCTTTTGTTTTTGGGTTTGTTATCAGTATTATTTTATGACTGTTTTTCTTAAAAAATATATGTCCAAAAAATAACAACGAAAAAAATAAAAAATTACGATGAGTCATTTGTTTACGTTTTTATTTTGTTTGAATCTAAAATTTGGGGTTTGTGTTTATGACCCAAGGTATTAAAATGCCCGTTGATCTATGTGTGTGTGTATGTGTGTGAGTATCTTTAGGTAGTAGAAAATATTATTCCGATTTCATGCAGTTACTAGGTGAGATTAAGAAAAAAGAAAGAACGTCCGTCAGAGTAACAAAACACCAAAGTGTAACGTTCGCAAGACAACAAGAAAAACAAAAACAGCTTAGAAAAGTAGACGGACGATAAGATTATGGGTTTGTTTTTCTAAAAGCGAAAGATAGTTACGGCTTTGGTTGGCTTGATATCATAAAGTTTACGATGCCACTATGGAAAGGCCATTCATTATCTGGGCATTTTGAATGTGGTTTATTCTAATTTGGCTAAAGTGTTTTTTTCTTTGGTTGTTTGCTCTTTTAGTCTATTTTCCGGATTTGCTTGTGGTTCAGTTTTTTGAGTCGTTATTATAGCTCGTATAATGGGCTCTTGTTACTTGAAGCCAAGAGGATGGAAGAGGCTTTCATTGCCGTTGTTTATGTTCAATATCTCTCATATCTGATGTCAGATTGCAAAAAAAAAACATAACAAGAAGCATTTCAATGGCTATCTCCAAGATTGTTGGAAATCATGCACAGATTCATAGATAAGTATATATATACCAGTTTCTAAGTCCAAGTACTTTGAGACCAACAAAAAATGGAAGTTAATCCTCAAATCAAGAGAAAATTCAATTCAATGGACAGTTGAAGGAAAATGTTTACGTTAGTACTAAGATTTTAACCTACACTTAAGAATTTTGGTATTGGTCTAGGCCCAATAGATCCCATTTATCGAGTTTTCCGTTTTCTTTATACAATATATTAACAAAGCTATTCCCGACCAATGTTGTCAGAGTTTGGGGTATTTTTTTGTGGATGGGGACAAAAGTTGGAATTTTTGAGGTTTAATGGGGAGTTTACATAAATTTTGGAATTTTTCCGATATACGTTCACTAAAATAAATCATTATATTCGGTTTATTTCTACATTATTACAAAAAGATACAAAATGGTGCAAATGAAGCATTTGGATTGGAAGGATTTTATTTTATTTTCGGGACCCAAGCGCTTATTTATAATTTTAATCAGCTAGGTTCATACGTTTTTCTAAAATTGTGAAATCATTTCGTGATGACTTGGGCCTAAATGTTGCCCTCTCATCAGCGCTCATCACTGATTTGGACAATACGTCCCATAAATATAGAAATGATGAAGACCTTCATATTTATCTATCACCTAATTTTATTATTTGAGTATTTAGAAATAAATTTTAGTCCATAAAAACATGGTGACCGAACTCCCATTTTCATTTTTCGAACTTTTTATTTGGTACATGGTATTGGTATATGGTCTCTAACAGCCGTGCAAAAATTAATCCACATCGGTCCATAATTATATATAGCGCCCATATAAACCGATCCCAAGATTTTGGTTGCGGAGCCTCAAAGAGAAGCAAATTTCATCCGATCCGCCTGAAATTTGGTACATGATATTGGTATATGGTCTCTAACAACCATGCAAAAATTGGTCCACATCGGTTCATAATTATATATAGCCCCATATAAACCGATCCCCAGATTTGGCTTGCGAAGTCTCCAAGAGAAGCAAATTTGACCTCCGGAGCCTCTTGGAGGAGCAAAATTCATCCGATCCGGTTCAAATTAGGAACGTGGTGTTAGTATATGGTCGCTAACAACCATACCAAAATTGGTCCAATCACACAAAAATTGGTCCATATCGGTTCATAATCATGCACTGTTAGAAAAATATGTTTTTCATATGTTCCGATATAAACAAAATGTGTTTCGGGCACAATTTTTAAACACAATATATTTAAGTGCAAACATGTAATGTTCCTAAACTAACACAAAATGTTTGGAACACATATGTTAATATGTTAGAATATATTATGTTTGGGGCATGAATGTTTCATAAAAATAATATGTGTGAATGTAAACATATATAAATTTACAAATTTCGAGTAAACATATATATGTTGTGATACTTTATTCAGAGAGCGACAGAGAGAGAGAGAGTTAGTATAGAGAAAGAAATAGAGATGGAAACCGGGAGGGTTGAATAAAAATATAACAACATAACACAGCGAGAGAATGAAATGAGAGCAATTTCTGTGAAACCGCTTGTATGTTGTTTCGGAAAACTGTTTCATGATAAGGCCAAAAATTTAATATGCTTAAGTCTAAATATTATTTAATTTGAATATTAGAATGAGTATTCGGAATAAAGAGAATAGACATTCGGAACCAAGAGAATAGACATTTGAAAAAAAACCGACATATTTGTATTACAGAAATGAGCACAATCTTCTCTGGGGAATTCTTCCAAGCATATACTATTTTTGGACTCAAAATGCTTCCAAACATATAATATGCTCACATAAAACAAACATATTAATGTTTCGGCAGTATTCAATAATATATGTGCTTCCTGCGAAATATGTTTGGAAGCGATTTTTTTTGAGGGTGTGGTTGCCACTAGAGCCAAAAAAATCTACCAACATTTTATTTCTATAGAAATTTTATTTCTAAAGAAAATTTTGTCAAAATTTTATTTCTATAGAAAATTTTGTCAAAATTTTATTTCTAGAGAAAATTGTGTTAAAATTTTATTCGGTTCATAATAAAATTTTCATCATTGTCAAAATTTTATTTCTATAGAAAATTTTGTCAAAATTTTATTTCTTAGAAAATTTTGTTCAAATTTCATTCGGTTCATAATCAGGTTGCCACTCGAGCCAAAAATAATCTACCAAAATTTTATTTCTATAGATTATTTTGTCAAAAGTTTATTTCTATAGAAAATTTTGTTAAAATTATATTTCTGTAGAGATTTTTGTCAAAATTTTCTTTCTATAGAAAATTTTGTCAAAATTTTTATTTCTACAGAAAATTTTGTGAAAATTTTATTTCTATAGAAAATTTTGTTAAAATTTTATTTCTGTAGAAAATTTTGTCAAAATTTTATGTCTACTTTGTCAAACTGAATTATATACGTATTGGATCGATCTTTTTTGATTTAATATATACCACGTATGGACTTACATTCAATTTAGAAGATTGTGTTAGGAGGTTTTAAGATACCTTGCCATCGGCAAGCGTTACCGCAACTTAAGTAATTCGATTGTAGATGGCAGTGTTTAGATGAAGTTTCTACGCAATCCATGATGGAGGGTACATAAGCTTCGGCCTGGCCGAACTTAAGGCCGTATATACTTTTTTTTTTTAATTTTTAAATTATTAACGATATTCTACCGCAGAGCCTATTTCATTATTTTTCGCATAAAAACTTGTCAAAATTTATATGGGATTTTTGTGAGGAATTTTGATACAAATTTTGCATTTTTGGGGACGAAAGCGTCCTAATTTGGGGAGAAGAGCCATAAAAATACTGACAGCACTATTCCCGACTTAAAACAAAGTTTACTTGGATCCAAAGATTTTGATCTACACTTTTTGGTCAAAATCTTTGAATTCAAGTAAAATCTGTTCTGAATGTATATTTTATACTCTTTGTTTTTGAAATTATTTTCACTAAATTTTAAATACTCACCTTTCAATTTTCTTCCCTTTGTTATAGTGATAGGAAAACTTTTTGGTTATTGCACCATTTATTTAAAGATTCTTTTTGTATACCCTCCACCATAGGATGGGGGTATATTAACTTTGTCATTCCGTTTGTAACACATCGAAATATTGCTACAAGCTCCCATAAAGTATATAAAGGGTGATACGGTCAAAATTTGGTCAATATAAACTTGACGTATTTCTTTCAATTTTGCATTTTCATTTTGAAGGTGTGTGTGTAGAATGTTGCTCCTATTTTGATTTTGGAATTCACTCTTCAGTTGTCAAAATGCCGTCCAAGCAAGAAAAGCAGCGTATCAAAATTTTGCTCGCGCATCGCGAAAATCCGAGCTACTCGCACGCAAAGCTGGCAAAATCGCTAAAAGTTGCCAAATCAACCGTTACAAATGTAATTAAACTGTTTGGGGAACGTTTGTCGACAGCTAGGAAGTTTGGATCGGGGGGAAATCGAAAACCGGAAGCCGCTGAGACGACAAAGAGAGTTGCCGGTAGATTCAAGTGAAACCCTAACCTCTCTCTCCGAGATGCCGCAAATAAGCTGGGTGTATCGTCTACAACCGTGCATCTAGCCAAAAAACGAGCCGGACTATCGACTTACAAGAAGGTAGTGACTCCAAATCGCGATGATAAATAAAATACGACGGCCAAAGCGGATCCCGGAGGCTGTACACGACGATGCTGACGAAGTTTGACTGCGTGGTAATGGACGACGAAACCTACGTCAAAGCCGACTACAAGCAGCTTCAGGGACAGGAGTTTTATACTGCAAAAGGGAGGGGAAAGGTTGCAGATATTTTCAAGCACATAAAACTGTCAAAGTTCGCAAAGAAATATCTGGTTTGGCAAGCCATCTGTACCTGTGGCTTGAAAAGCAGCATTTTCATATCTTCCGGGACTGTCAACCAAGAAATTTACGTGAAAGAGTGTTTGAATAAACGTCTGCTGCCTTTCCTGAAGAAACACGGTTGTTCCGTACTGTTTTGGCCGGATTTGGCATCTTGCCATTACGGTAGAAAGGCCATGGAGTGGTACGCCGCCAACAACGTGCAGGTGGTTCCCAAGGACAAGAACCCTCCCAACACGCCAGAGCTCCACCCAATTGAGAAATACTGGGCTATTGTCAAGCGGAACCTAAAGAAGACCAAAAAACTGCTAAGGACGAGCAGCAGTTCAAGGCAAACTGGCTTTCTGCGGCGAAGAAGGTGGACAAGGTGGCTGTACAAAATCTGATGGCAGGTGTCAAGCGTGAGGCCCGGCAATTCGGATTTGGAAAAGCGAAAGCCTAACTGAATATTTTTCCTGAATTTTATACTAATTGAACTTGAAAAAGAAATTTAATTTGATTTTTAAATAAACGATTTCACCGATTTACACGCGTTTTCCCTTGACCAAATTTTGACCGTATCACCCTTTATATTCTGGGTCGTGGTGAACTTCTGAGGCGATCTGAGCATGTCCGTCCGTCCGTCTGTTGAAATCACGCTAACTTCCGAACGAAACAAGCTATCGACTTGAAACTTGGTACAAGTAATTGTTATTGATGTAGGTCGGATGGTATTGCAAATGGGCCACATCGGTCTACTTTTACGTATAGCCCCCATATAAGCGGACCCCCAAATTTGGCTTGCAGATCCTCTAAGAGAAGCAAATTTCATCCGATCCGGCTGAAATTTTGTACATGATGTTAGAATATGGTCTCTAATAATCATGCAAAAATTGGTCCAC
The DNA here is from genome assembly GCF_050003625.1 of Haematobia irritans. Lineage (NCBI taxonomy): Eukaryota > Metazoa > Arthropoda > Insecta > Diptera > Muscidae > Haematobia > Haematobia irritans. Next base: position 50,000,593 of record NC_134400.1, read on the forward strand.
ATCGGTCCATAATTATATATAGTCCCCATATAAACCGATCCCCCGATTTCGTTTGCGGAGCCTCTAAGAGAAGCAAATTTCATCCGATCCGGCTGAAATTTGGTACATGGTGTTAGTATATGGTCTCTAATAACCATACAGGAATTGGTCCACATCGGTCCATAATTATATATAGCCCCCATACAAACCGATCACCAGATTTCGTTTGCGGAGCCTCTAAGAGAAGCAAATTTCATCCGATCCGGCTGAAATTTGGTACATGGTGTTAGTATATGGTCTCTAACAACCATACAGGAATTGGTCCACATCGGTCCATAATTATATATAGCCCCCATACAAACCGATCACCAGATTTGACCTCCGGAGCCTCTTGGAAGACCAAAATTCATCTGATTCAGTTGAAATTTGGTACGTGGTGTTAATATATGGCCTCAAACACCCATGCACAAATTGGTCGAAATCGGTCCATAATTATATATAGCCCCCATATAAACCGATTTGACCTCCGGAGCCCTTTTGGAAGAGCAAAATTCATCCGATTCGGTTGAAATTTGGTACGTGATGTTAGTATATGGTATCCAACAACCATGCAGAAATTGGTTCATATCAGTCCATAATTATATATAGCCCCCATATAAACCGATCACCAGATTTGACCTCCGGTGCCTTTTGGAGAATCAAAATTCATCCGATCTGGTTGAAATTTGGTACGTGGTGGTAGTATATGATATTTAACAACCATGCCAAAAGTGGTCCATATCGGCCCATAATCATATATAGCCCCCATATAAACCGATCCCGAGATTTGGTTTTGGAGCCTCTTGGAGGAGCAAATTTCATCCGAGTCAGTTGAAACTTGGTACATTGTGCTAGTATATGGCCGTTAACAATCATGCCTAACTAGGTCCATATCGGTCTATAGTTATATATAGCCCTCAGATAAATCGACCCCCATTCACGCAAAAATTGTATATAGCCCCCATATAAGCGAACCCCATATTTCAATCCTGGCTCTCTACGTACCGTGCAAAAGTCCATATCGACTCGTAATTATTTGTAGACTTACCTATACATACCTTTTTTGGCTAATATATACCACGTATATACCAGATACCACAACCCAAGTAATTCGATTGTGGATGACAGTCTTTCGTAGAAGTTTGTAGGCAATCCACGGTGGAGGGCACATAAGATTCGGCCTGGCCGAACTTACGGCCGTATTTACTTGTTTAACTTTAAGAAGCCATGTTTACTCTGAAATCTCTCCTATAATATCAATTTTTAAACTGACATTTACACTAAAAAAAATATATATTTACGTGATATTTTAGCTTACGCAACCTATATTAAATATTGAGGACAAATTTCTTTACAATAACGAAATTTTTACAATGTTAATTCGAGCTTATTGGATAGGAAGGTTAAGGGAATTGATACTATTAAGTTACTGAAAAAATGCCAGACACCAATCTCGCAAGCCTGACTCTGTTGCACATTTCCATAGTCTCTACACTTAAAAAAAGTTTACTTGGATCCAAAGATTTTGACCTTCCCTTAAGGATTTTGGTATTGATTCCGAGCCAAAGATCGTTAAAATAAAGAATTTTTTAGCGACCTGTCTGCCTTTAAATGCAGGACCAATAAAATTAAAATTACGATACAGATCTTATTTATCAAATTTTCATTCTTTGCGCGGTTTATTAGTAAAAGTACTCACGTACAAACAAATGCCAGTTTAAAAGTTCCAAATTATAACGGATGCTTCAAAGAAAAAAGTGTTTTATTAATTCCACAAAAAAAAAAAAACATTAAACCAAAGACGCTAAATCCTGAAAATAAGTTTTAGCCTATATTTGAAGCGTTTTTATCTTAAATCGAAAGTTTCAATATTTCTGTTAATTTAAGGACAATTTCTTTAAATCAAAAATGTGTTCCTTTACTTTAAGGAAAATTAGTCTAAGTTCAAAGACATGCGAAGTTAACGGAGGGACGCAAATTTACAAAATTTGTGTCCTAAATTTAATGAAAAATTTAAAGCAGAGATTATAAACTTTATTTTAATTAAAATTCCATTATTTTAAAGAAATTTGTCCTTAATATTTTGTAAATTTTGCATCCTAAAATTTAGTTTGCGTAATCATTAGTATCACGTAAATATTTTTTTCAGTGTAGTGATGAGATGATTTAATTTGGGTCTTTTATGTTAATTCCTTATGTATAGTCAGGCGTGCGAGATTTGTATCTGGCGTTTTCTTTTCTGTACTTAATAATAGTGATTCCCTTAATCTTTCTGTCCAATAAGCTCGAGTAAATACTGTAATAATATGTAGTTTAAATGATTTGGGCATTAAACCGGCCTGCATTGATTCAAAAATGTTTTTCATTCAATTTAAGACGCAAATTTTGTAAAGTTTCGTTCCTCCGTTAAAGTCACATGTCTTTGAACAACAAAAATAATTTTTCCTTAAAATAAAGAAAAACATTTTTGATTTAAAGAAATCGTCCTTAAATTAATATTGAATCTTTGGATTTAGGATAAAAACTCTTCAAATATTGTCCAATACTTATTTTGAGGATTTAGCATCTTTGGTTTGAAGTCTTTTTATACCCACCACCATAGAATGGTGACGGGGTATAATAAGTTTGTCATTCCGTTTGTAACACATCGAAATATCGATTTCCGACTATATTAAGTATATATATTCTTGATCAGGGAGAAATTCTAAGACGATATAACGATGTCCGTCTGTCCGTCTGTCTGTCTGTCTGTCTGTGTGTCTGTTGTAATCACGCTACAGTCTTCAATAATGAAGCAATCGTGCTGAAATTTTGCACAAACTCGTCTTTTGTCCGCAGTCAGGTCAAGTTCGAAGATGGGCTATATCGGTCCAGGTTTTGATATAGTCCCCATATAAACCGACCTCTCGATTTGGGGTCTTGGGCTTATAGAAATCGTAGTTTTTATCCAATTTGCCTGAAATTGGAAATCTAAAGGTATTGTAGGACCACAAATACGTGTGCCAAAAATGGTGAGTATCGGTCCATGTTTTGGTATAGCCCCCATATAGACCGATCTCCCGATTTTACTTCTTGGGCTTATAGAAACCGCAGTTGTTATTCAATTTACCTGAAATTGGAAATCTAGAGGTATTGTATGACCACAAATACGTGTGCCAAAAATTGTGAGCATCGATCCATATTTAGGTATAGCCCCCATATAGACCGATCTCCCGATTTTATTTCTTGGGCTTATAGAAACCGCAGTTTTTATTCAATTTACCTGAAATTGGAAATCTAGAGATATTACAGGACCACAAATACGTGTGCCAAAAATTGTGAGTATCAGTACATGTTTTGGAATGGTCCCCATATAAAACGACCTCCCGATTTGGGGTCTCGGGCTTATAGAAATCGTAGTTTTTATCCAATTTGCCTGAAATTTGAAATCTAGAGGTATTTTATGACCATAAAGAGGTGTGCCAAAAATGGTGAGTATCGGTCCATGTTTTGGTATAGCCCCCATATAGACCGATCTCCCGATTTTACTTCTTGGGCTTATAGAAACCGCAGTTTTTATTCAATTTACCTGAAACTGGAAATCTAGAGGTATTGTAGGACCACAAATACGTGTGCCAAAAATTGTGAGTATCGGTCCATATTTTGGTATAGCCCCATATAGACCGGTCTCCCGATTGTACTTCTTGGGCTTATAGAAACCGCAGTTTTTATTCAATTTACCTGAAATTGGAAATCTAGAGGTATTGTAGGAGCACAAATACGTGTGCCAAAAATTGTGAGTATCGGTCCATGTTTTGGTATGGTCCCCATATAAAACGACCTCCCGATTTGGGGTCTTGGGCTTATAGAAACCGTAGTTTTTATCCAATTTGTCTGAAATTGGAAATCTAGAGGTATTTTAGGACCATAAAGAGGTGTGCCGAAAATGGTGAGTATCGGTCCATATTTTGGTATAGCCCCCATATAGACCGATTTCCCGGTTTTACTTCTTGGGCTTCTAGAATCCGAAGTTTTATCCTATTTGCCTGAAATTGGAAATCTAGAGGTATTTTCGGGTCATAAAAAGGTGTACCGAAACGGTGAGTCTCGGTCCATATTTTAGTATAGCCCCCATAAGAACGATCTCCCGATTTAACTCCTTGGGTTTCTACAAACCGTAGTTTTTATCTGATTTCCCTGAAATTGTAAATATTCTGGTATTTTAGGCTCACAAAAACGTGTATCGGATTAAGTTTTTATCGGTCCATTTGGTAATGCCTCCATATAGACCGACTTCACTTCTTGAGGGTGTAGAAGGCGCACTGATCATGAAAATTGCATGAAACTCAATGTAAAATTTCCAGATTTTACTTCTACAGATTTAAGATTTCAAATCAAGACGTTAGTTTATAATTTTCTTGCACACTTACAAGAGATGTTAATGATTCCTCTAAAACTCAAACAAAAATGGTTCTTATTAATCCAGAATCTGATATAGTCCTCATAGGTGAAATCTTTAAATTTATCTTCGTGAAGTGTCCTCAAGTCCTCAAGCCCTCCTGAAATTTCAAAGGAAACGCTAATATTTGGTTCATGGTGGTGGGTATTTAAGATTCGGATCGACCGAACTTAGTGCTGTATATACTTGTTGGAACTAAGAAAACATTTTTTACTTTGAAGTATCCGTTATAATTTGGATTTTAAAGTGACATTTGTTTGTAGGTGAATTGCTTTATTAATATAACGCGAAAAAAGAATGAAAATTCGATAGATGAGATCTGTATCCTACTTATAATTTTATTGATCCTAAATTTAAAGTCAAATGAGTCGCTAAAAATATCATTACATTAGGTCAATATTAATATGAAATAATTCTCCTATGTTATTATACTACTCAAATAGTCTATAGAAATTTTTAACAAACAGTAATTTATATATGTGGCCAAAAATTCGGTCTGGTCAAAGTTTATACGCCGACAACCATAGATTGCATCGAAAGTTGTAGTTGTTGTGGTTGCAATATGTGTCAACCAGTATGTATTCAGGTTTGTTATCCAATCAATTTAGATTAATATGGAAACAATTCATTTCTATGACTTTGAGTGAACATGACTTTGAGTGAACATCATAAACGGGAAACCTTGTTTTTATGGCCTCATTACAATATCCAGGTTATACAATGGTAGGGAGTCTATCTCATCTTGGGGAATATTTAATTTCAAATCATTTTGTTAGGCAGTATCTCAAAAAGCTCATAAACAATCAGAGAACTCATTAGAGGGTATCTGGTATGTTTTGTGTTTCTTCGAGATGATGTTGCGATAACAATAGGCTTAGTTTTACAAAAGACTTAAAAGCTTAATTTGTCGATGGTAAAATGACAAAAGCAACGACCATTCCAATCATCGTAATTGTAGGAACTAGCGAGGCGTCTTAACGGATCCATTTGGGCTCACTTCAATATAAAACAATTTTTGGGTAATTCGCCCTAAGCCATTTCGATTTCTTACAGAAATTCAACAAACGTTACCTTTTCTTACAAAATCTTGCTTAACTGAGAATAAAAAACTCTGCCAAAAGGGAGAGAGATTAAAATCAATGATAACGCTGCTTACAAATTACATAGACGACCATGTATTAATAAATATTCACGACCAGATTAGGATTAAACGAATTTTCTTTCAATTAATGCTGGGTGATGTTTAATCATTTTCAAATACACAGAAATCTTGAATGAGAACAAAAAATCTTGACTTCATATATAATAATTATGAAAGGAATATTTATTTAAAATAGAGAAATTTAACTCAAAACAAGTGAGTGAGTAACAAGGTTTCCATAGTTGGTCGAATTCTACCAAAAATTTTATCTAATTATACAACTATTTTTCGAGCTTTATGGACAGATATAGATTAAGGAACATGGTTAATAGAGCCATTGAAAAGAAAACGCCAGATAGAAATCTATACACGCCTGGAGTGTACATGTTTCGGTTCGGGCGAATGAACCTTTTTAGATTTTAGATTTTTTACTGTTTGGTAGATTGGTAGAATTCTGGATGTTTTGATAGGTTTTGCAAAATATTCCTCTCCAACTAAGAGGTACTTCACAAATTTTCTATAGAAAAAAAATTGAAAAAATTTTCCATAGAAATACAAATTTGACACAATTTTCTAATTAAATAAAATTTTGACATTTTCTATATAGAAATAATGTTTTGACTAAAATTCCCAAAGAAATAAAATTTTGAAAAAAAAACTTTCTTATAAAAATAAAATTTTGACAAAATTTTCTTAAGAAATACAATATTGTTAAAATTTTCTATAGCAATAAAACTTTGACAAAATTTTCTATAGCAATCATATTGTGGAAAATTTTCCATAGAAATATAAATTTGACAATATTTTCTAATTATAGAAATAATGTTTTGAGCAAATTCCTATAGAAATTAAATTTTGAAAAAATTTCTATAGAAATAACATTTTGAAAAAAAAAATTCCATAGAAATGTAATTTTGACAAAATTTTCTTAAGAAATACAATTTTGACAAAATTTTCTTAAGAAATACAATTTTGATAAAATTTTCTATAGCAATAAACCTTTGACAAAATTTTCTATAGCAATAAAATTTTGACAAAAATTTCTATAGCAATAATATTTGGACAAAATTTTCTATAGCAATAAAATTTTTACAAAATTTTCTATGTAAAGAATGTTTACAAAATTTTCGATAGATATAAAATTTTGACAAAATTTTCTATAGAAATAAAGTCTTGAAAAACTTGCTATAGAAATAAAATTTTGGCAAAAATTTCTTATAGAAATACAATTTAGACAAAATTTTCGTTAGAAATACAATTTTGATAAAATTTTCTATAGCAATAAAATGTTTACAAAATTTTCTATAGAAAGAAACGTTTACAAAATTTTCTATAGACATAAAATATTGACAAACATGTCTATACACATAGAATGTTGGCAAGATTTTCTATAGATATAAAATTTTTCTAAGTAAATAACATTTTGACAAAATCTTCTATAGGAATAAAATTTTGACATTTTATAATATTTGGAAATTTTTTTATACAAATTAATTTGACAAAATTCCATATAGAAATAAAATGTTGACAAAATTTCTATAGAAAAAATTCTGCAGAACACTTACAATTCTGCAAACTATGTTTTTTGATGAGTGGCAAATGTCGGGAATATAATAAAGAACCTAACTGAAGCTCAATTTTTCTATCGCAGTACAGTATGAATTAATCACTAGTTTTTTTTTAAATGTCCATTGTATTACAACTCATTGTTTTTATACCCTCCACAATAGGATGGGGTTATATTAACTTTGTCAATCCGTTTGTAACACATCGAAATAATGGTCTAAGACCCGTAAAGTATATATATTCTGGGTCGTGGTGAAATTCTGAGTCGATCTAGCGATGTCCGTCCGTCCGTTTGTCCGGCTGTCCGTCCGTCTGTGGAAATCACGCTAACTACCCAACGAAACTTGACACAAGTAGTTGTTATTGATGTAGGTCGGATGGTATTGCAAATGGACCATATTGGACCACTTTTACGTATAGCCCCCATATAAACGGACCCCCAGATTTGTCTTGCGGAGCCTCTTAGAGAAACAAATTTCATCCGATCCGGTTGAAATTTGGTATGTGGTGTTAGTATATGGTATCCCAGCAAAAAATACTTCAGCAGTAAGAGTTTAGTTGCGCTTTTTGGTATACAATAAAGTAGGCAGTGCATCCATACGCTTGAAGCGGTGGCAATAACATAAACGAGTAATCAAACTTGTTTATGATCATTCGTTGCAACCAATTCATTGCAACCAATTCATTGCAACCAATTCATGCAGTATAGATGCATGAAAATTAGTGCTGTTTTCCTTCATGCCAACAATGCTATACTCAAGATTATATATCACTTCTGAGCAATATTTCTATTAAAATGAGCAATTATATCAGCGCTATGTAGAAGCTGCTCTGAATCGGGACATCGCCCACAAAAATCAGTGCTGATTCGGTTGTTTTGTAAACACTTGGTACTGCATCTCTCCCTAAGAGTCCTGCTGAAATAATGCTCCAGTTTTTGCTGGGATCTAATCCGATCCTATATGTGACTTCCTCTCTTGGAGGAGCAAATTGCATCCGATTCGGTTGAAGTTTGGTACATGGTGTTGATATATGGCCTCTAACACCCACGTAAAAGTTGGTCTACATCGGTCAATAATTAATTAAATTAAATCCATAATTAAATCCATATAAATGGATCCCCAGATTTTACCTTCGGAGCCTCTTGGAGGAGCAAATTTCATCCGATCTTGTCAAATTTTGATACGTGTTTAAGTCTCTAACAACCATGAACACATTGCTCCATATCGGTCCATAATTATATATAGCCACCATAAAAACCGATCCCCAGATTTGACCACCGGAGCCTCTGGTAGGAGGAAATTTAATTCGATTAAGTTGGCATTTTGTATGTTGTGTTAGTATATGGACACTAACAACAGTGCAAAAATTAGACCATATCGGTCCATAATTATATATATATATCCCCCATATAAACCGATCCGCAAATTTGACCTCCGGAGCCTCTTGGAAGAGCAAATTTCTTAGAGGCGTAAACTTCATCCGATTCGGCTGAAATTAAGGATATGGTTGTTAACAACCATGGCAAAATTGTTCCGTATCGGTCTATATGTTAAATAGGGACATGATGACTGAGTTGGCGAACTCTATAAGGATGGGTTGAACGAAGTTTTAATTGGGCTGAGCAATAGGATGACGCGGATGACATTATGATACTGGTATCGGGAAAGTTCCTGAATACGATTTCGGATGTGCTGAGTGAGCCTTTGCAGTATCTTTCGGAGTACACTCGAGGATGTGGATGCGAACCCTGGGAAACAGAGCTAGTACTTTTCACCAAGAGGAGAAAAGTTATCGGCTACCAGTCTCTGGTGCCGAATACTGCAGACCGCATAAAGGGGGCCTATGCGGCATTGAGGCCTTCCCTTTTTGCTTGTAAGACCTGTTGCCACAGATGGTTGTAACATGTCAACTCTTCTCGATTCAAATTTAACCGCCAAAAAATCAAAAATATCGGTTTAAATCAGACAATTTTATTATTAATTGTAGTACATTTTGCCAAAATTTTGAACCTTTCGTCCATAATCATTCAAATTCAAGCTGTTATTATAATTTTACATATCTCTGAAAATTTTAATGAAATGTAAATTTGATTGTAAGATTTGTTGTATCTCATTACCATTCGAATACCTTCAAATTGATTTTATAATGCATAATTGTCCGCCGCCGAAGAGACATATTTATTTCCGGTTAGCCGTCAAGCCTCCGCAAAAATTTAGTGTCAGCCGCCGCCGACAAAAATGGGTCGGCTTCATTCTCTGATCGTGAGCCACCAAAATATATATATATATATATATATATATATATATATATATATATATATATATATATATATATATATATATATATATATATATATATATATATATATATATATATATATATATATATATATATATATCTGTATCTGTAAGGACAGTAAAATTAAATGGAAATGCAATTAAACTAGACATACACTTGAGCAAGCAGATATATATATGTATATATATATATATATATATATATATATATATATATATATATATATATATATATATATATATATATATTTATCTGCTTGCTCAAGTGTATGTCTAGTTTAATTGCATTTCCATTTAATTTTACTGTCCTTATTTAAATTAACAGATGTAAACATCTTATCAGTAGAGTCCTAGGTATACATATTTCTATGCATTGTATATTTGTATAAATTTAAGGGATAGTGTCTTAGAGTTTATGATTGTACTAATTCTTTTTTACCTGTTAACATTTGGATCCCTTTTTTGGTTGTTAATATATTCTAATATATAACATGTTGCGCGAACACCCAAAGAAAAGTAGACTTCTAAAATCAAGTTTCAAATTCTTATTTCTAGCCTGAATCCGCACTTAAAATTTTAAGTTATACTCATATTAAGTACAAAGTGCGCTTATTCGTGCAATTCAAGTACTTAAAGTTTGATTTAAGCTTGTTTTGAGTTAAAATAAGAAAATTTTTTACTTAATTCGTCTGTGAGAGCGCAAAATAAAGATTGCTCTCCTCGATACTCTCATAGACTTTCAACCCCCGAAAACTGTTATTTTTTCTTACTTATTATGAATTTTCAATTTAATGTTTGGCTTTTAGTGTTAGCGTTGTTGTTTGGCTTGCATTTCGTCTGCTATCTTAAGCCGTCTACAGCTTAAAATAAGAAAACGTTAACTTGATATTCCTTTATGAGTCATATTAAATCAGAATACAGAATATGTAAAGGTTTTTGGTTTATTGTTCGCATATATGTGTGAAGCAGTACATTTGAAACACCAGTACAATTGCCAAAAACCAGTACGTGTACTAGCTAAACCAGTACGTCTGGCAAGCCTAAATGCATACAATATTTAAAAGGTAAGTAATATTAAAGTTTATTATACTCTCCACCATAGGATGGGGGTATATTAACTTTGTCATTCCGTTTGTAACACATCGAAATATTGCTTTAAGACCCCATAAAGTATATATATTCTGGGTCGTGGTGAAATTCTGAGTCGATCTGAGCATGTCCGTCCGTCCGTCCGTCTGTTGAAATCACGCTAACTTCCGAACGAAACAAGCTATCGACTTGAAACTTGGCACAAGTAGTTGTTATTGATGTAGGTCGGATGGTATTGCAAATGGGCCATATCGGTCCACTTTTACGTATAGCCCCCATATAAACGGACCCCCAAATTTGGCTTGCGAATGGTCTAAGAGAAGCAAATTTCACCCGATCCGGCTGAAATTTGGTACATGGTGTTAGTATATGGTATCTAACAACCATGCAAAAACTGGTCCATAACGGTTCACTTTTAAGTATAGCCCCCATATAAACGGACCCCAAATTTGGCTTGCGATTGCTCTAAGAGAAGCAAATTTCATCCGATCCGGCTGAAATTGGGTACATGGTGTTAGAATATAGTCTCTAACAACCATGCAAAAATTATTCCATATCGGTCTACTTTTACGTATAGCCCCCATGTAAACGTGCCACCAAATTTGGCTTGCGATTGCTCTAAGAGCAGCAAATTTCATCCGATACGGCTGAAATTTGGTACATGGTGTTAGTATATGGTCTCTAACAACCACGCAAAAATTTGTCCACATCGGTCCATAATTATATATAGCTACCATATAAACCAATCCTCAGATTTGGCTTGCGGAGCCTCAAAGAGAAGCAAATTTCTTCCGATACGGCTGAAATTTGGTACATGGTATTAGTATATGGTCTCGAAAAACCATGCAAAAATTGTTCCATATCGATCCATAATTATATATTGCCCCCATATAAACCGATCCCCAGAGCAAAAATAATCTAGCAAAATTTTATTTATATAAAGGGTGATTTGTTAAGAGCTTGATAACTTTTTAAAAAAAAAAAACGCATAAAATTTGCAAAATCTCATCGGTTCTTTATTTGAAACGTTAGATTGGTCCATGACATTTACTTTTTGAAGATAATTTCATTTAAATGTTGACCGCGGCTGCGTCTTAGGTGGTCCATTCGGAAAGTCCAATTTTGGGCAACTTTTTCGAGCATTTCGGCCGGAATAGCCCGAATTTCTTCGGAAATGTTGTCTTCCAAAGCTGGAATAGTTGCTGGCTTATTTCTGTAGACTTTAGACTTGACGTAGCCCCACAAAAAATAGTCTAAAGGCGTCAAATCGCATGATCTTGGTGGCCAACTTACCGGTCCATTTCTTGAGATGAATTGTTCTCCGAAGTTTTCCCTCAAAATGGCCATAGAATCGCGAGCTGTGTGGCATGTAGCGCCATCTTGTTGAAACCACATGTCAACCAAGTTCAGTTCTTCCATTTTTGGCAACAAAAAGTTTGTTAGCATCGAACGATAGCGATCGCCATTCACCGTAACGTTGCGTCCAACAGCATCTTTGAAAAAATACGGTCCAATGATTCCACCAGCGTACAAACCACACCAAACAGTGCATTTTTCGGGATGCATGGGCAGTTCTTGAACGGCTTCTGGTTGCTCTTCACTCCAAATGCGGCAATTTTGCTTATTTACGTAGCCATTCAACCAGAAATGAGCCTCATCGCTGAACAAAATTTGTCGATAAAAAAGCGGATTTTCTGCCAACTTTTCTAGGGCCCATTCACTGAAAATTCGACGTTGTGGCAGATCGTAAGTCTATTCATGATGAAATGTCAAAGCATACTGAGCATCTTTCTCTTTGACACCATGTCTGAAATCCCACGTGATCTGTCAAATACTAATGCATGAAAATCCTAACCTCAAAAGAATCACCCTTTAGAAAATTATGTCAAAATGTTATTTCTATAGAAAATTTTGTCGAAATTTTATTCCTATAGAAAATTTTGTCAAATTTTATTTCTATAGAAAATTTTGGCAAAATTTTATTTCTGTAGAAAATGTTGTCAAAATTTAAATTCTATAGAGAATATTGTCAAAATTTTAAATATTTTGAAAATTTTGCAAAAATTTTATTTCTATAGAAATTTTGTCAAAATGTTATTTCTATTGAAAATTTTGTTAAAATAGTATTTCTATAGAAAATTTTATCAAACTTAAATATATACGTATTTAATCGGCCATTTTAAGTGTAATATATACCACGTATTGACTACACGCAAAGAAAAAAAACGTTTGGAAAACGTGTACCGAAAACGTTTTTCTCTTGTTAGAGTTTTTTGAATTGCTTCGAAAATTTTAAACTTTTATCACCAAAAAAATTCGTTTGTTACACAATTTTTATTTTTTCAATAAAAAAAGTTATCTTTGAAACAACAACACAGTCCATATCGTTTATATCAAACACTGTTCTTTTCTGACTTTAGGTCTTTAATAAGACACATTTTACAGTTCAAAATTTAATATACAATGTAATGTTGAACATTTTTTCGGAATCTTCCGAACATATCTGGAATATATGTAAAAAAAAAAAACACAAAAAAAAACTTTGGTCGAAGCAGGGATCGGACCCACGACCCTTGGCATGCAAGTCGGACGTAGCAACCACTGCTCCACGGTGCCAAACTATCTGTTTGTTTCTGTTAAATAAACTTTGTTTATTCGGTTCGTGGGCGCCGCAAGCTATGCTATATAAATATAACTTATATGGATAATTATCTATTGAAGACCATAACAGGTACATAGCTCAGTGGTTAGTGTGTTGGCTTACAAAGTGCATGGTCCGCGGTTCGATTCTCCGTCCAGGCTAAAGGTAAAAAAAATTTTAAAAATGTATAAAATCGTATAATTTCTTCTACATTGTTGGTATTACAGGAAAAGGTGTTAAGAACTAAAAAACCTCGTGGATGTGAGAAAGATGTGAGGGAAAATGCAATTAGCAAGAAAACAATGTTTTTAAAATTTTTTTTTTGAGTTAGTCTTTATGAAATGGTTTTTACATCCTGGAAAAGAATAAACGTTTATCACAAAAAGTATATACTTTTCTTCCAAATACACTTCCTTACAGCGAAAAGCAAATGAGAAACGAACTTTGTTTGTCTAAAATTTCGTTTGGGAGGAAAGAATTATTTTTTTGCGTGTACGTGGTATATATTACGGTATTAGGAAGGTATCTTGTCATCGGCAAAAGTTACCGCAATCCAAGTAATTCGATTGTGGATGACAGTCTTCAGTAGAAGTTTCTACGCAATCCATGGTGGAGGGTACATAAGCTTCGGCCTGGCCGAACTTACGACCGTATATACTTGTTATTTGCAAATTTCTATATATATTCCATGCTTTTTACATATTTCAGTTTTAAAGGAGCGTCAATGGATTGGCCGACGTATGTGTAAGTACACTGAAAAAAAGCATGCCCTGTTCCCAAGATTTTGTCTTTACTTTAAAAGTTTTGGTATTGATTCAAGCCAAAGAATCGGAGAATACAAGTAAAGATAATTCTCTTTTAAATTTGGGTTTTGTTCACTTGCTTCTAGGAAGCAAATTTTAATTTTTCTCTTTTTTTCTTCATACGCTATCCTTTAAAAATGAGTTAACGACAACTTTATTTTCCAAATTAAGACCGTACTTCCAGTAGAAATTATGCTATGTTTCAAATAAAAAAGTCTTTAAAATAAAGTTTTGAAAAATATGTCCTATATTTGAATTATTTTTTGCTTTGTAGTGAAGAGGCAAAAAGATAACAAATTAAAATACAATTTCATTAAATTTAAAGAATTTTTCTGAATTATTAAAGTCTAGTTGACCTTGGACCAATATCATAAGAACAGATATATATATATATATATATATATATATATATATATATATATATATATATATATATATATATATATATATATATATATATATATATATATATATATATATATATATATATATATATATATATATATATATATATATATATATATATATATATATATATATATATATATATATATATATATATATATATATATATATATATATATATATATATCCCAACACACAGAGAGGAGATTGTTTGGAAATCGGTTGAAGAAATGAAAATTCTGCATTTATAATTAAATATCAAGTGTTTAATACAGTGTTTCATCTATTTCAGTGGATTTAAGTTTGTGCCAGAAGACATACAGTTGTAGGAACTAAATGTTGAAAATGTTTACCTGAATTCGGATGACACGACCTACCGTAATTAATTATGGAAACTGTCACTTATTTATCACCACTTACAGATGGTTTTCACAAACCAAATATCATTTGAATTATTTTAGAAATGTCATTTCTATTAAAATATTAATTTCATGTCGAAACAAGGCGTATTTTTATTGATTTCAAATTAAAACGATAGAATTCTCAGCAGCGGCAATTTTTTTTTAAATCTTCTAAGCATCTACCAAATTATCTGAAGAAATCGGAAGGAAATAGATAGGATCAGAATCAATGGTCAAGGAGTCAAATATGCTGGGAAATCAAGATAAGGTGGAAAACGTACATCTGTAATTCTACAAACAAAAACCGTAAAGATTGGATACACCAGGTATGTAGGTCCAGATTACCTTATATGTTCCAAAACGGATTGGGAGATATCGCAATTTCTAATTCAATATGTTTTTAATTGTTATTACACGGGAAAACGGCCTTTGTGCTCCGAGGTACCAGTTTTATGTACCAATCGATACAGTTTCGACAGGTATTTATCCCTAGCATTGTCTAGTCTTTAATTTGATCAATTAACCACAATCTTTTTCTTTTAATTTAGTAAAATACTGACCAGAGAGGTAGATAACTGAAATACATGGTTTGACATAAGAAATATGAACTTTCTCGATAGCTGGTGAATTCGGCAGATTTTCAGATTTTACTTCTGAACCATTTAAACTGACATTTTTACGTTAAGATTATAGGCAAGTATTTATTAATATGTCATGCCCACCAATGGGGTGGTCTGCAAATATTTGTAATCTGCAATAGTGTCAATAGTACTGATTTTCACCATTTTGCGTCCATATCATTTAAATAGGTGCGCATGTTCTTGATTTTTGCTGCGTAGGATGATTTCCAATTTATGGCGAAGGGTATACGAGCTGATTTATAACGAACATAATCGTGCTATTTTCATGATTTGATATCAAATACATTGTTTTTAGATTTATAATATACATATATTTAAATAAAATAAAATATAATATTAGATTGGGAACGAATTGGTTTTTAATTCAGTCAGGAATAATATTAAGGTCGGGCTACAGAACCGAATGATGAAGGTAGCCATAACCGATGTCGTCGGCAGACCCAACCAACACCATATGAGATATTATGGTGTTGGTGGGTTGACTGTTTTTTCAGTGGAACTAAAATTTAATCAAATTTTTTCCGAACGCTATTGAATTTCGGCTTTGTTCTAATAGAACACAGTGTACCAAATTTCATCAAAATGGGTTAAAAATTGCGACCGGAAACTAAGTAGACGAGTGGACTCAGAATTTCACCACGACCTAGAATATAAGTACACTATGGAGTCTTAGACCAATATTTCGATGTATTACTGAGAATCAAAACCAAAATCGTTAAGGGAAGTACACAGTCATGGGATCAAACAAAATATTTTTTTCTCCGAAAAGTTCGAGGTTTTATCACCGAACAAGTTTGTTTATTACAACATGTTCATTCTAGCTCTTGATGCCAGTTCGTCCGTCCATCCATGTATTTGATCTTTACAAATATTAACACATTTTAATGAAATTTGTTCTGATCAAATTTAGGCATACATCCAAACAAAAAAATTCTTTCGTCCGAAGAAATTTTAGACAAAATAAATTCCCCTTGTTACAATGTGTTTTCTTTAGGAGAAAATAACCCGAATTTATGACAATCTTGAGTATTGAAGTAAGGATACATTTAAGACTCAATTCTCTTTCAAGTTTGAGTTTTGCGTACTTGATTCTAGGGAACAAATTTTAATATATTATTCAGCTATTTTCTTCATGTTCCAATAAAGTCTTTTAAAAACTTGTGAAGGGCAATTTAAATTTCAGACTCGGCTACAAGTAAAACTTAAGCTATGTTTCAAGAACAAACGTCTTTAATACACAAAACACAAAAACTACTATTTTTTAATGTTTTTTTTTTGCTTTGTGGTCAAGATTCAAAAAGATAAGGATTTTAAAGAAGAATTTTTCATCACAAATATTAAAGAAAAGTTGACCACAATTAAGCAACATTTTCTTATGTTAAGATACTCATTTTTACGTTGAATCTGTTTGACATTTTATCAAGAAAAACGTTATACCGGATAAATGCTTCTTCTATGCCAAGCAATATTCGCGTATTTTACGGACATTGTTGGGCTTACGACAAGAGTCAGTAGATATCCTGACTCTCTTTATGGTAACCACTCCAATATTCAATTATCTGTGAATATTCATACGGCAAGGTAAACTAATTGGAATTATTATCCATTCCCATTTGAAATATTAGTAGAAGAAGCAAAAAACAAACATTAGACAATCGATCATCTTTGGTAATCTCATAACGTTCACATATATTTCGTTTCATAATTTGTTTTCTACTTATTTCTCTTGTATAAAAGTCGAACTCAATTGACGTCACAGTCATTTGGATGCTATTTTTGTGGAAATGTTGATAGGAAATCAAACGATTGTTGTATTGTGTGTGTGTGTATAGACTCTCATTGCGATTATATTTGTTTTCAGTTTCGTAAAAAAGAAGATAATGAGTTCAATAATGCGATTTAAATCAATGTCAAGAAATGAAACCATTAGCTTCTGGGGGACCACATAACCCAGAAATCCAAGAACGAAAATCTCAATCAGGTAGGCTATGAACACAGCATGGGCATCGGTATGACTTCCTGGTTACTAAGAGCAATGCTGGCTGGCCCCAAGAATCGTTGATAGCAACACCAGTAAGTCGCCTGTAAAAGTACATAATTGTCTGGGCCCCTTGAAATGGTTATCATTGTCAGCGATCAAGTCATTCATCCTAGCTAAATAATAACGACCATAAAGTCTTATTTTCTTCCCTTTCTGGCTGCAATCAGTTCTTTTAAAGAAAACCACCAATTCGATTTACAAGTTTGCCCTTGTTAATAATCTCTATGGTAATCACAAATGGAGAAGAACTAACGAATGACCCATGATCGAATGGCAACATACAACAAACTAGTATTTTGAAAAGATTATCTAGGTTTTGGATCAACCACAATGGTTAGTTAGAAACTAAGAAAAACAAGTACACTGAAAAAAATATTGTCGTGAGGTCAAAGATTTCATGTCTTTAAAATACGAATACAAATTTTGCTTAGCATAGAAGACGCATTTCTCTAAAATAAAGTTATTTTCCTTGTCCAAAAGTCGATAAACTTTTCAATGAAGTCGTATTGTCCTTATAATTAAGTGATTTGACTTAAAAATGGGTATCATGTTAAAAAAAAAAACAAGTATATACGGCCGTAAGTTCGGTCAGGCCGAAGCTTATGTACCCTCCATCATGGATTGCGTAGAAACTTCTTCTAAACACTGCCATCCACAATCGAATTACTTAAGTTGCGGTAACTCGTGCCGATGGCAAGGTATCTTAAAACCTCCTAACACCATCTTCTAAATTGTATGTAAGTCGATACGTGGTATATATTAAATCAAACAAGATCGATCCAATACGTATATAATTCAGTTTGACAAAGTAGACATAACATTTTGACAAAATTTTCTACAGAAAATAAAATTTTAACAAAATTTTCTATAGAAATAAAATTTTCACAAAATTTTATATAGAAATAAAAATTTTGACAAAATTTTCTATAGAAATAAACTTTTGACAAAATATTGTATAGAAATAAAATCTTGGTAGATTATTTTTGGCTCGAGCGGCAACCATGATTATGAACCGAATAAAATTTGAACAAAATTTTCTATAGAAATAAAATTTTGAAAATCTTTCTCAAAATTTTGACAAAATTTTCTATATAAATAAAATTTTGGTAGGTTATTTTTGGCTATAGTGGCAACCATGATTATGAACCGATATGGACCAATTTTTGTGTGATTGGACCAATTTTGGTATGGTTGTTAGCGACCATATACTAACACCACGTTCCTAATTTGAACCGGATCGGATGAATTTTGCTCCTCCAAGAGGCTCCGGAGGTCAAATCTGGAGAACGTTTTATATGGGGGCTATATATAATTATGGACCGATATGGACCAATTCTGGCACGGTTGTTAAAGATCATATACTAACACCATGTTCAAAATTACAACCAGATTGGATGAAATTTGCTTCTCTTGGAGACTTCGCAAGCCAAATCTGAGGATCGGCTTATATGGGGGCTATATATAATTATGAACCGATGTGGACCAGTTTTTGCATGGTTGTTAGAGACCATATAGCAATATCATGTACCAAATTTCAGGCGGATCGGATGAATTTTGCTTCTCTTTGAAGCTCCGCAACCCAAATCTGGGGATCGGTTTATATGGGCGCTATATATAATTATGGACCGATGTGGACCAATTTTTGCACGGTTGTTAGAGACCATATACCAATACCATGTAACAAATTTCAGCCGGATCGGATGCAATTTGCTTCTCTTTGAGGCTTCGCAAACAAAATCTGGAGATCGGTCTATATGGGGTCTATATATAATTATGGACCGATGTGGACCAATTTTTGCATGGTTGTTAGAGACCATATACCAACATCACGTACCAAATTTCAGCCGGATCGGATGAAATTTGCTTCTCTTTGAGGCTCCGCAAGCCAAATCTGGGGATCGGTTTATATGGGGGGCTATATATAATTATGGACCGATGTGGACCAATTTTTGAATGATTGTTAGAGACCATATACCAACACCATGTACCAAATTTCAGCCGGATCGGATGAAATATGCTTCTCTTAGAGGCTCCACAAGCCAAATCTGGGGATCGGTTTATATGGGGGCTATATATAATTAAGGACCGATATGGACCAATTTTTGCATGGTTGTTAGAGACCATATACCAACATCATGTACCAAATTTCAGCCGGATCGGATGAAATTTGCTTCTCTTTGAGGCTCCGCAAGCCAAATCTGGGGATCGGTTTATATGGGGGCTATATATAATTATGGACCGATGTGGACCAATTTTTGCATGATTGTTAGAGACCATATACCAACACCATGTACCAAATTTCAGCCGGATCGGATGAAATATGCTTCTCTTAGAGGCTCCACAAGCCAAATCTGGGGATCGGTTTATATGGGGGCTATATATAATTATGGACCGATGTAGACCAATTTTTGCATGATTGTTAGAGACCATATACCAACACCATATACCAAATTTCAGCCGGATCGGATGAAATATGGTTCTGTTAGAGGCTCCACAAGCCAAATCTGAGGGTCCCTTTATATGGGGGCTATACGTAAAAGTGGACCGATATGGCCCATTTTCAATACCATCCGACCTACATCGATAACAACTACTTGTGCCAAGTTTCAAGTCGATAGCTTGTTTCGTTCGGAAGTTAGCGTGATTTCAACAGACGGACGGACGGACGGACATGCTTAGATCGACTCAGAATTTCACCACGACCCAGAATATATATACTTTATGGGGTCTTAGAGCAATATTTCGATGTGTTACAAACGGAATGACAAAGTTAATATACCCCCATCCTATGATGGAGGGTATAAAAATTTATAGGCTAAGATCAACTTGACTTTAATAATTCAGAAAAATTCTTTAAATTTAATGAAATTGTCTTTAAATTTTTTGTCTTTTTGCATCTTGACTACAAAGCAAACAATCGTTCAAATATAGGACATGTTTCTCAAAGTTTATTTTAAAGAAGTTTTTTACTTCAAACATAGCATAATTTCTACTGGAAGTCGAGTCCTAATTTGGAAAATAAAGTTGCCGTTAACTCGTTTTTAAAGGAATTTTATAGCATATGAAGAAAAAAAGCTGAGAAAGCGAAAAATTAAAATTTGCTTCCTAGAAGCAAGTACACAAAACCTAAATTTAAAAGAGAATTGTGTCTTAAAAGTATCCTTACTTGTATTCTCCGCTTCTTTGGCTCGGAATCAATACCAAATTTTTTAAAGTAAAGACAAAATCTTAGGAACCGAGTATGCTTTTTTTTCAGTGTAAGGAAAGTCTAAAGTCGGGCGGGGCCGACTATATTATACCCTGCACCACTTTGTAGATCTACATTTTCGATACCATATCACATCCGTCAAATGTGTTGGGTGCTATATATAAAGGTTTGTCGCAAATACATACATTTAACTATCACTCGATTTGGACAGAATTTGATAGACTTTTACAAAATCTATAGACTCAAAATTTAAGTTGGCTAATGCACTAGGGTGGAACACAATTTTAGTAAAAAAAATATGGGAAACATTTAAATCTGAAGCAATTTTAAGGAAACTTCGCAGAAGTTTATTTATGATTTATTAGAGTCATTTTTACAACTTTTCGACTAAGCAGTGGCGATTTAATAAGGAAAATGTTGGTATTTTGACCATTTTTGTCGAAATCAGAAAAACATATATATGGGAGCTATATCTAAATCTGAACCGATTTCAATCAAATTTGACACACATAACTATATTACTAATTTTACTCCTAGTGCAAAATTTCAACCAAATTGGGCCAAAGCTCTGGCTTCTGGGCCACATAAGTCCATATCGGGCGAAGGATATATATGGGAGCTATATCTAAACCTGAACCGATTTCAATCAAATTTTGCAAACTTCACTATACTACTAATTGTACTCTTAGTGCAAAATTTCAACCAAATTCAGCCAAAAATCTGGCTTCTGGGGCCATATAAGTCCATATCGTGCGAAAGACATATATGGAAGCTATATCTAAATCTGAACCGATTTCAATAAAATTTTGCACACTTGACAACACTACTAATTGTACTCCTAGTGCAAAATTTCAACCAAATTGGGGTAAAACTCTGGCTTCTGGGACCATATTAGTACATATCGGGCGAAAGATATATATGGGAGCTATATCTAAATCTGAATCGATTTCAACCAAATTTGGCACGCATAGCTACAATGCTAAATCTACTCCCTGTGCAAAATTTCAACCAAATTCGGCCAAAAATCTGGCTTCTGGGGCCATATAAGTCCATATCGGGCGAAAGATATATATGGGAGCTATATCTAACTCTGAACCGATTTCAATCAAATTTTGCACACTTGACTATACGACTAAGTGTTATGTTTGTACAAACTTTCAAGCAAATCGGTATAAAACTCTGGCTGCTGGGTCCATATTAGTGCATATCGGGCGAAAGATATATGTGGGAGCTATATCTAAATCTGAACCGATTTCTTTCAAAATCAACAGGGTTCTATTCTGACCCAAATTAGGAACATGTGCCAAATTTGAAGGCGATTTGACTTAAATTGCGACCTAGACTTTGATCACAAAAATGTGTTCACAAACAGACGGACGGACGGTCAGACGGACATGGTTATATCGACTCAGGGACCCACCCTGAGCATTATTGCCAAGTACACCATGTGTCTATCTCGTCTCCTTCTGGGTGTTACAAACATATGCACTAAGTTATAATACCCTGTTGCGGAGGGTATAAAAACAAAATAAGTACACTCAAAGAAAAAAATCCTTTCCTCCGGAACGAAATTTACGACAAAAAAATTCTCCTTTTTCTATAAAGATTCTAGCCAAAGCGGGATGTTTCGCTGCGCATTCCTGATTTTTATACCCTCAACCATAGGATGGGGATATATATATATATATATATATATATATATATATATATATATATATATATATATATATATATATATATATATATATATATATATATATATATATATATATATATATATATATATATATATATATATATATATATATATATATATATATATATATATATATATATATATATATATATATATATATATATAATATATATATATATATATATATATTCTGGGAAGTGGTGAAAATTTGAGTCGATTTGAGCATGTCTGTCCGTCCGTCTGTTGAAATCACGCTAACTTCCGAACGAAACAACCTATTGGCTTGAAACTTGGTATAAGTAGTTGTTATTGATGTAGGTCGGATGTAATTGTAAATGGGCCATATCGGACCACTTTTACGTATAGCCCCCATATAAACTCACCCCCAGATTTGGCTTGCAGAGCCTTTTGGAGGAGCAAAATTCATCCGATCCGGTTGAAATTTGGTATGTGGTGTTAGTATATGGCCTATAACAACCATGCAAAAATTGGTTAAAATTTGGTACGTGGTGTTAGTATATGGTATCTAACAACCATGCAAAAATTGGTCTACTTCGGTCCATAATTATATATAGCCCCCATATAAACTGATCCCCACATTTGACCTCCGGAACCTCTTGAAGGAGCAAACTTCATCCGATTCGGTTGAAATTTGGTACATTACGCTAGTATATGGCCGCTAACAGCCATGCAAAAATTGGTCCATATCGGTCTATAGTTATACATAGCCAATGGCCAATCACACAAAAATTGGTCCATATCGCCAAAATTAATCTACCAAAATTTTATGTATATAAAAAATTTTGTCAAAATTTTATTACTATAGAAAGTTTTGTCAACAGTTTATTTCTGTAGAAAAGTTTGTTAAAATTTTATTTACGACTCCGTGATTCACGCGTGTCACAACAATTTCGTGTCACGCGCACACTCTAATACCGATCATCTTAGAATTCAATTCTGAGTCGTTTTAGTGATATCCGTCTGTCTGGCTGTTTATGTATTTTTGTGTGCAAAGTACAGCTCACATTTTAGATCCGATTGTTCTCAAATTCGGCATGGGGTCCTATTTCGGGTCAAAGACGATTCATATTGATTTTGGAAAAAATAGTTTCCGATTTAGATATAGCTGCCATAAATAGTTATCAAACCAATCTTCTTCAAATTCTGTAGGATTAAATATATGTATTTTTTGTATGTATGTGTAGCCGTGGCAGCCATTTGACTCAAATTATTAATAACATACCTTCCTCGTTATTATGAAATGAACTTCGGATCATTAAGCTCAAAAAATTACACTATTCTTTGAATACCAAAATCACACCTTTTATTGGACAACCCTGTATATGTGAAAAATACCACTAATTGATTCCCAAGAATCGCATTTCTTACAGAGTGGAATCATAAATATTTACATGCTTCTATGCGTATACATATCGTGTATACCATAAGTGTATGTTCTTCTCTTTACTTTCGTTACACTCCCAATTTCAACATTGCTATGTGCTATCTATCTCATTTTATTATTTGTTATATATTATTATAATTATTACGAGGGCGCTTCGGAAACTTCTTAGCCTATCAATGGAAGAGAATATGTTATATTCGAAGCTTGGTATCATAGACTATTAGAATAAAAATCCGAGCACATATTTTTTGCCGCTTTCGAAACACTGTGCACCTGATTGAAACCACAATTGTAGGTCAATCTGAGATGTTTGACAATGAAACAAATCATCAAAAGGTTGCCAGCGTTACCAAAATGATAATAGCTAAAAATCACCCTTTATTTATTTTTATCTATTAGCGTATTCCATCAGGAACATAGGCTATTCACATAGAATCTCCATCTTACTCTATCCGAGAGAAAAGTTCACCACTGTGATATCACAATGGACTGAATAGTCTAAGTGAGCCTGATACATCGGGCTGCATATAACCTAACCTAACCTACTCTATCCGAAGCATTATATCTTAACTCGTTAAAATTTTTCCAGTTTCATTAAGAATAGTTCTTCTCCATGTGGTTTTTGCTCGTTCTCTGCTACGCGTACCCTGAGTGTTCCAACTCAGTGTTTCATGGCGACCCCCCCCCCCAAAGACCCCGATTTGGGGTCTTTGGCTTATAGAAATCGTAGTTTTTACACAATTTGCCTGAAATTTGAAATCTAGAGTTATTTTATGACCATAAAGAGGTGTGCCAAAACTGGTGAGTATCGGTCCATGGTTTGGTATAGCCCCCATATAGACCGATCTACCGATTTTACTTCTTGGGCGTAGACAAACCGTAGTTTTTATACAATTTACCTGAAATTGGAAATCTAGAGGTATTTAAGGACCATAAAGAGGTATGCTGAAAATGGTGAGTATCGGTCCATGTTTTGGTATAGCTCCCATATAGACCGATCTCCCGATGTTACTTCTTGGGCTTATAGAATCCACAGTTTTGGTTCAATTTACATGAAATTGGAAATCTAGAGGTAGTTTAGAACCATAAAGACGTGTGCCAAAAATGGTGAGCATCGGTCCATGTTTTGGTATGGTCCACATATAAACCGACCTCCCGATTTGGTCTCTTGGGCTTATAGGAACCGTAGTTTTTATCCAATTTGCCGAACATTGGAAATCTAAAGGTATTTTAGGGATATAAAGGGGTGTGCCGAAAATGGTATACCATGTTTTGGTATAGCCCCCATATAGACCGATTTCTCGATTTTATTTCTTGGGCTTATGGAAACCGTTGTTTTCATCCAATTTGCCTGCAATTGGAAATATGGAGGTATTTTAGGGCCATAAAGAGGTGTGCCAAAAATGGTGAGTATTGCTTCATGTTTTGCTATGGTCCCCATATAGACCGACCTCCCGATTTTACTTCTTGGGCTTTTAGAATCCGAAGTTTTTATCCAATTGCCTGAAATTGGAAATCTAGAGGTATTTTCGGGCCATAAAGAGGTGTGCCGAAAATGGTGAGTATCGGTCCATATTTTAGTATATCCCCCATAAGAACGATCTCCCGATTTAACTCCTTGGGTTTTCATTGATCTTAACATGGAATCGGGCAGCACTCAGTGATAAGAGAGAAGTTCACCAATGTGGTATCACAATGGACTTAATAGTCTACCTAGCAAAACAAAACTTCTTCCAAAGGCACAACTTTAAAAGCACTTCTAGAAGATGCACTCCCAATGATGTTCTTTATTTTAACTATACAGGAAGTTCTTTTAATTTAATTTTTATAACGTGGTTTTTTCATACCTTTAATGGGTAATTTTAACTTTTTTGTTTCAAATAGATTAAAAACAGAGTAAGAGTTCATAAAAAGGTACAAATCATTTAAAATTTGTCGAAAATAAATGCTAAGTCCAATCTGAATAAATTGTGAATTTTTTAAAACATTTGAGGTCAAACGTTTCTAACAAGCGTTAGAATTCATTACAAATTATAAAAAATTATACAAATTATTTATTTGACAAAATATCACAGAATTTTTTAATTAAAAAAATTCGAAACATTGAATTCGGATCACACCTAAAAAATTGATGCAAGTTCAGTGCAACGGCTGTTGAAATGGAGGACTTCCGTCCTATGACAAGCCCATGTTAATTTCATCGCTTCTGCGTCAATCATGCACCAGCTCCAGATCCAAAAAGAACATGTTCATTACACCTAACCTAACCTAACTCCTTGGGTTTCTAGAAACCGTAGTTTTTATCCGATTTTCCTGAAATTTTAAATATTCTGGTATTTTAGGCTCACAAAAACGTATGTCGGATTAAGTTTTTAGCGGCCCACTTGGTAAGGCCTCCATATAGACCGATTTCACTTCTTGAGGGTATAGAAGGCGCACTGATCATGAAAATTGCTTGAAACTCAATGTAAAATTTCCAGATTTTATTCCTCGGGTGAAAATCTACAGATTTAAGATTTCAAATCAAGTCGTAATTTTATAATTTTCTTCCACACTTACAAGAGGTGTCAATGATTGCTCTAAAACACAAACAAAAATGGTTCTTATAAATCCAGAATCTGATATAGTATTCATAGGTAAAATCTTTAAATTTAGCTTCGGGAAGTGTACTGGTTGAACTGCTCTGCTTGATCTGTCCTTAAGCCCCCCTGAAATTTCAAAGGAAACTATAATATTTGAATCATGGTGGTGGGTATTTAAGATTCGGCCCGGCCGAACTTACTGCCTTATATACTTTTTGATATTTTCGTTTACTAACCAGGTTCTGATCCATATAATAAAACTTACTTAACACAGGCGTTATAAATCTGAAGTTTTGTCTTTGGAAAATCGCACCAGAGTTCCAAATATTTAAGTTGCAATATGCGCTTCTGGCTTTTTGAATGCGCATATCTACATCATCAGTCGCTCCACCACTCATTGATGTTACTGTCCAAATAACAAAAGTTAGGTCTCCCATTTACATAAAATAGGTCTCCCATTTAGATAAAAAGTAGGGGTTAGATTTGACTTAACAAGCATACTCTTCGTTTTTTCGTGTGTGCTTAGATAATTCATTGATTTTGCATTGCATGTTTTCTGTATTTGTTGCGAGTAGCACGATGTCATCGGCATATTCTAGATCTTCAAGATTTTGGCGCAGTCTCCATGGGATGCCCTTGGTTTAGTTTGTGGAGTATGACAATATTTCGTCGAGTGTGGTTATAAAAAGGAGTAGGGACATCAGGCATCCTTGTGTTACTTAGCTGATGGTTTTGAAGGGTTCGCTGATTTTGTCCTTATGAAAAACTCTCATTGTTGAATCGGTGTATTGAGCCTTTATAAGATTAACTATTTTTTCCTTCACGTTTTTGTTCCGGAGGGCTTCCCATATCTTGTTTCTATTTACGACATTGAACGCCTTTTCAAAATCGATAAATGTTATAAAGCTGAATTGAACTCATTACAATGTTCTATTACTAATCGTAGACTATTTATCTGATCGACACAATACCGGTTATGTCTGAGCCCGGCTGTTCTTTGCGGAGGCATTTTTCCAATGGATCAAGTATGCGTGAGAGTATAATCCTGTTAAAGATTTTACATATAGATGGTGTTAAAGCGATGCCTCTCCAGTTGCTGCATAGTTTAAGGTAGGACTGTGGAGTCGAGTCAATTTTGCTCGACTCCGGCTCCGACTCCAGAATTTGTTATTAGCCTTGACTCCGGCTCCGGAGTCGACTCCAGGTGGTATACCTAAATCTCATTTTAACAGTATTTCAACTGTATTTTTAAGGTTCCAAAAATAAACCGATATAAGTATTCCATTTTGCCATATGTGTTTATATGTCCAAAAGAACTCTAATTTTAAATGTTGATATGACTGAACGACAAACCTCAGCATTTTTGGGATGTGAAGAACTCTACATTTTAAATTCTGGCCAATAAATTAAAATACGACACAAGCCTATATAGAGACATCAAAATATGGGTAGGTAAGAACAACCTCCCGAATATGTATTTATAAAAACACAAACTAATTAAAAATAATCCTGGTATTGGTTTATATAGGCACTTTATAAAAAATAAATTTACATAAAAAAGAAAAATAATAATAAAATCAAAATGTCGGACTAATCAGATAGAATGTTTAGATGTTAAAACATGTAATGTGTCGGATATATAAAACAGACATAAACTGCCAAAAATTAGGAGGGCGGAATTTTAAATAGCAACTACCATACAACATATGACAGGAATAGCAGAACAGTTACGAATATTGTTTCTATAGAAATAAAATGGTGAAACATCGATTTATAAATGGTCTATCAGTTATGGACATTACAGGCCATTAATTTAATGTAAAGAATTTCGAATGGCTTTGATGAGACAAACTTTAATTTAAAATTACAGTTTCCAAAGACATCGGGTGTATATTTCTCAAGTAATTATGTAGGGCTATCTCAAAATCTGGGCCGACGGGAAAATTCCTCATTTGTTTATGAATCTCAAATAACTCTAAATTCAAAATTTCTGATAAATCTTATGAAAAGTTGGGTTTAAATGTGCTGCTATATCACAAAACTGTCCGGTATGACCTATCCTCGAACTCGACATGCCTGCCAAAAATTCAGAACGTTAGGTTCTACTGTTATATTGCCTTAAAATTGTATCTTTATCAAGAGTATATATAGGGTCAGAAATCGATATTTTAATATGTTAACAAGTATATACGGCCGTAAGTTCGGCCAGGCCGAAGCTTATGTACCCTCCACCATGGATTGCATAGAAACTTCTACTAAAGACTGTCATCCACAATCAACTTGCTTGGGTTGCGGTAACACTTGCCGATGGCAAGGTATCTTAAAAAATCCTTAACATCGTCTTCTAAATTGTAAGTTAGTCCATACGGGGGATATATTAAACAAAAACAAGTATATACGGCCGTAAGTTCGGCCAGGCCGAATCTTATGTACCCTCCACCATGGATTGCGTAGAAACTTCTACGAAAGACTGTCATCCACAATCGAAATAATTGGGTTGTGGTATCTTCAAACTTCTTAACATCGTTTCCTAATTTGTGAGTTAGTCCATACGTGGTATATATTAGACAAAAAAGTTATGTATAGTTAAGTCTACAAATAATTACGAATCGATATGGACTTTTTGCATGGTACGTAGAGAGCTAGAATTGAAATATGGGGGCTATATACAATTATGAACTTGATATGGACCAATTTTTGTGTGATTGGAAATCGATTTATTTGAGGGATATATATAACTATAGACCGATATGGACCTGGCTAAGCATGGTTGTTAACGACCACATACTAGCACAATGTACCAAATTTCAACTCACTCGGATGAAATTTGCTCCTCCAAGAGGCTCCAAAACCAAATTTCGGGATCGGTTTATATGGGGCTATATATGATTATGGACTGACATGGACCACTTTTGGCATGGTTTTTAAATATCATATACGATCACCACGTACCAAATTTAATTAAAAGGCACCGGAGGTCAAATCTGGGGATCGGTTTATATGGGGGCTATATATAATTATGGACCGATGTGGACCATTTTTTGCATGGTTGTTAGAGACCACATACTAAAACCATGTACCAAATTTCAGACGGATCGGATAAAATTGGCTTCTCTTAGAGGCCTCGCAAGCCAAATCCGTGGATCGGTTTATATGGGGGCTATATATAATTATGAACCGATGTGGACCATTTTTTGCATGGTTGTTAGAGACCATATACTAACACAATGTACCAAATTTCAGCCGGATCGGATGAAATTTGCTGCTCTTAGAGGCCTCGCAAGCCAAATTTTGGGGTCCGTTTATATGGGGGCTATACGTAAAAGTGGACCGATATGGTCCATTTGCAATACCATTCGACCTACATCAATAACAACTACTTGTGCCAAGTTTCAAGTCGATAGCTTGTTTCGTTCGGAAGTTAGCGTGATTTCAACAGACGGACGGACGGACAGACGGACAGACATGCTCAGATCGACTCAGAATTTCACCACGACCCAGAATATATATATTTTATGGGGTCTTAGAGCAATATTTCGATGTGTTACAAACGGAATGACAAAGTTAATATACCCCCCATTCTATGGTGGAGGGTATAAAAATGGACAATGCCATTGACAATTCAACCCACATTTTAATCAAACCTAATTTTTACATCATCGTGAAATTTCACCCGTATAAATACACTTTGAATGGCCTGAAATCCAGTACTTCCTTTTTCGTTGTTCGATTGAAACCCCTAATGGAATCTAATTTATCGAAATATTTCTTTAGTTAGAAAGATATGAAGTGCTTTTCAAATTTTGTTTCGGAGTCGAGCAAAATTTCTACGACTCCGATTCCACAGCCCCGGTTTAAGGCCCCTTTCTTGGTTATTTTTACTATCAGACTTTCTTTCCATTCTGAGGAGATCGATTCTGTACGCCACATCTTGTTTATCAATGGACTACGTATTTCTGCGAAAAATTCTGGGTCGCATTTATAAAACTCTGCTGGTAGATTGTCGATGCCTGCTGCTTTGCCGTTCTTGAATTGATTTATTGCTAGCTTTATTTCATTCTTCGATGGTATGTGGCTATATCTAGCCTGTACTGTAATTATAAGAATTAATTCTTGTTGTGCAAGTTATTAAAATAAATAAATAAATAAATATCTTCAATAGATCGGATATTGGGAGCGTGTTGAATGGCGTTGTCGTCTAAACCACTATCAGGTTCCGTAGTGTAATTTAGAATACTTTCGAAATGTTCCTTCCATCTCATGAGTTGAGCATCTACGTCTGTAAGGATGGCTCCGTTTCTGGTTTTTATTGGCATGTCACTGTATTGCTTTTTCCCCAAAAGTTTTCTGGTTAGGTCAAAACCCGTTTTTTAGTTCCCACGGTTTGCAACTGCCTCGGCTTCGGCAGCCATTGAGTTTATAAAAGTGCGTTTATCGTTTCTGGCTTGCTTCTTCACTCTTTTAATAAATTCTTTTAATTTAATTTGCATTTCAAATTGCGTTTTGAAATGTTGTATTTCGTACTTCGTTTGTAAGAAAAGGAGCAATTTAAGTGGCTTGTTTTCTGTAAGTCTGCTTGTATGTGGTCAATAAATAAAACGAATTTAAGTATACCGATAGTCTTAGAGTTAAATTCTGAGGCAATTTAGCTATGCCCATCCGTCTGTCTTTTAAAGTATCATTTCAAAGTACAGCACGCAGTTAAGGTCCGATCATCCTCAAAATTAACATAGGGTTTATTTTGACTCTAACACAATCCAAATTGATTTCGGAAAACATTGGTTCAGATTTAGATATAGGTATCATATATATCTTTATGCCGATTTACGCTTGCCTCGTTCGCAACTAAGACACGTTTTTATTTTTATTTTTATAATAAAAACTAAATAAACATTTCCTCAAAATCTTGAATAGAATATATGTAAAATTATATTATTTCGATTGTAAGAAAAGGAGCAACTAAAGTGATTTGTTTTCTTTAAATAAAGTTTCTTTGAATCTGTATGTGTCTGTCCAATAACTAGTCTGTAAATAAAACGACATTACTCTATCGTTGCTTACCCGTTAATAGATTCTATTAGTTTGGAACAAGAGCATTATTTTTTATTTATGTGGAGTACATATCTTTGTTCTTTTTTTTCCTAACACCATGTAAATCGTCATCCTCTTAATTCTTTGTTGTAAAATGATTATGCTGCATATGTAAATCATATACCTGTGGTGAATATTTTGATAGGAAACTACAACTACCCCATTATATTCACATTTACTTAATTAGTATGGCAAACTAATGGTTAAGTTGGCATTATTGTTGTTTTTTTCACCATTGAAATGATGTGGGTTTTCTTTTTCACTCACAACGTAATGGAAAGTCAAATTTTCTATACAGTCAAATCGAAATGAAAGGAGTGCCTATGGAGAAAAAGTGTGTTACACATTTCCTGGTAATTTTTGTGTACACCTAGGCATAACATACGCACGTTTTAGACAACTTAATAATATGTTTAACTCCTTGACGATTACCTACGGAGAACAACATTTCTACTGCAATGTTGGTTAATAATAGTAATCACAGTGTGTCACATGTCCTTTGATGAATGGCATATTCTGATGTTATAATGTTGGGCTTGTAATTGTCCCTATTCATATTATATAGTACATTTTATGTGTCACTGGGTGTGATGGAATAGGATATCCGAAAGTGTGTCTTGTGTTCTTTTCTGTTCTTAGTTTCTGTTTTTGATTGTGGAAGTGAGAAAACTACGAAAATATATAATTAA
Source organism: Haematobia irritans (assembly GCF_050003625.1). Classification (NCBI taxonomy): domain Eukaryota; kingdom Metazoa; phylum Arthropoda; class Insecta; order Diptera; family Muscidae; genus Haematobia; species Haematobia irritans. Next base: position 50,032,748 of record NC_134400.1, read on the forward strand.
CGATAAATTGATAAGTACACATCACTTGGATAAATCGATAACATTTTGTAAAAAGTAGCCTTCGCCATTGATTGCGTAAAAAATTCTACGAACGATTAAAAGATTAACAACCACAATCGAATTACTGGAGTTTTGGCAACAGTTGCCGACGCCAAGATATCTTATATATTAGGGAGCCGCCGTGGTGCAATGGTTAGCATGCCCGTCTTGCATATAACAAGGTCGTGGGTTCGATTCCTGCTTCGACCGAACACCAAAAGTTTTTCAGCGGTGGATTATCCTACCAATTTTTGCATGATTGTTAGAGACAAAATAACAACACCATGTACCAAATTTCAGCCGGATCGAATGAAATTTGCTTCTCTTAGAGGCTCGGCAAGCCAAATCGGGGGATCGGTTTATATGGGGGCTATATATAATTATGTACCGATGTGGACCAATTTTGCATGGTTGTTAGATACCATATACAAAATTTCAGCCGGATCGGATGAAATTTGCTTCTCTTAGAGGATCGGCAAGCCAATTTAGGGGTCCGTTTATATGGGGGCTATACGTAAAAGTGGGCCGATATGGCCCATTTGCAATACCATCCGACCTACATCAATAACAACTACTTGTGCCAAGTTTCAAGTCGATAGCTTGTTTCGTTCGGAAGTTAGCGTGATTTCAACAGACGGACGGACGGACATGCTCAGATCGACTCAGAATTTCACCACGACCCAGAATATATATACTTTATGGGGTCTTAGAGCAATATTTCGATATGTTACAAACGGAATGACAAAGTTAATATACCCCCATCGTATGGTGGAAGGTATAAAAACAGGTACATTTTTTCAATTACACTTTCTTTTTTGTGTTCACATAAAACCACGTGTCACTTCTGAATAAATAAATTAACACAAAACACAGTAATTCTGTATTCTCCGTCCATTCCAAGAAACAATCAACACAGCATTGACGCGCAAAATGAAAACAAACATGTGATGCTAGTTTATGAAAACTGTATGCTTCCACTTAAAAATATTGTGTTTAAAAATTTGAATTCCAAACATATTATTTTTACACCCAAACATATGAAAAACAGTCTGTTTCGTCCGTGTAGGCAGGGGTTTACAAGATCTACCAAGCAAGGAAAAGGATGTAATGAGTATCGGTTCGTAAGTACAGATTTGGCAACTAAAGAAAAATACACACGGGCTGACCAACTTTCAACTACTATGTGGACCCACAAACTTCGTCCTTAGAGGGTTGCAAAGCTTCTCTAAGTGGTTTCACTGCAATGTGCAACGCCGTTCGGACTCGTCTATAAAAAGGAGGTCCCTTGTCATTGAGCTTAACATAAATCGGGCTGCCACCTAACCTAACCATATATACACTCAAAAAAAATTGAACTCTCTATTTCACTAAAGCCAATTTAACTTTATTTTAGTTCATGGAATTATTATGTTTGGAGAAAGTTTCCTTTACTCTAATATTTTTTGGTGTACGTTAGTTAAATTAACTAAAACCGAGGAAAAAATATACTCAAATGAAGCATAAAGATTAACTAAATTCGTGTCTTCCACAAAATAGTTCAGAATTTCTTAAAATTTTTAAATTTTACCAAAAATGCGTCCATCGTGAACTTCGTATGTCACTAAAGACATTCTTGCAATTTTGAACTCGAAGTTTTTCCTTCAAACTACAAAAAAAACTTAGTTATGTCTAATAAATTTTCTAGAATTTGTCGAAAAATAGTTACTTATTTTTATGACATCGGCGTGATGCCAGCGTTTGTAATACTGTTTAGTTAAAATTTTCTACAAATATTCAAAATTTTCTAAAATTAACCGAAAGTTTTCTTATATATATATATATATATATATATATATATATATATATATATATATATATATATATATATATATATATATATATATATATATATATATATATATATATATATATATATATATATATATATATATATATATATATATATATATATATATATATATATATATATATATATATATATATATATATATATATATATATATATATATATATATATATATATATATATATATATATATATATATATATATATATATATATATATATATATATATATATATATATATATATATATATATATATATATATATATATATATATATATATATATATATATAAAACAAAAAACCCAGATTTTTACACCACTTCAGTTCCTTATCGGTTTATATAGATTATGAAAATATAAATAATTATGAAAATTTTATCAAGATTTTGTCAAAATTTTATAAAAATTTTATTTCTTTAGAAAATTTCGTCATAATTTTATTTCTATAGAAATTTTTTTCAAAATTTTATTTGTACGGAAATATTTAAAAAAAAAACTTTTTCTATAGAAAATTTCGTCAACATATTATTTCTAAACAAAATTCTTTCAAAATTTTATTTCTATAGAAAATTTTGTCAAAATTTTATTTCTTTAGAAAATTTTATGAATAATTTTATTTCTACCAACTGTGGAAACCGTGATGGTATTCCAATAATTTAAATATTTTTGGTTACCAATACAGTTAGAGGAAACACTAATGGTTACACAGTTTTGATCAACTACCCAGTAAAAAAAGCGTCGCCAAAAAAGTACTGAAAATGTCCTTTTTGGATCCCGAAGTGGTGCAAAATTGACGCAGAAGCGATGAATTTAACATGGGCTTGTCATAGGACGGAAGTTGTCCATTTCAACAGCCGTTGCAATGAATTTGCATCACTTCTTTAGGTGTGATCCGAATTCAGTGTTTGGATGTAAATTAAAAAATCTGTGATATTTTGTGAAATAAATAATTTTTATAATTTTTAATGGATTCTAACGCTCAAAAATTCACAATTTTTTCAGATTGGATTTAGCATTTTTGTCGACAAAATTTAAATGACTTGTACCATTTTATGAATTCTTACTCTGTTTTTAACCTATTTGAAACAAAAAAGTTAACATTACCCATTATAAGTATGAAAAAATCACGTTATAAAAAATTGAATTAAAAGAACTTCCTGGATAGTTAAAATAAAGAACATCATTGGGAGTGCATCTTCTGGAAGTGCTTTTAAAGTTGTGCCTTTGGAAGAACTTCCAAATTTTTTTGCTGGGTATCCCAAAAAACTTTTCCTTGAATATCAGCTCTTATTGGAAAGCCTGTTAGATATTTCCGTTTCATTTGAAATTCTTTTTAATTTTTCAAGTATTTTCTAAATACAAGTTTAGCATAAATTACGGCTATGAAATATTTGTTTTTATTTAGTTTTACATTTTAAGTGATTTCATTACTCACACTTGAAAATGTTGTAAAAAGAAAACGAATAATAATTAAAATTATTTATCCATGACTAACAGGATATTAATAATGTCTGTGAGGCCAGTCAAAAGGTTAGTTATTTATTTATTTCGACATGTACTACACGCATAAAAACAATTGAATGGAGTCTAGCTTTATTATTTTTTAAATTTCTGATTGTAAAACAAAAAAGTAGAAACAAATGGCATCACACACTTGGCCATATAATCCTTACACTCATCACACGCAGAGGAGAAACATGATTGTCATAACCATATTCGAAGAACAAGATAATATGATAGGAGCTATTTTTGCGGCGACCATGTAACATTTTCACCTGCAACCATGTTGGCTCAGTGGACATGGTTCTAAGAAAAATAAAATTGTCTTCATCTAAAATGTTATTATATTGATAAAAATAATTTTGTTTCCATTAAAAGACAATGGTCACGATCTACAATGTCATGGTCTTCGTCAACAATTTTTTTCTTCCAGTTAATAGAACATGGTCACAACATAAAATGTTTTGATCTTTATGAAAAAAACTTTTTTCGTCGTCGAAAAAAGGACGCCACTTGAGAAAAGAAAACACAAAATTAACTTTAGTTATTTTTTATATATTTATAAACTAATTCATTGTTTATTTGTATTTATAATGTCGTGCAACCACACATCACTTATTTTAACACACTCTATTTTGGTTAAATTTCAATAATAAGAAATCATTCAATATTTACTTATGCCCAACAAATGTACCAACGCAGACATCATGTAACAGCAAATAAAAATAAATTATACCTTATATCAAAATGCAGAACAAAAAACAAGTACATTTTTTTCAATTAAACTTTCCTTTTTTGTGTTCACATAAAACCACGTGCCACTTCTCAATAAATACATTAACACAAAACACAGTAATTCCGTATTCTCCGTCCATTCCAAGAAACAATGAACACACGATTGACGCGCAAAATGAAAATCGTGTGTACCTGCTCAATGTTTTTTATACCCACAACCATAGAATGGTGACGGGGGTATAATAAGTTTGTCATTCCGTTTGTAACACATCGAAATATCGATTTCCGACTATATAAAGTATATATATTCTTGATCAGGGAGAAATTCTAAGACGATATAACGATGTCCGTCTGTCTGTCTGTCTGTTGTAATCACGCTACAGTCTTCAATAATTAAGCAATCGTGCTGAAAATTTGCACAAACTCGTCTTTTGTCTGCAGGCAGGTCAAGTTCGAAGATGGGCTATATCGGTCCAGGTTTTGATATAGTCCCCATATAAACCGACCTACCGATTTGGGGTCTTGGGCTTATAGAAATCGTAGTTTTTATCCAATTTGCCTGAAGTTTGAAATCTAGAGGTATTTTATGACCATAAACAGGTGTGCCAAAAATGGTGAGTATCGGTCCATGTTTTGGTATAGCCCCCATATAGACCGATCTCCCGATTTTACTTCTTGGGCTTATAGAAACCGCAGTTTTTATCCAATTTACCTGTAATTGGAAATCGAGAGTTACTTTAGAACCGTAAAGAGGTGTGCAAAAAATGGTGAGCATCGGTCCATGTTTTGGTATGGTCCCCATATAAACCGACCTCCCGATTTGGGGTCTTGGGCTTATAGAAACCGTAGTTTTTATCCAATTTGCCTGAAAATCTGGAGGTACTTGAGGACCATCAAAAGGTGTGCTGAAAATGGTCCGTATCGTTCCATGTTTTGGTATAGCCCCCATATAGACCGATCTCCCGATTTTACATCTTGGGTTTATAGAATCCGTAGGTTTTGCCTGAAATTGGAAATTTATAGGTATTTTGGGACCATAAAGGGGTGTGCCACAAGTGGTGAATATCGGTCCATGTTTTGGTGTAGCCCTCATATAGACCGCTATCCCGATTTTACTTCTTGGGCTTCTAGAATCCGAAGATTTTATCCAATTTGCCTGAAATTGGAAATCTAGAGTTATTTTCTGGCCATAAAGAGCTTTGCCGAAAACGGTGAGTATCGGTCCATATTTTAGTTTAGCCCCCATAAGAACGATCTCCCCATTTAACTCCTTGGGTTTCTAGAAACCGTAGTTTTTATTCGATTTGCCTGTAAATATTCTGGTATTTTAGGCTCACAAAAACGTTTATCGGATTAAGTTTTTATCGGTCCATTTGGTAATGCCTCCATATAGACCGACATCACTTCTTGAGGGTATGGAGGGCGCACTGATCATGAAAATTGCTTGAAACTCAATGTAAAATTTCCAGATTTTACTTCTCGGGTGAAAATCTACAGATTTAAGGTTTCAAATCAAGACGTTATTTTATAATTTTCTTGCACACTTACAAGAGATGTTAATGATTCCTCTAAAACCCAAACAAAAATGGTTCTTATAAAACCAGAATCTGATATAGTCCTCATAGGTGAAATCTTTAAATTTATCTTCGGGAAGTGTCCTCAAGTCCTCCTGAAATTTCAAAGAAAACCCTAATATTTGGTTCATGGTGGTGGGTATTTAAGATTCGGCCCGGCCGAACTTACTGCTCTATATACTTGTTATAAAACTATTTTCGTTGCAAAAAAATTAAAAAATTAAATGGTCACGAAAACAATGTACATGGTCTTTGTGGCCATGTAATGGTTCTAAACATGCCCAGCAAAAAAAGCGTCGCCAAAAAAGTAATGAAAATGTTCTTTTTGGATCCGGAAGTGATGAAAAATTGACGCAGATGCAATGGGCTTGTCATAGGACGGAAGCTGTCCATTTCAACAGCCGTTGCACTGAATTTGCATCACTTCTTTAGGTGTGATCCGAATTCAGTGTTTTGGATGTAAATTAAAAAAATCTGTGATATTTTGTGAAATAAATAATTTTTATAATTTTTAATGGATTCTAATGCTCGTCGGAAACGTTTGACCTCAAATATTTTCAAAAATTGACAATTTTTTCAGATTGGATTTAGCATTTTTGTCGACAAAATTTAAATGATTTGTACCATTTTATGAATTCGTACTCTGTTTTTAACCTATTTGTAATAAAAAAAGATAAAAGTATCCATTAAAAGTATGAAAAAACCAAGTTATAAAAATTGAATTAAAAGAACTTCCTGGGTAGTTAAAATAAAGAACATCATTGGGAGTGCATCTTCTGGAAGTGCTTTTAAAGTTGTGCCTTTGGAAGAACTTCCACATTTTTTTGCTGGGTGTCTATACGTAACCTCTAAAAATACTTTTTTCTCTGCAAAAAATTAAAAAAATTAATGGTCAGGTACATGATTTTCCGGACCATGTAATGGTCTCAAATTCTTTCATTTAAATAATAGAACATGTTTCGGCATTTGAGAACCATTTAAATGCTTACTGCCAACATATATTTTTCTCCGCTCAAAAATTAGTTTTATAAAGACGAAATACATGGTTTTCACGACAATTACCTACTCTAGATACGCATTAAATGGATGCGGCAACCATGTCCAAACATGTTTTTTTCTGTGCGTGCAACACACAAGTATGACTATAGTCATCAGCACACCAGTAAAGCATACAGGGTTTCTATTTATTGAACAATACAAAATATTGTTTGTATTGTTCAAACGTATTAAGTTTCACCTTAGGCACACACTGTTAGGAAAAAATTTTATATTGTTAAGGCGCCAATTGGTTACTTTCATTCTTTTACTTGCAGCATACTCTCTAAGTCTCTATTTCTGAACACATATATGTTTATAGGATATTTCTAAATTAATATATGTTTGCATCCAAGCATATTATTTACAAACATTTTATATCCCAAACATAATATGTTCTAACATATTAAACAAACATGTGATGCTAGTTTATGAACATATGCTTGCACTTAAAAATATTGTGTTTAAAAATTTGAGCTCCACGGTTAAGCCCATATCCTTAGGGCGTATTGAAACTCCCTTTGGTGAGTGTGCAAAATACCTTGGTGTTATTCTGGACAGGAAGCTTGTAGGCTTAATATTGAAGAAAGGTCGAGAAAAGCCACGGTAGCTTTGTACTCGTGCAAAAAACCGAAAATTGTGCGTTGGCTATACACGGCAGTGGTTAGAGTTATAATGCTATATGGTGTTGTAGTCTGGTGGCCGGCACTTCAGCAACCGGCAGGTTTAGATAAAGTTCAGCGTATGGCGTGCTCGTGTATCTCAGGTGCATTCAGTAAGTCAGGGACAGATGCCCTCAAGTCATGCTGCATCTGTTGCCTTTAAACATTTTGGCCAAACAGTCAGCTGCAACAACGGCTGTGCGGTTGCGCGAGCTATAGCTGTGGTCGGAAAAAAATTACGGTCATAGTTCGATCCTCAAAGTAATGCCAGATGTGCCTAACGTAGTGGATTACACCCTGGCAAAACCACTTTTCGACAAAAAGTTTGAAACTCTAATTCCCAACAGTGAAGCGTGGTGTACACAGACCCAGGGGAATAAAAGATATATAGATTTCTATACTGATGGCTCCAAATTGAATGGACAAGTGGGGTTCGGAGTATATTCTAAAGATCTGGAAATTCGAATAGCGAAAAGATTACCTAATCACTGTAGTGTTTTTCAGGCTGAAATATTGGCAATAAGAGAGGTGGTGAATTGGCTGAGAAGTTCCAAAAAATGTTGGCATTAATATATACTCAGACAGTCAACCTGCAATAAAATCCTTGGACTCTGTGTTCCTTAACTCGAAAACGGCCATCGACAGCCGCAATTCTCTCAACGAGATGGCTGAGCAGTACAATGTTCACCTAATATGGGTGCCTGGCCATAGGAACATACCGGGGAACTGCGAAGCAGATGAGTTAGCAAGGTAGGAACTACCTTACATGTTCCAGGGGAACTAGAATCTGTTGGTATGTCTCTGGCCACCTGCAAGCTCTTATGTTACTGCGTGAGAAGGCTGTCATGATGGCAAATGTTCGATGGGAGAATTGCAAGGGTTGTAACGACACCAAGCAAATATGGCCCCATTTAAACTTGAACCGCACACTACATATGCCAGTGTTCTCAAGACGTCAAATATCACTCCTGATATCTGCTATAACGGGTCGCTGCCTGATAGGCGAATTTGCAAAAACTATTGGTGCGAAGTATAATGAATATTGTATGAGCTGTCATAATGCGGAGGAAAAGGAGTCAATGAAACACCTCTTGTGTGAGTGTCCTCCATTTTGTGTAAGGCGTAAGCGAATTTTAGGGGCATATAGCTTTAGATTACTGGCGGACTTCGAAGACGTTAACTGTTAACTGTCTGTTAATGTTTTTGGAACAATCTGGTTGGTTCAACAAAGGAAAATAATAGTGAAGGTTCAGTGGTTAAAACTAGAAGTACCCATATTTAATAGGTACTTTTAGTTAAATGTAGTATCACAATGGACTGAATAGTCTAAGTGAGCCTGAAACTTAATCGGGCTGCCACTTTAACCTAACCTAACCTCTCTCTTACCACTGAGTGCTGCCCGATTCCATGTTAAGCTCAATGACAAGGGACCTCCTTTTTATAGCTGAATCCGAACGCCGTTCGCCGAACACATTGCAGTAAAACCACTTAGAGAAGCTTTGAAACACTCAGAAATGTCACCAGCATTACTGAGGTGGGATAATCCACCACTGAAAAACTTTTTGGTGTTCGGTCGAAACAAGTGTCGAACCCACGACCTTGTGTATGCAAGGCGGGCATTCTACCATTGCCCCACGGTGGCTCTATGCAAAGCGGACATGCTAAACATTGCACCTCGGTGGCTCTCAAACGTCTGATGCTCCGTTACTTACATGTGATACATAGTACTACATTATATTTGTACCCAAAGTATAACAATTGCAGGGTAAGGCCTAGTACTAAGACCACGTTTTCGAAAAAAAAAATTATACTGTTATATGTTGTGCGGAATAACTACGAAATACTTGGTTTTAGATTTTTCGTACGAAAAAATAGGCCCGTTCAAATAAATTAACAACCCTGTGTTTGGGACCGTGTTCACGGTGATAAATGCTGATAATCGTTTTTCGCAAAAAACTGTTTTAGTACTAAGAATAATAAGGAAATCGACCATGGTTTAAGAATAAAACAGATTCTTATTTACGACAAAAATGAAAATTTTCTAATAAACAATTTCTTTTGGTGATAAAAGTTGAAATTTTTGAAGTGATACAAAAAAAAACTATAACAAAACGGCAACGTTTCAGCACTTGTCTTCCAAACGTTTCATTTTTTTTTGTGTATATATGTGGAAGTATATATGAATGTTGTATACAATGCCCTTCCGTTATGTGCGTGTGACAATGTGACATGGTCGTCCACAGAACTTAAGGAAATGAAGCTAGCAAGATTATAAAAATTGTGTCTGAGTCATTGTTGTGAACCCAAGGACTCATACATGAATATTGTGAGGGGGATGGAATGAGGTGACAGGGTTGACGAAACACATTCTACCAATTAATTTGATCATGTAAGAATTTTGTTATTGGACAGACTAATGCATGGAACAGAGGCTCTAATACATATTCCTGGAATTAGAATTTACCTTGGGGTTTTCCTAATGACAGATATTCACTCATTCGTTTGTGGTTAGTTGGCATGTTGTGGTTGCTTAGTGCTACTATCCCTTATGGCTTAAGGTGCTTGTGATTTAAGGATAGACAAACTCATAGAATGTCCTAGTTTTTATACCCTCCACTATAGGGTGGGGGTATATTAACTTTGTCATTCCGTTTGTAACACATCGAAATATAGGTCTAAGACCCCATAAAGTATATATATTCTAGGTCGTGGTGAAATTCTGAGTCGATCTAAGAATGTCCGTCCGACCGTCTGTTGAAATCACGCTAACTTCCGAACGAAACAAGCTATCGACTTGAAACTTGGCATAAGTAGTTGTTATTGCTGTAGATCGGATGGTATTGCAAATGGACCATATGGGACCACTTTTACGTATAGCCCCCATATAAACCGACGCCCAGATTTGACTTGCGGAGCCTCTTAGAGAAGCAAATTTCATCCGATCCGTTTGAAATTTGGTACGAGGTGTTAGTATATGGTCTCTAACAACCATGAAAATATTGGTTCTTATCGGTCCATAATTATATATAGTCCCCATATAAACCGATCCCCAGATTTGAACTCCGAAGCCTCTTGGAGAAGTAAAATTCATCCGATCCGGTTGAAATTTGGTACGAGGTGTAAGCATATGGTATCTAACAACCATGCCAAAATTGGTTCTTGTGGGTCCATAATTATATATAGCCCCCACATAAACTGATCCCCAGATTTGAACTCCGGATCATCTTGGAGGAGCATAATACACCCGATCCGGTTGAAATTTAGTACGTGGTGTTAGTATATGGTCTCTAACAACCATGGAAAAATCTAACAACCATGCAAAAATTGGTCCATATCGGTCCATAATTATATATAGCACCCATATAAATCGTTCCTCAGATTTGATCTCCGGAGCCTCTCGGAGGAGCAAAATTCATCCGTTCCGGTTGAAATTTAGAACGTGGTGTTAGTATATGGTCTCTAACAACCATGGAAAAATTGGTCCATAATTATATATATTTAGCACCCATATAAACCGTTCCCCAGATTTGACCTCCGGAGCCTCTTGGAGAAGTAAAATTCATCCGATCCGGCTGAAATTTGGTACGAGGTGTAAGCATAGCACTCTTATAAACCGTTCCCCAGATTTGACCGCCGGAGCCTCTTGCAGCAGAAAATTCATCCGATCCGTTTGAAATTTTGAACGTGGTGTTAATATATGGTCTCTAACAACCGTGCCAAAATTGATCCATATCGGTTTATAGTTATATGTAGCCGATCCCCAATCACACAAAAATTGATCCATATTTGTAAAAATCCATATTTTTATAGAAATTTTATTTTTATAGAAAATTTTGTCAAAATTTTATTTCTGTAGAAAATTTTGTCAAAATTTTATTTCTATAGAAAATTTTGTTAAAATTTTATTTCTATAGAAAATTTAGTTAAAATTTTAGCTCTATAGAAAATTTTGTTAAAATTCTCTTTCTATAGAAAAGTTTCTTAAAATTTTATTTTTATAGAAAATTTTCTTAAAATTTTATTTCTATAGAAAATTTGGTTAAAATTATATTTCTATAGAAAATTTTCTTAAAATGTTATTTTTATAGAAAATTTTCTTAAAATTTTATTTCTATAGAAAATTTTGTTAAATTTTATTTCTATACAAAATTTTGTGAAAATTTTATATTTGTAGAAAATTTTCTTAAAATTTTATTTTTATAGAAAATTTTCTTAAAGTTTTATATCAATAGAAAATTTTGTAAAAATTTTATTTCTATAGTAAATTATGTAAACATTTTATTTCTATAGAAAATGTTGTCAAAATTTTATTTCTATAGAAAACTTTGTCAAAATTTTATTTCTATAGAAAATTTTTTTAAAATTGCATTTCTTTAGAAAATTTTGTTAAAATTTTATTTTTATAATTTTTTTTAATTTTATTTCTATAGAAAATTTTGTCAAAATTTTATTTCTATGGAAAATTTTATCAAAATTTTATTTCTATAGAAAATTTTGTCAAAATTTTATTTCTATAGAAAATTTGTTTTAAATTTTATTTCTATAGAAAATTTTCTTAAAGTTTTATTTTTATAGAATTTTTTTAATTGTATTTCTATAGCAAATTTTGTCAAAATTTTATTTCTATAGAAAATTTTCTTAAAATTTTATTTTTGTAGAAAATTTTCTTAAAATTTTATTTCTATAGAAAATTTTGTCAACAATTTTATTTCTATAGAAAATTTTCTTAAAATTATATTTCTATAGAAAATTTTCTTAAAATTTTATTTCTATAGAAATTTTTTTTTTGAAATTATACTTATATAGAAAATTTTCTTAAAATTTTATTTCTATAGAAAATTTTGTCAAACTGATTTATTTATGTATTTAAATTTTGTTATTCGTATTTATGTAATTCGATTGTGGATGACAGTCTTTAGTACAAGTTTCTACGCAATCCATAGTGGAGGGTACACAAGCTTCGGAATGGTCGAACTTACGGCCGTATATACTTGTTTTTTTAATACATGTCCAAGAGATTTTAAAAGTAAACTTAATTAAATCATTGTAAACGTACTGCTGGGTATAGTATATCTGATAAATAAATGTATTTTTGTACAAGAGATTACTGCTGTTTAAAAAAAAAAGAACAACAATTGGAAAAGAATGCAGTGTAAAGGCCTGTATATTCTCTACATTGGATTAATAGCAGAATTCTACTAAAAACTACATGGGTTGTGGTACTAGTTGGCGATGGCAAGGTAGTTTAAACCTTTCCAGCAAAGAATTTGGATGTTCTTCTAAAAGCACAACTTTAAAAGTATATCCAAAATTATTCTCCCAAAGATTTTCTTTATTTTAACTGCACAGGAACTTCAGTTGAGTCAATTTTTCACACCCTCCACCATAGGATAAACTTTGTCATTCCGTTTGTAACACATCGAAATACTGTTCTAAGACTCCATAAAGTGGTGTAAATCTGAGTCGATCAAGCGATGTTAGAAGAAGTTTGCACGCAATCCATTGTGGAGGGTACATAAAATTCGGCCCGGCCGTATTTACTGCCATATATACTTGATTATAATACAATTTTCAAGTTGCTGAAACTGTGAAAATTGTTGTGGCAAAAATTGGATATAGGTACAACGTGTGGGCATGAAAAATACCAACCTCGCAGATTTAAATTTATTAATAACTCCGGTTACTAACAATACGGTTACACTGAAAAAATATTTACGTGATATTAAATATTACGCAACCTCAATTTTAGGATGCGCAATTTACACACTATTAAGGACAAATTTCTTTAAAATAAAGAAATTAAAAAAAAAGTTTGTATTCTTTGCGCCAACATTTTTTCATTAAATTTAGGACACACATTTTGAAAATTTACGTCGCTTCGTTAAAGTCCCATGTCTTTGAATTAACGCAAATTTTCCTTAAAGTAAAGAAACACATTTTGATTTAAAGAAATCGTCCTTAAATTAACTGAAATATTGAATCTTTAGATTTAAAATAAAACGCTTCAAATATAGGCTAAGGCTTATTTTGAGAATTTAGCATCTTTGGTTTAAAATTTCTTTCGAATTAAGAAAATTTTTTTTACTTCGAAGTATCCGTTATAATTTGGATTTTTAATATAAATGGTATCTGTATCCTAATTTAAATTTTATAGAGCCTAGATTTAAAGCCAGATAGGTCGAAAAACAATTCCTTATTTTAAAGAACCCGCATCTTTGGCTCCCAATCAATACCAAAATCCTTAAAGGAAGATCAAAATCTTTGGATGCAAGTAAACTTTTTTTTGAGTGTATGTGAAATCCAACTGGCAGTAGTACGCTTATATTAACAACTTTTTATACCCTAAACCACATAGTGGTCAGGGTATAAGTTTGATCTGCCAAAAAAAGTGCCTACCAGAAATATTGATTTCAGACCCCATAAAATATATACCGATCGACTCAGAATCACCTCCTTAGTCGATCTAGCGCTTGGTGTCCGTCCGTATTATTAACCGATTTTGATGAAATTTGGTACAGGGAGTTTTTTGGGCACAAGGACGAATGCTATTGAATTTGGAAGAAATCGGATTAAATTTAGATATAGCTCCCATATATATGTATCGCCCGATTTCGACAAATGGGGTCACGTTGCGCTTTTTTTCACACGGATCGTCACCAAATTTGGCAAAGGTAATCCTTTTCGTCGTCCTTCAAGTCTGCAAAATTTCATCCAAATCGGTTCAGATTTAGCTATAGCTCCCACATATATGTACCACCCGATTTTTTTAAATTTGGCCATAAAACCCTTATTTATCAACCGATCTTACTCAAATTTTGCTTAATATAGTCTTCTATAGCACTAACTATATGTGCTAAAAATTATCGAAATCGGTTCAGATTTAGATATAGCTCCCATATATATGTGTAGCCCGATTTTCCCAAATTTGGCCATAGAACCCTTATTTATTAACCGATCTTACTAAAAGTTGGCTAGATCCAGTCCTCTATAGTACTAACTATATGTGCAAGATTTCATCGAAATCGGTTCAGATGAAAATATAGCTCCCATATATGTATCACCTGATTTTGAAAAATTCGACCCTAATAACCTTATGTTTGACCATACAGGCCTCATTTCTTAACTGATCTTACTCAAATCTTGCACAAGGTAACCTTTTGTGGTATTAATCAAATCCGCAAAATATTATGCAAATTGGTTCAGATTTAGATATAGCTTCCATTTATGTGCATCACTCGATTTTCCCAAATTTGACCATAGTACTCTTATTTATTAACCAATGTTATTCAAATTTCAAATTTTGATGTACTAGCCGATCGTATTTATACGTACTTGTAGCTCTTACAAAGAATATTGCTCGATTTTTACAAATTTGGATTTATTACCCACACTAATTGAGCGATTTTCTCTTTTTTAATAATGGGCTCAATATTAGTGGCATACTAACTCCGTAGGTGCCAGTGTTGCTAGAAGTACAGCCAGTGTTGCTAGAAGTAGGGGAAATTCCCTATATGTAGGTTTTTTCTAATATTTAGCGTCTTGTAGGGACAAAGTAGGGACATTTTCACCCAACACAATTTGTAATAATTTGTACACTTTGGTGGCTCTAGAGAAGGAAGTTTGAAGCCGGCAAGGCTTGATCTTTAACAATGTGTGGTAACAACAGTTACCACTCGTGCCAAAAAAAAATCTAACAATATTTGAGGATTACCACAAATCTACCAAACAAATATTTCTATAGAAATTTAAGTCAAAACTTTATTTCTGCATACAAAAATTTTTTTTCTGATTCAATCACGAAATTATTTGATCCAATTAATTATACCCTCCACCATAGGATGGGGATTCTGGGTCGTGGTGAAATTCTGAGTCGATCTGAGCATGTCCGTCCGTCCGTCCGTCTGTTGAAATCACGGTAACTTCCGAACGAAATAATCTATCGACTTGAAACTTGGCACAAGTAGTTGTTATTGATGTAGGTCGGATGGTATTGCAAATGGGCCATATCGGTCCACTTTTACGTATAGCCCCCATATAAACGGACCCCCAAATTTGGCTTGCGATTGCTCTAAGAGAAGCAAATTGCATCCGATGCGGCTGAAATTTGGTAGATTGTGTTAGTATATGGTCTCTAACAACCATGCCAAAATTGGTCCATATCGGTCTATAGTTATGTATAGCCGATCCCCAATCACACAAAAATTGGTCCATATCGGTTCATAATCATGGTTGCCACTCGAGCCAAAACTAATCTATAAAATTTTATTTTTATAGAAAACATTGTCAAAATGTTATTTCTATAGAAAATTTTGTCAAAATTTTATTTCTATAGAAAATTTTGACAAAATTTTATTTCTATAGAAAATTTTGTCAAAATTTTATTTCTATAGAAAGTTTTTTCCAAATTTTATTTCTATTGAAAATTTTGTCAAAATTTTACTTCTATAGAAAATGTTGTCAAAATTTTATTTTGTCAAAATTGTATTTCTATAGAAACTTTAAACTTAATTTTATACGTATTTAATCGGCCTTTTTTAGTTTAATATACACACAAAAAAATTTTTTCTGATTCAATCACGAAATTAATTGATCCAATTAATTTTTATTTGAAATGTCTTCAATCATAGAAATGATAGTATCAATTAAAAAATTAATTGAAGGTCAATTAAAAAATTAATTGATTCAATTAAAAAATTAATTGATACTATTAATTTTCGTGATTGATTTTGGTTTCAATTAAAAAATTTGTTGATTCAATTAAATGTTTAATTGAATATTTTTTAAAACCCTATTAAAATTTTAATTGGAAAATTTTTCGTGAAATTTTTTTTCTGTGTAAAGCACGTATGGACTATGTGGTATATATTACGGTGTTAGGAAGTTTTAAGATACCTTGCCATCGGCTTCAGTAGTAGTTTCTACGCAATCCATGGTGGAGGGTACATAAGCTTAGGCCTGGCCGAACTTACGGCCGTATATACTTGTTTTTAATTGAAATGTCTTCAATCAGAGAAATGATAGTATCAATTAAAAAATTAATTAAAGGTCAATTAAAAAGTTAATTGATCCAATTAAAAAATTAATTGCTACTATTATTTTTGTGATTGATTTTTGTTTCAATTACAAAATTTGTTGAATCAATTAAATTTTTAATTGAATATTTTGTAAAACTCAATTAAAATTTTAATTGGAAAAATTTTTGTGAATTTTTGTTGTGTGTGTTGAAAATTTTGTCAACATTTTATTTCTATAGAAAATTATGTCAAAATTGTATTTCTACACCGAAAAAAAGTGAACTGTTTTATAGGAAGAATGAAAATTGAACTAAATTTTACTCCACATTTTGAGATTTCCACAAAGCGTTGTTAAAACCAAGAAAATTTAATGCCCTGTTGTACTTTTTAACTGCAGTTCACGAAATTACATCCTCTCATAGAAGAAAAAATGAACTAGAAATAAAGAAGAAAATCATTGGCGCCAAATCATCACCATTTTAACCATACAGTAGTTCATCCTTAATATTTTTGGGAATCGTACGAAAATCTTTGTTTGTTTTATGTATACGGTCATTAAACTTTATACCCACGTTTAGTTCATAACACTTTTGAGACATACTTAAAAAAAAGTAAGATTTCATTAAGCTGTAGAAAATTTCGAAAAAATAATAAAATTTAACTACTAGCAAATAATTTTTTTCCGATAAAAATAAGTTAAATTTATCGTTAGTTTAACTACGGAATTTTTTTCTGTGTATACAATTTTTTTTTTCAAAATGTTATTTCTCTAAAAAATTTTCTCAAAATTTTATTTCTATGGAATTTTTTCTGAAAATTGTATTTCTATAGAATTTTTTATCAACATTTTATTTCTACAGACAAATTTCTCAAAAAAATTTGTTTATAGAAACTTCTTCCAAAATTTTATTTCTATAGAGATTAAAAAAATACTATTTTTGGTGGAATTCTACCAACTGTGGCAACCGTGTTGGTAATACGTTACGTTTATGTTCTCGGTTATATACGTTGCATTTTCATGTTTTAAGACAATAAAGTACTTAGAACCATTTTTGATTTGCAAAATTTGTTTAAATTTAACGAAAAATATTGTAGGTAAAATTGTTTGGGAATGTATGGGAAAGTAGGGAACTTTTGTCCTTGTAGGGTAAACCGAACATTTTCCCTGGCAACACTGACTATGAGCTATAGTCAGATTGATACAAAGCACCCATAAACATGTACCCCTTAATTTTCTTAAATATGCAACTAAGGTTTCCATGCCTATATCAATGTTACCCCACAAATGCTTATGTTTACTAATTCAGTAAGGGTGGTTTAGGGTATGATATAGTCGGCCCGCCCGACTTTCTACTTTACTTACTTGTTTTTATAAGGAAAATGCATATTCAAATCAAGTAAGACATAAATGATTCTAAAAACCGTACACTGTACAAAAACATACTTATATTGAAAAAAAAACTAAGTATTTTACGAAGGTTATCATTGTCTTTTAATGAAAAAGTATTCGTCAATGAATCAAATGAATCGGTTTTGCCGTTTTCGAACTTATCCGGAACATATTAACAAACAATCAAATAAAGAACTATAACTCGGATTATATAGATGGTAGATAGATATACGAAGTTCATTATACTATATTTCAAGGAGTGGTTTTCAATGAAGATGAGATAAAATTGTCGTTGGGTTAGTGAGGATCTAAATTGAAAAGGTTATTACAGAATTCTGTTGCATTTGAAAAGTTATGCAAGTTTTTAAAAAATTGTGCCACCTTTAACTACAGGGAAACTTTTTGAACCCACTTTTAGCAACACCTTTAGAACTCGCCAATACAATGGTGCACAGAAAAAAAGTGTCTCGTAAATTTAAGAAGATTTTTACAATAATTTATTACAAGAATTTTCCAGAATTTTAGTTCATTTTTCGTATCTTCAACGAAAATTAACTACTCGAAAGGAAATTTTACAAATTCTAAGTAGCAATCGTTTAGTTCATGGCCCACAAAATACGATGGAAATTTCCTTAAAAAATTTCTTAACTGGTAGTTAAAAATTCGTTTGTCATACTATAAAACTACTTGTGAAATGTAAAGTATTTTCTAAATAATAAGTGCAATTTACTATAAGATATTTTTGTATGAGAAAATATTTTTTTACGAAAAATGAACTTGAAAGTAGATAGCAATTTCTTACTGACAATTCCTATAGTTAATAATTGTTGGTAAAAAATTACACAATGAAATATTTTTAGTTCACATGTAATTAAATTTATAGACATTTTCGTCAAAAATGGTAGATAACATTTCATGAAAATTTTGCAAATTTTAAGTTAAACGTTTCATCGTTCATAAACTGGTGTGCCTTTACGAATATTATTCTTAGAGTAAATTGTCAGCAGATGTGATGAACTAATGCATAGTACAGAGATCTTTATCGGAATAGTGGAATGTGATTAATGTAAAGATGATGTTACTTGAGTTTTGTTGTGTATACATGAGCGTGGGGTTGTTTTTATTTTTGTTCATTTAGTGGTTTGTGTGTGTGTGTTTGTTATTCGTTGATGGTTTTTGGCTGGATGAGGTGTTGTTTTCAATAAAGGCACATGTGTTTTTGTTGTTGTAGGGATGTTTTGGCTTTGCTTGGTTTTGTTTGGCATGCTTCAGTTGTATAGTTGGCGTTGGCGTGGGCTGTTGCATCTTTTAAGTAGGTATGCAACAAGAGAATATAAAGGCATGGAATATTTTGGATTTTTGAGTCATATATTGGTGTTTGTTTATTAAACCTTTTAAATGAAAGTTATTAATATTTTATCGGTAGTTTAGAAAAAAAGTTATTAAGAATATTTATGAAAATATGTTGAAATTGAAAGTGTATTGAAATTTTCATTATTCAATGTAAAAAATTAATATTCAATTCCAAATGAATTTGGAAAATTTTTGTTATATCTCAGCGTACAGTTTAGTAATAAATTGGTAAGTATTTTTTTAATATGGCTTTCTTTTAAAAAGAATATTTTTTATGTATATTATTATTTGTTAATTAATTTTCTTGGAAACCAGTTTAATGTTTTTCTTTGTTGTAAAAGCAATATTTAATTTCAGAGCAACTCCACATGGATACAAATAAAAAAATAGAGAATTGGTAAGTTTTGCTAAAAATTGGCTTTCTTTCAACTAGAATATTTACGTTTTTGTGTCCTTTTTATCATCAAAATTACAGGTTTTTAATACCTTATGTTAGTATATCTTTAATCAAATTTTTTGGAAACCAATGTTATATTTTTAATGTAAAAAACAAATATTTAATTTCAGAATAACCCCTTAAAAATTTGGAAAAATTTTTAGTACTCCTTTGCTTGTAATTTAATAGTGAATTGGTAAGGATTCCTTAACTTTCTTTTAACCCTGTACAGTCATCTTTATTTTTTGTACATTAACGTCATCCTTCGTCATTTTGACTACGGCTCATTTCAAGACACTATAATTTTCATCGTGAGCGAAAAAGTGAACCAAACTTGAATTTATTTTCTTATTCAATTTGGTTTTAAGTAGTATAACACAAAAATTCATAAAACGGTCGAATTAGTATAACTTAAATTTACCATTTCCCAATAGACTAAAATGCATTTTAAATCGAAAATGAAATTATGTGTCGTCATTTTGACGAATGATGACTGTCTAGGGTTAATCATAATATTTTTATGCATATTATTATTTTTTTCATTAGATTTTTTGGAAACCTATTTAATAATTTTAATTAATGTAAAAAATATATATTTAATTTCAGTGTAACCCAAATAAATTTGGACAACTTTTTATATTTCCCCTCAGCGTACAATTTAATAGAGAATTGGTAAGTTTTATATTAAAACTTTGTCTTTCTTTCAACTAGAATATTTATTTTATTATATCCTTCACATCGATAACAACACAGTTTTATGAGTTTATATAGAATACTTCATTATTTCTCTAATTGTTTCAGGTACAAATTTTATGAGATACGTTTTCCAAAGAAAAGTTGAATTCCTTACACCATTTGATAAAATGCCCCCAAATATGGTAAGTTACAACCTAATATAAAGCATTAAAAACTTATATTTCATTACATGGTGTTAATTTTTAACAATTTTCATTATTGCTTCCATTTTTTCCAGCAAGATATGTGAAAAAATTACCTACGATGAATAAAAAAAGGATAAGTCAAAATGTCCAAACAGCGAGTTCAAATGAACTACTCTCTGTTCCACGTGGTCATAATTTTTATTCACAAAAAACATTGTATTAAGAACTTTCATCATAAGTTTTTATAATAAAGTACTTTTGCTTAAAGAAAGTTTAATTTTAATGTATGAACATTTTCATAATAGTAAAACGATTTGTTGTTCCTTTAATTATTTAATTTCTCTGTACTGTGGAAGGATTGATTTAAAAATAGTTTAGTTTTCGAAATTTTAAAGAGACTGTAAACCAATTTTTATTATCGGGTTTCCCACAAAATAAGCAAGTAAACCAAAAGAATATTGACTTTTTAACTTGGTAGGGGTATATAAATCTTATGGTGTTGTAAAAATGAACTAAAATACAATGTTATAGATGAACTAAAATTTAAGAGAATTATAAACTAGACAAGTTGAAAAAAATCTTAAGGGCTAAATCATGGTCAATATTACTATAGTTTAGTTCATTTTGCAATGGAAATGGGTTCACTGTTTTTTCAGTGTGGTCACTTATCGTTGATACGAGAAAAATTTACCATTTGTGTTGTTACAATGGAAGCCACCGTGGTGCAATGGTTGGCAATCCCGCCTGGCACACAAATGGTCGTGGGTTGTAACCCAGTTTCGACCAAACACCAAATAGTTTTTCAGCGGTGAATTATACCACCTCAGTAATGCTGGTGACATTTCTTAGTTCGGATTTGTCTATAAAAAGGAGGTCCCATATCATTGAGTTTAACATAGAATCGGGCAGAACTCACTGATAAGAGCAAACTTTACCACTGTGATATTACAATTGACTGAATAGTCTAAGTGAGCCTGAAATATCGGGCTGCCACTATAACTACCTACAATGGTAGTAACCTAACCTACAATGGTCTTGTCATTCTTACGGCGATTTCGTTTTGTCGAAAATATGTTGCCCTAGTGTTATACTACTTTGTTTCTTCACAGTATTTTAGTCCCAATGATATTAGCATTCCAAACTTATTGCTAATTCACAATATTGCGATGGATCCTCTATCCAAATGCTATGATAGTTTCCTTCGAATTTTTGAATTTATTTCGAGAATGTTGTACTTCTTATTGCAAACGAAAAGGCAATAATTGTGCCTGTATCATCATACCCAACCTTCTGTGAAGTATAATTTTACCACACGCACAGAAAAACCATGTTTGGACATGGTTGCCGCATTCATTTAATGCTTATCTAGAGCATGTAATTGCCGCGAAAACCATGTATTTTGTCTTTGTAAAAATAATTTTCGAGCGGAGCAAAATATATGTTGGCAATAAGCATTTGAATGGTTCTCAAATACCGCAAACATGTTCTATCATTTAAATGATAGAATTTGAGACAATTACATGGTCAGGAAAATCATGTACCTGACCATTCAATTGTTTTTACTTTTTTGCAGGGAAAAAAGTATTTGTATAGGTTACGTATAGACAAGTCTAGAACCATTACATGGCCATAAAGACCATGTACATTGTTTTCGTGACCATTTACTTTTTTAATTTTTTTGCAGTGAAAATAATTTTATAAAAACATTGAGCAGGTACACACGATTTTCATTTTGCGCGTCAGTCGTGTGTTGATTGTTTCTTGAAATGGACGGAGAATACGGATGTACTGTGTTTTGTGTTAATTTATCTATTCAGAAGTAACACGTGGGTTTATGTGAACACAAAAAAGGAAAGTGTAATTGAAAATATGTACCTGGGGTTTGTTCTGCATTTTGCTATATGCATCATTTATTTTTATTTGCAGTTACATGATGTCTGCGTTTGTACATTTGATAGGCACGATGTAAATATGGAATAATTACGTATTGTTGACATCGAAATAAAACAGAGTGTGTAAAAATATATGATATTTGCTTGAACGGCATTATAAATACAAATAAACAATGAATTAGTTCATAAATAAATAAAAACAAATAAATAAAGTTAATTTTGTGTTTTCTTTTCTCAAGTGGCGTCCTTTTTTCGATGATGAAAAAAGTTTTTTCATAAAGATCAAAACTTTTTAGGTTGTGACCATGTTCTTTTAACAAGAAGAATAACGTTTTTAATGAATACCATAACATTTTAAATCGTGACCATTGTTTTTTCATTCAAACAAAATTCTTTTTATCAATATAATAACATTTTAGATGAGGACAATTATATTTTTCTTAGAACCATGTTCACTGAGCCAACATGCTTGCAGGTTAAAATGTTACATGGTCGCCGCAAAAATAGCTCCTATCATATTATTTTGCTCTTCGAATATGATTGTGACAATCATGTTTCTTCTCTGCGTGCAGGTATCAATGAACCGGAGTCAATTATTTTCTTTTAAAAAGTTTCAAACGAAAATTCAAAACGTGATATAATATTCCCGATTTAAAATTCATCCATTGAGCCATTGTCAATCATAAATTTTCCAATTTTCTTCTTACTTATAAATGCTTGAGCAAACAACAAAGCCATTATTCCATTAAGGTTTCTAATGCAAAAATTGTGTTTATGACTCTCGGCCCCCATTCCCTGCTTGAACTAAAAGGAAAGTTTCGATCATTTCTAATTGCAACATTTTGTTGCTATTCGTGACAAATTGCTCGGTTAAGACATTTAAGCCACGTCGAAAGAATGATAATTTTCCACTTATAGTTATTAACCCCTTCTAGAAGGACTACTGATGGCCATCCATTCTTTTGCCTTTTCCATTCAAAAGTGGGCAATTAGATATGGCATGATTTGGAATTTTTCTGATTTGTTATTCGTAGGGCCATCATCATCATAATCGAACGAAACGGAAACAAGTGTTCAACAATTCCAAACATTCATTACATGAGGCATTTTCCAAATCATCAGGAACTTCCTGCGATGGATGACAATTTCCATAGTTTAAAATGTTGAGCATTGGTAAATCCGCTCGCTCATCCTGAATATTTTTAGTTAGGCTCCATGGCAAACGATTCCCATACAAATGCCCAATTATTTATGCTGCTCACAAACTTTGACATCAGCCGTTGGAATTGTTGAACTGTTCCATGTCGTGCTCCATCAATTATTCAGAATATGAGCAATTGGCCAGACATTATAAATCATAGGCTTTCTGTTTGTTCGATAGGTTTGTGAGAATTTTCTTTGAAATGTGATTGGAGTAAGGCAAACGCTTTGCTCCCCCTCCACTCCAGGCCAATAATAAAAATCTCTAAATAGAATTTCGTTAGGCAAACCTTTGACCATGTAGGTGGTGTTCTTTAGTCGTAGTAGCATTTACACCGTGTATCCATGTTCATGATTCTGTTCTCTTTCACTAGGATATGCGATACACGTCTTGCAAATCTCTTTAAGGTTGATCTACCCTAAAGTTCCATAGAACTAGACATGAATTATAAATCAAATGCAATGACATTGATGTTTTGCACCACTTTCTTAGTGTGAAAGTGTGAGAGACAAATTGCCATGAGGCTAAGATATCATATTTCCTAAGGTCCTTGATAATCCATGAAATTTACCGAAATATCGGTGTGGGGATTATTATTATTATCTTTTTTTTGTCAGCAACTTAAGTTCGATTATAACTATGTAGTTCTATGTTTGGGGAGATTTCTTTAAACTCATATGACTAAAAGTTGTATTAACATATACACAAATGAATAGTGAATAAGGTTCCTCAAATCTTTTTAATGAATTATTTCATAAATTTTATGAACAAATTATATAATTGTACCAAATCTACTTTGTAAATGGCTACGAATGCATACACCATATTTATGAATTATTTCCTATTATCAATGAAATATTCATTATACACTGTAAATAAATAATGTACATTTGCATAATATATACGAAAAGATGCTTATGTATTAAGTGAATATTTTTAAATGGTTAGTTTAAGTTAGATTAGGTGGCAACCCGATGTATCAGGCTCACTTAGACATTGTGATACCACCGTGGTGAACTTATCTCTTATCAGTGAGTGCTGCCCGATTCCAAGTTATGCTCAATGACTTGGCCTCCATACAACTTACAATATAGGATACAATATTTAGCTGTTTTAAGATACATGGCTATCTGTAACCATTGTTGCCACAATTGATAGAATTCTATCAAAAATTGTTGTTTTTTTTACAGTTTGGTAGATTGGTGGAATTTTTATGTTTTGGTAGATTTAGCAAAATATTCCTCTCCAATTAAGAGCTACTTCATAAATTTTCTCTAGAATTTAGAAACAAAATTCTAGAGAAATAAAATGTCGACAAAATTCTCCATAGAAATAAAATTTTGACAAAATTTTCTATAGAAATAATATGTTGACAAAATTTTCTATAGAAACTGAAGTGTAAGCGAATTAAACACGAAACTCTGAGACTATAACGTCACGTCGTAACCATGCGTACAAGCTATGGAAGCGATATAAAATGCCTGAACATTATGAAAGTTTTAAAGCTGCGCGGCATGCAGTTGTTTCCAAAATACAGAATTATAAAAGAACTTACTATGAACTTAAATGGGTGTACTGAAAGAAATAAAGCACACGGATGAAAAAGACTGTTTTTCATATGTTTGGCTATAAACATTATATGTTTGGAACACAAATTTTTAAACACAATATTTTTGAGTGCAAGCATATAATGTTCATAAACTAGCATAACATGTTTGGGACATATATGTTAATATGTTAGAACATATTATGTTTGGGACATAAAATGTTTGTAAATATAATATGCTTGGATGCAAACATATATTAATTTAGAAATAGCCTATAACCATATATGTGTTTAGTAGCTTGGAGCGCTATTTAACAGGGAGCGATATTGAATTTAGTTGGTGGTTGTTGCTTGTTATTACAAAATTAACATTTTATTTTTCCTTGGGCAATTGATCAGCTACTTCTTTGATCCTTACAAACTGTGTGGTCCGCTGTTCGAATCCCCGTCCGGCAAAAGGTAAAATTAAAATAAAAAAAATCATAAAATTGAATAATTTCTTCTACAATGTTTGTATTACAGAAAAAGGTGCTAAGAACTAAAAAATCTCGTGGAAGTGGGAAAGATGTCGGGGAATATACAATTGGGCAGAAACAAAATTTTGAGCATTCAGGTCGAAAACCTATGTTGTTTGCACCTATATTACCTGTTTATTTTCATAATTCATTATGATTGTAAATATATAAATAAATAAATAAAATTTTGAGCACAATATTGTTTGGGAGAATTTTTTTAAGCATATAATATTTTTGGGTGCAAAATGCTTCCAAACATATTATATGTTCACATAATAACATATTGTTTTTTAGAAGACAACATTATTGAATTTGGTTGCGAAAATACAAAATGTTTGGAACTTAGACTACCCAAACATATATTGTTTAAACCAATATGCTTTCAAACATATTATATATTGGAAGAGATCAAACATATAAATGTTTGGGCAATACCTAAAAATGTATATGCTTGAAGCAAAATATGTTTGGGAGTATATGTTACAGAAGCGATTTTTTGTGAGCGTGCAGGACGTTAACATAAATCTGGATACTTTGAATGCACAATTTGTTAGTCCCTTGATGACTCACGCTGATCAAGAGATAATCTCAAATACAAACAATAATTTTGAGTCTGAATTTGGTTTTAAAACTGTAACACAAGTTGAAGTTTACAACAGCTGTGTTGAGGAAAATTTCCTTTTTGAAGAAATGTTAAAATTGAAAAGAAAACAGCATAGCAAACGTTACAAACAAGAGAAACTATGCATTGATCTCTGCTAATGAAGTGATCGATGATCATTAATACCGATGATGATATTCAAGTTTTACATGTGCATTAATGAAGTTTTGGTTATTTGGATGAAGTTGCCGACGGTATTTTGATCGATGGTTGTGAGTGTTATATGGGTTGACGAAATGCAAATATTTTTGTCAACAGCTGTATGTGCACTACATCCAACTCGGTTGGCTGTGATGAAATTGATCGCAAATTCATCAAGATTATTCTACCATACACTCTGCAATAATTACTCATATTTTTAATTCCATTATTATGACCAGCACCTTCCCCGCGGCATGGAGAACTGCAAACATTATTCCTATACCAAAAAGATAATGGAGAATTTCGTCCAATTGCGATACTACCATATCTATCCAAAGTCCTAGAGAAAATTCTTCGTATTCAAATCCAAAACTACCTGAATGCGAAAAACCTTTTAACTACACGACAGTCTGGATTTAGTCTCACTGTTCTTACTGATGTCGTTGAAACATTACGGTCAGCTCTCGATAACGGGGATATAGCTTTTCTCATACTCCTTGATCATTCAAAAGCCTTTGACAGTGTAATGCATCCAATACTATGTAACAAACTGAGAACTATGTTAACTTTAACTTTGATTCGGCCGCTGTGCGCCTACTAGCATCATACCTCACAAAGCGATCACAGTTTACAACCAACGCAATATACAACTCCTCCTTACTGCCACTTAAGAGAGGGGTCCCTCAAGGATCAATTCTTGGTCCTCTTCTATACCCCATTTATTCCAACGATTTGCCTGATCAAATGAAATTTTCTACACCGAAAAAAGTAAATTGTTTTATAGGAAGAATAAACTAACTCGTACGAAAATTGAACTAAATTTTACTCCACATTTTGAGATTTCCACAAAGCGTTGTTAAAACCAGGAAAATTTAATGCCCCGTTGTACTTTTTAACTGCAGTTCTCGAAATTACACCCTCTCATAGAAGAAGTAATTAACTAAAATTAAAGAAGAAAATCATTGGTGATAAATCATGACCATTTTAACCATATAGTAGTTCATTTAGTTTGGGAATCGTACGAACATTTTCATTTGCTTTAGTTCATATTGAACTTATGTGTACGGTCATTGAAGTTCTTAAAATGTTTGAGACATACTTACAAAAACGAACTTTTCATTGGGCTGTGGAAAATTTCGCAAAAAATAATAAAATTTAACTATAAACAAATAATTTTTTTGCAATAAAAATAAGCTTAATTTAGCGCTAGTTTAACTACGGAATTTTTTTTCTGTGTATTATTCAAATGTACGCTGATGACGTATGTAATGTATTCATCAAGTCAAGAATTCAATATTGGGCTTCAAGTAACGGTTTACAGCTTAATCCAAGCAAATCCCAAGCAAAAATTATCCGTAGTATGTTACATCTGTTGAAGTTGGAACCAACATACATCTATTATTGGGAACGTCACTCCTAGAAGTTGTTGCCAAACAAAGATCCATGGGGTCATATAACTGCCACTTGTGGAAAATCAATGATTCATAATTTATGGACAACCCAATATGTTTTTCATATGTTCCGGTATAAACAAAATGTATTTCGGGCACAATTTTAAAACACAATATATTTAAGTGCAAACATGTAATGTTCCTAAACTAACACTAAATGTTTGGGACATCTATGTTAATATGTTAGAATATATTATGTTTGGGGCATGAATGTTTCATTAAAATCATATGTGTGAATGCAAACATGTATAAATTTACAAATTTCGACTAAACATACATATGTTGTGATATTTTATTCAAAGCGACAGAGAGAGTATAGAGAAAGAAATAGAGATGGAAACCGGGAGAGTTGACAAAAGATATCAACATAATACAGCGAAAGAATCAAAAGAGAACAATTTCTGTGAAACCGCTTGTATGTTGTTTCGGAAAACTGTTTTATGGTAAGGCCAAAAATTTTGATATGCTTAAGTCTAAATATTATTTAATTTGAATAAAGAGAATGGACATTCGGAACCAAGAGAATAGACATTTGAAAAACAAACAGCATATGTTTTCGCCTTGAGAGCAGCATTTTATGTTATGTATGTGTGGACTTGTGTTTTGTTCATCATTTTGGCATTATGGGCACAATTTTTTTCTTGGTTCGTTAAAAGAAATCAGTGGTCTTCATAAAAATAACGAAAGGGCACTAGACTCTTTTTAGAGTTGGGACAGTAAAATGAAATAAGGACGAAATAGTGAAAAATTACACAGTAAAATGTATAAAAACAAAGTTTAGTTCCTCTTTATTAATAAGTAGTCCACAAGGAGTTGACGGACACCTTCCGACATGCTAATCACTGCTCCACGTGGCAAACAAATGTATGTTTCTGTTAAATAATGCTATGTTTGCATGGGCTCGTGGGCGCCGCAAGCTATGCTATATAAACATAACGTATAACGATAATTATCTGCTGGTGACTATAACAGCTACGTAGCCCAGTGGATAGTGTGTTGGCTTACAAACTGTATGGTCCCCGGTTCGATTCTCCGAGCAGGCAATAGGTAAAATTTAAATAATTTATAAAAGTGAATAATTTCTTCAACATTATTTGTATTACAGAAAAAGGTGCCAAGAACTAAAATATTTCGTGGAAATGAAAATTACGAGTATGTTAGGGAATGAGCACAATCGTCTTTGGGAAAAATTCTTCCA
Organism: Haematobia irritans; assembly: GCF_050003625.1. Taxonomy (NCBI): domain Eukaryota; kingdom Metazoa; phylum Arthropoda; class Insecta; order Diptera; family Muscidae; genus Haematobia; species Haematobia irritans. The sequence goes on from NC_134400.1 coordinate 50,061,818, forward strand.
AGCATATAATATTTTTGGACTCAAAATGCTTCCAAACATATAATATGTTCACATAAAACAAACATATTAATGTTTCGGCAGTATCCAATAATATATGAGCTTCTTGCAAAATATGTTTTTTGAGGGTGTGCCGCTGAGATTTTTGCGGGCCGTAATGCTTCGGACTACAGAAAACTGTGTATGGTTTGAGAAAATTTGACAGAGTCTCTCACCTTTCGCCGAATATCCTGAAGTTGTCTCTTATATATGTTAATATGTATTGATGTTTTTACTTAAAATAATAAGCACATGCAACCCAACATACTTATATAATAAACTGAATTTTGTCAGATCTTCTCTGGGGAGAACTATTATACTAAACCATCTTAATTTACAATTAATTATTATTCGAACTATATGGACAAATTAGATTAAGGAACTTGATTAAAAGAACCATTGCAAAGAAAACGCCAGATACAAATCTATACGCGTCTAGACTGTACATGTTTCAGTTCGGGCGAATGAACTTTTCCACAGCCTTTAGTATAGATCTGGCTGGGATATATAACTCAATTTTGGGCCCTTTATGCTAACTCCTTATGGAGAAAACATTTGGGAATTTTCCTCTTACAAATTGAATCATCGTCGAAATTCATCTGAGAAACACTTCCTGATTCGCACTATCCGTTTCTGGACCAACTCCAAAATCATATTCAAATCATAACAATCAATTATAGATTCAAGTTATAGGAGGCAATTATAGATGAAGATCCAAATCAAATAAATGAAATAAAATAAAATGTTGAAAAAATTTTATATAGAAATAAAATTTTGACAAAATTTTATATAGATAAACAAGTAAAGTCTAAAGTCGGGCGGGGCCGACTATATTATACCCTTCACCACTTTGTAAGTCCACATTTTCGATACCATATCAAATCCGTCCAATGTGTTGGATGCTATATGAATCCATACACATATATTCTGTATATCTGAGCAGATCTGTACAGAGTTCTGCAATACTTATAGATTTTACATTTAAGTCGGCTAATGCGCTGAGGTGGAACGCAATGTTAGTAAAAAAATATAGGAAACATTTAAATATGAACCAATTTTGTGGCAACTTCGCACAAGTGTATTTATGATTTATCGGCCGATAGATGTGTGATAGAGTAATAGGAAAATTTGAGTCATTTTGATAAGTTTTCGACTTGGCAGTGGCGATTTGATAAGGAAAATGTAGGTATTTCGGCAGTTTTGCCTAAATAGGAAAAACATATATATGGAATCTATATCGAAATCTGAATCGATTGCAATCAAATTTCACATGCATAGTTACTATGTTGAATCTACTCCCTGTGCAAAATTTTACGTAAATCGGATAACAACTTTGACCTCTGTGGCCATATGATGGAAAATCGGGCGAAAGATATATATGGGAGCTATATCAAAATCTGAACCGATTTCAACCAAATTAAACACGCATATGCAGAACCTTAATTCTACTGCCTGTGCAAAGTTTCAAGTTTAATTCTACTCCCTCTGCAAAATTTCACGTAAATCAGAGTAGCACTTTGCCCCCTGTGGGCATATTAGTCCAAATCGGGCGAATGATATATATGGGAGCTATATCTAAATCTGAACCGACTTCAACTAAATTTTGCACAATTAACGATACTATAAATCGTACTCCTTGTGCAAAATTTCAAGCAACTCAGGGCAAAACTCTGGCTTTTGAGGCCATATAAATCCAAATCGGACGAAAGATATATATGGGAGCTATATCTTAATCGGAACCGATTTTAACCAAATTAGGCACACTAAACGATACTATTAAACGTACTTGTTGTGCAAAATTTGAAGCAAATCAGGGCAAAACTCTGGCTTTTGGGGCCATATAAGTCCAAATCGGTCGAAAGGTATATATGGGAGCTATATCTAAATCTGAAGCGATTTCAACTAAAGTTGGCACAATTAACGATACTATTAAACGTACTCCTTGTACAAAATTTTAATCAAATCAGGGCAAAACTCTGGCTTTTGAAGCCATATAAGTCAAAATCGGACGAAAGATATATAGGGGAGCTATATCTAAATCTGAACCGATTTCAACTAAATTTGGCACAATTATCGATACTATTAAAAGTACTCGTTGTGCAAAATTTGAAGCAAATCAGGGCAAAACTCTCGCTTTTGGGGCTATATAAGTCCAAATCGGACGAGAGATATATATGGGAGCTATATTTGGTAGTTCATATTTGGCAGTTTTTACGGGACTGACAAAACATTCAGATGTACAAAATTTGAAGAACGTCGGTTCATAAATACGTGAATTATGATCAAATCGGTGATAACTATATATGGCAGCTATATCTAACTCTGAACCGATTTTTTCCAAAATCAATAGCGATTGTATTCTACCTGAAGAAAGACGCTATGTCAAATTTGAAGACGATCGGACTTAAACTGCGACCTGTACTTTGCGCACAAAAATACATGAACAGACAGACAGACGGACGGACATCGCTAAATCGACTCAGAATTTAATTCTAAGCCGATCGGTATACTAAAAGATGGGTCTATGACAATTATTTCTTATCGTTACATACAAATGCACAAACTTATTATACCCTGTACGACGGTAGTGGTGAAGGGTATAAAAATTTTGATAAAATTTTATATAGAAATAAAATTTTGACAACATTTTCTATAGAAATAAAATTTTGACAAGATTTTCTATAGAAATTAAATTTTTTAAACTTTTTTTAGAAATAAAGTTTCTAGTCATTCTTATTTCTACAAAAAATTTCGTCACAATTTTATTTCTTTCGAAAATTTGGTCAAAATTTTATTTCTATCGAAAATTTCGTCACATTTTATTTCTATAGAAAATTTTGTTGTTGATTTTTATTTCAGCTTAAAACCATGTATTGACTAAACTACAGGTGTACCTTAACAAACATAGGTTATATAGGGCCTATATGTGATTATGGACTGATATGGACCACTTTTGGCATGGTTGTTAAATATCATATAAACGGTGATAAACGGACGAAAAAGACTGTTTTTCATATGTTTGGGTATAAACATTATATGTTTGGAACTCCAATTTTTAAACACAATATTTTTGAGTGCAAACATATAATGTTCATAAACTAGCATAATATGTTTGGGACATATATGTTAATATGTTAGAACATATTATGTTTGGGACATAAAATGTTTGTAAATATAATATGCTTGGATTCAAAGAGAGACAAAGTGTATGCTGGAAGCAAAATAATGAAAGTAACCAATTGGGGCATTACAAATATATATACACAAAGAAAATTTCATTAAATATAGGAAAAATAGTACGTGTGAATATAAACAAGTATAAATTTACATATTATGAGTAAACATATATATGTTGTGATATAAGCCAAAAATTGTATATGCTTAAGTAAAATATTAAAATGAGTATTTGGAGAGAAAATTTATTCGGAACCAAGATAAAATATATTTGAAAAAAAAGAGCATGAGTTTTGTTTATCATTTTTGCATTACGGGCACAATTTTTTTGTTTCGTCAAAACAAATCGGAACGTAGGACGAGTAAGTCAAAATATTCAAACAAAGGTAATTAAAGGGATCTTCATAAAAACTAACGAAAGGGCACTATACACTGAAAAAAAAGCATGTCCGGTTCCAAAGATTGTGTCTCCACTTTAACAATTTTGGTATTGATTCCGAACCAAAGAAGCGGAGAATACAAGTAAGGATGCTTTTAAGACACAATTCTCTTTTAAATGGGGTTTTGTGTACTTGACTCTACGAAGCACATTTCAATTTTTCGCTTTTTCAGCTTTTATTCATATGCTATAAAATGTCCGTTAAAACCAAGACTTCCAGTAGAAATTATGCTATGTTTCAAGTAAAAAATGTCTTTAAAATAAAGTATTGAAAAACATATCCTATTTTTTAATGATTTTTGCCTTGTAGTCAAGATGCAAAAATACAACAAATTTAAAGACAGTTTCATCAATTTTATAGAATTTTTCTGAATTATTAAAGTCAAGTTGACCTTAGTCCAAAAATTTGTTCTTTCATGTTATGATATCCATTTTTAAGTCAAATTACTTAATTATAACGACAACACGACTTCATTGAAAGTATCGACCTTTGAACATGGAAAAAACTTTATATTGGAGAAATGCGTCTAATAAGCTAAGCAAAAGTTGTATTCTTATTTTAAGGACATGAACTCTTTGGCCTCACGACAATATTTTTTCAGTGCACTCTTTTTAGAGTTGTGAAAGTAAAAACGGGGAAAACGGGGCGAAACAGTGAAAAATTAAACAGTAAGATCTATAAAAACAACGATTAGTTCCTCTTTATTAATGAGTAGTCCAAGAGGAGTTGACGGATTTTTTCGAAAATAAAAGCGGGCATTGAGTTCGAGTTTTGCCGTTAAAATTATTTCTCATTTTAGCGGCAAAACCAGAATAACATTACAACTTTTTCCGGTAAATTGTATTATAACATGGCGGAGAAAGATCTAAAGCAACAATTGAATAAGTTTATTTTCTTTAAAAGAAATTATTAAAGAAAAGTAAAAAGGTAAACATGGCCATTTTAACGCGATAATATCAATTTATACCGGCCTTAAGAATTAAATTAAGTACAAAATTATTCGTTAATAAAAATTCATATTTATTTGTATTTCTAAATTAATGGTGTTACATGCTAGCAAACAATTGTTCACACCAAAATAAATGTATGTGCTGTTTTAAAATTACTGTTTAGAATTTAAATATAATGTGCTTTAGAATGGTTATCGTTAACCTTAGGATTCGATGGAAAAATATTTTTATATACTCGAATTCACGTTCTTCTTTTGTAAGAGTTTTTGAATTTCTTCGAAACTTTTAAACTTGTATACAAAAACCTTTATTTGTTACACAATTTTTATTTTTGCACTAAAAAAATAATATTTGATTTGAACTCAGTCCATTTCGTTTATATCAAGCATTTTTCTTTTCTGACTTTAAGTCTTTTTTAAAATACACTTTACAATTTCGTAGTAAAAATTTAATATAATAGTATGTAATGCTGAACACCTTTTCGGGAACTTCCGAACGAATCTGGAATATATGTTAAAAAATATATTAAAAAAACAAAAAAATTGTGTTGGTCGGAGCAGGGATCGAACCCAGGACCCCTGTCACGCAAGGCGGACGACCAACCACTGCTCCACGTTGCCAACAAATGTATGTTTAACAATGTTATGTTGTTAAACAATGTTATATTTGTATCGGCTCGTGGGCGCCGCAAGCTATGCTATATAAATATAACTTATAACGATAATTATCTCTTGATGACCATAACAGCTACGTAGCCCAGTGGTTAATGTGCTGGCTTACAAACTGTGTGGTCCGCTGTTCGAATCCCCGTCCGGCAAAAGGTACAATTGAAAAAAAATTATAAAATTTAATAATTTCTTCTACAATGTTTGTATTACAGAAAAAGGTGCTAAGAACTAAAAAAACTCATGGAAGTGAAAAATATGTGAGGCAATATACAATTAGGCAGACAAAAATTGTTGAGCACAATATTCTTTGGGATAAAATTCTTCTCAGCATATACTATTTTGGGTCCAAAATGCCTCCAAACATATTATATGTTCACATAATAACATACAGTTTTTTGGAAGACAACATTATTGAATTTGGATGGAAAAATACAAAATGTTTGGAACTTAGACTACCTAAACATATTATATTGTTTAGACCAATATGCTTTCAAACATATTATATATTGGAAGAAATCAAACATATAAATGTTTGGGCAATACCCAAAAATTTATATGCTTGAAGCAAAATATGTTTGGGAGTATATGTTACAGAAGCGATTTTTTTTTTTTTGAGGGTGTACGGTCAAAATTTGGTCAAGGGAAAACGCGTGTAAATCGGTGAAATCGTTTATTTAAAAAATCAAATTAAATTTCTTTTTCAAGTTCAATTAGTATAAAATTCAGGAAAAATATTCAGTTAGGCTTTCGCTTTTCAAAATCTGAATTGCCGGGGCTCACGCTTGACACCTGCCATCAGATTTTGTACAGCCACCTTGTCCACCTTCTTCGCCGCAGAAAGCCAGTTTGCCTTAAACTGCTGCTCGTCCTTAGGAGTTTTTTTGGTCTTCTTTAGGTTCCGCTTGACAATAGCCCATTATTTCTCAATTGGGCGGAGCTCTGGCGTGTTTGGAGAGTTGTACCACCTGCACGTTGTTGGCGGCGTACCACTCCATGGCCTTTTTACCGTAATGGCAAAATGCCAAATCCGGCCAAAACAGTACGGAACAACCGTGTGTCTTCAGGAAAGGCAGCAGACGTTTATTCAAACACTCTTTCACGTAAATTTCTTGGTTGACAGTCCCGGAAGCTATGAAAATGCTGCTTTTCAAGCCACAGGTACAGATGGCTTGCCAAACCAGATATTTCTTTGCGAACTTTGACAGTTTTATGTGCTTGAAAATATCTGCTACCTTTCCCCTTCCTTTTGCCGTATAAAACTCCTGTCCCGGAAGCTGCTTGTAGTCGGCTTTGACGTAGGTTTCGTCGTCCATTACCACGCAGTCAAACTTCGTCAGCATCGTCGTGTACAGCCTCCGGGATCGCGCTTTGGCCGTAGTATTTTGTTTATCATCGCGATTTGGAGTCACTACCTTCTTGTAAGTCGATAGTCCGGCTCGTTTTTTGGCTCGATGCACGGTTGTAGAAGATACACCCAGCTTATTTGCGGCATCTCGGAGAGAGAGGTTAGTGTTTCCCTTGAAACTAGCGGCAACTCTCTTTGTCGTCTCAGCGGCTTCCGGTTTTCGATTTCCCCCGATCCAGACTTCCTGGCTGTCGACAAACGTTCCCCAGACACTTTAATTACATTTGTAACGGTTGATTTGGCAACTTTTAGCGATTTTGCCAGCTTTGCGGATATTCGCGATGCGCGAGCAAAATTTTGATACGCTGCTATTCTTGCTTCTACGGCATTTCGACAACTGAAGAGTGAATTCCAAAATCAAAATAGGAGCAACATTCTACACACACACCTTCAAAATGAGGGGTGTTCAGGTTTTTTAATGCAAAATTGAAAGAAATACGTCAAGTTGCCACAAAAATGACAAATCTATTATAGAAAAATCAATACTTTTTGAAAATATTCGAAAATGTTTCAATCAAGCTTTAGAATGCATTAAAAATTATAAAAAAATATAAAAATTATTTAGCTTGGAAAATATCACACAATTTTTGAATTCACGTTCAAAACACTGAATTCGGATCACACCTTAAGAAGTGATGCAAATCAATTGCAACGGCTGTTCGATGGACATCCCTCCTATGACAAATTCATATTACATTCATCGCTTCTACGTCAATTTTGCACCACTCCCGGACCCATTTTCGCTTCTTTTTTGGCGACGCTTTTTTGCAGCATTATTAAGATATTAATTTATGAAATAATAGTTTTATTATCAATTACTATTTTTTAATTAAATTGAATAAATCAGACTAAACAAAATAATAAATAATAAACTAAATCTCACCCACAGCTTTATTTCATAAATATCAGACTTCAAACATTGCCATCGGCAACTGCTACCACAACCAAAGTAATTCGATTGTGCATGAAAGTCGTAATCGTAAATAGGTTTTCAAATTCTGGGGGGGGGGCTAAACTTTTTCTGGAGGGTCTAAGCACCCTCCCCAGAGGCCTTCCTGCGCTTATGGGACTAATATGCACCAATTCCTGCATGGTTGTTGGATACCATATACTAACATCACGTACAAAATTTCAACCGAATCGGACGAATTTTGCTTTTCCAAGGGGCTCCGGAGGTCAAATCTGGGGATCGGTTTAAATGGGGGCTATATATAATTATGGACCGATTTCGACCAATTTGTGCACGGGTGTTTGAGGCCATATATTAATACCACCTACCAAATTTCAACTGAATCAGATGCATTTTGGTCTTCCAAAGGCTCCGCAAGCCAAATCGGGGGATCGGTTTATATGGGGGCTATATATTATTATTATGGACCGATGTGGACCAATTTTTGCATGGTTGTTAGATACCATATACTAACACCATGTACAAAATTTCAGCCGGATCGGATGAAATTTGCTTCTCTTAGAGGCTCCGCAAGCCAAATCGGGGGATCGGTTTATATGGGGGCTATATATTATTATGGACCGATGTGGACCAATTTTTGCATGGTTGTTAGAGGCCAAATACTAACACCATGTACCAAATTTCAGCTGGATCGTTTTGGTTTATATGGGGGCTATATATATAATTATGGACCGATGTGGGCCAATTTTTGCAAGGTTGTTAGAGACCGTATACTAACACCATGTACCAGCGTAATCGGATGCAATTTGCTTCTCTTAGAGAATCTGCAAGCCAAATTTGGGGGTCCGTTTATATGGGGCTATACGTAAAAGTGGACCGATTTGGCCCATTTGAAATACCATCCGCCCTACATCAATAACAACTACTTGTACCAAGTTTCAAGTCGATAGCTTGTTTCGTTCAGAATTTAGCGTGATTTCAGCAGACGGACGGACGGACGGACATGCTCAGATCGACTCAGAATTTCACCTCGACCCAGAATATATATACTTTACGGGGTCTTGGAGCAATATTTCGATGTGTAACAAACGGAATGACAAAGTTAATATACCCCCTACCTATGGTGGAGGGTATAAAAAAACCAACAATAACAAAACAAAACGAATATAGAAATTTTTGTCAAAATTTTATTTCTATAGATAATTTTGTCGAAATTTGATTTCTAGCGAAAATTTTGTAAAAATTTTATTTCTATAGAAAATTTGGCAAAAGTTTATTGCCACAGAAAATTTTGTCAAAATTTTATTTTTATAGAAAATTTTATCAAAATTTTATTTCTATTATTAGTCAAATTTTTATTTCTATAGAAATAAAATGTTTACATAATCTCTTAAACATATATAAAAATAAATAAAATAAAAGTTTGAGAAAATTTACTACATAAAAAAACAAGTAAGTAAAGTCTAAAGTCGGACGGGGCCGACTATATTATACCCTTCACCACCATGTAGATCAACATTTGTGTTACCATCTCAACTACTGCAAATTTGCTGGGCGGGCTATATAAAGGTTTGCCTTTCCAGATACAACAGATACTTATAAAGGAGACCATTTTTGTACTTCTACAAAATCTCTAGAATTAAAATTGAAAACGGCTAACGCCCTGGAATAAAACACAATGTTAAAATAAAACAAGTAAGGAAAGTCTAAAGTCGGGCGGAGCCGACTATATTATACCCTTCACCACTACGTATATCAATATTTTTAATACCATCTTCACTGAAAAAATATTGTCGTGAGGTCAAAGATTTCATGTCTTTAAAATATGAATATAAATTTTGCTTAGTATAGAAGACGCAATTCTCTAATATAAAGTTTTTTTCCTTGTCCAAAAGTCGATAAGCTTTTCACTGAAGTCGTATTGTCCTTACAATTAAGTGATTTCACTTAAAAATGGGTATCATAACATGAAAAAAAAATGTTTGGGCTAAGGTCAACTTGACTTTAATAATTCAGAAAAATTCTTTAAATTTAATGAAATTGTCTTTAAATTTGTTGTCTGTTTGCATCTTGACTACAAAGCAAAAAATCGTTCAAATATAAAAACATGTCCTCAACACCTTATTTTAAAGCCATTTTTACTAATTTCTACTGAAAGTCGAGTCTTAATTAGGAAAATAAAGTTGTCTTTAACTCGTTTTTAAAGGACTTTAATAGCATACTACAAAAAAAAGCTGAAAAGGCGAAAAATTAAAATTTGCTTCCTGGAAGCAAGTAAATTTAAAAGAGAAATTTAAATTTAAAAGAGAATTGTGTCTTAAAATTTTCCTTACTTGTATTCTCCGCATCTTTGGCTCGGAATCAATACCAAAATTTTTAGAGTAAAGACAAAATCTTTGGAACCGGGCATGCTTTTTTTCAGTGTTAAAACCTTCAAATTTGTTAGGAACTGTATAAAGGTTTATATTCCCATACACAAATATTTAAATATGAATTCATTTGGACAAAAATTTTTAAACTTTCACAAAATGTTTGGACTTAAAATTTAAATTGGTTGCTGACCGGGACGGACGGACCACAATGTTAGTAAAAAACAGTAAGGAAAGTCTAAAGTCGGACGGGGCCGACTATATTATACCCTGCACCACTTTGTAGATCTAAATTTTCGATACCATATCACATCCGTCAAATGTGTTGGTGGCTATATATAAAGGTTTGTCCCAAATACATACATTAAAATATCACTCGATCTGGAAGAATTTGATAGACTTCTACAAACTCAAAATTTAAGTCGGCTAATGCACTAGGGTGGAACACAATGTTAGTAAAAAATAAATATGGGAAACATTTAAATCTGAAGCAATTTTAAGGAAACTTTGCAAAAGTTTATTTATGATTTATCGCTCGATATATATGTATTAGAAGTTTAGCAAAATTAGAGTCATTTTTACAACTTTGCGACTAAGCAGTGGCGATTTCACAAGGAAAATGTTGGTATTTTGACCATTTTTGTCGAAATCAGAAAAACATATATATGGGAGCTATATCTAAATCTGAACCTATTTCAACCAAATTTGGCACGCATAGCAACAATGCTAATTCTACTCTCTGTGCAAAATTTCAACTAAATCGGAGTTAAAAATTGGCCTCTGTGGTCATATGAGTGTAAATCGGGCGAAAGCTATATATGGGAGATATATCTAAATCTGAACCGATTTCAACCAAATTTGGCACGCATAGCTACAATGCTAATTCTACTCCCTGTGCAAAATTTCAACTAAATCGGAGTTAAAAATTGGCCTCTGTGGTCATATGAGTGTAAATCGGGTGAAAGCTATATATGGGAGATATATCCAAATCTGAACCGATTTCAACCAAATTTGGCACGCATAGTAACAATGCTAATACTACTCCCTGAGCAGAATTTCAACCAAATCGGAGTTAAAAATTGGCCTCTTTGGGCAAATGAGAGTAAATCGGACGAAAGCTATATATGAGAGCTATATCTAAATCTGAACCGATTTGGCTGGTATTTTGCAAGTTTTTCGAGACCCATAAAATATTCGGATGTACGGAATTTGAGGAAGATCGGTTGGTATACACGCCAATTATGACCAAATCGGCGAAAAATATATATGGTAGCTATATCTAAATCTGAACCGATTTTTTCCAAAATCAATAGGGATCGTCTTTGAGCCGAAACAGGACCCTATACCAAATTTTAGGCCAATCGGACTAAAACTGCGAGCTGTACTTTGCACACAAAAATACATCAACAGACAGACAGACAGACAGACAGACAGACAGACAGACGGACAGACGGACAGACAGACAGACGGACATCGCTAAATCGACTCAGAATTTAATTCTAAGCCGATCCGTATACTAAAAGGTTGGTCTATGATTACGCCTTCTTGGCGTTACATACAAATGCACAAACTTATTATACCCTGTACCACAGTAGTGGTGAAGGGTATAAATATGGGAAATATGAAGCGAGAGAAATTTTAATGCAATTGTACAAAAGAGCATTTATGATTTATCAGGTAATATTTACAATTTTTGCTACTTATCAGTGACGATTTTACAAGGGTATTGGTTAGATCTCGCCAAGATATATGGTCAAGTGTGGGTTGTGATATATTATTGTGGGTTGTGATATATTATTATCTCTGCAAAATTTCACGTAAATGGAGTATAACTATAGCCTCCGTGATCATATGAGTGTAAATCGGGCGAAAGATATATATGGGAGCTATATCTAAATCTGAACCGATTTCAACCAATTTTGGCACACTTACCGATACCATTAAACGTACTCCTTGTGCCAAATGTGAAGCAATTCAGGGCAAAACTCTGGCTTTTGAGGCCATATAAGTCCAAATCGGACGAAAGATATATATGGGAGCTATATCTAAATCTGAACCGATTTCAACCAACTTTGGCACATTTACCGATACTATTAAACGTACTCATTGTGCAAAATTTGAAGCAATTCTGGGCAAAATCTGGCGTTTGAGGCCATATAAGTCCAAATCTGACGAAAGATATATATGGAGCTATATCTAAATCTGAACCGAGTTTAACCAAATTTGGCACACATAACGACACCGTTAAATGTACCTCTCGTGCAAACTTTGAAGCAAGTCAGGGCAAAACTCTAGCTTTTGAGGCCATATAAGTACAAATCGGACGAAAGCTATATATGTGAGCTATACCTAAATCTGAACCGATTTCAATCAAATTTAGCAAGAATTGGTAGAATGCCAACTCTACTCTCTGTGCAAAATTTCACGAAAATCGGTAGTAAACTTTGGCCTCTGTTGCCATATGAGTCTAAATCGGACGAAATATATATATGGGAGCTATATCTAAATCTGAACCGATTTGGACAATATTTTGCAAGTTTTTCGAGACTCATAAAATATTCGGATGTACAGAATTTGAAGAACATCGGTTGATAAATACGCCAATTATAACCAGATCGGGGTTAAATATATATGACAGCTATATCTAAATCTGAACCGATTTTTTCCAAAATCAATAGCGATCGTCTTTATCCCAAAAAACGACCCTATGCCAAATTTGAGGACGATCGGACTTAAACTGCGACCTGTACTTTGCGCACAAAAATACATGAACAGACAGACAGACAGACGGACATCGCTAAATCGACTCAGAATTTAATTCTAAGACGATCGGTATACTAAACGATGGGTCTCAGACTTTTCCTTCTTGGCGTTACATACAAATGCACAAACTTATTATACCCTGTACCACAGTAGTGGTGAAGGGTATAAATATTGACAAAATAAGATATTTTTGTTTGACAGGTTTTTGGTAAAATTTGTTCCAAATTTTGGTAGATTATTTTTGGCTCGAGTGGCAACCGTGTCAGTATCTCTTGCCACATCATAGGACCACCGAAAAAAATATTTGAAAAGTGGGCCCCTTCCTCATTTAAATACCTTTTGAAAGTTCTCCGACTACCCAAAAGGTTTAGACAATGATCCGCCACTTTATGTATTGATATTTGGTCAAAAGGGGAACCTACACATTTTGAAACTTGAAAGAAAAGTTCCACGATTTTCTTGAAATTTCGGCGAAATTTAGGATTCTCTCTGAAAAAAAAAAACTATAATTTATTTTCCGATATTGTATCGGGGAAGGAGACGTCCCTGTTTAATAGGTCCTCAGGGACAATGTAATTCATGTTTGCAATTTTATATGAAAATGTATGATTACATTGTTTTATACCCTTCACCAGAGGATGGGGGAATACTAAATTTGTGTTCCGTTTCAAACACATCGAAATATTTGTCTCAGACACCAATACCCCAAGATTTAACTTTTGAGACCTCAAATTTCAAATGATCCGGTGGAAATTTGGCCCTCCATCTACCAAACGGAAATTGGTTCATATCGGTTACTGAACCTTTACACACGTTTCCGTACTAAACAACTTCAAATCTCAATAGAAACTACACGATTGGTCAAATCGTTTTGAATAAATGTGGTGATGCTTCGACTATCAGGGTGCAATTTTAGTTTTGAACTTCTCACCCATCGGAAGGCTCAAAGTAAGTGCTGTTCGATTCTGCTAACGACTAATAATGTCATGGGTGAAGAGAAACAAGTATATACGGCCGTAAGTTCGGCCAGGCCGAAGCTTATGTACCCTCCATCATGGATTGCGTAGAAACTTCTTCTAAACACTGCATTCCACAATCGAATTACTTAAGTTGCGGTAACGCTTGCCGATGGCAAGGTATCTTAAAACCTCCTAACACCATCTTCTAAATTGTATGTAAGTCCATACGAGGTATATATTAAATCAAAAAAGATCGATCCAATACGTATGTAATTCAGTTTGACAAAGTAGACATAAAATTTTGACAAAATTTTCCACAGAAAAAAAAATTTAACAAAATTTTCTATAGAAATAAAATTTTCACAAAATTTTCTATAGAAATAAAAATTTTGAAAAAATTTTCTATAGAAAGAAAAATTTGACAAAAATTTCTACGGAAATAAACTTTGACAAAAATTTCTACGGAAATAAAATTTTAACAAAATTTTCTATAGAAATAAACTTTTGACAAAATTTTCTATAGAAATAAAATCTTGGTAGATTATTTTTGGCTCAAGTGGCAACCATGATTATGAACCGAATAAAATTTGAACAAAATTTTCTATAGAAATAAAATTTTGACAAAATTTTCTATAGAAATAAAATTTTGGCAGTGCTGAAAATTTTATTATGACCGGAATAAAATTTTAACAAAATTTTCTCTAGAAATAAAATTTTGACAAAATTGTCTATAGAAATAAAATTTTGACAAAATTTTCTATAGAAATAAAATTTTTGTAGATTATTTTTGGCTCTAGTAGCAACCATGATTATGAACCGATATGGACCAATTTTTGTGTGATTGGACAAATTTTGGTATGGTCCTTAGCGATCATATACTAACACCACGTTCCTAATTTGAACCGGATCGGATGAATTTTGCTCCTCCAAGAGGCTCCGGAGGTCAAATCTGGAGAACGTTTTATATGGGGCCTATATATAATTATGGACCGTTATGGACCAATTCTGGCACGGTTGTTAAAGATCATATACTAACACCATGTTCCAAATTACAACCGGATTGGATGAAATTTGCTTCTCTTGGAGACTTCGCAAGGCAAATCTGGGGATCGGTTTATATGGGGGCTATATATAATTATGATCCGATGTGGACCAATTTTTGCATGATTGTTAGAGACCATATACCAATATCATGTACCAAATTTCAGGCGGATCGGATGAAATTTGCTTGTCCTTGAGGCTCCGCAACCCGAATCTGGGGATCGGTTTATATGGGCGCTATATATAATTATGGACCGATGTGGACCAATTTTTGCACGGTTGTTAGAGACCATATAGCAACACCATGTACCAAATTTCAGCCGGATCAGATGAAATTTGCTTCTCTTTTAGGCTCCGCAAGCCAAATCTGGGGATCGGTTTATATGGGGGCTATATATAATTATGGACCGATGTGGACAAATTTTTGCGTGGTTGTTAGAGACCATATACCAACACCATGTACCAAATTTCAGCCGGATCGGATGAAATATGCCTCTGTTAGAGGCTCCACAAGCCAAATCTGAGGGTCCCTTTATATGGGGGCTATACGTAAAAGTGGACCGATATGGCCCATTTTCAATACCATCCGACCTACATCGATAACAACTACTTGTGCCAAGTTTCAAGTCGATAGCTTGTTTCGTTCGGAAGTTAGCGTGATTTCAACAGACGGACGGACGGACGGCGGACGGACGGACGGACGGACGGACGGACGGACGGACGGACGGACGGACGGACATGCTTAGATCGACTCAGAATTTCACCACGACCCAGAATATATATACTTTATGGGGTCTTAGAGCAATATTTCGATGTGTTACAAACGGAATGACAAAGTTAATATACCCCCATCCTATGATGGAGGGTATAATAAACAACAGCTGAAAGAAAAAATATTGTGTTCGCCCAGAACCATTGTCTATTACGGGGGCTTTATCTTCTTTCTTAACCTAAAAACCCGTGATCAATTCCACCACTAAATTGATTTTGAAGATTATGAAACTTTTGACCGCAACTTGGTCGGACTTTTGTATTCCCAAAAAATTAAACAAAATTGTACACCCTTTGATTTGAGATTCATTCAATATTCACCTCCCACTGTGTCATTCAACCGCATTCGCCTGTCGTTATGCTGGTTCTACTTCTCCACAAACGTCCAGCCAGAATTTTGAACATTTGTGTTATAAGTTCATTTTTATGTTGGACATTAAACGTTTTTTTATGTTTACGACATGTTAACACAACACAATGTAACACCAAATACCACCTCCAAAAATAGAAACAACAAGAATATATACATTGGGGATATAGCAGCAGGAGTGACCACCACTATGACCACCTCGAGAACACGACAAAACTACCTAAGGGTGTTCATGCAGAGAGATGGGTGACATTGAAATGAATTTGGATTTGGTCCATGACAAAAACTGTCCAGAGAGTTTAACTACACTGAAAACAAAATACTGATGATTTTGTATATTAACATCCGATATTGTCATTGATGGGGCCACCGTGGTGCAATGGTTAGCATGCCCGCCTTGCATACACACAAAAAAAAATTAAATATGAATTTGTACATAAATTTGTACTTTTTTATAAATTTATGGACTTTTCCATAAAAAATATGTAGACTTATACAATATATTGTTTTCGTAAATACTTGTTGTGAAATTAAGAATTTTTTAATAATATATGTTATATGGATGGTTTCATAAAATCAATGAAACTTTACTTAATATATCAAAAAATGCTGGTTTTCTCTTAGCGTGAGAAAACCACAACATAGAGTTACTCTAATATGTAACAATACAAGCATTATAATACGAGACAAAAAAAAAACGAAATATAACGTTTTGAAGGCAACACGTGTGTTTGAGTTTTTTAGTACAGTTTGAGTCGTCGTCGCGATTCGAAGAATTTTTATTGCTGTAAAAAAATGACAAAAAAAAACAATATTAAATGGAAGCGTTGGTGCTCATAAGTAATATAAAATATTATAAAATTATGTTCTTTACTGGTTGGACTATAATGCGGTTTTTAGTAAATGGGTTCATACATTTTGACCAATTATGCAGGCATTAAGAATCAGGGGAAAATCTAAAGGAAAAGTTACATGTATTGCATGACGTTTTTAACATATATTATGGAAAAGTACATATTTTTCAATGACGAAAAATATGTATACTTCATTTATAATATTAAAAACTTCATTCATATTATGTATACATTCGTAGCCAATGAAAACCTGTATTTTTTATTTTATGAATTGTTTTCATATAATTTATGAATCCCGTGTTTGGAAATTTTTTGTGAACACTATTCATAAAATAAATTTATTATTTTTTGTGTGTACATAGGGTCGTGCGTTCAAACCCAGTTTCGACCAAATACCAAAAAGTTTTTCAGCGGTGGAATATCCCACCTCAGTAATGCTGGTGACATTTCTGAGTGTTTCAAAGCTTCTCGTATGTTGGGTTCCAAAGATTTTGTCGTTATGCTAATGATTTTGGTATTGATTTTGAGCCAAATAGGGATATTTTTAAGACAGAATTCTGTTGCGGGTAGGAAATAAATTTTAATTTAATCGTTTTTCTTGTTTTTTCTTCATGTGCTATCCAAGTCATTTTTAAAAGATGTTAATGAAAACTTACATTTCCAAATTCAGACTCAACTTCAAGTAGACATTACGTAATGTTTCATTTTGTCCAGGTCGTGATTCAGGACCGTTATTCTTTACCGATATGGTTAACTCTTTGCCAAGGCCAGTGACAAAGGTAGTGCTCCAATGTCTCATTATCCTCGAAACACGTACTACATGCACTCTCTGCTGCTCCTATTTGACACAGATGTGCTCTCAATTCTAGATATCCGGTCACTATTTCCACCATCCTGCTGACTATCGTCCTACTCTCCTTGGGAAGTTCTCCAGCCATTTTATTATCTATATCTCCCGTGCCCATTCACCCAACTCGGCCCACATTGTCTCTTGGTTTTGCGTTCTCTAAGTTCACTTCCCTTTGTGTTCTAGTTCATATCACCAGTTCAACGTTTCCTCTTATTTCGGCATTTCCCGGGGTCCATATGATGCGGATCCTGCCGTATTCTGAGTATTCGTTGATCAAGCTTTCGCATCCAAACACAATTGCCACTCGAACCATAAATAATTTACCACAATTTGGAGAATGTTTTATCAAAATATTACCAAACAAAAAAATTCTTTTACGCAACTTTATTTCTATTGATTTTTTTTTTTATTTCTTAAGAAAATTTTGTCAAAATTTTATTTCTATAGAAAATTTTTTCACAATTTTATCTCTATAGAAACTTTGGTCAAAATTTTATTTCCGTGGACAATTTTGTCAAAATTTTTTTTCTGTAGAAAATTTTGTTAAAATTTTATTTCTATAGAAAAATTATGTCAAAATTTTATTTCTATAGACAAATTTTGTCAAAATTTTAGTTCTATAGAAAAATTTTGCCTAAATTTTATTTCTATAGAAAAGTTTTGTCAAAATTTTATTTCTATAGAAAAGTTTGTCAAACTTTTATTTCTATAGAAAATTTTGTCTGCATTTTATTTCTATAGAAAACTTTGTCACAATTTTGTTTCTGTAGAAAATGTTGTCAAAATTATATTCCTATAGAATATTTTGTCAAAATTTTAGTTCTATAGAAAATTTGGTCAACATTTTATTTCTATAGAAATTTTTGTCAAAATTTTACTTCTATAGAAAATTTAGTCCAAATTATATTTCTATAGAAAACTTTGTCACAATTTTATTTCTGTAGAAAATGTTGTCAAAATTATATTTCTATAGAACATTTTGTCAAAATTTTATTCCTAATCATTGTTGTTGATGTTTTTTTTTATTTCAGCTTAAAACCATGCATTGACTTAACTACAACTGTAGCTTTACCAACAGAGGAAAAGAATGTTTGTCAAATTTATTTGAGCAAAGCCCTATAGACTGCAAGATGGTTGGATGGACGCACGTTTCGGAATTACCACATTCCTCATCAGCATCTTCTACTTGCAGCAAAACTATCAACCAATTATCAGAATAAATTCAGGCAGTTCACTAAACCCAAAAGTAAACCACACTTGAACCTTCCGAAAAAGGTTTTACATGATAGCCGGCTTATGCCGAAATAAATCCTTACAAATATATATCTTTCCTTTGCCACCGTAAAATCATCGATTTGAGTGCAGTTGGCTGGGTTTTATTCCTACACTGTTAGAAAAATATGTTTTTCATATGTTCCGATATAAACAAAATGTGTTTCGGGCACAATTTTGAAACACAATATATTTAAGTGCAAACATGTAATATTCCTGAACTAACACTAAATGTTTGGGACATCTATGTTAATATGTTAGAATATATTATGTTTGGGGCATGAATGTTTCATAAAAATCATATGTGTGAATGCAAACAAATATAAATTTACAAATTTCGACTAAACATGCATATGTTGTGATATTTTATTCAAAGCGACAGAGAGAGTATAGAGAAAGAAATAGAGATGGAAACCGGGAGAGTTGACGAAAGATATCAACATAACACAGCAAAAGAATCAAAAGACAACAATTTCTGTGAAACCGCTTGAATGTTGTTTCCGAAACTATTTTATGATCAGGCCAAAAATTTGATATGCTTAAGTCTAAATATTATTTAATTTGAATAAAGAGAATAGACATTCGGAACCAAGAGAATAGACATTTGAAAAACAAACAGCATATGTTTTCGCCTTGAGAGCAGCATTTTATGTATGTGTGGACATGTGTTTTGTTTATCATTTAGGCATTATGGGCACAATTTTTCGTTAATAGAAATCAGGGGCCTTCATAAAAATAAAAACAAAGTTTAGTTCCTCCTTATTAATAAGTAGTCCACGAGGAGTTGACGGACACCTCCAAATATAAAAGCGGGCATTAAGTTCGAGTTTTGCAGCTAAAACAATTTAAAAAGTTTATTTTCATTAAAATTAATTATTAAAGAAAAATAAAAGGAATTTTAGAGCGATGGTGTTAAATGCTAGTATATATTATAAAATTATTTATGTATGTTTATACTCGACTCCACGTTCTTCTTTTGTTAGAGTGTTTGAATTCCTTCCAACAGATTTTGTTACAAAATTGTTATTTTTGCAATAAAAAAAAATAATATTTTATCCAAAAATCAGTCAATTTCGTTTATATCAAGCACTGTTACTTACTATAAATCTTTAATAACCCACATTTCGACATTTCATTATAAAAATTTAATATAGTATAAGTATAAATATGTAAATTAAAAAAAAGTGTTCGGTCGGAGTAGCGATTGAACCCACGACCCTTTGCATGCAAGGCAGACATGCTAACCACTGCTCCACGTGGCTAACAAATGTATGTTTCTGTTAAATAATGTTATGTTTGCATGGATCGTGGGCGCTGCAAACTATGCTATATAAATGTAACTTATAACGATAATTATCTACTGGCGACTATAACAGCTACGTAGCCCATTGGATAGTGTGTTGGCTTACAAACTGTATGGTCCTCGGTTCGATTCTCCGTGCAGGCGAAAGGTAAAATTAAAAAAAAAAAATTATAAAAGTGAATAATTTCTTCAAGATTATTTGTATTACAGAAAAAGGTGCCAAGAACAAAAATATTTCGTGGAAGTGAAAATTACGAGTATGGTAGGGAATGAGTACAATCGTCTTTGGGAAAAATTCTTCCAAGCATATAATATTTTTGGGCTCAAAATGCTTCCAAACATATAATATGTTCACATAAAACAAACATATTAATGTTTCGGCAGTATCCAACAATATATATGCTTCTTGCAAAATATGTTTGGAACATATGTTAAAGAAGCGATTTTTTTTGAGGGTGTATAGAAAATTTTGTCAAAATTTTATTTCTATAGAATATTTGGTCAACATTTTATTTCTATAGAAAATTTTGTCAACATTTTACTTCTATGAAAATTTTTGTCCAAATTATATTTCTATAGAAAACTTTGTCACAATTTTATTTCTGTAGAACATTTTCTAAAAATTTTATTCCTATAGAATATTTTGTCACAATTTTATCTCTATAGAAAATTTTGTCAAAATTTTATTTCTATAGAAAATTTGGTCAACATTTTATTTATATAGAAAATTTTGTCAACATTTTACTTCTATAAAAAATTTTGTCCAAATTATATTTTATAGAAAACTTTGTCACAATTTTATTTCTGTAGAAAATGTTGTCAAAATTATATTTCTATAGAACATTTTGTCAAAATTTTATTTCTAGTTCGAAAACTTTTGTTGTTAGTACCTATCTCATGTAATATCATAATTTATTATGGGTTTAAATTCTCTAATAAAATAAAATAATGTAAAATAAATTTTATTTTTATAAAAAAAATTCAAAATTTTATTTCTATAGAAGAATTTTGTCAACATTTTATTTCTATAGAAAAATTTTGTCAAAATTTTATTTCTATAGAAAATTTTGTCACCATTTTATTTCTATAGAAAATTTTGTCAAAATGTTATTTCTATAGAAAAATTTTGTCAAAATTTAATTTCTATAAAAAATTTTGTCAACATTTTATTTCTATAGAAAATTTTGTCAAAATTTTATTTCTATAGAAAAATTTTGTCACCATTTTATTTCTATAGAAAATTTTGTCAAAATGTTATTTCTATAGAAAAATTTTGTCGAAATTGCATTTCTATAGACAATTTTATCAACATTTTATTTCTATAGAAATTTTTGTCAAAATTTTATTTCTCTAGAAAATTTTGTCTAAATTTTATTTCTATAAAAATTTTGTCAAAATTATATTTCCGTAGAAAATTTTGTCAAAAATCTGTAGAAAATTGTGTCAACATTTTATTTCTGTAGAAAATTTTGTCAAAATTTTATTTCTATAGAAAATGTAGTCAAGATTTTATTTCTATAGAAAATTTCGTCAAAATTTAATTTTTATAATAAATTTTGTCTAAATTTTATTTCTATACAAATTTTGTCAAAAATGTATTTCTATAGAAAGTTTTGCCAGAAATTTATTTCTATAGAAAATTTTGTCAAAATTTTATGTCTATAGAAAATTTTGTCAAATTTTTATTTCTATAAAAAATTGTCCCTAATCTGTGTAAATTGCTTATTGGTAATTGAGGTTGCAATCATTCATATTTTTTCAGTGCAGATTTAAAGCTTTCTTTGGTTCAGAATGGATACGAAAATCTTTAAGGGAAAGTAAAAATCCTTGGATCCAAGTAAAGTTTTTTAGGCTTTTTTTTTTGACACTAAAACCCTTTTGACGATACCTTTTTTAATTTATGCAATACCAAATGGATTTAACTTTGTCACAATTCCGTTGGTGGTTTTTTGTCAGTGTAACTCGTCTAAGAAGAAATAAGGGAACCACTTCATGGTTTACATATCAATCAAACTCTTGGCGCCAGGAGTTAAAAACTCCCCTTCTTACCGCTAACAAGAACATTGTGAAAGTGCGTACATATTTTAGCCATCACGCTGACCTTGTTATCAGCATGGAAAATTCATGTCCACCATGTTACTCTTCTGCCGATTTGCCCTGTTTCTAGTTTTTCTCGTTCCCCATTTTATATTCACTTTATTTTTCGGTAAAAATACATAAAAACTTTGTGTTTTTTTATGACCGGAACATTGTTAGATAATGTTTTGTCGTTGGGTTTGTTGTTCATGTTCATGCTCATAGAGGAGAGCAAAACTGAGCGCGGTAAGTAAATTCAATTGAATAAGAAAAAGTTTCTGTTGGTTAAGAAGTTATTGCACATTTCTTTTATTGGTTATGAGTCCAAGTTAAACTTGGAATATCAATAACACCCACAAATTGAAATTTCCGAAGGGTTTTATCATCATTGTGCGTGGGAGAAAATTGTGATTCATATTTTCATTGTAGTCATTTTCTCAACCTTTTTTCCTTTTTTTTGTGGGGAAAGGGTGGTTACAGGAGCTACTGAGGTCAATACAATGTAGAAATGGCTATGATGGCGTCTAAAAGTAAGATAGTTAACTGACTACAGAATGATTATTGGCTTTCTTACAAATGAAAACTTTTTTGTTTGAGTCAATATTAGCATAGCCACCGGAATCTAAATTTCGATTTGTAGTCTTCACAGAATCACCATGGTTTCCGTGCAACTCCATTAATGTACACCGAATTTATGAATATCACTATGTTATGGTTTAAGTTTGGGCAACTTTTTCTAAATAAATCAAATATTTTATTGCTTCAAGTTTCGTTTTTGCTTATTTGTCCAATTCAATGTAACCTCTTAGTGCCATAAAATCTAGGGAATTTTATTACCAGTTATGTGATTAGGATCCTAAAGGCAAATTACCTACATCAGGCCACTTTGGCTTAGTTCTTAGTGAGCGTATAGTCAATAAAAGCCTGTTGAAAATGTCACTATTTGGAAACTCTCGATTACTTGTTTTCTGTAATACTTGAAATCTTTATTCGTACATGTTGAGCCTCCTGTGAAACATTCGATTATTGAGAGGATGACATGTAGGACAATAAAGTAAGACAATACACTTTTTCATTATTTTATACTTTTAGCGTTCAAAAGCAAAAATGTCGAAAATAGCATCAACATTTTCAATCAGTTAGATTTATTCGCATTGGCTATCCAGAAAAAAACTTGGAAGTTCTTCTGAAGGCACAATTTTAACAGCACTTCGAAAAATGTCCTCCCAAAAATATTCTTTATTTTAACCTCACAGGAAGTTCTTTTGACTCCATTTTTATAACACGCTTTTTTATAATTTTAATTTTTTTTTTGTTTCAAATAGGTTAAAACCAGAGTAATAATTTATAAAATTGTAATTTTTTTTAAGATTGTCGAAAAAATAAATCTAAATTCATTTTTAACTTCACAGGAAGTTCTTTTGACTCCATTTTTATAACACGCTTTTTTCATAATTTTAATTTTTTGTTTCAAATATGTTAAAACCAGAGTAGGAATTTATAAAATTGTAAATTTTTGTTTTAAGTTTGTCGAAAAAAATAAATCTAAATTCATTCTGGAAAAATTGCGAATTTGTGAAAATATTTGGAGTCAAGCGTTTCAGACAGAAATTATAAAAAGAAGTTATGCAAATTTAGTGGAACGCTTCTGTGCCACTTTTGCACCACTTAAGGATCCAACAAGTGTATACAGCAGTACGTTCGGCCGGGCCGAATCCTAAATACCCACCACAATGAATCAAATATTATAGTTTCCTTTGAAATGTCAGGGGAAGACAGATATTCTCCCAAATAGAGTTCAAATAGTACACTTTCCGAATATAAATCTAAAGATTTTACCTATGAAGCCCATATCAGATTCTGGATTTATAAGAACCATATATTTTCATTTATTTAAGCAATTCAAAACCTTTAAAGGCCACATTAACGAATTACAATGTACTACTTTATTATACCCTCCACCATAGGATGGGGGTATATTAACTTTGTCATTCCGTTTGTAACACATTGTTCTAAGACCCCATAAAGTATATATATTCTGGGTCGTGGTGAAATTCTGAGTCGATCTGAGCCTGTCCGTCCGTCTGTTGGAATCACGCTAACTTCCGAACGAAACAAGCTATCGACTTCAAACTTGGTATGTAGACCGGATGGTATTGCAAATGGGCCATATCGGTCCACTTTTACGTATATCCCCCATATAAACGGACCCCCAAATTTGGCTTGTCGATCCTCTAAGAGAAGCAAATTTCATGCGATCTGGCTGAAATTTTGTACATGGTGTTAGTATATGGTCTATAACAACCATGCAAAAATTGGTCCACATCGGTTCATAATTATATATAGCCCCCATATATACCGATCCCCCGATTTGACCTCCGGAGCCTCTTGGAAGGCCAAAATTCATCTGATTCAGTTGAAACTTGGCACGTGGTGTTAATATATGGCCTCAAACACCAATGCAAAAATTGGTCGAAATCTATCCATAATTATATATTTATAGCCCCCTCTGGAGCCCCTTGGAAGTGTAAAATTCATCCGACTCGGTTGAAATTTGGTACGTGATGTTAGTATATGGTACCCAACAATCATGCAGGAATTGGTTCATATCAGTCCATAATTATATATAGCCCCCTTATAAACCGATCCCGAGATTTGGTTTTGGAGCCACTTGGAGGAGCATATCTCATCCGAGTCAGTTGAAATTTGGTACATTGTGCTAGTACATGGCCGTTAACAACCACACAAAAAAAAAGAATTCTGATTCAATCACGAAATTAATTGATCCAATTAATTTTTAATTGAAATGTCTTCAATCACAGAAATGATAGTATCAATTAAAAAATTAATTGAAGGTCAATTAAAAAGTTAATTGATCCAATTAAAAAATTAATTGATACTATTATTTTTATGATTGATTTTTGTTTTAATTAAAAAAATGTGTTGAATCAATTAAATTTTTAATTGAATATTTTTTAAAACTCAATTAAAATTTTAATTGGAAAAATTTTCTTGAAATTTTTTTGTGTGCATGCCTAACTAGGTCCATATCGGTCTATAGTTATATATAGTCCTCAGATAAATCGTTCCCAATCACACAAAATTGGTCCATATCAAGTTCATAATTGTATATAGCCCCCATATACGCGATCCCCATATTTCAATTCTGGCTCTCTACGTACCGTGCAAAAGTCCATATCGATTCGTAATTATTTGTAGACTTACCTATGCATAACTTTTTTGTCTAATACAGTGCACGGAATAAATATAGGTTCACATAGAAATGTGTTCTCTTTTTAGAAATAAATATATATATATATATATATATATATATATATATATATATATATATATATATATATATATATATATATATATATATATATATATATATATATATATATATATATATATATATATATATATATATATATATATATATATATATATATATATATATATATATATATATATATATATATATATATATATATATATATTTGTCTCTTTCTATAATAAAATTGTTCTAGCATTGCATTAGATTGGATACCGTTACATATGTTGTTGTTTTTGCTGCATACAACAAAAATCAAACGGTTTTGATGCTTTTGCACGAAATATCAAACGAAATAAATATAGGTTCAGTGTAGTTTACATATTGGTTATGTAACATTTAAGAGCACAAACAGAACAATTTTTTTTTAATTACTTCTCGACATTGTTAAATTGTCGTAATCAATGAATTGAGGCTCTGTACCTGTTGTTCTTGCTGAGCAAAAACACACAAATAAAATGGCCCGTGGAAAGCCTTTGTCAGCGGAGGAAAGAGGAAAAATATTGGCTTTTAAAGATCAAAATCTCTCCAATCGAGCTATTGCAAAGAAAATTGGAAGATCTCTAAATGTGGTTAACAATTTTATAAAATTAGGCTCAGAATATGGTACGAAAAAGAGTCCCGGACGAACACCAAAACTCTCGAAACGTCAAAAATCGCAAATTATTCGGACCGCATCCCGAGAAAATGTTTTTGCATCGCAAATAAAGAGTCAACTCGATCTTCCAGTCACCACCAGACGCGTCCAACAAGTTTTAAAGAGCTCAGAAAATCTTGTGTTCACGAAAAGAATGGCGTGCCCCGCGTTAACTATAGTTCATAAGGAGAAACGCATGATTTGGGCAAAAAAACATATGGAATTTGGAGAGAAGTGGAAAAATGTATTGTTCAGCGATGAGAAAAAGTTCAACTTAGACGGTCCCGATGGTTTCCAGTATTACTGGCGTGATATACGTAAAGATAAGAAAATTCAAATGAGTAGAAATTTTGGTGGCGGTACAGTCATGATTTGGGGAGCCTTTTCGTACCATGGAAAGCTTCCTCTGGCTTGGATAACTACAAGAATGACATCTGAAAATTATATTGAAATGCTGGAAATATCGTTGTTGGAGCATGGTGAGGCATTAATGGGTCCGGACTTCATTTTGCAGCAGGACAATGCAGCAATTCACAACTCACGTGTAACAAAAGATTGGTTTTCTGCTAAAAATATCAAACTTTTGGATTGACCCGCACGTAGTCTAGATCTCAATCCTATCGAAAACCTATGGGGAATTTTAGCAAGAAAGGTTTATGCCAATGGGAAGCAATACGAATCTACTTCTGATCTTAAAAATGCCATAAGATGTGCGTGGTCCGAAATTCCTTTGGAGGTTTTGCAAAACTTGGTTATTTCGATGAAAAATCGTATTTTTGATGTTATAAAATATAAAGGATGCAGTACCAGTTACTAAGTTAAAACATTTCTGTATTTCTTTAGAAGATTAGAAGTCTGAACCTATGTTTATTTCGTACCTTGTTTTCGTAAGTTTGATATACGATTTTAGTTTGCTTGAAAATTGAACTAATTTTAAGTTAATTTTATGTATATGTATGAAGTACTAAAATAAAAATAGAAAACATAAAATTCATGGAAACCATTTTTTTAGTTTTCCTTATTTTATGGGTGAACCTATATTAATTTCGTGTACTGTATATACCACGTATGGACTAACTCACAAAAACGATGTTAAGAAGTTTTAAGATACCACAACCCAAGTAATTCGATTGTGGATGACAGTCTTTCGTAGAAGTTTCTACGTAATCCATGGTAGAGGATACATAAGATTCTGCCTGTCGAACTTACAGTCGTATATACTTGTTATACCCTAAACCACATAGTGCACTGAAATATAAGCATACTCGGTTCCAAAGATTTTGTCTTTACTTTAAAAAATTTGGTATTGATTCCGAGCCAAAGAAGCTGAGAATACAAGTAAGGATACTTTTAAGACACAATTCTCTTTTAAATTTAGGTTTTGTGTACTTGCTTCTAGGAAGCAAATTTTAATTTTTCGCTTTCTCAGTTTTTTTTCTTCATATGCTATCAAAGTCCTTTAAAAACGAGTTAACGGCAACTTTATTTTCCAAATTAGGACTCGACTTCAAGTAGAAATTATGCTACGTTTGAAGTAAAAAACTTCTTTAAAATAAAGTTTTGAAAAACATGTGCTATATTTGAACGATTTTTTGCTTTCTAGTCAAGATGCAAAAAGACAACAAATTTAAAGACAATTTCATTAAATTTAAAGAATTTTTCTGAATTATTAAAGTCAAGTTGACCTTAGCCTATAAATTTTTTCTTTCATGTTAAGATACCCATTTTTAAGTGAAATCACCTTATTATAAGGACAATACGACTTCATTGAAAAGTTTATCTTCTTTTGGACGAGGAAAATAACTTTATTTTAGAGAAATGCGTCTTCTATGCTATGCAAAATTTGTATTCGTATTTTAAAGACATGAAATCTTTGACCTCACGACAATATTTTTTCAGTGTGGTCAGGGTATAATAAGTTTGATCGGCCAAAAAATGTGCATACCAGAAATATTGATTTTAGACCCCATAAAATATATACCGATCGACTCAGAATCACCTCCTGAGTCGATCTAGCGCTTGGTGTCCGTCCGTCCGTCTGTCCATGTATTTGTTGTTCACAGGATTCCTGTCGCAATTATTAACCGATTTTGATGAAATTTGGTACAGGGAGTTTTGTGGGCAAAAGGACAAACGCTATTGAATTTGATTGAATGAAGAAATCGGATCAAATTTAGATATAGCTCCCATCTATATGTATCGCACAATTTCGACAAATGGGGTCACGTTGCGCTTTTTTCAAACGTATCGTCACCAAATTTGCCAAAAGATAATCCTTTCCATCGCCCTTCAAGTCTGCAAAATTTCATCCAAATCGGTTCAGATTTAGATATAGCTCTCATATATATGTATCGCCCGATTTTCCCAAATTTGGCCAAAAAACCCTTATTTATCAACCGATCTTACTCAAATGTGGCTAAATGTACTCTTCTATAGCACTAACTATATGTGCAAAAAATCATCGAAATCGGTTCAGATTTAGATATAGCTCCCATATATATGTATAGCCCGATTTTACCAAATTTGTCCATAGAACCCTTATTTATTATCCGATCTTACTCAAAGTTGGCTAGATCCAGTCCTATATAGTACTAACGGTATGTGCAAAATTTCATGGAAATCGGTTCAGATGTAGATATAGCTCCCATATATGTATCGCACGATTTTGAAAAATTTGCCCCTAATAACCTTATGTTTGACCATAGAGGCCTCATTTCTCAACTGATCGTACTCAAATTTTGCACAAGGTAACCTTTTATGGTATTAATCAAACCTGCCAAACATTATGCAAATGCGTCTTCTATGCTAAGCAAAATTTGTATTCGTATTTTAAAGACATGAAATCTTTGACCTCACGACAATATTTTTTTCAGTGTAGGTGCAACATCAACTACAGTCAGTGTTGCTAGAAGTAGGGTAAATTCCCTATATGTTGGTTTTTTCTAATACTTAGCGTCTTGTAGGGACGTAGGTCCACAAAGTAGGGACATTTTCACTCAACACAATTTGTAATAATTTTTACATTTTGGTGGCTCTGGAGGAGGAAATTAGAAGCCGGAAAGCTTGATCTTTAAAAAAATGTGGCAACAACAGTTACCACTCGTGCCAAAAAAATTCTAACAAAATTTGAAAATTACCACGAATTATCACAAATCTACCAAACAAATATTTCCATAGAAATTTATGTCAAAACTTTATTCCTGCAGAAAATTTTGTCAAAATTGTATTTCTATAGAAATTTTTTTCAAAATATTATTTCTATAAAAAAATTTTCTCAAAATTTTATTTCTATGGAA
This sequence comes from Haematobia irritans, assembly GCF_050003625.1. Classification (NCBI taxonomy): domain Eukaryota; kingdom Metazoa; phylum Arthropoda; class Insecta; order Diptera; family Muscidae; genus Haematobia; species Haematobia irritans. Next base: position 50,091,296 of record NC_134400.1, read on the forward strand.
TTTTTTCTCAAAATGTTATTTCTATAGAATTTATTATCACAATTTTATTTCTATAAAAAATTTCTCAAAAAAATTTGTTTATAGAATCTTTTTCCAAAATTTTATTTCTATAGAGATTAAAAAACAAATACTATTTTTGGTAGAATTCTACCAACTGTGGCAACCGTGTTGGTAATACAAATTTATGTTCTAGGTTCTTAGAACCATTTTTATACCCTTCACCACTACTGTGGTACAGGGTATAATAAGTTTGTGCATTTGTATGTAACGCCAAGAAGGAAAAGTCTGAGACCCATCGTTTAGTATACCGATCGTCTTAGAATTAAATTCTGAGTCGATTTAGCGATGTCCGTCTGTCTGTCTGTCTGTTCATGTATTTTTGTGCGCAAAGTACAAGTCACAGTTTAAGTCCGATCGTCCTCAAATTCGGCACAGGGTCGTTTTGGGGAACAAAGACGATCGCTATTGATTTTGGAAAAAATCGGTTCAGATTTAGATATATATTTATCACCGATCTGGTCATAATTGACGTATTTATCGACGTATTTTCTCAAAATTTCTGGCAGCCAAATGTTTTGAGGATTTCGTAAGATATGCAAAATATCCGCCAAATCGGTCCAGATTTAGATGTAGGTCCCATATATATCTTTCGTCCGATTTGGATTTATATGGCCTCAAAAGCCAGAGTTTTGTCCTGATTTGCTTGAAATTTTGCACAAGGAGTATATTTAATAGTATCGTTAATTGTGCCAAATTTAGTTGAAATCGGTTCAGATTTAGATATAGCTCCCATATGTATCATTTGGACTAATATGACCACAGAGGCAAAAGAGTTACTCTGAATAACGTGAAACTTTGCACAGGGATTAGAATTAAAGTTCTTCATATGCGTGCCAAACTTGGTTGAATTCGGTTCAGATTTAGATATAGCTCCTACATATATGTTTTTTTTTTCGATTTCGACAAAAATGGTCAAAATACCAACATTTTCCTTGTAAAATCGCCACTGCTTAGTCGGAAAGTTCTAAAAATGACTCTAATTTCCCTAAACTTCTAATACATATATATCGAGCGATAAATCATAAATAAAGTTTTGCGAAGTTTCCTTAAAATTGCTTCAGATTTAAATGTTTCCCATATTTATACCCTTCACCACTACTGTGGTACAGGGTATAATAAGTTTGTGCATTTGTATGTAACGCCAAGAAATAGTGGTCATAGACCCATCTTTTAGTATACCAATCGGCTTAGAATTAAATTCTGAGTCGATTTAGCGATGTCCGTCTGTCTGTCTGTCCGTCCGTCTGTCTGTATATGTAATTTTGTGCACAAAGTACAGATCGCAATTTAAGTCCGATCGTCCTCAAATTTGGCATAGGGCTGTTTCTTGGAACAGAGACAATCGCTATTGGTTTTGGAAAAAATCGGTTCAGATTTAGATATAGCTGCCATATATATTTATCCCCGATTTGGTCATTGTTAGCGTGTTTATCAACCGATTTTCTTGAAATACCGTACATCCAAATATTTTATGCATCCCAAAAATCTTGCAAAACATCAGCCAAATCGGTTCAGATTTCGATATAGATCCCATATATATCTTTCGTCCGATTTAGACTCAGAGGCCAAAGTTTACTACCGATCTTCGTGAAATTTTGCACAGAGGGTAGAATTGACATTCTACCAATGCTTGGTAAATTTGATTGAAATCGGTTCAAATTTAAATATAGCTCCCATTTATATCTTTCGTCCGATTTGAACTTATATGGCCACAAAAGCCAGAGTTTTGCCGTGATTTGCTTCAAATTTTGCACAAGGGGTACGTTTAATAGTATCTTTAAGTGTGTCAAATTTTGTTAAAATAGGTTCAGACTTAGATATATCTCACATATATATCTTTCGCCAGAGTTGGACTTATATGGTCTCAAAAGGCAGAGTTTTGTCCTGAATTACTTCAAATTTTGCACAATCGGTACTTTTAACGATACTATTGTATGTGACAAATATGGTCAAAATCGATTCAGATTTATATATAGCTCCCATATATATTTTTCGTCCGATTTGAACTTATATGGCCTCAAAATCCATGGTTTTACCGTGCCAAATTTGGTTGAAATCGGTTCAGATTTAGATATGGCTCCCATATATATATTCCGTCCGATTTGCACTCATATGACCAGGGGGGCCAAAGTTATAGTCCCATTTACGTGAAATTTCGCATAGATAGCAGAATTATTATTCTAACTATACATTTCAAATTTAGTCCAAATCGGTTCAGATTATATATAGCTCCCATATATACGTACAACAGAGTTGGGGAAATATGGTAGACTGTTACAATTACATTTTCAATGGAAGTTTCCTCCAATTAACTAGATAGCGTTAGCCGATTTAAATTTTAATTCTAGAGATTTTGTAGAAGTAAAAAAATGGTCTCCTTTATATAGCTTCCAGCAAATGTGAAGTAGTTGAGATGGTAACACAAATGTTGGCCTACATAGGGGTGAAGGGTATAATATAGTCGGCCCCGCCCGACTTTAGACTTTACTTACTTGTTTTTTACTAACATTGTGTTCCACCCTAGTGCATTAGCCGACTTAAATTTTGGGTTTATAGATTTTGTCTATCAAATTCTGTCCAGATCGCGAGATGTTCAAATGTATGTATTAGGGACAAACCTTTACAAAGCCCCCAACACATTTGACGGATGTGATATGGTATCGAAAATTTTGATCTACAACACACAAAAAAATTCACGAAAATTTTTCCAATTAAAATTTTAATTGAGATTTAAAAAATATTCAATTAAAAATTTAATTGATTCAACAAATTTTTTAATTGAAACAAAAATCAATCACAAAAATAATAGTATCAATTAATTTTTTAATTGGATCAATTAACTTTTTAATTGACCTTCAATTAATTTTTTAATTGGTACTATCATTTCTGTGATTGAAGACATTTCAATTAAAAAGACATTTCAATTGAATCAGAAAAAAATTTTTTTGTGTGAAAGTGGTGCAGGGTATAATATAGTCGGCCCCGCCCGACTTTAGACTTTACTTACTTGTTGATTTGTAAATTTTTTTTATATTTAACGAAAAATATTGTAGAGAAAATTGTTTGGGAACTTTTGTTTGTCCTTGTAGGGTAAACCGAACATTTTCCCTGGCAAAACTGACTATGAGGTATAATCAGATTGAGACAACGTACCCATAAACATGTACCCCTTAATTTTCTTAAATATGCAACTGCGGTTTATCTCCCAGACATATATCAATGTTACCCCACAAATGCTTATGATTACTAATTCAGTAAGGGTGGTTTAGGGTATGATATAGTCGGCCCCGCCCGACTTTCTACTTTACTTACTTGTTTTTTGTTTGTGTTTTAGAGGAATCATTAACATCCCTTGTAGGTGTGCAAGAAAATGCACACCAATTTATAGTCCTAAACAACCTCCAGATTTTCAATTTCAGGCAAATTGGACAACAACTACGGCCCAAGAAATAAATCTGGAGATCGGTCTAATGGGGCATATACCAAAACATGAACCAATATACACACACCTCTTTATGGTTTCTATAAGTCCAAGAAGTAAAATCTGGAGATCGGTCTATATGAGGGCTATATCAAAACTTGGACCGACACTCACTATTTTCGGCATATATCTTTATGCTCCTAAAGTAGCTCTTGATTACCAATTTCAGGCAAATTGGATAAAAACTACGGATTCTATAAGAGTATTATGGCCAAATATGACAAAATCGAGAGATGCATATATATGGGACCTATATCTAAATCTGAACCAATTTGTATAATATTTTGCAGGTATGATTGATACCACAGAAGGTCACTTTGTATAAATTTGAGTACGATCAGTTAATAAATGAGGCCCCTATGGTCAAAAATAAGGATATTAGGGGCACATTTTTCAAAATCGGGCGATATCTAAATTTGAACCGATTTTGATGAAATTTTGCACATATTGTTAGTGCTATAGAAGATTACATTTAGCCAACCTTGGTTACGATCGGTTGATAAATAAGGGTTTTACGGCCAAATTTGGCAAAATCGGGCGATACATATATATATGTGAGCTATATCTTAATCTGAACCGATTTCGATGAAATTTCGCACACACAGTTGGAGCTATAGAAGATTACAGTTAGCCAACTTTGAGTACGATCGGTTGATAAATAAGGGTATTACGGCCAAATTTGGCAAAATCGGGCGATACATATATATGGGAGCTATATCTAAATCTGAACTGATTTCGATTATTTTTGGCACATATTGTCAATACCATAAAAGATTAGAGTAAGCCAAGTTTGAGTAAGATCGCTTAATAAATAAGGTTTTTATGTCTAAATTTGGGAAAATCAGGCGATACCTATATGTGGGAGCTATATCTAAATTTGATCCAATTCCTTCCAAATTCAATAGCATTCGTCCTTGTGCCCAAAAAAACACCCTGTACCAAATTTTAGTAATCCAAATCGGTTAATAATTGCGACCGGAATCCTGTGAAAAACAAATACATGGACAAACGTACGAACGGACGGACACCAAGCGCTAGATCGACTCAGGAGGTGATTCTGAGTCGATCGGTATATGTTTTATGGGGTGTAAAATCAATATTTCTAGTAGGCACATTTTTTGGCAGACCAAACTTATTATACCCTAACCACTATGTGTTTAGGGTATAATGACTTTAAAACAATGTGTTGAAACATTTTATTAATTTTGACGACTTTTTCAGAAATATTAAATCCATTTTGACTTCATTAAAACGAAATTTTCATTCATGTTAGGATACACATTTTTATGTCGAATCACTTAGCTATAAGGACAAACAGACTTCATTGAAAAGTTTAGAGACTTTTAGACAAGGAAAAAACTTTATTTCAGAGAAATACGTCTTCTATTCTAAGCAAAATTAGTATTCGTATTTTAAGCATGTGAAATATTTGGCCTCCCGGTGCACCATCTACTATTTAATATGTGATAGAAACCAAATTTATGAAAATGGACCAAATTCTGTTTGGTCCGACCATCGGACCAAATTTAAAAATTAGAAATCTTTTGGACCAATTTCCGATCGGACCAAGACGGCAACGCTGATTGGAAATGAAAGTCTATACACAGAGTAGAAGTAACTACTCTCCGAAAGTTTTTTTGTTTTGCAACAGACGTAGAGAAGAGGTTTTGTTATATTTGTAATGTGTGTGTACACAGAAAAAAATTTCACGAAAATTTTTCCAATTAAAATTTTAATTGAGTTTTAAAAAATATTCAATTAAAAATTTAATTGATTCAACAAATTTTTTAATTGAAACAAAAATCAATCACAAAAATTAATAGTTTCAATTAATTTTTTAATTGGATCAATTAATTTTTTAATTGACCTTCAATTAATTTTTTAATTGATGCTATCATTTCTGTGATTGAAGACATTTCAATTAAAAAATTAATTGGATCAATTAATTTCGTGATTGAACCAGAATTTTTTTTTTGTGTGTATGTTTATGTATGCAACAACCTCCATCGAAATCAGTCCGTGGTATACCTACGAATATTCTTACTCAGATCTAGTGTTACCTAATTTCGCTTTTTTCCCCTTTATTGTAAAAATACATTTTCAAACAGCGTTTTTAAGAAATGTTCGTTCTCAAAAAAAGTAGATAACATGCAATAATACAAATCAAGTCATTAGTTTTCAATGTGAGAAAAAATTAAAATAAATGTATATGCGCACATGTTTCATTGAAACTATCCATAATTTTAATTAAATTTTCGAGAACTAATATCAGAAATAAGAGAATGCTAGGATATAGTACAATAGTAAAGCAAATATGAATGTCCTTACACTGAAAAAAAACATGCCCGGTTCCAAAGATTTTGTCTTTACTTTAACAGTTTGGGTATTAATTCCGAGCCGAAGAAGCGGAGAATACAAGTAAGGATACTTTAAAGACGCAATTCTCTTTTAAATTTGGGGGTTATGTACTTGCTTCTAGGAAGCAAATGTTAATTTTTCATTTTTTTTACATTTTTTTGAAAGTTGTTATCAAAATCCTTTAAAAACGAGTTAACGACAATTTTATTTTCCATATTAAGACTCGACTTCCAGTAGAAATTATGCTATGTTTCAAGTAAAAAGCGTCTTTAAAATAAAGTGTTGAAAAACATGTCTTATTTTTTAACGATTTTTTGCTTTGTAGGCAAGATGCAAAAAGGAAGCAAATTTAAAGACAATTTTATATTTTAAAGAATTTTTCTAAATTATTAAAGTCACGTTGACCTTACCTCAAAAATTTTAACTTTCATGTTATGATACACATTTTTAACTAAAAGCACTTAATTATAAGGACATTACAACCTCATTCAAAAGTTTATTGACTTTTGGACAAGGAAAAAACTTTATTTTAGAGAAATGCGTCTTCCATGTTAAGCAAAATGTGCATTCTTATTCTAAGGACATGAAATCTTTGACTTCACGACAATATTTTTTTCAGTGTATAAAACTAAAAAATCAAATATAAATAAGATCGTTTAATTGCATTTATATGACGTTCATTACAAACATCTTTGTAGTAATACGGGATGAAATTGATCGAAAGTACTGTTGTTACTTTTACAACACACACTAGAGATATATTTTGACATTTGCCGTTTTTGAAAACAATTACTAAAAAAACACGTTGTGTTTTCCCCAATGTACGTACGTACAAAACTACATATGGTACATTTTAAACGTTTGCTCACACTACGCTAAGTACTAGCTAAATTTGAAATTACCTACACAGTGTAATTTCAAAGTTACACATTTCATTCAAGTAATATTTTATTCGGAGCGGAGCGGTTTTTCATTTGGAAACCGCTCCGGCATTACAGTGTGTAGGATATGACTAAGATATGGGGAAATCATCACAGAATTTTGTGTAAAGTGTGGGAATTTTGCCATATTTGTATAAACCGAGGAAAATCCCATTGCAAATGGGTCTAAAATATGAAATAGTCTACCATATTTTCCCAACTCTGGTGTACATATATATATGGGAGCTATATAATCTGAACCGATTTTGATTAAATTTGACATGCATAGTTAGAATAATAACTCTGCTATCTCTGCAAAATTTCACTTAAATGGGAGTATAACACTGGCCCCCGTGGTCATTTGAGTGTAAATCGAGCGAAAGATATATATGGGAGCTATATCTAAATCTGAACCGATTTCAACCAAATTTGGCACACATAACGATACCATTAAACGTACCTCTCGGTCAAAATTTGAAGGAAATCGCTGCAAAACTCTGGCTTTTGAAGTCATATAAGTGCAAATCGGACGAAAGATGTATATGGGAGCTATATCTAAATCTGAACCGATTTCAACCAAATTTGGTACACATACCGATACTATGGCTTTTGAAGCCATCTAAGTTCAAATCGGACGAAAGATATATATGGGAGATATATCTAAATCTGAACAGATTTCAATCAAATTTGGTACACTTACCGATACTATTAAACGAACTCCTTGTGCAAAATTTGAACTAAATCACGGCTAACTTTGGCTTTTGAGACCATATAACAGGTTGGCTGATAAGTCCCCGGTCTGACACATAGATGGCGTCGCTAGTATTAAATGCGTATTATTTTTATATAGTACCAACCTTCAAATGATTCGTGTCAAAATTTGACGTCTGTAAGTCAATTAGTTTGTGTGATAGAGCGTCTTTTGTGAAGCAACTTTTGTTATTGTGAAAAAAATGGAAAAAAAGGAATTTCGTGTTTTGATAAAATACTGTTTTCTGAAGGGAAAAAATACGGTGGAAGCGAAAACTTGGCTTGATAATGAATTGGTATGCAAAATTCAAGTGATTTTGTACGCAGTGATTTTGAATGACCGTAAAATCAAGTTGATCGAGATAGCAGAGGCCTTAAAGATATCAAAGGAACGTGTTGGTCATATCATTCATCATTCATCAGATTCTGGATTTATAAGAACCATTTTTGTTTGAGGTTTAGAGGAATCATTAACATCTCTTGTAAGTGTGCAAGAAAATTATAAAATAACGTCTTGATTTGAAATCTTAAATCTGTAGAAGTAAAATCTGGAAATTTTACATTGAGTTTCAAGCAATTTTCATGATCAGTGCGCCTTCTACACCCTCAAGCAGTGAAGTCGGTCTATATGGAGGCATTACCAAATGGACCGATAAAAACTTAATCCGATACACGTTTTTGTGAGCCTAAAATACCAGAATATTTACAATTTCACGCAAATCAGATAAAAACTACGGTTTGTAGAAACCCAAGGAGTTAAATCGGGAGATCGTTCTTATGGGGGCTATACTAAAATATGGACCGATACTCACCGTTTTCGGTACACCTCTTTATGACCCGAAAATACCTCTAGATTTCCAATTTCAGGCAAATAGGATAAAACTTCGGATTCTAGAAGCCCAAGAAGTAAAACCGGGAAATCGGGAAATTCAGAGAAATTGGATAACAACTCTGTTTCTATAAACCCAAGACCCCAAATCGGGAGGTCGTTTTATATTGGGACCATACCAAAACATGGACCGATGCTCACCATTTTTGGCACACCTCTTTATGGTCCGAAAATACCTACAGATTTCCAATTTCAGGCAAATAGGATAAAAACTTCGGATTCTAGAAGCCCAAGAAGTAAAACCGGGAAATTGGTCTATATGGGGGCTATACCAAAATATGGACCGATACTCACTATTTTCGGCACACCTCTTTATGGTCCTAAAATACCTCTAGATTTCCAATTTCAGAGAAATTGGATAAAAACTACGGTTTCTATAAGCCCAAGACCCCAAATCGGGAGGTCGTTTTATATGGGACCGTTGGACCGATACTCACAATTTTTGGCACACGTATTTGTGCTCCTACAATACCTCTAGATTTCCAATTTCAGGTAAATTGAATAAAAACTGCGGTTTCTATAAGCCCAAGAAGTACAGTCGGGAGATCGGTCTATATGGGGCTATACCAAAATAAGGACCGATACTCACAATTTTTGGCACACGTATTTGTGGTCCTACAATACCTCTCGATTTCCAGTTTCAGGTAAATTGAATAAAAACTGCGGTTTCTATAAGCCCAAGAAATAAAATCGGGAGATCGGTCTATATGGGGGCTATACCAAAACATGGACCGATACTCAACATTTTTCGCACACCAAATTTCAGGCAAATTGGATGAAAACTTCGATTTCTATAAGCCCAAGACCCCAAATCGGGAGGTCGGTTTATATGGTAACTTTATCAAAACCTGGGCCGATATAGCCCATCTTCGAACTTGACCTGCCTGCAGACAAAAGACGAGTTTGTGCAAAATTTCAGCACGATTGCTTCATTATTGAAGACTGTAGCGTGATTACAACAGACAGACAGACGGTCATCGTTATATCGTCTTAGAATTTCTCCCTGATCAAGAATATATATACTTTATATAGTCGGAAATCGATATTTCGATGTGTTACAAACGGAATGACAAACTTATTATACCCCCGTCACCATTCTATGGTGGTGGATATAAAAAGTGTTGTTCCACCAAAAAGTGTTGTGGCACGGTGCCACAAGTCATTGGCAAAAATTCATGAATTGGGCTTCGAATTGCTTCCCCACCCACCGATCTGGTCCCAGCGACTTTTTCTTGGTCTCAGACTTCAACAGGATGCTCGCAGGGAAAAAATTTGGCTGCAATCAAGAAGTGATGTTGAATAATAAAAACGAATTTTGGACATGTATATACGGCCGTAAGTTCGGCCAGGCCGAAGCTTATGTACCCTCCATCATGGATTGCGTAGAAACTTCATCTAAACACTGCCATCCACAATCGAATTACTTAAGTTGCGGAAACGCTTGCCGATGGCAAGGTATTTTAAAACATTCTAACACCATCTTCTAAATTGTATGTAAGTCCATACGTGGTATATATTAAATCAAAAAAGATCGATCCAATACGTATATAATTCAGTTTGACAAAGTAGACATAAAATTTTGACAAAATTTTCTACAGAAATAAAATTTTAACAAAATTTTCTATAGAAATAAAATTTTCTATAGAAATAAAAATTTTGACAAAATTTTCTATAGAAAGAAAATTTTGACAAAAATTTCTACAGAAATAAAATTTTAACAAAATTTTCTATAGAAATAAACTTTTGACAAAATTTTCTATAGAAATAAAATCTTGGTAGATTATTTTTGGCTCGAGTGGCAACCATGATTATGAACCGAATAAAATTTGAACAAAATCTTCTATAAAAATAAAATTTTGACAAAATTTTCTATAGAAATAAAATTTTGATAGATTATTTTTAGCTCTAGTGGCAACCATGATTATGAACCGATATGGACCAATTTTTGTGTGATTGGACCAATTTTGGTATGGTTGTTAGCGACCATGCCTAATTTGAACCGGATCGGATGAATTTTGTTCCTCCATGAGGCTCCGGAGATCAAATCTGGAGAATGTTTTATATGGGGGCTATATATAATTATGGACCGATATGGACCAATTCTGGCACGGTTGTTAAAGATCATATACTAACACCATGTTCCAAATTACAACCGGATTGGATGAAATTGGCTTCTCTTGGAGACTTCGCAAGCCAAATCTGGGGATCGGTTTATATGGGGGCTATATATACTTATGGACCGATGTGAACCAATTTTTGCATGGTTGTTAGAGACCATATACCAACATCATGTACCAAATTTCAGCCGGATCGGATGAAATTTTCTTCTCTTTGAGGCTCCGCAAGCCAAATCTGGGGATCGGTTTATATGGGGGCTATATGTAATTATGGACCGATGTGAACCAATTTTTGCATGGTTGTTAGAGACCATATACCAACACCATGTACCAAATTTCAGCCGGATCGGATGAAATTTGCTTCTCTTTTAGGCTCCGCAAGCCAAATCTGGGGATCGGTTTATATGGGGGCTATATATAATTATGGACCGATGTGAACCAATTTTTGCATAGGTGTTAGAGACCATATACCAACACCATATACCAAATTTCAGCCGGATCGCATGAAATATGCTTCTGTTAGAGGCTCCACAAGCCAAATCTGAGGGACCCTTTATATGGGGGCTATACGTAAAAGTGGACCGATATGGCCCATTTTCAATACCATCCGACCGACATCGATAACAACTACTAGTGCCAAGTTTCAAGTCGATAGCTTGTTTCGTTCGGAAGTTAGCGTGATTTCAACAGACGGACGGACGGACGGACGGACGGACATGCTTAGATCGACTCAGAATTTCACCACGACCCAGAATATATATACTTTATGGGGTCTTACTTTATGGGGTCTTAGAGCAATATTTCGATGTGTTACAAACGGAATGACAAAGTTAATATACCCCCATCCTATGATGGGTATAAAAAAATGTGTTTTTCTTTGTTAGACCGGGGACTTATCAGCCAACCTGTTAAGTGCAAATCGGACGAAAGATATATATGGGAGTTAGATATAGCTATATATATCTGAACCGATTTCAACCAAATTTACCAAGCATTGGTAGAATGTGAATTCTACTCTTTATGCAAAATTGCACGTAAATCGGTAGTAAACTTTGGCCTCTGTGGCATATGAGTCTAAATCGGACGAAAGATATATATGGGAGCTATATCTAAATCTGAACCGATTTCAATCAAATTTACCAAGCATTGGACGAATGTCAATTCTACTCTTTATGTAAAATTTCACGTAAATCGGTAATAAACTTTGGCCTCTGTGTTCATATGAGTCTAAATCGGACGAAAGATGTATATGGGAGCTATATCTAAATCTGAACCGATTTGGCTGATATTTTGCAAGTTTTTCGAGACTCATAAGATATTCGGATCTACTGAATTTGAAGAACATCGTTTGATAAACACGCCAATTATGACAAGATCGGGGATAAATATATATGGCAGCTATATCTAAATCTGAACCAAAATCAATAGCGATTGCCTTTGTCCCAAAAAACGACCCTATGCCAAATTTGAAGACTATCGGACTTAAACTGCGACCTGTACTTTGCGCACAAAAATACATGAACAGACAGACAGACACACGCAAAAAAATAATTCTTTCCTCCCAAACGAAATTTTAGACAAATAAAGTTCGTTTCTCATTTGCTTTTCGCTGTAAGGAAGTGTATTTGGAAGAAAAGTATATACTTTTTGTGATAAACGTTTATTCTTTTCCAGGATGTAAAAACAATTTCATAAAGACTAACTCAAAAAATTTTTTTTCTGGCTAATTGCATTTTCCCTCACATCTTTCTCACTTCCACGAAGATTTTTAGTTCTTAGCACCTTTTTCTGTAATACAAACAATGTAGAAGAAATTATACGATTTTATAAATTTTTAAAATTTTTTTACCTTTCGCCTGGACGGAGAATCGAACCGCGGACCATGCACTTTGTAAGCCAACACACTAACCACTGAGCTATGTACCTGTTATGGTCATCAATAGATAAATATCCATATAAGTTATATTTATATAGCATAGCTTGCGGCGCCCACGAACCGAATAAACAAAGTTTATTTAACAGAAACAAACATTTAGTTTGGCACCGTGGAGCAGTGGTTGCTACGTCTGACTCTCATGCCAAGGGTCGTGGGTTCGATCCCTGCTTCGACCAAAGTTTTTTTTTTTTTTTTTTACATACATTCTACATATGTTCGGAAGATTCCGAAAAAAATGTTCAACATTACATTGTACTATATTAAATTTTGAACTGTAAAATGAGTTTTATTAAAGACCAAAAGTCAGAAAAGAACAGTGTTTGATATAAACGAAATGGACTCTGTTGTTGTTTCAAAAATAACTTTTTTTATTGAAAAAATAAAAACTTTGTAACAAACGAATTTTTTTGGTGATACAAGTTTAAAATTTTCGAAGCAATTCAAAAAACTCTAACAAAAGAAAAACGTGTTCGGTACACGTTTTCCAAACGTTTTTTTTTCTTTGCGTGCAGACGGACGAACAGGCGGACATCGCTAAATTGACTCAGAATTAAATTCTAAGACGATCGGTATACTAAACGATGTGTCTCAGACTTTTCCTTCTTGGCGTTACATACAAATGCACAAACTTATTATACCCTGTACCACAGTAGTGAAGGGTACAACAGATGACAGGAATAGCGGGACAGTTACGAATATTGTTTCTATAGAAGTAAAATGGTGAAACATCGATTTATAAATGGTATATCAGTTAGAGACATTAGAGGCCATTAATTTAATGTAAAGAATTTCGAGTGGCTTTTATGAAACAAAAAAAGAGCCAGCTCAGATGGCACGTTGGCAGAGCTTTAATTTAAAATTACAGCTTTCAAGGACATCGGGTGTAAATGGAGATTTCTCAAGTTATTATCTCCATATACAAAATCTGGGCCGACGGGAAATTTCCGGATTTATTTATAAATCTCAAATAACTCTAAATTCGAAATTTCTGACAAATTTTATCTAACATTTTGACCGGGACAAATTTCTTTAAAAAAATCGGTGATGGGTTTATATGTTGGTGCTATATCACAAAATTGTCCCATCTTCGAACTCGACATTCCTGCCAAAAATTCAGAACGTTAGGTTCTACTTCTATATTGCCTTAAAATTGTAGCTTTATCAAGAGTATATATAGGGTCAAAAATCGATATTTTAATAGGTTGAAAATGGGCAATACAATTGATCAATTCAGCCAATATTCTAGTAAAACCTGTTCCTGATATCACCGTGACATTTCACCCATACTAATGCACTTTGAATGGCCTGAAATCCAGTACTTCGTTTTCCCTTGTTCGATTAAAAACCCTAATGGAATCTAATTTGTCGAAATATGTCTTTAGTTACAATGATATGAAGTGTTTTTCAAATTTTGTTTGGCCGGAGTCGGAGTCGAGCAAATTTTCTACGACTCCGGCTCCGATTCCAGCAAAATCTTCAGACTCCGACTCCACAGCCCTGGTTTTTGGGGCACGGAATAATTTTTTTTCAAAAATTCCGATTTTTTGGGAAATAAAAATATGAATTGAAACCTTAATAACTTTTGAACTAATTGCGATATCATTATGATTGTTATTGATTTTTGCAGGGAAATTTGTTTTAAAAAATACTGGTATCAAAATTGGTACCAAAAATCACCAAAATCTCCAAAGTGGGGACATATATTGAAAAAAACCTTATTTTTTGTAATTTGCACATTTCTCAGCTGTTTACTGGTAGGATGTTGAAACGTTTTGCAGTTATTTAGTGGACACATAGGGCTTTTTAGAAAACAGATCGGCTTAGCAATCGGCGCTTTGCCGAATGAGAATTTTTGAAAACAATCTTTTTTTTTGAAAAATTGCCGATTTTGGGAGGAGAATAACTCATATACTACTTGAACAAAATGGTCGATAAAAGCTTAAAACGTATCTTTATATGGTCGCCTATAAGAAAAAAGTAAAAAGAGATTGCAAAAAATCTATAAAAAAACAAGTAAGGAAAGTCTAAAGTCGGGCGGGACCCTGCATCACTTTGTACATCTAAATTTTCGATACCATATAAAGGTTTGTCCCAAATACATACATTCAATTAAATCGGAGTAAAAGATTGGCCACTGTGGTCAAATGAGTGTAAATGGGGCGGACGATATATATGGGAGCTATATCAAATGTGTTGGGTGCTATATATAAAGGTTTGTCCCAAATACATACATTTAAATATCACTCGATTTGGACAGAATTTTACAAAATCTATAGACTCAAAATTTAAGTTGGCTAATGCACTAGGGTGGAACACAATTTTAGTAAAAACAAGTAAGTAAAGTCTAAAGTCGGGCGGGGCCGACTATATTATACCCTGCACCACTTTGTAGATCTGAATTTTCGATACCATATCACATCCGTCAAATGTGTTGGGGGCTATATATAAAGGTTTGTCTCAAATACATACATTTAAATATCACTCGATCTGGACAGAATTTAACAGTCTTCTACAAAATATATAGACTCAAAATTTAAGTCGGCTAATGCATTAGGGTGGAACACAATGTTAGTAAAAAAATATGGGAAACATTTTAATCTTAAGCAATTTTAAAGAAACTTCGCAAAAGTTTATTTATGATTTATCGCTCGATATATATGTATTAGAAGTTTAAGAAAATTAGAGTCATTTTTACAACTTTTCGACAAAGCAGTGGCGATTTTACAAGGAAAATGTTGGTATTTTTTACCATTTTTGTCGAAATCAGAAAAAACATATGTATGGGAGCTATATCTAAATCTGAATCGATTTCAACCAAATTGGGCACGCATAGCTACAATGATAATTCTACTCCCTGTGCAAAATTTCAACTAAATCGGAGTAAAAAATTGGCCTCTGTGGTCATATGAGTGTAAATTGGGCGAAAACTATATATGGGAGCTATACATAAATCTGAACCGATTTCAATAAAATTTGGCACGCATAGCTACAATGCTAAATCTACTCGCTGTGCAAAATTTCAACCAAATTGGGCCAAAACTCTGGCTTTTAGGACCATATTAGTCCATATCGGACGAAAGATATATATGGGAGCTATATCTAAATCTGAACCGATTTCAATCAAATTTTGCACACTTCACTATACTACAAATTGTACTCCTAGTGCAAAATTTAAACCAAATTCGGCCACAAATCTGGATTCTGAGGCCATATAAGTCCATATCGGGCGAAATATATATATGGGAGCTATATCTAAATCTGAACCGATGTCAATCAAATTTTGCATACTTGATTATACGACTAAGTATTATGTTTGTACAAAATTTCAAGCAAATCGGTATAAAACTCTGGCTGCTGGGTCCATATTAGTGCATATCGGGCGAAAGATCTATATGGGAGCTATATCTAAATCTGAACCGATTTCTTCTTAAATCAATAGGGTTCTATTCTGACCCAAATTAGGAACATGTGCCAAAATTGAAGGCGATTGGACTTAAATTGCGACCTAGACTTTGATCACAAAAATGTGTTCACAGGCAGACGGACAGACGGACGGACAGACGGACATGGTTATATCGACTCAGGGACCCACCCTGAGCATTATTGGCAAAGACACCATGTGTCTATCTCGTCTCCTTCTGGGTGTTACAAACATATGCACTAACTTATAATACCCTGTTCCACAGTGTGGCGCAGGGTATAAAAATATGGGAAACATTTAAATCTGAAGCAATTTTAAGGAAACTCGCAAAAGTTTATTTATGATTTATCGCTCGATATATATGTATTAGAAGTTTAGGAAAATTAGAGACATTTTTACAACTTTTCGAGTAAGCATTGGCGATTTTACAAGGAAAATGTTGGTATTTTGACAATTTTTGTCGAAATCAGAAAAACATATATATGGGAGCTATATCTAAATCTGAACCGATCAAATTTTGCACACTTGACTATACTACTAATTGTACTCCTAGTGCAAAATTTCAACCACATTCGGCCAAAAATCTGGCTTCTGGGGCCATATAAGTCCATATCGGGCGAAAGATATATATGGGAGCTATATCTAAATCTGAACCGATTTCAATCAAATTTTGCACACTTATGTTTGTACAAAATTTCAAGAAAATCGGTATAAAACTCTGGCTGCTGGGTCCATATAAGTCCATATCGGGCGAAAAATATATATGGAAGCTATATCTAAATCTGAACCGATTTCAATCAACTTTGGCACACATGACTATACTACCAATTGTACTCCTTGTGCAAAATTTCTAGCTAATCGGGATAAAACTCTGGCTTCTGGGTCCATATAAGTGCATATCGGGCGAAAGATATATATGGGAGCTATATCTAAATCTAAATCGATTTCAACCAAATTTGGCACGCATAGCTACAATGGTATATATACTCCCTGTGCAAAATTTCAACCAAATTGGGCTAAAACTCTGGCTTTTAGGACCATATTAGTCTATATCGGGCGAAAGATATATATGGGAGCTATATCTAAATCTGAACCGATTTCAATCAAATTTTGCACACTTGACTATACTACTAATTGTACTCCTAGTGCAAAATTTCAACCAAATTCGGCCAAAAATCTGGCTTCTGGGGTCATATAAGTCCATATCGGGCGAAAGATATATATGGGAGCTATATCTAAATCTGAACCGATTTCAATCAAATTTTGTACACTTGACTATACGACTAAGTGTTATGTTTGTACAATATTTCCAGCAAATCTGCATAAAATTCAAATTCGATATTTGTTTGAAATTCTATTTTGTGGACTTTACAACTTTTTATCTAAAGCACATGGGTACACATTTTTTCTCCTATGATTCGTAGAATTGTGTAGGAATTTTTGCAGTTAAGAAGAAAAATTACGAATCCACTCAAAAACAGAACTTCTAGGTTCCAAATACTGACCCCACTTTTTAAAAATTTTGCAAAAAAATAAATTGTAGGGCCCATATATTGCAAACGGTAAGAGATAATTGCACACGCGCGCTTGTAGAGCTTAATAAGTTCTACCCAGCAAAGAAAAAATCATCGATATCGGTTCAAAATTGCGGAGTTTACAGCTAAAACAAAATTGCATACCCCCGAGGTGACCAATTTTCAACGCCTACAGGTTAGCTCGTGGTCCCACTAGAGACCCACACACAGGAAAACACTTCAGCTTTCACACACAGAAAAAACTATGTTGTTATCTTTTTACAGAATTATTTAAAAACAATCGGTTTGGAACTACTGTGCACCATAGGATGGGGGTATATTAACTTGTTCATTCCGATTGTAACACATCGAAATATTGTTCTAAGACCCTATAAAGTATATATATCCTGAGTCGTGGAGAAATTCTGAGTCGATCTAGCCACGTCCGTCCGTTGTTGAAATCACGATAACTTCCGAACGAAATAAGCTATCGACTTGAAACTTGCCACAAGTTGTTGTTATTGATGTAGGTTGAATGGTATTGCAAATGGGCCATATCGGACCACTTTTACGATGACCCACATATAAACCGACCCTCAGATTTGGCTTGCGGAGACTCTCAGAGATGCAAATTTCATCCGATCCGGTTTAAATTTGGTACGTGTTGTTAGTAGAGTAAGTGCAGCAAATGTGGTACAGGCTGGCTGTGGTACAGGTGTGGCATAGTAGCTTTTGTCTCTATCTAACAACATTCGAATAACTTAACCAAGCTAAATAGATTGTGGCTGTCAGAGAATGAAGCAATCAAAAATCAGATTGATTTTTGAAACTCTTTATTTGTGCCAGTTGAACAAAATCACATTTACCTGTGCTCGATTTTCTTTTTTTGTGGTTCTTAATCATTTCGTTTTATATGAAGGTATATTTTCAATTTATTAATTTTCGGATGTAAATAACTGAGGAGTAGTAAGTAAAGATAAAATGTATGCAATTGCTATATGTATGTTGCATTTATTTTTTTTACAAAAGAAATCTACGTTATGGTGTACCACATAACCTGCACATTTTATGAATTCGTGCTTAATGAGGTTTTTAATAACATCGCAAATATATCTGAAATGATGGGGTTTTCATTTTTCGTACATAGTTGCGAACACTAGTAAAATGAATGTGGTACAAGCCACATCGAACAAAAACAACAAATTTGCCTATCGAAAAACAAATGGGTATACAACATTTGCAGCACTTACCCCTATGGGTAAGTGCAGCAACCATGCAAAAATTTGTCCGTATCGGTCCATAATTATATATAGCCTCCAAATATACCGATCCCCAGATTTGACCTCCGGAGCCTCTTGGAGGAGCAAAATTCATCCGATACGGTTGAAATTTGGTAAGTGGTTTTAGTATATGGTCTTTAACAACCATGTCAAAATTGGTCCATATCGGTTCATAGCCCCCATATAAACCGATCCCCAGATTTGGTATTGGAGGTTCTTGGAGGAGCAAATTTCATCTGATTAACCCTTTCAACCGCGAATTTTTATCGGTATCGCTAAAATTTTGTTTATGCTTTTAATCGTGTTGAAGTCATTTAAGAAGCCAAAATTTCGAGTCGCCACGCCCATTCGTTTAGGTGGTAGAGAATGTTGCCTGTGTGCAACTTTGGACAATTGTGGCTATAAAATGGTTCGGTTTGTAATTATAGACGTATTACGTTTTATTGTTTTTTTTTTTTAATTTTTTGCTATTATTGCAGTAAATATATACTTGGATATGCACGTGAGTGAAATTTTACCCCCGTTCACGCACGCTCACGAAGAACTATTTGTACTCACGCACGCCATGTGGGTAGGAATTCACGCTCCCGAAAATTCACAAAATAAAAAGATATCGACGCATGCTCCCCCACGAACAACGTTATGCCGCACGCTTCCGCACGATTCACGACAATTTTCGTAATTCACGACAAATCTCGTGATTCACGAATATTTTCGGAACACGACAATTTTCGTGGCTCACTAAAATTCTCGTTATTCACGAAATTACTCGTGACTCACGACAATAAGCTTGATTCACGAAAATGTTCGTGACACAAATATTGGCATGGTTCATGAAAATTCTTGTGATTCACGACAAATCTTATGACTCGCTGCAATTACAGATCAGTAAGTAACATTCATAACTGACAAAAGAACCATTAGCAAAATTAAAATATCTTTCACAAGCAAACAATGGACGCTATAAAAATCTCATGCGTGATAAAATCGGTGACAGTGACTAAAATCGGTGAGCTTGAATTTAATCGTGAGCGTGAGTTTGTTCGTGAGTGTAACTTTTTCAGTCTCTGTTTTAACGTGAGTGTGAATTTAATCGTGACTCATTTTTGTTTAGTCCCGATCACGCACATTCACGAGGTTTGGTTTAAATTTCATTTACGGCTTCGTGATTTTCACGAAAATGTTTTTTTTTTTGTACCCGTGCCATTTTAACTGGCTGTGTAAAAAATCAAAGAATAATAAAGCGCCAATATTTGTGCTAATGCACCAGTATGTTGGAATGCCAATATCTATGGCTTCCTCACTTTTTAAGATTCTTTCCAAATTCCTCCCCAGCACTGCAGATATGTCTTTCACATCATCGCCGCACTCCCCGTCACTGGGGCATCCCAATCGAAGTTCAAAATTTGTTCAATATCATTGTTTTTAAAAACCTTTTTTCTCTAGATCTCATGTCAAAAATAAAGGGTGGTTAAAATTTCAAGGGCCGATGTTGATTTTGAATAAAACACAAACTATTTAGGAAATTATTGTAATTTTATTTTATTATGATATATTGGTATTACTCAATTATGTATGGAACAAAATATCGGCCAAATGGGCGCCGCGACCTCGGTGGCACACCTTCATCCGATGGTCCAAATTTTCGACGACGCTGAGGCATAATGGAATTGTTGCTGGCTTATCGACGTACACCTTTTCTTTTAAATAACCCCAAAGAAAAAAGACCAACGGTGTCAAATCACATGATCTTGGCGGCCAATCACATGATCATCGCCATTACGTGAGATAACACGGCCATTGAATTTGTTGCGCAAAAGAGCCATTGTTTCGTTAGCTGTGTGGCAAGTGGCACCGTCCTGCTGAAACAACATATCGTCCACATCCATATCTTCCAATTCGGGCCATAAAAAGTTCGTTATCATCTCACGATAGCGAACACCATTCACAGTAACTGCCTGACCGGCCTCATTTTGGAAAAAATACGGCCCGATGATGCCGCCAGCCCATAAACCGCACCAAACAATCACTCTTTGTGGTTGCATTGGTTTTTCGACAATCACTCTTCGATTCTCATTCGCCCAAATGCGGCAATTCTGTTTATTGACGAATCTACTGAGGTGAAAATGTGCCTCATCACTGAAGATGATTTTCTTCGAAAATTGATCATCCACTGTTGTCATTTCTTGGAACCATTCTGCCCATTCACGACGTCTATGGTTCAAATTGAATAAGTCTGAAATAGAGAAATGTCAAATAAAATTCGGAAAAAAACTTGGCGTTTAGGTGTGGTTCACATTCAACATCGGCCCTTACAATTTAACCACCCTTTATATAATTTTACTACCACAATTGCCCAAAGTTGCCCACAGGCAACTTTACAACATTAAAAATTTCTCACCTATTGTTTTTTTGCAATTCTAAAATTTGACTTCCACAAATATTTTATTTGACATATACTACAACAGATTTAGTAAAACATTTAACATTTTTGTTGTAATTTTTGAAAAAAGAGTCACATGTAAAAAACCTTTTTCCAAATTCGCAAATATTTTTCTTTTTTGAGGCATGTGAACTGAAAGAATTAAAATTAAATGAAAACACTTTTGCTAATTGACAACCAAATTAGCTGTTTTTTTGTTCAACTTGAAGAAGAAAGCTACAAGTGCTTTCGATACCGTTACAGTTTTATGAACACAAACAAAATCAACGCTGATAGTGAGTCTCAAAACACAAAAAGTTGCCCACAGGCATCTTTAGGATCGAAAGGGTTAAGTTCATTTTGTGTAAGAATATGGAACACTAACAACCACACAAAAATTGGTCCATATCATTATATATAGCCCCCATATAAACCGATTCCCAGATTTGGTTTTGGAGCCTCATGGAGTAGCAAATTTCATCCCATTCTGTTGAAATTTTTGTACAGTGAGCTAGTATATGCCCGTTAACAACCATGCATAACTAGTTCCATATCGGTCTATAGTTATATGTAGCCCTCAGAGAAACCGATCTCCAATCATACAAAAATTGGTCCATATCGGTTAATAATTGTATATAGCCCCCATATAAAGCGGGGTCCATATCGTAAAAGTCCATATCGGTTCGTAATTATTTGTAGACTTTCCAATATATATCGTTTTTGGCTGATAAATACCACGTATGGAATAACTTACAATTTAGAAGACGATGGTAAGAAGTTTTAAGATACCTTGCCATCGGTAAGTATTACCACAATCCAAATAATTCGATTGTGGATGACAGTCTTTCGTAGAAGTTTCTACGCAATACATGGTGGAGGGTTCATACGGCCTGGCCCATGGTACATCTGGATATTTCAATAAAAGAAAAAGTTTAGAAGGCCCAGCGTAGCGCGCCCTGTTCGGTTACTTTCCCAGCAAAAAACGCATGGCCAACAACCGTAGTGAAAATGTTCTTTTTGGATCCGGAAGTAGTGCAAAATTGGCGCAGAAGCGATAAATTTAACATCCCAGCAAAAAAAGAGCTTCTAAAAAACTTGGATCATCTCCAATGAATTTTACATGGGCTTGTCATAGGACGGAAGTACTCCCTTTTTGGATCCTTTGCATTGCTTTAGAAGTTGTGCCCTGGAAGTTAATTTGAATGAAGGAATTTAAAAGGCGAAAAAAAAACAATTTTTTCAACCAATTTCACTTTTTTTCAACAATATGTTTTATTACACAATTATTTTCCTATTATCTAATTTTTACAATTTGAAAAACTTTTTCGCTCCGGCCAGGGGTTGAACCTGGGTTTGCTGGCACCATAACAGAACGCCTTAGCATACTCAGCCACAAACGCCATTGAACATAAGGCGTCGAAAGGTCAATTCAAATGTTTGTGATATGATCGTAATACGACACCAAGGAATAACATTCTAATTGCTTCTCGAGAAGTTCTTTATTAGTATGAACGAAAAAATAAGAAACACAGGTTCAAATCTCACCAGCGGCAATTTATTTTATCAAATATTTTTCTAAAAAAATATTTTTTTATGTTATGCATCGTTTTTAATTTTTTATTTTCGGCATATATTTTCGTATAAATATATTTTTTCCATTAAAATCAAAAAAAAAAATTAAAAATTCTCGTAATTTGCTTCTCAAAAGAACTTCCATGGAAGCGAAAAACTCAAACGGCACAGGTTCAAATCCCAGCGGGAATGAAATTTATTCTTTTTATTATTTTTTACTTTTTTTATTAATTTCTATTTTTTTAGTTTTTTATTAGTTTTCTATTTTTTGTAAACTTTAATTGTACAAAATTTGCACTTAAAATAGCCTGATTGCGTTCTTTCTAATACTTGCCCACAAGGGCTGCATCGGAAGTAGCAAAAAATCATTGAGGGATCCCAAGATGCGCTTTAGAAGAAATGTTTGTGCACTTGTCCAAAAGGACTGCATCGGAAGTGGAAAAAATTATTGGAGGATCCCACGATGCGCTTTAGTAGAAATGTTTGTGGACTTGTCCAAAAGGACTGCATCGGATGGTGAAAAAACTCGATGGGGGATTCTGGGATGGGCTTTGTGTTTGTGGAACAACTTCCAATTTTTTTTTGCTGGGATGGGCTTGTCATAGGACGGATATCCACCATTTCAAAAGCCGTTGCACTGAATTTGCATCAGTTCTTACCCTGTGATTCGAATTCAGTGTTTTGGATGTGCATTACAAAATGTTGTTATATTTTGCCAAATTAAAAATTTTTATATTTTTTTTTATGATTTTTAATGCATTCTAACGCTTGGGTGAAACGTTTGAATTAAAATATTTCGAAAAATTCGCAATATTTCTTGAATGGATTTAGAATTGTTTTCGACAAATTTTCAATACTTTGTACCATTTTTTTAATGCTTACTCTGTTTTTAACCTTTTTCAAACAAAGAAATTAAATTTACCCATTAAAAATAAGAAAAAAGCGAGTTATAAATAATTGAATTAAAAGAACTTCCTGTGTAGTTAAAATAAAGAACATCTGCGGGAGTACATCTTTTGGAAGTGCTTTTAAAGCAGTGTCTTTGGAAGAACTTTCAAATTTTTTTGCTGGGTTGTGGTTATGGATTTTAGTTCACTTGATTTTTAGCCAAACTAATGCTATTCTTCTTCTTATTCCTGGTGACAACAGACCATGTTGCCAGATTTTACTCAACTAAAAACCAAAAAAAAGAGGACGTAAAATCCAAGATTAAGAATCCTTTTGCTAAAAATGCAAATAAATTGAAAGTCATCCAGTTTTCAGTGCACAGCATATGTCAAGAAACATAATGGAAGTCATTCTGTACTTAAATCTTTCCTAAATGACAATGTGGGGACAACGAAATACATCCAACGTAGTGTAGCAAATTTGCATGGTTTCCCTTCGAGATATTTACCCTTTTACAGGCTTTTACCGAAATGACGACGATGATGATGACGATGATGACGAACCCTTCCCTTCATAATCCCTCATATAAATTCACACTTTACATCTATCCATCAGCAAAGGACAGACACTTCAACCGCCTTTAGCATACGAGTTTTTGGGGGTCCCATATACGCGAACCCCGAATAAAGATCCCCAAAAGATTTCTATCGGCAATGACTTTCAGATGACTTTCATTAATCTTGACTGTAGTGAAATGAATGTGGTTGCGGTGAAGGCGGCTGGAGACCATAGAAGAAACTCGTCGCATGCTACGACTGATGGTTTTAACTTCCGCTTTTTGGTTATTTTTTCTACGCTCATTGTTTGCTGGTGGCATAATATATTTTCTCATTTTGTTGTTTTGTGTTGGGCGTTTAAAGAAAAATTATGCTAATTTGGTAACTAACCTTTTTCTGCAGTTATTGCTAGCTTTGCTGGTGATGTCTTGGGGTTTGACTTTCGTTAAAATGGGGTGTAAAATTGCTTAGGTTTTAATGCTAGGCAAAAGAACAATATTAAGTTAGGTTAGGTATAGCGTCAGGCTCATTTAGACATTTCAGTCCATTGTGATACCGCCAGAGGTGAACTTTCTTATCAATGAGTGATACCCGAATCTATATTTATCTCAATGACAAGGGACCTTCTTAGTACAAAAACAACTTTCCCAAAAAAGTTTTAGCTGTAGTTCGGAAAATTAATCTCCCAGCAAAAAAATTTGGAAGTTCTTCTAATGCACTTCCAAAAATGTCCTCCCAAAGAAGTTCTTTATTTTAGCTGCACAGGAAGTTCTTTTAATTCAATTTTTTATAACTCGCTTTTTCCATATTTTGAATGGAAAATTTAAAATTATTTGTTTCAAATAGGTTAAAAATAGGGTAAGAATTAATAAAATGGTAAAAATTATTTAAATTTTCCTAAAAAAAATGCCAAATCCATTCTAGAAAAATTGATATTTTTTGGTATATTATTCGATCTTTTTCTTTCAATAAATGTCAATAGTTTTATTAAGCTTGAGATCTTAGTTACTCATAAAAAAAAATTAATTATTTATTTGTCAAAATATCACCAAATTTCTTAATTCACATTCAAAACACTGAATCCGCATCACACCTTAAGAAGTGATGAA
Organism: Haematobia irritans; assembly: GCF_050003625.1. Taxonomy (NCBI): domain Eukaryota; kingdom Metazoa; phylum Arthropoda; class Insecta; order Diptera; family Muscidae; genus Haematobia; species Haematobia irritans. The sequence goes on from NC_134400.1 coordinate 50,116,570, forward strand.
AATCCAGTGCAACGGATGCTAAAATGGTGGACACCCGTCCTATGACAAGCCCATGTTAAATTCATCGCTTTTGCGCCAATTTTGCACCACTTCCGGATCCAAAAAGAACATTTTCACTACTTTTTTGGCGACGCTTTTTTTTTGCTGGGCTCTTAGCATACCGCCTTGTATACAAATGGTCATGGTTTCAATACCAATTTCGAACGAATACCAAAAAGGTTTTAAGCTGTGGTTTATCCATTTCGGAGTGTTTCAAAGCTGGTCTAAGTGGTATCACCACACTATAAACGCTTACCACTTGTGCCAAAAATAATCTATCACAATTTGAAGAACATTTTACCAAAAATCTACCAAATTAAAAAAAAGTGTTTTGAAGTTTGTTAAAAAATTCTTTTCTATACAAAATTTTGTCAAAATTTTATTTCTCTAGAGATATTTGTCAAAATTTTATTTTTGTCGAAAATTTTCTCAAAAAATTATTTCTATGGAAAATTTTGTAAAATTATTTCTACAGAAAATTGTACCATAATTTTATCTCTCTAGAAAATTTTATCAAAATTTTATTTTGTCAAAATTTTATTTCTATAGAAAATTTAGTCAAAATTTTATTTCTATAGAAAATTTTATCAACATTTTATTCCCATAGACAATTTTATCAAAAATTTTATTTCTATTGAAAATTTTGTCAAAATTTTTTTGCTATTTGTCAACATTTTATTTATATGAAAAATTTTATTTCTGTAGAAAATTTTGTCAAAATTTTATATCCGTAGAAAATTTTGTCAACATTTTATTTCTATAGAAAATTTTGTCATAATGTTATTACCAGGGCTGTGGAGTCGGAGTCGGGGTCTTGGAGTCGGAGTCTGAAGATTTTGCTGGAGTCGGAGTCGGAGTCGTAAAACTTTTGCTCGACTCCGACTCCGGCAAAACCAAATTTTTTAAAATATTTCACATTTTTGTAACTAAGCAAGTTTTTACGCAAATTAGTTTCCATTGCGTTATTCATTCGATCAATGTACAGCATGATTGTAAATGAAAATCAACTTCCAATTACGGCTATCTTTTTATGTTTCCTAGAATCCTAGACTAGCAGATGGGCTGGATCGATCCATTTTAATGCCCATATCAATTTATTTGAAATATTTCGAACAATCGAAATTATTTTGTTTAATTTTATCTTAAGGCCATATACATATGAGGAATATTGACAAAAAAATTTTTCAAAGTTGTTTTTATAGAAAAATTATCAAAATGTTATTTCTATAAAAAGTTTTGTCAAAATTTTATTTCTATAGCAAATTTTGTCAAAATTTTATTTCTATAAAAAATTTATTCAAAATTTTATTACTATAGAAATATTTTTTTCTATGGGAAATTAGTCAAAATTTTATTTCTATAGAAAATTTTGCAAAATTTAGTTTGTTACACAAGTTTTTTTCAAAATTTTATTTCTATTGATAAGTTTATTTCTATAAAATTTTAAATCAAAATTTTATTTCTATAGAAAATTTTGCCAAAATTTTATAATAATAGATTTTTTTATTAGAAAATTTGGTCAAAATGTTATTTCAATAGAAAATTTTGTCAAAATTTTGTTTCTGTAGGAAATTTAGTCAAAATTTTGTTTCTGTAGAATATTTTGCAGAATTTTATTTTCTACACAAAATTTGTTCTTAAATCATATTTTTATTGAACATTTTATCAAAATTTTATTTCTATAAGAAAAAATTGTCAAATTTTATTTCTATAAGAAAAAATTGTCAAATTTTATTTCTATAGCAAATTTTCACTCACTCCTATAAAAAATGTATTCAAAATTTTATTACTATAGAAATATTTTTTTTTTCTATATAAAATTTAGTCAAAATTTTATTTCTATAGAATATTTTGCAAAATTTTATTTCTATAGAAAATTTTGTAAAATTAATACACCATTTTTTTAATTGTATTTTTATTACTAATTTTTTCAAACTTTTATTTCTATAAAAAATTTAGCCAAATTTTATTCTAAATTTTATTTCTATATATTTGGTCAAAATTGGATTTCTATAGAAAATTTTGCCAAAATTTTATTTCTAGAAAATTTAGTCAAAATTTTATTTACTAGACAAAAATTTTTCCAAAATTGTATGCTTACTGATACTCACTGCTAAGTCGAAAACTTGTAGAAATGACTCAAATTTTCAAACTTTTCAATGAATGAATCATAAATGCATTTTTGCGAAATTGTCTAAACAATTATAAATATTTCCCAAATATTGACCGAGATTTTGTAGAAGTCTGATTTGAGATTTTATCAAAATGTAGATCTAAATACAAAGTTGTGCAGAGTATATTATAATCGGCCCGCCCTACTTTAGACTTTCCTTGCATTTTTATTTTTTGTTAAAATTGTGTTACGTCCCATAACGTTAGTTTTAAATTTTAAGTACATAGATTTTGTAGAAGTATATACAATTTTGCCTAAATAGATTCAGATTCAAATTCATGCATATAGTTCGCAACAAATTTAAAGGATTTGAGATAGTATCAATAATTTTGGTCCACAAATACATATACTGTTGGTATCTTCTCATATTATGATGGGTATTTATATCATTATTTTATTTATTAAACATTGCCCTAAATTTGAAATATAGAGTTCAATTGGCATCTAAAGTGAAATTAAGACCTTTTTGTGCACACATAAATAAATACGATACTTTATATCGATCCACTTACGGCACCCCCACAATAGAACTACAAATTTGTGGTATTAAAATGAGATTTAGTTATATTACCCGGAGTCGACTCCGGAGTCGGAGTCGGAGTCGAGCTGATGAAAAATGCTGGATTCGGAGTCGGAGTCGAGCAAAATTGGCTCGACTCCACAGCCCTGGTTATTACTATAGAAAATTTTATCAATATTTTATTTCTATGGAAAATTTTGTCAAAATAAACCCAGCCAACTGCATTCAAATCGATGATTTGATGGTGGCAAAGGAAAGAGAGATGTTTGTATGAATTTATTTCGGCATAAGCCGGCTATCATAAACGTTTTTTTCGGAGGGTTCACGTGTGGCTCACTTTGGGTTTAGTGAACTGCCTGAATTTATTCTGGTAATTGGTAGATAGTTTTGCTGCAAGTAGAGGATGCTGATGAGGAATGTGGTAATTCCGAAACGTGCGTCCATCCAACCATCTTGCAGTCTATAGGGCTTTGCCCAAATAAATTTGACAAACATTCTTTTCCTCTGTTGGTTAAGCTACACAATGGTTTTAGAGCAGAGATCAAAATAACAAATAAAATTTTATTTCTTTAAAAAATGTCGTCAAAATTGTATTTCTGTAGAAAATTTTGTCAAAATTTTATTTCTGTAAAAAATTTTGTCAAAATTTAATTTCTATAGGAAATTTTGTCAAAATTGTATATATAAAATTTATGTACCTATTAGTTGGAGTCCTTATCTAAAATTGTCCTTATCTAAAATGTTATTACGAGGGCGGTTCGGAAGCTTCTTAGCCTATCAATGAAAGAGAATAGTTAGTTTTTTAAAAATATTTTTATTTTTCAATATAATCTCCTGAAACTTCAATATATTTAGTCCAACGCTTTTCTAGCAATGCTATCCCTTGATTAAAATAGTTTTCCTCATGATCTTCAAAATAGTAGTTTACAATTGTAATTGCATCTTCATTTGAGGTAAAACGCTTGCCAGCAAAGAATTTTTTTTTAGATTTGGGAACAAGTAAAAGTCACTGGGAGCTAAATCAGGAGAGTAAGGTGGGTGGTCAAGCAACTCATACTTTAATTCGTTGATTTTAGCCATTGTTAAAACACTCTTGTGCACTGGTGCGTTGTCTTGATGTAAAATGATTTTTTTTTTGTGTTGTAAGCCAGGACGCTTTTCTCGAATTTGTACATTTAGTTGATCCAAAAGGTTGCAATAGTACTCGGAATTTATTGTTTTACACTTTTGCAAATAGTCAATCAATAAAATACCTTTGAAGTCCCAAAAACCCATTGCCATAACCTTACCAGCCGATTGAATTGTGTTTGCCTTCTTTGGGTCAACTCCTCCAGCTTCAGTCCATTGTTTGGATTGTTCTTTTGTCTCTGGAGTATAGTGGTGGATCCATGTCTCATCAACAGTTCGAAACGACGCTTAAAATCCATTTTATTTCGCTTAAAACGATCCAAACAAGCTTAAGAAATGTTCATTCGTATGCGTTTTTGATCGACTGTTAACTAATGCGGCACCCATCTTGCAGAAAGCTTTTTTCATCTGTAGTTCTTCATTCAAAATTAAATGGACTCGATCATTTGAGATGCCCATGATATTAGCAATTTCACGCACTTTTATTCGTCGATTATTTAATACCATATCATGCACCTTGGCTACAATTTCTGTTGTTGTTGCTGTTTTTGGACGTCCACTACGTGGTTCATCTTCAGTGCTTGTACGACCACGTTTAAATTCATCTTCAGGGCTTGTACGACCACGTTTAAATTCAATTTTTTACTGTTGCATATGAAGTAGCACTTTCACCTAACACATTCACCATATCATTATGAATTTCTTGTCCCGGTAAACCTTTTTTATACCCTCCACCATAGGATGGGGGTATATTAACTTTGTCATTCCGTTTGTAACACATCGAAATATTGCTCACCCCATAAAGTATATATATTCAGGGTCGTGGTGAAATTCTGAGTCGATCTGAGCATGCCCGTCCGTCCGTCCGTCTGTTGAAATCACGCTAACTTCCGAACGGAACAAGCTATCGACACTACTTCCCCAAATACTATGCACGTCATAGTATTTGGGGAAGTGATACTAAAAGTGGTGGCATAGGCAGATGATGTGGCGCTAGCAGTCAGGGGAAAATTCCCATCCACAATCAGAGATTTTATACAGAGAGCTCTCCGGATGACTGAGAAATGGGCGAAAGTTAATGGTCTTGGTGTAAATCCAGCAAAGACAGAACTAGTCATGTACTGCAAAGATCGCAAAACGCCCACGGTTAGGCCCATTTCCTTAGGGGGTATTGAAATTCCTTTTGGTGAGTGTGCAAAATACCTTGGCGTTATTTTGGACAGGAATTTTAGGCTTAATATTGAAGAGAGGGCGAGAAAAGCCACGGTAGCTTTGTACTCGTGCAAAAAGGCAATAGGGAAAAAGTGGGGACTAAAACCAAAAATTGTGCATTGGCTATACACGGCAGTAGTTAGACCTATAATGCTATATGGTGTTGTAGTCTGGTGGCCGGCACTTCAGAAACCGACTTGTTTAGATAAAGTTCAGCGTATGGTGAGCTTATGTATCTCAGGCGCATTTAGTAAGACAGGAACAGACTCCCTTAATGTCATGCTGCATCTATTGCCTTTAGACATTTTGGCCAAACAGTCAGCTGCAACAACGGCTGTGCGGTTGCGCGAGCTATCGCTGTGGTGGGAAAAAATGTACGGTCATAGTTCGGTCCTCAAAGTAATGCCAGATGTGCCTAACGTAGTGGATTACACCCTGGCAAAACCACTTTTCGACAAAAAGTTTGAAACTCTAATTCCCAACAGTGAGGCGTGGTGTACACAGACCCCGGGGAATAAAAGGTATATAGATTTCTATACTGATGGCTCCAAATTGAATGGACAAGTGGGGTTCGGAGTATATTCTAAAGATCTGGAAATTCGAATAGCGAAAAGATTACCTAATCACTGTAGTGTTTTTCAGGCTGAAATATTAGCAATAAGAGAGGTGGCGAATTGGCTGAGAAGTAATGTTCCAAAAAATGTGGGCATTAATATATACTCAGACAGTCAACCTGCAATAAAATCCTTGGACTCTGTGTTCCTCAACTCGAAAACGGCCATAGACTGCCGCAAATCTCTCAACGAGATGGCTGAGCAGTACAACATTCACCTAATATGGGTGCCTGGCCATAGGAACTTACCGGGGAACTGCGAAGCAGATGTGTTAGCAAGGCTAGGAACTACCTTACATATTCCAGGGGAACTAGAATCTGTTGGTATGCCTCTGGCCACCTGCAAGCTCTTACTGCGTGAGAAGGCTGTTATGATGGCCAATATTCGATGGGAGAATTGCAAGGGTTGTAACGACACGAAGCAAATATGACCCCATTTAAACTTAAACCGCACACTAGATATGCTAGTGTTCTCAAGGCGTCAGGCAGCACTCCTGATATCTGCTATAACGGGTCGCTGCCTGATAGGCGACTTTGCAAAAACTATAGGTGCGAAGAATAATGACTATTGTATAAGCTGTCATGATGTGGAGGAAAAGCAATCAATTAAACACCTCTTGTGTGAGTGTCCTGCTTTCTGTGTAAGGCGTAAGCGAATTTTAGGAGCATATAGCTTTAGATTACTGGCGGACCTGGAAAACGTTAACTTAAGTAGTTTGTTAATGTTTTTGGAGCAATCTGGTTGGTTCCAAAGTAAATAATAGAGAAGGTTCAGTGGTTAAGACTAGAAGTGCCCATATGTAATAGGTACTTTTAGTTAAATGTGGTATCAAATGGACTGAATAGTCTAAGTGAGCCTGAAATTTAATCGGGCTGCCACTTTAACCTAACCTAACGTAAGCTATCGACTTGAAACTTGGCACAAGTAGTTGTTATTGATGTAGGTCGGATGGTATTGCAAATGGGCCATATCGGTCCACTTTTACGTATAGCCCCCATATAAACGGACCCCCAAATTTGGCTTGCGATTGCTCTAAGAGAAGCAAATTTCATCCGATCCTGCTGAAATTTGGTACATGGTTTTAGTATATGGTCTCTAACAATCACGCAAAAATTGGTCCACATCGGTCCATAATTATATATAGCCCCCATATACCGATCCCCAGATTTTGCTTGCGGAGCCTCTAAGAGAAGCAAATTTCATCCGATCCGGCTGAAATTTGGTACATGGTAGCTAATGACCATGCACAAATTGGTCAACATCGGTCCATAATTATATATAGCCGCCATATAAACCGATCACCAGATTTGACCTCCGGAGCCTCTTGGAAGACAAAAATTCATCTGATTCAGTTCAAATTTGGTACGTGGTGTTAATAAATGGCCTCAAACACCCATGCAAAAATTGGTCGAAATCGGTCCATAATTATATATAGGCCCCATATAAACCGATCCCCAGATTTGATCTCCGGAGCCCCTCGGAGGAGCAAATTCATCCGATTCGGTTGAAATTTGGTACTTGATGTTAGTATATTGTATCCAACAACCACGCAGGAATTGATTCATATCAGTCCATAATTATATATAGCTCCCTTATAAACCGATCTCCAAATTTGACCTCTGGTGCGTTATGGAGATGCAAAATTCATCCGATCTGGTTGAAATTTGGTACGTGGTGGTAGTATGTGATATTTAACAACTATGCCAAAAGTGGTCCAATCAGTCCATAATCATATATAGCCCCCATATAAACCGATCCCGAGATTTGGTTTTGGACCCTCTTGGAGGAGCAAATTTCATCCGAGTCAGTTGAAATTTGGTACATTGTGCTAGTATATGGCCGTTAGCAACCATGCCTAACTAGGTTCATATCGGTCTATAGTTATATATGGCCCTCACATAAATCGATCCCCAATCACACAAAAATTGGTCCATATCATGTTCATAATTGTATATAGCCTCCAAATAAGCGACCCCCATATTTCAATTCTGACTCTCTACGTATCGTACAAAAACTCCATATCGATTCGTAATTATTTGTAGACTTACCTATACATAACTTTTTTGTCCAATATATACCACGTATGGACTAACTCACAATTTAGAAAACCACAACCCAAGTAATTCGATTGTGGATGATATTCTTTCGTAGAAGTTTCTAGGCAATCCATGGTGGATGGTACATAAGATTCGGCCTGGCCGAACTTACCGTATATACTTGTTGGTATTCACATAAAACCACGTGTCACTTCTGAATAAATTAATTAACACAAAACACAGTAATTCCGTATTCTCTGTCCATTCTAAGCAACAATCAATACACGACTGAATGCGCAAAATGAAAATCATGTGTACCTGCTCAATGTTTTTATAAAATTCTTTTCGCTGCAAAAAAATTAAAAAAAAATTAAAATCATTGTTACATGGTCTTTATGGCCATGTAATGGTTCTAGACATGTCTATACGTATGCTATAAAAATACTTTTTTTCCTGCAGAAAAGTGCTTGTTGTCAGCATACATTTTTCTCTGGTAGAAAACCATTTTAAAAAGTCAAAATACATGGTTTTCGCAACAATTGCATGCTCTAGATAACCATTAAATGGATGCGGCAACCACGGCCAAACATGTTTTTTCTGTGAGTGAACTCGCTTCTCAATAACACCATTGTTAGCAGTTCTATGTGGCATGTGTGAAAGTTAACACAGTTACCCTTCGTTCGTACCAACAGATTTCCTGGAATATGTAAGATAGTCCCTAATCTTGCTTACTCACCAGTTTCGCAGTTCCCACATAAAGTTTATATGCATATATACTGGGCAGAGAATGAAGCCGCCACATTTTTGTCGGCGGCGGCTTGAAGGCTAAGCCGATATAAATTTGTCCATTCTGCGGCGGACAATTATCCATTATAAAATCAATTTGAAGTTATTCGAATGGGTTTGAGATTAGTTGTACAACCAATCTTACAATCAAATTTACAATACATTTAAATTTTCTGAACTAATTTTCTGCAAATTTCATAATTGTGGGTGGAAGGTTCAACATTTTGGATAAAATACGACAATTAGTAATACATTTTTCTAATTTAAATCGATATGTTTGATTAATTGGCGGATAAATTTGAGTCACGGTGAGTCGACATATTCGGCGGCGGCGTCGACTGGCCAAAAATGAACGGCTGCGACTGAAATCGGCGGCGCGACTCGGCGGACCCATTCTCTGGTCCATATCGGTTCATAATTATATGTGGCATAAAAATCGATCACCAAATTTTGCTTCTGGAGACTCAATGAGGAACAACTTTCATCCGATTGGGTGGAAATTTGTCTCTCTACACAGAAAAAAATATTTTTTGTCTTCACGAAAGGAATTAATTAATCCAATAAATTTTTATATGAAATGTCTTCAATCACAGAAATGATTGTATCAATTACCAATGTCAATTAAAAAATGAATTGTTCCAATATAAAAATTAACTGATACAATTAACTTTTAATTGATTTTTTGTTTCAATTAAAAAAAATGTTGAATCAATTAAATTTCAAATAGAATATTTTTTAAAATTCAATTCAAATTTTAATTTGAAAAATTTTGGTGATATTGTTTTCTGTGCAAAAATTGTGCGAAAATTGGTTCATAAATATTTATTGACACCTCAATATAAACCAAGTAAGGAAAGTTTAAAGTGGGGCAGGGCCACTTTGTATATCTAAATTTTCGATACCATATCACATCCGTCAAATGTTGCTATATATAAAGATTTGTCCCAAATACATATATTTAAATATGACTCGACTTGGACAGAATTTGATAGACTTTTACAAAATCTATAGACTCAACATTTAAGTTGGCTAATGCACTAGGGTGGAACACAATTTTAGTAAAAAACAAGTAAGGAAAGTCTAAAGTCGGGCGGGGCTGACTATATTATACCCTGCACCACTTTGTAGATCTAAATTTTCGATACCATATCACATCCGTTGAATGTGTTGGGGCTATATATAAAGGTTTGTCCCAAATACATACATTTAAATATCACTCGATCTGGACAGAATTTGATAGACTTCTACAAAATCTATAGACTCAAAATTTAAGTCGGTTAATGGACTAGGGTGGAACACAATGTTAATAAAAAACAAGTAAGAAAGTCTAAAGTCGGGCGGGGCCGACTATATTATACCCTGCACCACTTTGTAGATCTAAATTTTCGATACCATATCACATCCGTCAAATGTGTTGGGGGCTATATATAAAGGTTTGTCCCAAATACATACATTTAAATATCTCTCGATTTTGACAGAATTTGATAGACTTCAAATTCTGTCCAAATCGACTCAAAATTTAAGTTGGCTAATGCACTAGGGTGGAACACAATTTTTGTAAAAAAATATGGGAAACATTTAAATCTGAAGCAATTTTAAGGAAACTTCGCAAAAGTTTATTTATGATTTATCGCTCGATATATATATGTATTAGAAGTTAAGGGAAATTAGAGTCATTTTTACAACTTTTCGACTAAGCAGTGGCGATTTTACAAGGAAAATGTTGGTCGACATCAGAAAACCATATATATGGGAGCTAAATCTAAATCTGAACCGATGTCAACCAAATTTGGCACGCAACAATGCTAATTCTACTCCCTGTGCAAAATTTCAACTAAATCGGAGTAAAAAATTGGCCTCTGTGGTCATATGAGTGTAAATCGGGCAAAAGCTATATATGGGAGCTATATCTAAATCTGAACCGATTTCAACCAAATTTGGCACGCATAGCGACAATGCTAATTCTACTCCCTGTGCAAAATTTCAACTAAATCGGAGTAAAAAATTGGCCTCTGTGGCCATATGAGTGTAAATCGTAAAACTCTGGCTTCTGGGGCCATATAAGTCCATATCGGACGAAATATATATATGGGAGCTATATCTAAATCTGACCCGATTTCTTCCAAAATCAATAGGGATCTATTCTGAGCCAAAACACATACTTGTGCCAAATTTGAAGTCGATTGGACTAAAACTGATTACCTAGACTTTGATTACAAAAATGTGTTCACGGACAGACGGACATCGCTATATCGACTCAGGAGCCCGCCCTGAGCATTTTTGCCAAAGACACCATGTGTCTATCTCGTCTCCTTCTGGGTGTTGCAAACATATGCACTAACTTATAATACCCTGTTCCACAGTGTGGAGCAGGTATAAAAATGGGAAACATTTAAATCTGAAGCAATTTTAAGGAAACTTCGCAAAAGTTTATTTATGATTTATTGCTCGATATTCGAAGTTTAGGAAAACTAGAGTCATTTCTACAACTTTTCGACTAAGCAGTGGCGATTTGATAAGGAAAATGTTGGTATTTTGACAATTTTTGTCCAAATCAGAAAAACATATATATGGGAGCTATATCTAAATCTGAACCGATTTCAACCACGCATAGCAACAATGCTAATTCTACTCCCTGTGCAAAATTTCAACTAAATCGGAGCAAAAAATTGGCCTCTGTGGTCATTTGATTGTAAATCGGGCGAAAACTATATATGGGAGCTATATCTAAATCTGAACCGATTTGGCTGATATTTTGCAAGTTTTTCGAGACTCATAAAATGTTCGGATGTACGGAATTTGAGGAAGATCGGTTGATATACACGCCAATTATGACCAGATCGGTGAAAAATATATATGGCAGCTATATCTAAATCCGAACCGATTTTTTCCAAAATCAATAGGGATCGTCTTTAAGCCGAAACAGGACCCTATACCAAATTTTAGGACAATCGGACTAAAATTGCGAGCTGTACTTTGCACACAAAAATACATCAACAGACAGACAGACGGACAAACAGGCCAAGTTCGTATATGGGCTATATGATTCCAGGTTTTGATGTAGGCACCCTTACAAATATCAAATTTTTCCGACTATAGAAGTGCTAATATAGAAGTGTTTAAGGTCCCTTAATAGGCGTGCAGAACATGGTGTGGATCGGTCCATGTTTGGATATAGACCCTTATAAACGGACCCCCCGATTTGCGGTCACCGTAAATTTTATACGATTTGAAAGAAATTAAAAATCTGGTGGTATTGAAGGTCCACCCACAAGTGTGGTGAATATGGTGTGAATCGGTTCAAGTTTCGGAATAGTCCCCATATGGCCTGATCTCCTGCTATGACTTTTTCGGGTTCTAGTCCTCCCAATTTTCATCCGATTTGCCTGACGTTGAAAATTAAGTTTAAAAGTTTAGGCTACTAAATAGATGTGAGCAATATGGTCTGTATAAGTGTGATCTATGTTAGCTATCCTCCAATTTATATCAACAGAATGGAACCATGTAATTTGATTGTGGATAACAGTCTTTGGTAGAACTTTGTACGCAATTCATGGTGGAGCATACCTAACATTCGGCCTGGCCGAACAGTCGGTCGTATTTATGTTACTTCTTTTTTTATGTTTTGTTTTTGGAAAATGTTTGGTCTTTTTTTGCAAAAGTTGTCCATAAATCTCCTTTTCATAGTAAGGAAAAAAAATTCTTTGCGTGTACAATGCCCACATACACAAATGCACGATCACTATGCGTGAGGGTAGATAATTTTACAATTACAATGTGAACGAATATCTTTGTAGTCTCATTCATTAACTGAACTATTTGCTGCGTGAATGTGTCGTTCTTCCCAAACTAAGTAGAGTGGATTTTCATAGTAAAGCGGCTTTATCCACTTGGCCATTCGTTGGAAATGTCTGTCAGTCATCATGGCATGATTTTCAGGAGTTAATGACGAACTAGCTGACAGGTTGACAGACAAAAGATATGCAAATTGTTTATGATAGCCGGACGTCTCGTTGACGATGGCGTTGATGATGGCGATGATAAGTTGGTGGTGTTGTAGCTCAACAATGCGTAAATCCGTCTTTGTTTTCCTGTTGCGTTTATTTGAAATTGCTTAGAAGAAACCAGAATATTACAAGACATGGATTTACATTTTTGGTAACAATTTTAAATTGCCCTCTTATGTTTAAATAGTGTTCGCCACTACACATAGAAAAATATCGCATATAATTACTGACTTCAACGTTGTCGGAGGTAGTCAGTATTGAATATAATTTTCCATAGCATAGAAGTATTTTTAAAACGAGCCAAAACCTAAGAAGTACTGTACCATATGATTCATACATTTTGACAAAGACGTGATATGACGTTCCCACATTTTTTTATATTTTTATATTTTCAGTATTTTCAATAAAAAAAAATATTTTCGAACCAACAACACAGTCTATTTCGTTTATATCAAGCACTGTTCTTTTCTGACTTTAAGTCTTTAATAAGACACATTTTACAGTTTCATAGCAAAAATTTAATATAGTAGTATGTAATGTTGAATACTTTTTCGGAATCTTCCGAACATATCGGGAATATATGTAAAAAAACACACACACACAAAAAACTTTTTGGTGTTCGATGGAAGCAAGGATCGAACCCAGGACCCTTGGTTTAATCGGCTCGTGGGCGCCGCAAGCTTATATGGGGGCAATATACAATTATTGATATGGACTAATTTTTATGTGATTGAGGATCGATTTATATGAGGGCTATATATAACTATAGACCGATATGAACCTAGTTAACGGCCATATACTAGCACAATGTACCAAATTTCAAGTGACTCGGATGAAATTTGCTCCTCCAAGAGGCTCCAAAACCAAATTTCGGGATCGGTTTATATGGGGGCTATATATGATTATGGACTGATATGGACCACTTTTGGCATGGTTGTTAAATATCATATACTACCACCACGTACAAAATTTCAACCAGATCGGATGAATTTTGCTTCTCCAAAAGGCACCGGAGGTCAAATCTGGGGATCGGTGTATATGGGGGCTATATATAATTATCGGCCGATGTGGACCAATTTTTGCATAGTTGTTAGAGACCATATACTAACACCATGTACCAAATTTCAGCCGGATCGGACGAAACTTTCTTCTCTTAGAGGCTCCGCAAGCCAAATCTGGGGATCGGTTTATATGGGGGCTATATATAATTATGAACCGATGTGGACCAATTTTTGCATGGTTGTTAGAGACCATATACTAACATCATGTACCAAATTTCAGACGGATCGGATGAAATTTGCTTCTCTTAGAGGGTCTGCAAGCCAAATTTGGGGGTCCGTTTATATGGGGGCTATACGTAAAAGTGGACCGATATGGCCCATTTGCAATACCATCCGACCTACATCAATAACAACTACTTGTGCCAAGTTTCAAGTCGATAGCTTGTTTCGTTCGGAAGTTAGCGTGATTTCAACAGACGGACGGACGGACGGACGGACATGCTCAGATCGACTCAGAATTTCACCACGACCCAGAATATATATACTTTATGGGGTCTTAGAGCAATATTTCGATGTGTTACAAACCATCCTATGGTGGAGGGTATAACAAGTGAGAAAAGTAGAAAGTCGGGCGGGGCCGACTATATCATACCCTAAACCATCCCTACTGAATTAGTAGCCAGTGTTTGTGGGGTATAGGTTTGGGTGATAAACTGCATTTTCATATTTATGGAACTCTTGTCACAAGCTGAGCAGAAATGTCCGATATTAGCAGCTATAGTTGATTTTGCACCTACAGAGTTAGTGTGCTACTAATATTGAGTCCATTATCAAACAAGTGAGTAAAGTAGAAAGTCGGGCGGGCCGACTTTATCATACCCTAAACCAGGGATCCGGAGCGGTCCATTTTTTTCGCTCCGCTCCGGTCCGCTCCCGCTCCGGAGAAAAAAACCGCTCCGCTCCGCTCCGCTCCGCTCCGAGAAAAAAAAATCGCTCAGCTCCGCTCCGCTCCTCTTCGAGAAAATTATAGTACAAACATTGTATTATTTGTGCAATTGAGTTTTATTTTATTTAGAAAAATCGGGCGGTACATATATGGGAGCTATAGCTAAATTTCGATGATTTTTTGCACATATAGTTAGTGCTATAGAAGATTACATTTCGCCAACTTTGAGTAAGATCGGTTGATAAATAAGGGTTTTATGACCTAATTTGGCAAAATCGGGCGATACGTATATATGGGACCTATATCTATATCTGAACCGATTTCGATGAAATTTTCAGACTTAAAGGGTGATACAGAAGATTATTTTGTGCTAAATTTGACGACGATCGGTTAGTAAAAAAGTGCAACGTGACCCCATTTGTCGAAATCGGGCAATACATATATATGGGAGCTGTATCTAAATTTGATCCGATTTCTTCCAAATTCAATAACGTTCGTCCTTGTGCCCAAAAAAACTCCCTGTACCAAATCAAAATCGGTTAATAATTGCGACCGAAATCCTGTGAACAACAAATACATGGACAGACGGACGGATGGACGGACGGACACCAAGCGCTAGATCGACTCAGGAGGTGATTCTGAGTCGATCGGTATATATTTTATGGGGTCTAAAATCAATATTTCTTGTAGGCACATGTTTTGGCAGATCAAACTTATTATACCCTAACCACTATGTGGTTTTATTAATTTTGAAGATTTTTCAGAAATATTAAATCCTGTTTGACTTCATTAAAACGAAATTTGCATTCATGTTAGGATATACATTTTTATGTCGAATCACTTAGCTATAAGGATAAACAGACTTCATGGAAAAGTTTAGAGACTTTTAGACAAGGAAAAACTTTTTTCAGAGAAATACGTCTTCTATTCTAAGCAAAATTCGTATTTTAAGCATGTGAAATATTTGGCCTCCCTACAATATTCTTTGCGGTGCACCATCTACTATTTAATATGTGATAGAAACCAAATTTATGAAAATGGACCAAAATGGACCAAATTCTGTTTGGTCTGACCATCGGACCAAATTTAAAAATTAGAAATCTTTTGGACCAATTTTGGTCCGATCGGACCAAAACGGCAACGCTGATTGGAATTGAAAGTCTATACACAGAGTAGAAGTAACTACTCTCCGAAAGTTTTTTTTTGTTTTGCAACAGACGTAGAAAAGAGGTTTTGTTATATTTGTAATGTGTGTGTGTGTATGTTTATGTTTGCAACAACCTCCATCGACATCAGTCCGTGGTATACCTACGAATATTCTTACTCAGATCTAGTGTTACCTAATTTCGCTTTTTTCCCCTTTATTGTATAATAAATGTATATGCGCACATTTTTCAATCAAAATTGAAACTATCCATAATTTTAATTAAATTTTCGAGAACTAATATCAGAAATAAGAGAATGCTAGGATATAGTACAATAGTAAAGCAAATGTGAATGAAAAAAAGCATGCCCGGTTCCAAAGATTTTGTCTTTACTTTAACAGTTTGGGTATTAATTCCGAGCCAAAGAAGCGGAGAATACAAGTAAGGATACTTTAAAGACGTAATTCACTTTTAAATTTGGGGGTTATGTACTTGCTTCTAGGAAGCAAATGTTAATTTTTCATTTTTTTAGATTTTTTTTCGTCAGTTGTTATCAAAATCCTTTAAAAACGAGTTAACGAGTTATTTTTTTTTCATATTAAGACTCGACTTCCAGTAGAAATTATGCTATGTTTCAAGTTAAAAGCGTCTTTAAAATAAAGTGTTGAAAAACATGTCTTATTTTTTAACGATTTTTTGCTTTGTAGGCAAGATGCAAAAAGGAAACAAATTTAAACACAATTTTATTAATTTTAAAAAATTTTTCTTAATTATTAAAGTCACGTTGACCTTACCTCAAAAATTTTAACTTTCATGTTATGATACACATTTTTAAGTAAAATCACTTAATTATAAGGACATTACAACTTCATTCAAGAGTTTATTGCCTTTTGGACAAGAAAAAAACTTTATTTTAGAGAAATGCGTCTTCCATGTTAAGCAAAATTTGCATTCTTATTCTAAGGACATGGAATCTTTGACTTCACGACAATATTTTTTTCAGTGTAGAAAACTAAAAAATTAAATATAAATAAGATCGTTTAATTGCATTTATTTGACGTTCATTACAAACATCTTTGTAGTAATACGGGATGAAATTGATCGAAAGTACTGTTGTTACTTTTACAACACATACTAGATATATATTTTGACATTTGCCGTTTTTGAAAACAATTACTAAAAAAACACGTTGTGTTTTCCCCAATGTACGTACGTACAAAAATACATATGGTACATTTTAAACGTTTACTCACACTAAGCTAAGTACTAGCTAAATTTGAAATTACCTACACAGTGTAATTTCAAAGTTACACATTTCATTGAAGTAATATTTTATTCGGAGCGGAGCGGTTTTTCATTTGGAAACCGCTCCGCTCCCGCTCCCGCTCCGCTCCCGGGCTTGCTCCGCTCCGGATCCCTGCCCTAAACTACCCCTACTGAATTAGTAAACCTAAGCATTTATGGGGTATCATTGGTACAGGTTTTGGAGATTTCCATATTTAAGAACATAAAGGGGGTACATGTTTATGGGAGTCTTGTCACCATCGGAGCAGAAATGTCTAATATTAGGAGCTATAGTTTATTTTGCACCTAAAGAGTTAATCAGCCACTAATATTGAGTCCATTATTAAAAGAGGAAATCGGTCAATTAGTTGTGGGTAATAAATCCAAATTTGTAAAAATCGGGCAATATTATTTGTAAGAGCTACATGTAAGTCTAAATACGATCAGCTAGTACATCAAAATTTGAATAACATAGGTTAATAAATTAGAGTATTATGGCCAAATATGGCAAAATCGGGGGATGCATACATATTGGACCTATATCTGAATCTGAACCAATTTGTATTTGAGTACGATCAGTTAATAAATTAGGCCCCTATGGTCAAAAATAAGGTTATTAGGGGCAAATTTTTCAAAATCGGGCGATACATATATATGGGAGCTATATCTAAATTTGAACAGATTTCGATGAAATTTAGTGCTATAGAAGATTACATTAAGGCCACCTTAGTTACGACCGGTTGATAAATAAGGGTTTTATGGCCAAATTTGGTAAAATCGGGCGATACATATCTATCGGAGCTATATCTATTTCTGAACCAATTTCGATGATTTTTAGCACATATTGTTAGTACCATAACAAATTAGAGTAAGTCCAGTTTGAGTAAGATCGCTTAATAAATGTTTTTATGGTCAAATTTATGGGAAAATCGGGCGATACATATATATGGGAGCTATATCTATATCTGAACCGATTTCAATGAAATTTTGCAGACTTAGAGGGTGATGAAAAAGTTTACTATGTGTAAAATTTGATGACGATCGGTTAGTAAAAAAGCGCAACGTGTCTCTATTTGTCGAAATTGTGCGATACATAATATGTTATCTTCGATTTCAAACTTTTTGACCAGTTCTTTAAAATTTTATGATTTTTTACCACATAAACAAATTGAATAATAATTTTAATTTGGATTTTTCAGTTTCTCTAAATAAATTTATTAATAATTTAGATTTAATTTAGTTTTAAAATTGCTAGTCTGTAAGGATTGTAATCCATAGACTTAAATAAATAAATAAATATATTAAGGCTTTAGCATATATAAAGTTATAGACATGATCGTAATGTTTCAAGTCAAATATATAGCGATTAAAACAATTTTGCCCAAAACCCTCCTAGCTACGCAATGTATAAAAAATGAAACAAAATTATAACCACACGGATGAAAAAGACTGTTTTTCATATGTTTGGCTATAAACATTATATGTTTGGAACACAAATTTTTAAACACGATATTTTTGAGTGCAAGCATATAATGTTCATAAACTAGCATAACATGTTTGGGACATATATGTTAATATGTTAGAACATATTATGTTTGGGACATAAAATGTTTGTAAATATAATATGCTTGGATGCAAACATATATTAATTTAGAAATAGCCTATAAACATATATGTGTTTAGTAGCTTGGAGCGATATTTACCAGGGAGCGATATTGAATTAAGTTGGTGGTTGTTGCTTGTTATTACAAAATTAACATTTTATTTTTCCTTGGGCAATTGATCAGCTACTTCTTTGATCCTTACAAACTGTGTGGTCCGCTGTTCGAATCCCCGTCCGGCAAAAGGTAAAATTAAAATAAAAAAAATCATAAAATTGAATAATTTCTTCTACAATGTTTGTATTACAGAAAAAGGTGCTAAGAACTAAAAAATCTCGTGGAAGTGAGAAAGATGTCGGGCAATATACAATTTGGCAGAAACAAAATTTTGAGCATTCAGGTCGAAAACCTATGTTGTTAGCAGCTATATTACCTGTTTATTTTCATAGTTCATTATGATTGTAAATATATAAATAAATAAATAAAATTTTGAGCACAATATTGTGTGGAGAATTTTTTTAAGCATATAATATTTTTGGGTGCAAAATGCTTCCAAACATATTATATGTTCACATAATAACATATTGTTTTTTGGAAGACAACATTATTGAATTTGGATGCAAAAATACAAAATGTTTGGAACTTAGACTACCCAAACATATATTGTTTAGACCAATATGCTTTCAAACATATTATATATTGGAAGAGATCAAACATATAAATGTTTGGGCAATACCCAAAAATATATATGCTTGAAGCAAAATATGTTTGGGAGTATATGTTACAGAAGCGATTTTTTGTGAGCGTGCAATATTTCGAAATCTTACAAATAGAATTTTTTGGTGGTTGGCATTACAATTAATCCATTCAGCCCATCTGCTATTTTAACCTAGTTTAACTGTTGACACTAGAGTGATCAAAACCGGTCGGTGAAAACCGATGGACCGGTTTTTCGTTTTGCACCGATTGTCGGTTTTGTATAAAATCCCATTTTCGGTGGACCGATAGAACCGGTGTTGTTAATATCAAAAAAACCGGTTTTCGGTTTTTATTAGTTTCAATGTAAACATCCCGAATGTATTTTCTGCACTGTTCCAACTCGTTTCTGAACACGTCCAACATAGTATTCGTCCAAGATGTCAAATAAAATATGTCTTTTTCAAAAAAGAAATCCGAGAGATATTTCAATGAAATACAAGCAAATCGTGCTTGTTCAATTAGGAGCGTATATTTTGGCAACAAAATCTATGATATTTCTTACGTAATTATTATTCGACTTAATTTGGTGCACCTTTCTGTAGAAAATCAGCTCTGTTTGTAAATATTTTGAAAAATAACAAAATGATTCTTCGAAAGCCAAATGCAGTATGTAGAAGAAAATGTTTAGTTGCCGAGACTCTTCAACACCGTCTTTAATATAACATTTGAGAAATATCCACAAAAAGCAAATGGAACCAAAAAATAAAAAAAAAATCCAACATTATAATGTTTATCTATGGTATTGTTACCGCAACTACAGTCAGGGAATTTTCTTTTTAAATAAAAACATTTGAAGTAATTTTCCCTCAATTATATATATTTAAGTTTTTTTGCTCTTTTTGGGAAAAACCGGTTAGACCGGTTATGACGGTTATTTAATTTTTAAAACACCGCTCACTGGTTTTAAAAAATGGTACGGTTTTTTGAAACCGAGAAAAACCGACTTAAAAAAAACAGTTTTTAGATCACTCTAGTTGCCACTCATGTCAAAAATAATCCAACAAAATTTCAAGAAAATTTTACCACAAATCTTTTTTTTTCGAAAGAATTGTTTTATTTTTTATTTTAGCGCTATATTTCGATATTCGCAACATTATCTCTTATGATCCTATTACCGACAATATTTTGGGTGTTTGAATTGTAAGTGTGTCGAATTTTAAATGTTTTATTTCTGTATAAAATTTTATCAAAATTGTATATCTGTAAAAATTTTGTCAAAATTTTATTTCTATAGAAAATTTTGTCAAAATTTTATTTTTATAGAACATTTTGCCAATATTTTATTTTTATAGAAAATTTTGCCAATATTTTATTTCTATACCAATTTTTGTCAAAATTGTAATTCTATAAAAATTTTGTCAAAATTTTATTCCTATAGAAAATTTTGTCAAAATTTTATTTATATAGAAAATTTTGTCAAAATTTTATTTATATAGAAAATTTTGTCAAAATTTTATTTCTATATAAAATTTTGTCAAAATTTTATTTCTATAGAAAATTTTGTCAAAATTTTATTTCTATAGAAAATTTTGTCAACATTTTATTTCTATAGAAAATTTTGTCAAAAAGTATATTTTGCAAAATCTACTAAGACATCGAGAATTGTACCAATCTACCAAACAGTAAAAAATCTACCATTTTTGGTAGAATTCTGCCAACTGTGGCAACCGTGAGTCGGAGTCGATCAAAATTTTTACGACTCTGGCTGCAGCAAAATCTTCAAACTCTCTAAATTAAAACAAGTATATACGGCCGTAAGTTCGGACCGGCCGAAGCTTATGTACCCTCCACCATGGATTGCGTAGAAACTTCTACTGCAGCCGATGGCAAGGTATTTTAAAACTTCCTAACACCATACGTGGTATATATTAAACTAAACCAGTAAGGAAAGTCTAAAGTCGGGCGGGGCCGACTATATTATACCCTGCATAAATTTTCGATACCATATCACATCCGTCAAATGTGTTGGGGGCTATATATAAAGGTTTGTCCCAAATATATACATTTAAATATCACTCGATCTGGACAGAATTTGATAGACTTCTACAAAATCTATAGACTCAAAATTTAAGTCGGCTAATGCACTAGGGTGTAACACAATGTTAGTAAAAAATATGGGAAACATTTAAATCTGAAGCAATTTTAAGGAAACTTCGCAAAAGTTTATTTATGATTTATCGCTCGATATATATGTATTAGAAGTTTAGGAAAATTAGAGTCAATTTTACAACTTTTGGACTAAGCAGTGGCTTTTACAAAGCAAATGTTGGTATTTTGACCATTTTTGTCGAAATCAGAAAAACATATATATGGGACCTATATCTAAATCTGAACCGATTTAAACCAAATTTGGCACGCATAGCAACAATGCTAATTCTACTCTCTGTGCAAAACTTCAACTAAATCGGAGTTAAAAATTGGCCTCTGTGGTCATATGAGTGTAAATCGGGCGAAATCTATATATGGGAGATATATCTAAATCTGAACCGATTTCAACCAAATTTGGCACGCATAGTTACAATGCTAATCCTACTCCCTGTGCAATATTTCAACTAAATCGGAGTTAAAAATTGGCCTCTGTGGTCATATGAGTGTAAATCGGGCGAAAGCTATATATGGGAGATATATCCAAATCTGAACCGATTTCAACCAAATTTGGCACGCATAGTTACAATGCTAATTCTACTCCCTGTGGAAAATTTCAACTAAATCGGAGTTAAAAATTGGCCTCTGTGGGCATATGAGTGTAAATCGGGTGAAAGCTATATATGGGAGATATATCTAAATCTGAACCGATTTCAACCAAATTTGGCACGCATAGTTACAATGCTAATTCTACTCCCCATGCAAAATTTCAACTAAATCGGAGCGAAAAATTTGCCTCTGTGGGCAAATGAGTGTAAATCGGGCGAAAGCTATATATGGGAGCTATATCTAAATCTGAACCGATTTGGCTGATATTTTGCAGGTTTTTCGAATGTACCGAATTTGAGGAAGATCGGTTGATATACACGCCAATTATGACCAGATCGGTGAAAAATATATATGGCAGCTATATCTAAATCTAAACCGATTTTTTCCAAAATCAATAGGGATCGTCTTTGAGCCGAAACAGGACCCTATACCAAATTTTAGGACAATCGGACTAAAACTGCGAGCTGTACTTTGCACACAAAAATACATCAACAGACAGACAGACAGACAGACAGACGGACAGACAGACAGACGGACATCGCTAAATCGACTCAGAATTTAATTCTAAGCCGATCCGTATACTAAAAGGTTGGTCTATGATTACTCCTTCTTGGCGTTACATACAAATGCACAAACTTATTATACCCTGTACCACAGTAGTGGTGAAGGGTATAAATATGGGAAACGTTTAAATCTGAAGCAATTTTAAGGAAACTTCGAAAAAGTTTATTTATGATTTATCGCTCGATATATATGTATTAGAAGTTTAGGAAAATTAGAGTCATTTTTACAACTTTTCGACTAAGCAGTGGCGATTTTACAAGGAAAATGTTGGTATTTTGACCATTTTTGTCGAAATCAGAAAAACATATATATAGGAGCTATATCTAAATCTGAACCGATTTCAACCAAATTTGGCACGCGTAGCTACAATGCTAATTCTACTCCCTGTGCAAAATTTCAACTAAATCGGAGTTAAAAATTGGCCTCTGTGGGCAAATGAGTGTAAATCGGGCGAAAGCTATATATGGGAGCTATATCTAAATCTGAACCGATTTTGCTGATATTTTGCAAGTTTTTTGAGACTCATAAAATATTCGGATGTACGGAATTTGAGGAAGATCGGTTGATATACACGCCAATTATGACCAGATCGGTGAAAAATATATATGGCAGCTATATCTAAATCTGAACCGATTTTTTCCAAAATCAATAGGGATCGTCTTTGAGCCGAAACAGGACCCTATACCAAATTTTAGTACAATCGGACTAAAACTGCGAGCTGTACTTTGCACACAAAAATACATCAACAGACAGACAGACAGACAGACAGACAGACAGACGGACAGACAGACGGACAGACAGACAGACGGACATCGCTAAATCGACTCAGAATTTAATTCTAAGCCGATCCGTATACTAAAAGGTTGGTCTATGATTACTCCTTCTTGGCGTTACATACAAATGCACAAACTTATTATACCCTGTACCACAGTAGTGGTGAAGGGTATAAAAAGGCCGATTAAATATGTATATAATTAAGTTTAAAGTTTCTATAGAAATACAATTTTGACAACATTTTCTATAGAAGTAAAATTTCGACAAAATTTTCTATAGAAATAAAATTTTGGAAAAAATTTCTATAGAAATAAAATTTTCACAAAATTTTCTATAGAAATAACATTTTGACAATGTTTTCTATAAAAATAAAATTTTGGTAGATTATTTTTGGCTCGAGTGGCAACCATGATTATGAACCGATATGGACCAATCTTTTTGTGGTTTGGGATCGGCTATATATAACTATAGACCGATATGGACCAATTTTGGCATGGTTATTAGCGGCCTTATACTAACACCACGTTGCAAATTTCAACCGGATCGAATGAATTTTGCTCCTCCAAGAGGCTCCGGAGGACAAATCTGGGGATCGATTTATATGGGGGCTATATATAATTATGGACCGATATGGACCAATTCTTGCATGGTTGTTAGATAACATATACCAACACCACGCACCAAATTTCAACCGGATCGGATTAATTTTGCTCCTCTAAGAGGCTCCGGAAGTCAAATCTGGGGATCGGCTTATATGGGGGCTATATATAATTATAGGCCGATGTGGACAAATTTTTGCATGGTTGTTAGAGACCATATACTAACACCATGTACCAAATTTCAGCCCGATCGCATGCAATTTGGTTCTCTTAGAGGCTCCGCTATATGTAGTTATGGACCGATATGGACCAATTTTTGCATGGTTGTTAGAGACCATATACTAACACCATGTACCAAATTTCAGCCAGATCGGATGAAATTTGCTTCTCTTAGAGCAATCGCAAAGCAAATATGGGGGTCCGTTTATATGGGGGCTATACGTAAAAGTGGACCGATATGGACCAATTTTTGCATGGTTGTTAGAGACCATATACTAACACTATGTACCAAATTTCAGCCGGATTGGATGAAATTTGCTTCTCTTAGAGCAATCTCAAGCCAAATTTGGAGGTCCCTTTATATGGGGGCTATACGTAAAAGTGGACCGATATGGACCAATTTTTGCATGGTTGCTAGAAACCATATACTTACACCATGTACCAAATTTCAGCCGGATCGGATGAAATTTGCTTCTCTTAGAGCAATCGCAAGCCAAATTTGGGGGTCCGTTTATATGGGGGCTATACGTAAAAGTGGACTGATATGGCCCATTTGCAATACCATCCGACCTACATCAATAGCAACTACACGGTTGAAAAAGACTGTTTTTCATATATTTGGCTATAAACATTATATGTTTGGAACACAAATTTTTAAACACAATATTTTTGAGTGCAAGCATATAATGTTCATAAACTAGCATAACATGTTTGGGACATATATGTTAATATGTTAAAACATATTATGTTTGGGACATAAAATGCTTGTAAATATAATATGCTTGAATGCAAACATATATTAATTTAGAAATAGCCTATAAACATATATGTGTTTAGTAGCTTGGAGCGCTATTTAACAGGGAGCGATATTGAATTAAGTTGGTGGTTGTTGCTTGTTGTTACAAAATTAACATTTTATTTTTCCTTGGGCAATTGATCAGCTACTTCTTTGATCCTTACAAACTGTGTGGTCCGCTGTTCGAATCCCCGTCCGGCAAAAGGTAAAATTAAAATAAAAAAATCATAAAATTGAATAATTTCTTCTACAATGTTTGTATTACAGAAAAAGGTGCTAAGAACTAAAAAATCTCGTGGAAGTGAGAAAGATGTCGGGGAATATACAATTGGGCAGAAACAAAATTTTGAGCATTCAGGTCGAAAACCTATGTTGTTAGCACCTATATTACCTGTTTATTTTCATAATTCATTATGATTGTAAATATATAAATAAATAAATAAAATGTTGAGCACAATATTGTTTGGGAGAATTTTTTTTAAGCATATAATATTTTTGGGTGCAAAATGCTTCCAAACATATTATATGGTCACATAATAACATATTGTTTTTTGGAAGACAACATTATTGAATTTGGATGCAAAAATACAAAATGTTTGGAACTTAGACTACCCAAAAATATATTGTTTAGACCAATATGCTTTCAAACATATTATATATTGGAAGAGATCAAACATATAAATGTTTGGGCAATACCCAAAAATGTATATGCTTGAAGCAAAATATGTTTGGGAGTATATGTTACAGAAGCGATTTTTTGTGAGGGTGTACTTGTGCCAAGTTTCAAGTCGATAGCTTGTTTCGTTCGGAAGTTAGCGTGATTTCAACAGACGGACGGACGGACGGACGGACATGCTCAGATCGACTCAGAATTTCACCACGTCCCAGAATATATATACTTTATGGGCTATTAGAGCAATATTTCGATGTGTTACAAACGGAATGACAAAGTTAATATACCCCCATCCTATGGTGGAGGGTATAAAAAATAAAAAAATGGTTTTTTTTTCTCGAAAGAAATGTTTTATTTTTTATTTTAGCGCTATAATTCGATTTCGCAATATGCTCTCTTATGATCCTATTACCGACAATATTTTGGATGTTTGAATTGTAAGTGTGTCAAATTTTAAATATTTTATTTCTGCAGAAAATTTTGTCAAAATTTTATTTCTATAGAAAATTTTGTCAAAATTTTATTTCTATAGAAAATTTTGTCAAAATTGTATTTCTATAGAAAATTTTGTCAAAATTTTATTTCTATAGAAAATTTTGTCAAAATAGTATTCCTATAGAAAATTTTGTCAAAATTTTATTTCTATAGAAAATTTTGTCAAAAAGTATATTTTGCAAAATCTACCAATACATCAAGAATTCTACCAATCTATAAAATTGTAATAAATGTATGATTTTTGGTAGAATTCTACCAACTGTGGCAACCGTGAGTCGGAGTCGATCAATATATTTACGACTCCGGCTGCAGCAAAATCTTCAGACTCTGACTCCACAGCCCTGCCCCTATGGTGGAGGATTTTCCAGTTTAAGACAATTTTGTATTTTGGGAAATTCAAATTCAATAGATTCCTTGTACAAATTTTTTACTATTCTAAACACTCAAGTGTCATCTTTTATTTTCAGTGTATACTGGTCTATGGGCCAGAATGTAATGCTTGACTAAAATAGCATGTGGCAGTTTAATTATTAAATTTATTTCAATGTTTACACATTTCGCATTTTGAATTTGTTTCGTTACATTTCACTGATTTCCTTGGGTTTCTGGAGTTTGCTGGTGTTTGGTAAATGATTCTGGCCTTTACGCCAGCACTTCGTTGTGACCATCAGTAAAGTTTTTTTGTTCTGCTTTACATTCAGCACCAAAATGTTTTGTGAGGAGGACGGGGAGGTCGAAAACACACATATAATTAACATCCGGTGTTTGTGGCATACTACCGGAATACAATTAACAAAAATATTTCTTTCTATTTGCCTCTTTACACATAAGTGCAGGCAGTCAGGTAGGTATCCGTAGTCTGAATGGTATAGGGATGTTCAAAACCCGTGTGGCGGTACAAGCCAACAAAACAGCCACCACCAGCCCAAAGAATGAAACTGTCAAAATAAATGCAAAGTCCAGCGATGCGTGAGAATCCGTAAATTTCTCATTGATATAGAGGTGATGAAAGCTACCATTTTACACTTGAATAAATTATGGTCTGACTTTGTTTAGAAATTTTCTGTAATCTTCCGGCCTAGCGGACCGGTGGCATGATATGCTTGCTATTTCGTGTGTATCACGTCACAATATTACTTTCCAACCCTAAAATGTGTATATATTCGAAATCTAAGATGATATAGCAATTGCTACACTTAAAAAAATACTTCTTTCCTTCCAAGCAAATTTTTGAACAAACCAACATAGTTTGCCATTTGCTTCTCGTTGCAAAAAAATAACTGTAACAAAAGAACAACGTTTTTGATAAACGTTTCCAAACGTTTTTTCCTAGTGTGTAGTCTTCCAGAATCCGTAGTTTTAATCGATTTGCCTAAAATAGGAAATTTATAGGTATTTTAGTACAAAGGGCTGTGAATATGGTGTGTATGGTAAAGCTCCCATATCAACCAATCACCCGACTTGACTTTTTGGGCTACTATACTCTGCAATTTTACTCCGATTTGCTGAAATTGGAAATCTAGTGGTATGGTGGAACGAAAGATATGTCTGGTTTGAATTACAGTGAATCCTCTGAAAGGTGGACACCCACGGTCGCCTAAATTTTGTCCATGTTTGGGAGGTGTTATGAGAGGTTAATTTTAATGTGTTGATATAGCAAACGCCAGAAGACAACTGTCGACTTTTTGGAGGTGTCCTGGTTTCAGAGTGTCCATGTTTGGGAGGTTTCACTGTATATCGGAAAAGGTTTGTTATAATGCACCGATCTCCCTTGAGGGGATAGAAAGCGCACTGGTCATTTAAATTGCATGAATTTACAGAATTTAGATTGCGAATTATATACAGCCGTTTTTTCATCGGATTTTCTTGAACTCTCACCCGATATGTTTAACCCTATAATGCCCCATTTTTTCTGCCAGCTGATAAAATATTCCAGAAACAAATGCAAAAAAACGAAACACGGTAAAATCCAGTATATGCTGTAAAGTCTCTTGTTGGGTTTTGAATAAGTTTTGTTTTTGTTTTACATATTTTTGCTGTCCTTAGGTGTGTTTTACTAAAAGCTTCCCATTTTATAGTAGACCGCTTAAAGGCGGGTTTGGGCATTACACAGAAAAAACAAGTAAGGAAAGTCTAAAGTCGGGCGGGGCCGTCTATATTATACCTTGCACCACTTTGTAGATCTAAATTTTCGATACCATTTTACATCCGTCAAATGTGTTGGGGGCTATAAATATCTAAAGGTTTGTCCCAAATACATACATTTAAATATCACTCGATCTGGACAGAATTTGGTAGACTTCTACAAAATCTATAGACTCAAAATTTAAGTCGGCTAATGCACTAGGGTGGAACATAATGTTAGTAAAAAACAAGTAAAGAAAGTCTAAAGTCGGGCGGGGCCGACTATATTATACCCTGCACCACTTTGTAGATCTAAATTTTCGATACCATATCACATCCGTCAAATGTGTTGGGGGCTATATATAAAGGTTTGTCCCAAATATATACATTTAAATATCACTCGATCTGGACAGAATTTGATAGACTTCTACAAAATCTATAGACTCAAAATTTAAGTTGAACTACACTGAAAAAAAAGCATGCCCAGTTCCAAAGATTTTGTCTTTACTTTAAAAAATTTGGTATTGATTCCGAGCCAAAGAAGCGGAGAATACAAGTAAAGATACTTTTAAGACACAATTCTCTTTTAAATTTGAGTGTTGTGTACTTGCTTCCAGGAAGCAAATTTAAATTTTTCGATTCCTCAGCATGTTTTCCTCATATGCTATCAAAGTCCTTTAAAAACGAGTTAACGACAACTTTATTTTCCACATTAAGACTCGACGTCCAGTAGAAATTATGCTATGTTTCAAGTAAAAAACTTCTTTAAAATAAAGTTTTGAAAAACATGTCCTATATTTGAACGATTTTTTGCTTTGTAGTCAAGATGCAAAAAGACAACAAATTTAAAGACAGTTTCATCAATTTTAAAGAATTTTTCTGAATTATTAAAGTCAAGTTGACCTTAGCTCAAACATTTTTTCTTTCATGTTATGATACCCATTTTTAATTAAAATCACTTAATTATAAGGACAATACGACTTCGTTGAAAAGTTTTTCGACTTTTGGACAAGGAAAAAAACTTTATGTTAAAGAAATGCGTCTTCTATGCTAAGCAAAATTTGCATTCGTATTTTAAAGACATGAAATCTTTGACCTCACGACAATATTTTTTTCAGTGTAGGGTGGAACACAATTTTAGTAAAAAACCAGTAAGGAAAGTCTAAAGTCGGGCGGGGCCGACTATATTATACCCTGCACCACTTTGTAGATCTAAATTTTCGATACCATATCACATCCGTCAAATGTGTTGGGGGCTATATATAAAGGTTTGTCCCAAATATATACATTTAAATATCACTCGATCTGGACAGAATTTGATAGACTTCTACAAAATCTATAGACTCAAAATTTAAGTCGGCTAATGCACTAGGGTGTAACACAATGTTAGTAAAAACCAGTAAGGAAAGTCTAAAGTCGGGCGGGGCCGACTATATTATACCCTGCACCACTTTGTAGATCTAAATTTTCGATACCATATCACATCCGTCAAATGTGTTGGGGGCTATATATAAAGGTTTGTCCCAAATATATACATTTAAATATCACTCGATCTGGACAGAATTTGATAGACTTCTACAAAATCTATAGACTCAAAATTTAAGTCGGCTAATGCACTAGGGTGTAACACAATGTTAGTAAAAACCAGTAAGGAAAGTCTAAAGTCGGGCGGGGCCGACTATATTATACCCTGCACCACTTTGTAGATCTAAATTTTCGATACCATATCACATCCGTCAAATGTGTTGGGGGCTATATATAAAGGTTTGTCCCAAATATATACATTTAAATATCACTCGATCTGGACAGAATTTGATAGACTTCTACAAAATCTATAGACTCAAAATTTAAGTCGGCTAATGCACTAGGGTGTAACACAATGTTAGTAAAAAATATGGGAAACATTTAAATCTGAAGCAATTTTAAGGAAACTTCGCAAAAGTTTATTTATGATTTATCGCTCGATATATATGTATTAGAAGTTTAGGAAAATTAGAGTCAATTTTACAACTTTTGGACTAAGCAGTGGCTTTTACAAAGCAAATGTTGGTATTTTGACCATTTTTGTCGAAATCAGAAAAACATATATATGGGACCTATATCTAAATCTGAACCGATTTAAACCAAATTTGGCACGCATAGCAACAATGCTAATTCTACTCTCTGTGCAAAACTTCAACTAAATCGGAGTTAAAAATTGGCCTCTGTGGTCATATGAGTGTAAATCGGGCGAAATCTATATATGGGAGATATATATAAATCTGAACCGATTTCAACCAAATTTGGCACGCATAGTTACAATGCTAATCCTACTCCCTGTGCAATATTTCAACTAAATCGGAGTTAAAAATTGGCCTCTGTAGTCATATGAGTGTAAATCGGGCGAAAGCTATATATGGGAGATATATCCAAATCTGAACCGATTTCAACCAAATTTGGCACGCATAGTTACAATGCTAATTCTACTCCCTGTGCAAAATTTCAACTAAATCGGAGTTAAAAATTGGCCTCTGTGGGCATATGAGTGTAAATCGGGTGAAAGCTATATATGGGAGATATATCTAAATCTGAACCGATTTCAACCAAATTTGGCACGCATAGTTACAATGCTAATTCTACTCCCCATGCAAAATTTCAACTAAATCGGAGCGAAAAATTTGCCTCTGTGGGCAAATGAGTGTAAATCGGGCGAAAGCTATATATGGGAGCTATATCTAAATCTGAACCGATTTGGCTGATATTTTGCAGGTTTTTCGAGACCCATAAAATATTCGAATGTACCGAATTTGAGGAAGATCGGTTGATATACACGCCAATTATGACCAGATCGGTGAAAAATATATATGGCAGCTATATCTAAATCTAAACCGATTTTTTCCAAAATCAATAGGGATCGTCTTTGAGCCGAAACAGGACCCTATACCAAATTTTAGGACAATCGGACTAAAACTGCGAGCTGTACTTTGCACACAAAAATACATCAACAGACAGACAGACAGACAGACGGACAGACAGACAGACGGACATCGCTAAATCGACTCAGAATTTAATTCTAAGCCGATCCGTATACTAAAAGGTTGGTCTATGATTACTCCTTCTTGGCGTTACATACAAATGCACAAACTTATTATACCCTGTACCACAGTAGTGGTGAAGGGTATAAATATGGGAAACGTTTAAATCTGAAGCAATTTTAAGGAAACTTCGAAAAAGTTTATTTATGATTTATCGCTCGATATATATGTATTAGAAGTTTAGGAAAATTAGAGTCATTTTTACAACTTTTCGACTAAGCAGTGGCGATTTTACAAGGAAAATGTTGGTATTTTGACCATTTTTGTCGAAATCAGAAAAACATATATATAGGAGCTATATCTAAATCTGAACCGATTTCAACCAAATTTGGCACGCGTAGCTACAATGCTAATTCTACTCCCTGTGCAAAATTTCAACTAAATCGGAGTTAAAAATTGGCCTCTGTGGGCAAATGAGTGTAAATCGGGCGAAAGCTATATATGGGAGCTATATCTAAATCTGAACCGATTTTGCTGATATTTTGCAAGTTTTTTGAGACTCATAAAATATTCGGATGTACGGAATTTGAGGAAGATCGGTTGATATACACGCCAATTATGACCAGATCGGTGAAAAATATATATGGCAGCTATATCTAAATCTGAACCGATTTTTTCCAAAATCAATAGGGATCGTCTTTGAGCCGAAACAGGACCCTATACCAAATTTTAGTACAATCGGACTAAAACTGCGAGCTGTACTTTGCACACAAAAATACATCAACAGACAGACAGACAGACAGACGGACAGACAGACGGACAGACAGACGGACAGACAGACAGACGGACATCGCTAAATCGACTCAGAATTTAATTCTAAGCCGATCCGTATACTAAAAGGTTGGTCTATGATTACTCCTTCTTGGCGTTACATACAAATGCACAAACTTATTATACCCTGTACCACAGTAGTGGTGAAGGGTATAAATATGGGAAACATTTAAATCTGAAGCAATTTTAAGGAAACTTCGCAAAAGTTTATTTATGATTTATCGCTCGATATTATACATTAGAAGTTTAGGAAAATTAGAGTCATTTTTACAACTTTTCGACTAAGCAGTGGCGATTTAACAAGGAAAATTTTGGTATTTTGACCATTTTTGTCGAAATCAGAAAAACATATATATGGGAGCTATATCTAAATCTGAACCGATTTCCACCAAATTTGGCACGCATAGCTACAATGCTAATTCTACTCCCTGTGCAAAATTTCAATTAAATCGGAGTAAAAGATTGGCCACTGTGGTCATATGAGTGTAAATCGGGCGAACGATATATATGGGAGCTATATCTAAATCTGAACCGATTTCAATAAAATTTGGTATGTAGCGTACAGCGCTACATAGATTTACCTTTCATTTAAGTACCAACAACGTTATAATCGGACATCTCTAATTCGAGATATATTGTGTTTAGTAAACAAAGAGCAAAAATTTAAAAATAACGGGATATCTCAAAAACTAAACAAAGTTGATTTTCATCAAGTCTACATGACATTTTTTTTGTAAACTAGTGTAATTAATTATAAAATTAAAATCATGCATTTGGACGTTGATCGTTTGTTTCAGTATCAGGCTAACATGAAAAGTAACATTTTAAGAAATTTTAAATCCAATTTTCCCTATAACATATGAAATTTTATTAAACAACAGAAAAAATATTGTTTTTAATGCACTTTTTTCAATTTGACAAAAAGTATTAACTTATTTGTAAGACCTACATTTTCTTTCATGGTGGGTTAACTTTTTGTGGGTGTAAGACTTAAACAAACATGATTGTTATAAATCCAGAATCTAATGTAGTCTCCATATGTATAAACTTTAAATTTAATTTCGGGAAGCCACCCCGATCTGCTTGGGAGAGTATGTGCTATAAATTTCACTTGAAATTCAATTCCGCTGCGCCAAAACTAAAGAGCGTAAACACTTGTTTAAAATGAAGTTAAAATTAGAATAATCTCTCCCTCCTTCGTCTTCGGTTAATCGGTCTCATCACGCCGAAGTCCGATTATTGATTTTTGGTTGAATACAGTGTCAATGTGGACTCTTCGGTCGAACTCTTATTGGGTACAAAAACAACCGACCCTTAATTGTTATTCCCAAATCATATCATCTCGATATGGAATATGGCAAACCCAATTTTAGACAATAGTTTTTTTTTGTTTTGGTTTTATAAACATTTACTTGTTTTTTTTGTGCAGTTCTTTTCTATTCGGATGTTTGTTGTTTGTTTTTCACAACAGCCAAATATAGAATTCCCCCATAAGAAAAAAAATTGTTTACAACTTTTGTGGCAAAGATTGTGGTTAAATGAAATACTGCTGACAACAACAACACCAACAATGCAAACAACATCACCACCAATAACATCTACCAACAATGCTAATACCAAAACCCATTATGGAAGGCACAAGAAATCAAAACAACCCAAAGCCGGTTTTCATCGTCGCATAAGTTGGTGTTAAATTCATGCATGCCCGGCCAACAGACCGTCAGTTTAACCGACATAAAGTCAGGCGTCCGCCACATTAGAGATGTGCAAGTGACAAGAAATGTTCGTGCAGAGAAAACGGTAAACTGATGTTAAATACCCAGCAAAAAATACTTCAGCAGTAAGAGTTCAGTTGCGCCCTTTGGTATATAATAAAGTAGGCAGTGTATCCACACTACATGATCCACACTGCAGCAATAACGTAAACGAGTTATCAAACTAGTTTATGATCATTCGTTTACGTTATTGCAACAAGTTCATGCAGTATAGATGCATGAAATTTAGTGATGTTTTCCTTCACGCCAACAATGCTATACTCAAGATTATATATCACTTCTGAGCAATATTTCTATTAAAATGAGCAATTATATCAGAGCTATGTAGAAGCTACTCTAAATCGGGACATCGCTCACAAAAATCAGTGCTGATTCGGTTGTTTTGTAACCAGTTGGTACTGCATCTCTCCCTTACAATCCTGCTGAGATAGTGCTCCATTTTTTGCTGGGATCTAACATTCACGGTAAAATTGGTCCATATAGGTCCATAATTATATATTGCTGGGATCTAACATTCACGGTAAAATTGGTCCATATAGGCCCATAATTATATATAGCCCCCATATAAACCGATCCCCAGATTTTGCTTACGGATCCTCTTGGAGGAGCAAATTTCATCCGATCCGGCTGAAATTTGGTACTTTTTTTTTACATATAGCTTCTAATGTCCATGCAAAAATTGGTCCATATACACTGAAAAAAAGCATACTGGGTTCCAAAGATTTTGTCTTTATTTTAAAAAATTTGGTATTGATTCCGAGCCAAAGAAGCGGAGAATACAAGTAAGGATACCTTTAAGACACAATTCTCTTTTAAATTTAGGTTTTGTGTACTTGCTTCTAGGAAGCAAATTTTAATTTTTCGCTTTCTCAGCTTTTTTTATTCATATACTATCAAAGTCCTTTAAAACGAGTTAACGGCAACTTTATTTTCCAAATTAGGACTCGACTTCCAGTAGAAATTATGCTATGTTTGAAGTAAAAAACTTCTTTAAAATAAAGTTGAAAAACATGTCCTATATTTGAACGATTTTTTGCTTTGTAGTCAAGATGCAAAAATACAACAAATTTAAAGACAATTTCATTAAATTTAAAGAATTTTTCTGAATTATTAAAGTCAAGTTGACCTTAGCCTATAAATTTTTTTCTTTCATGTTAAGATACCCATTTTTAAGTCAAATCACTTAATTATAAGGACAATATGACTTCATTGAAAAGTTTATCGACTTTTGGACAAGGAAAATAACTTTATTTTAGAGAAATGCGTCTTCTATGCTAAGCAAAATTTGTATTCGTATTTTAAAGACATGAAATCTTTGACCTCACGACAATATTTTTTTCAGTGTAGGTCAGTGCAAATATATACCTTTTTACGACTAAATTACATGATTTCCGATCCAATTAACTCCCTACCAGCTTGTATTCGAGTCGAATTTGGAAATTTAAGTTGTCGTTAACACGGTTTTCATGGACTTTTATAGCACATGAAAAAACAGGTGAACCAACAAATAAATTAAAATGTGTTTCCTAAAATCAAATA
The DNA here is from genome assembly GCF_050003625.1 of Haematobia irritans. NCBI lineage: Eukaryota > Metazoa > Arthropoda > Insecta > Diptera > Muscidae > Haematobia > Haematobia irritans. The sequence goes on from NC_134400.1 coordinate 50,151,918, forward strand.
CGCAACACTCAAATCTAAAAGAGAATTGTGTCCTAAAGGCATTCTTACTTCAATTCTCCGCTTCTTTGGCTCGGCATCAACACCAAAATCCAAAGATTTTGACCTTCCCTTAAAGATTTTGGTATTGATTCCGTGCCAAGGTGCGACGTCTTTTAAATAAAGACATTTTTAGAGAACTCTACGGCATTAAATCTAGAAACAATAAAATTAAAATTACGATACAGATCTTATTTATCGAATTTCCATTCGTGGAGAGCCAGAATTGAAATATGGGGGTCGCTTATATGGGAGCTACAATTACGAACTTGATATGGACCATTTTTTGTGTGATTGGGGATCGATTTATCTGAGGGCTATATATAACTATAGAGCGATATGGACCTAGGTAGGCATGGTTGTTAACGGCCATATACTAGCACAATGTACCAAATTTCAACTGATTCGGATGAAATTTGCTCCTCCGTGAGGCTCGAAAACCAAATCCCGGGATCGGTTTATATGGGGGCTATATATGATTATGGACTGATATGGAGCACTTTTGGCATGGTTGTTAAATATAATATACTACCACCACGTACCACATTTCAAACAGATCGGATGAATTTTGCTTCTCCATGAATCTCCAAAACCAAATCTCGGGATGGGTTTATATGGGGCTATATATAATTATGGACTGATATGAACCATTTCTAGCATGGTTGTTGGATACCATATACTAATATCACGTACCAAATTTCAACCGAATCGGATGAATTTTGCTCCTCTAAGAGGCTCCGGAGGTCAAATCTGGGGATCGGCTTATATGGGGGCTATATATAATTATGGGCCGATGTGGACAAATTTTTGCATGGTTGTTAGATACCATACACTAACACCATGTACCAAATTTCAGCCGGATCGGATGAAATTTGGTTCTCTTAGAGGCTCCGCAAGCCAAATCGGGGGATCGGTTTATATGGGGCTTATATATAATTATGGACCGATTTCGACCAATTTTTGAATGGGTCTTCGAGGCCATATATTAACACCACGTACCAAATTTCAACTGAATCAGATGAATTTTTTTTCTTCCAAGAGGCTCCGGAGGTCAAATCTAGGGACCGGTTTATATGGGGGCTATATATACTTATGAACCGATGGGCACCAATTTTTACATGATTGTTAGAGATCATATCCTAACACCATGTACCAAATTTCAGCCGGATCGGATGATATTTGCTTCTCTTAGAGGCTCTGCAAGCCAAATCTGGGGATCGGTTTATATGGGGGCTATATATAATTATGGACCGATGTGGACCAATTTTTGCTTGGTCATTAGAGACCATATACTAACACCATGTACCGAATTTCAGCCTGATCGGATGGCATTTGCTTCTCTGAGAGGCTCCGCAAGCCAAATCTGGGGATCGGTTAATATGGGAGCTATATATAATTATGGACCGATGTGGATCAATTTTTGCATAGTTGTTAGAGATCATATGCTTACACCATGTACCAAATTTCAGCCGGATCGGATGAAATTTGCTTCTCTCAGAGGATTCGCAAGCCAAATCTGGGGGTCCGTTTATATGGGGGCTATACGTAAAAGTGGGCCGATATGGCCCATTTGCAATACCATCCGACCTACATCAATAGCAACTACTTGTGACAAGTTTCAAGTCGATAGCTTGTTTCGTTCGGAAGTTAGCTTGATTTCAACCGACGGACGGACGGACATGCTAAGATCGACTTAGAATTTCACCACGACCCAGAATACATATATATACTTTATGGGGTCTTAGAGCAATATTTCGATGTGTTACAAACGGAATGACAAAGTTAATATACCCCCATCCTATGGTGGTGGATATAAAAAAAAAAACAAATTATTACAGATACATCAAAACAAAACGAATTTTCGTAATTCCAAACAAACTTTGAACCAAAGATACACATCCTTAAAATAAGTAGTAGCCTATATTTGAATTTTTCTATCTTAACTTTATGTTAAATTTAAAGATTCAATTTAACAGTTAATTTAAAGATGATTTTTATACCCTTCACCACTACTGTGGTGATCGTCTTAGAATTAAATTCTGAGTCGATTTAGCGATGTCCGTCTGTCTGTCTGTCTGTCCGTCCGTCCGTCTGTCTGTTCATGTATTTTTGTGCGCAAAGTACAGGTCGCAGTTTAAGTCCGATCGTCCTCAAATTTGGCATAGGGTCGTTTTTTGGGATAAAGACGATCGCTATTGATTTTGGAAAAAATCGGTTCAGATTTAGATATAGCTGTCATATATATTTATCCCCGATCTGGTTATAATTGGCGTATTTATCAACCGATGTTCTTCAAATTCCGTACATCCGAATATTTTATGAGTCTCGAAAAACTTGCAAAATATTATCCAAATCGGTTCAGATTTAGATATAGCTCCTATATATATCTTTCGTCCGATTTAGACTCATATGGCAACAGAGGCCAAAGTTTACTACCGATTTTCGTGAAATTTTGCACAGAGAGTAGAGTTGGCATTCTACCAATGCTAGCTAAATTTGATTGAAATCGGTTCAGATTTAGGTATAGCTCACATATATAGCTTTCGTGCGATTTGTACTTATATGGCCTCAAAATCTAGAGTTTTGCCCTGACTTGCTTCAAAGTTTGCACGAGAGGTACGTTTAACGGTGTCGTTATGTGTGCCAAATTTGGTTAAAATCGGTTCAGATTTAGATATAGCTCCCATATATATCTTTCGTCAGATTTGGACTTATATGGCCTCAAAAGCCAGATTTTGCCCAGAATTGCTTCAAATTTTGCACAATGAGTACGTTTAATAGTATCGGTAAATGTGCCAAATTTGGTTGAAATCGGTTCAGATTTAGATATAGCTCCCATATATATCTTTCGTCCGATTTGGACTTATATGGCCTCAAAAGCCAGAGTTTTGCCCTGAATTGCTTCACATTTGGCACAAGGAGTACGTTTAATGGTATCGGTAAGTGCGCCAAAATTGGTTGAAATCGGTTCAGATTTAGATATAGCTCCAATATATATCTTTCGCCCGATTTACACTCATATGATCACGGAGGCTATAGTTATACTCCATTTACGTGAAATTTTGCAGAGATAATAATATGTCACAACCCACACTTGACCACATATCTTGGCGAGATCTAACCAATACCCTTGTAAAATCGTCACTGATAAGTAGCAAAAATTGTAAATATTACCTGATAAATCATAAATGCTCTTTTGTACAATTGCATTAAAATTTCTCTCGCTTCATATTTCCCATATTTTTATTTTAACATTGTGTTTTATTCCAGGGCGTTAGCCGTTTTCAATTTTAATTCTAGAGATTTTGTAGAAGTACAAAAATGGTCTCCTTTATAAGTATCTGTTGTATCTGGAAAGGCAAACCTTTATATAGCCCGCCCAGCAAATTTGAAGTAGTTGAGATGGTAACACAAATGTTGATCTACATGGTGGTGAAGGGTATAATATAGTCGGCCCCGTCCGACTTTAGACTTTACTTACTTGTTTTAAATTAAAAATGTTTTTTTTTTTACTATAAGGAAAATTTGCCTTACTTTGAAGACCTATGACTTTAAGAGAGGGACGCATATTTCCGAAATTTGTTTCCTAAATTTAATGAAAAAAATTTGAAACAAAGATTATAAACTTTCTTTTCTTTAAAATTTTATTAGTTTGGGATCCTAAAATTTAGGCTGCATAATCTTCCATATTAGGTCAAATTTTTTTTTTCATTGTAGTGACAATTTAAAACAATTTTCCGTAGAGGTGTATTAAAATGTTTTTCAGCATATTCTATTGTCGTGATTTTGGCTCATGGCCGTGATGTAAATGTTTTTTCATTCGCACATCTCTATGCCGCATTCAGCTATCCACTCGAGTTACTTAGCTCAACAATGCTTATACAAACGATTCATCGCCGACCCCAACCAAACCTCTGGTCGTGACATGGTTGGTATCAACAATATCCAAAGAGGGTCTCGGGCCTTGTTTTTTCTTTCCTTGTGGTGCTGTTGTTCTGGTTTACTTAGACCATGAACAAAAATACAACAGAAGAAATGACAGAGTTTAGGATCAAAAAGGAGGATCGTAAGAAGGGATTGATCAGGTAGTATGAACCAACAGACAAAAAATATTCACAGTGTCGCAAATCAAAGGCACAATCAAAATTAAGCCGTCGAAGTTAATCTTGACGTAACAAAAATTCAAATGGAAATGCTCATTTATAATTTGAAATAATTCATTAATAACATGGAACTTTGCGACTTTTTATTAAATATTTAAAAAAGACTACTTTAGATATTTGAGCTTGAGAATTTAAGAGTCGATTCTTTAACCGCATTTCCATATTTAAGAACATTAGGGGTAAATGTTTACATTTCTGTTCACAATCTGAACAGAAATGTCCGATATTACACAGCAAAAAATTAACGAAATTTTTTTCAATTAAAATCTTGAGTTTTAAAAAATATTCTATTAAAAATTTAATTGATTCAACAATTTTTTTAATTGAAATAAAAATCAATCACACAAATTAATAGTATCAACTATTTTTTTAATTAATACTATCATTTCTGTGATTGAAGACATTTCAATAAAAAAAAAGTATATACGGCCGTAAGTTGGGCCGGGCCGAAACTTATGTACCCTCCACCATGGATTGCATAGAAACTTGTACTAAAGAGTGTCATCCACAATCGAATTACTTGGGTTGCGGTAACACTTGCTGATGGCAAGATATCTTAATACTTCTTAACACCGTCTTCTCAATTGTAAGTTAGTCCAAACGGGTTATATATTAAACAAAAAGTTTGACAAAATTTTCTATAGAAATAAAATTTTGAAAAAAATCCATATTTAAGAACGTTAGGGGTAAATGTTTACGTTTCTGTTCACAATCTGAACAGAAATGTTTGATATTACAAAGAAAACAATTTCACGAAAATTTTTCCAATTAAAATCTTGAGTTTACCCCCATAGGATGGGGGTATATTAACTTTGTCATTCCGTTTGTAACACATCGAAATATTGCTCTAAGACCTCATAAAGTATATATATTCTGGGTCGTGGTGAAATTCTGAGTCGATCTGAGCATGTCCGTCCGTCCGTCTGTTGAAATCACGCTAACTTCCGAACGAAACAAGCTATCGACTTGAAACTTGGCACAAGTAGTTGTTATTGATGTAGGTCGGATGGTATTGCAAATGGGCAATATCGGTCCACTTTTACATATAGCCCCCATATAAACCGACCTCCAAATTTGGATTGCGATTGCTCTAAGAGAAGCAAATTTCATCCGATCCGGCTGAAATTTGGTACATGGTGTTAATATATGGTTTCTAACAACCATGCAAAAATCGGTCCACATCCGTTCATAATTATATATAGCCCCCATATAAACCGTTCCCCCGATTTGGCTTGCGGAGCCTCTAAGAAAAGCAAATTTCATCCGATCCGGCTGAAATTTGGTATCTGGTGTTACCATGCCAAAAGTGGTCCATATCAGTTCATAATCATATATAGCCCCCATATAAACCTATCCCGAGATTTGGTTTTGGAGCCTCGTGGAGGAGCAAATTTCATCCGAGTCAGTTGAAATTTGGTACATTGTGCTAGTATATGGCCGTTAACAACCATGCCTAACTAGGTCCATATCGGTCTATAGTTATATATAGCCCTCAGATAAATCGATTCCCAATCACACAAAAATTTGTCCATATCAAGTTCATAATTCTATATAGCCCCCATATAAGCGACCCCCATATTCCAATTCTGGCTCTCTACGTACCGTGCAAAAGTCCATGTCGATTCGTAATTATTTGTAGACTTACCTATGCATAACTTTTTTGTCTAATATATACCACGTATGGACTAACTCAAAATTTAGAAAACGGTGTTACGAAGTTTTAAGATACCACAACCCAAGTAATTCATTGTCGATGACAGTCTTTCGTAGAAGTTTCTATGCAATCCATGGTGGAGGGTACATAAGATTCGGCCTGGCCGAACTTACAGCCGTGTAGTAGTATCAAATAATTTTTTAATTAATACTATCATTTCTGTGATTGTATTAATTAATTTCGTGATTGAATCAGAAAAAAAATGTTTGTGTGTAGGAGCTATAGTTGATTCTGCACCTTCAGAGTTAGTACGCCACTAATATTGAGTCCATTATTATAAAAAGAGGAAATCTCTTACATAGTGTGGGTAATATATCCAAATTAATGAAACTTGGGAAAACGGGCGATACATATATGTGAGAGCGATATTTAAATCTGAAGCGATTTGGACGATACTTTGCAGGTTTAGTTGATATTACAGGAGATTATCTTTTGCTGAATTTGAGTAAGATCGGTTAATAAATAAGGTTATTAAAGCCAAATTTTGGAAAATCGAGGATACATTGTATATGGGAACTATATATAAATCGGGACTACTACTACTATATGTAAATTTGATCTTGTTTTTCCAAATTCGTCCTGGTGCCAAAAAAAACGCCATATGCCAAAATTAATCAAAATCGGATAATAATGCAACCGGAATCCTGCGAACAACAAATACATGGACAGACGGGAACCAAGGGCTAGATCAATTAAGGAGAACAGGTGTGTATGTGACACGAAATTGTTGTGACTCACGAGTCATGAGTCACTCCGATGGCAACGGCATGAGTGTGATTAACAAACCAAATTTTGTGCGGGAGCCACCGTGGTGCAATGGTTAACATGCCCGCCTTGCATATACAAGGTCGTGGTTTCGATTCCTGCTTCGACAGAACACCAAAAAGTTTTTCAGCGCTGGATTGTCCCACGTCAGTAATGCTGGTGACATTTCTGAGGGCTTCAAAGCTTCTCTAAGTTGTTTCAGTGCAATTTGGAACGCCGTTCGGACTCGGCTATAAAAAGGAGGTCCCATGTCATTGAGCTTAACATGGATTCGGGTAGCACTCAGTGATAAGAGAGAAGTTCACCAATGTGGTATCACAATGGACTGAATAGTCTATGTGAGTCTGATACATCGGGCTGCCACCTAACCTAATGTCGTGCGCGAGTCACGAAAACAATTTCTTCGTGAGTGTGAGTGAAGTTAGGTTAGTGCGTGAGTAACGAATTTCGGAAAAATACGTTCACAAAAATAATCCCTCTCACGGACATGAAACGCTTACGAGTTGAATTCATTTACAATTTTAGTGACACCTAGGATCTTACGAGTTTAATAACGCTCTCGATTTTAACCATGCTCATGTTTTCATACACGTCCATAAGGTAAATTACTCATAAAATTAATCATGAGTCTCGGTATTTTACGCGAGTCACGACATTTTCGTGCGTGAGTACAAATATTCTTTTCGTGAGTGGGCGTGAGTCCTATCAAAACAATATCGTACGTGAGTGTGTGTGAGTAAGATCTTTCCGTCGTGAGCGTGGGTAAAATAGTACTCACGTGCACACCTCTACTCAGGAGGTGATTCAGAGTCGATCGGTCAAAAATCAATATTTCTGGTAGCAATTTTTTTAGAAGATCAAAGTCATCATACCCTGACCATTACGTGGTTTAGGGTATAAAGAGCAACATCAGTTTAGTTGTGATTATTGCGTTTATGGTTAATTGCTTCATTTCTTTATAGACAAAAATTATTTTAAAAATTATTAATATATAAACATTCGGTGACTATTACCGTGTATAATCATCCTGTCTAACAGTACATAAAAATAATTCGAAAACACCATTATTTTTAAGAGTATCGAAAAATTGAAAACTCGACTCTTTATTTCTGATTACAATCCCTAATTGTGTCTTATACTTTTTTTTTTGCATGCGATTCATGGTGGGCGATACACAATATTAAGCCGGTGCACATTTTTATTAATGTCCATATTTTACAGCACTGTGCAACGATATACTCTGCTCAACTCTTTAGAACTACAAGAAAACAACAATGTAAGTTTCACGAGTTATGTCTATCTTGGCATTTCTTCCATTACCTTGTCATTTGTTTACTTGTTTTTCTTTTTGTTTTTCTCTTATTTTTATTTTATTCACTGCATCATGATCTTTGTTTGTTTATAAGATCAAATGGTTTCTTATGATAGCTACCAGTTCTTAAATGGGACAAGAATAAGCTGTAGTTTTGGGATTATTTACGAATTTATTATGATGTGATAGTCATATTCACCCTTATGATCAGATCTTAAAAAAGCTATAAAATAATGCTAACAAGTAAGGAAATAATATTTTGCTCTAAGGGGCGATCATATTCGTTCTCTGGGTGTAGACCAATATTTTTAACAAAATACTTTTAAGTGCAAGCATATAATGTTCATAAACTAGCATAACATGTTTGGGACATATATGTTTGTATGTGAGAACATATTATGCTTGGGACATTAAATGTTTGTAAATATAATATGCTTAGATGCAAACATATATTAATTTAGAAATAGCCTGTTTAGAAAGAGAGACCTAGAGAATATGCTGCAAATAAAATAATGGAAGTAATCAATTGGCGCCTTTAAAATATTTATATACACACAAAGAAAATTTCATTAAAATTTTTTTCTACCGGTGTATACCTGAGGTGAAACATAATATGTTTTAACAATATAAACAATATTTTGTTTGGATCAATCCTGGTGCAGGGTATACTATAGTAAGCCCCGGCCAATTGTAGAGTTGCCTTAATATTTTTTGTGTTTTAGTTAATCTATCATTTATAGTTTTCCATACATATATACCAGTGTAATATATGGAGACGAAAGTGATCGATTTGCAATTAAACATTTTAATACTGATTTTATTACTTAGTCTTGCATTTAAATAATCACAATTGAAGACAGTGTAATTAATTCATTGTAAAACCAGCCCGTCTGGCACGCGTTGAATATTGATAACTCATGACTCAGATCGGCTGCTACTAAAAACAACAATGCTACAATAGAATCGTAAACAATCTGCATAATATCGATTAAATAGAAAGAAAACTAACAAGTATATACGGCCGTAACTTCGGCCAGGCCGAATCGTATGTACCCTCCACCATGGATTAAGTAGAAACTTCTGCGAAAGACTGTCACCCACAATCGAATTACTACTTCTTAACATCGTCTTCTAATTTGTAAGATAGTCCATACGTGGTATATATTAGCCAAAAACGATATATAGGTAAGTCTGCAAATACAGACCGATATGGACTTTTGCGCGGTAATTGGAGAGCCAAAATTGAAATATGGCGGTCGCTTTATATGGGGGCTGTATACAATTATGAACCGATATGGACCAATTTTTGTGTGATTGGAAATCGGTTTATCTGAGGGCTATATATAACTATAGACCAATATGGACCTAGTAAGACATGGTTGTTAACGGCCATATACTAACACCACGTACCATATTTCAACCGTATCGGATGATATTTGCCTCTACAAAAGGCAACGGTTTATATGGGAGCTATATATGGACCGAAATGGACCAATTTTTGTATGGTAGTTAGTGTACATATACTTACGCAAAATACAAAATTTCAAAAGAATCGGATGAAATTTGCTCCTCCAAGAGACTCCAATACCACATCTGGGGATCGGTTTATATATGATTATGAACCGATATGGACCAATTTTTGCATGGTTGTTAAAGACCATATACAAACATCAAATCCCAAGTTTCAAACGGATCGGATGAATTTTGCTTCTGCGTAAAGCTCCGAAGGTCAAATGTGGGGCTATATATAATTATGGACCGATATGGACCAATTTTTGCATGGTTATTATCGACCATATACTAACACCACGTACCAAATTCCAACCGGATCGGATGAAATTTGCTTCTCGAAGAGGCTCAGCAAGCCAAATCTGGGGGTCGGTTTATATGGAAACTATACGTAAAAGTAGCCCATTGGCAATGTCATATGATCTACATCAATAACAACTACTTGTGCCAAGTTTCAAGTCGATACCTTGTATCGTTCGGAAGTTAGCGTGATTTCAACAGACGGTCGGACATGCTTATATCGACTCAGAATTTCACCACGACAGAGAATATATGTACTTTCTGAGAGCAATATTTCGATGTGTTACAAACGGAATTACAAAGTTAATATACCCCATCCTATGGTGGAGGGTATGAAAACTTATAAATAGCTAAATATGCAAAAAGAAAATGCGACTCAGAAATTGGGAAACTAGTCTGGATACACGGAATACAAACAAATGATTAAAGTAGAAAATCAGACGGAGCCGACTACATCATAACCTAAACCACGCGGCCAGGCCAAACTTACGGTCAGTAGATTTCATATCATCACAACGACACAGCACAGCTTTTATTTAGTGCTGGTGTTGTGAAAAATGCTCCATGGATTTACTTACCAGTTTTTCTATTGAACTAAAGTAGACTCATGACCATTATCGTATTTATAATTCGTAACTATTAACAGTTTGTAATATATTATGCTCTAGGCGGAGGCAAAAAATTGTAATTTTAACTTTTAACCAACTTAACTTTCGGCTTTCATTGCATGACGCTAGAGTAGGCCTTCATCACATTTAAGTTCTATCCTTCCATTCCCTTTCCTGTTTCCTCCCATCCCCACCCTTTTTCCATTCCCTCACATTTTGCCATATGATACTTATTAAATAAAAATTTACATAAAGGTCTTTTGGAATTCCGCCTAGGAGTTTTCCGTAAAGAAACCAACATAACCAATACGAAACTTACAAGTAGCATGTACTGAGTTGCCAGATATTGACTGAAACAATTGGTTGTAAATATTTTTTTCATTTAAATTTATTATATCAATATTTGCCAAACACTACGATGAGAATATGTTTTACTAAGCAACATTTTAAAATATTGTGAAATTTGGACAAACAAATTGATTCACGTATATACAGCTGAAAGTTCGACCAGAAACACAATTTTTCCGTGTTTCCTTTCGGTTGCAGCCATATCATAAGTATATACAGTCGACTCCGCTTTAGCGCAATGCGCTTTACTGAAAAACCTCGGATAACTGAAATCGATCGCATTCCCCAGTTGTTTTTTCTGTCCATTTCATTTAAATTACTCCGCTTTAGTGAAACTCCGCTTAACTGAAAAAATCGGATTACTGAAAAGTTTTTTGAGTTCAAATGAGTTTCGTCACATTAGTATGACTTCGCTTTACTGAAAATGCCACATTCTCGCTATTGAGAGAGAGTACATTTTCTTCTCCGTATTGAGAACGCTTTATTTCAAGTGAAGATGGCACTTTCAAAACAGTTTAAATCACTCTGTAAATAAAATCAACTGAAAGGTAAAATTGTAGATGGCACACACACGGAATCAAACACCTTGTTTTTATTATTTTATGTACATAGCATTGGTCATAAGTTCGGTTAACTGAAATTGAGTGGATTTTTTTCCAGTTATACGGAGTCCGCTTTACTGAAACTTTTTCAGTTATCCGAAGTTCGCATTACTGGAAGTTTTTTTCAGTTATCCGTAGTCCGCTTTAGCAAAAACTTCGGATAACTGAAATTAAATGGCTGCATTTTTAACGTTTCAGTAAAGCGGAGTCGACTGTAATAGTTATAATAATGGATCAAGAATGCTGCCTACAGGTATCCCTGAATATATTGGGTAGGGTTTTATAAATTCAACGTCTATAAAAGCGGTTAATGAGTTTCTATAGAAATAAAATTTGGACAAAAGTTTCTGTAAGAATAAAAAAATTCTATAGAAAAAAAATGTTGACAACATTTTCTTTAGAAAAAAATGTTGACAAAATTTTCTATAGAAATAAAATTTTGACACAATTTTTTTAAAAATAAAGTTTTGACAACATTCCCTATAGAAACAACATTTTGACAAAATTTTACATACAATTAAAATTTGGCACAATTTTTTATAGAAATAAAATTTTTACCAAATTTTCTTAAAAAATAAAATTTCGACAAATTTTCCACTTGATAAAAACTTCTATAAAATAAAATGTTATAATATAATTTTATATAGAAAAAAAAAATTGGACAAAATTTTCTATAGAAATAAAATTTTGATAAATTATTCTATAGAAATAAAATTTCGATTTTTTTCTATAGAAATAAAATTTTGACAAACTTTCCTAGAAAAATAAAATATTGGCAAAAATTTTCTATAGAAATATAGGCAAAATAAAATTTTGACAACATTTTCTATAGAAGTAAAATTTGGACAAAATTTTCTATAGAAATACGATTTTAACAAAATTTCCTATAGAAATATCATTTTGACAAAATTTTCAAAAGATTTAAAATTTTGACAACATTTTCTATAGAAATAAAATTTTGACAAAAGTTTCTATAGAAATAAAATATTGGCAAAATTAAATTTTGACATCATTTTCTATAGAAGTAAAATTTGGAAAAAAATTTCTATAGAAATACGATTTTAACAAAATTTCCTATAGAAATAACATTTTGACAAAATTTTCTATAGAAATAAAATTTTGCTAGATTATTTTTGGCTCGAGTGGCCATATACTTACACCACGTACCAAATTTCAACTGGATCGGATGAATTTTGCTCCTCTAAGAGGCTCCGGAGGTGAAATCTGGGGATCGGCTTATATGGGGGCTATATATAATTATGGACCGATATGGACCACCTTTGGCATGATTGTTAGAGACAATATGCTAACACCACGTACCAAATTCCAATCGGATCGGATGAAAGTTGGTTCTCTTAGAGGCTCCGCAAACCAAATCGGGGGATCGGTTTATATGGGGGCTATATGTAATTGTTGTTGTTAGTTGTTAGAGACCATATACCAACATCATGTACCAAATTTCAGCCGCATCGGATGAAAATTGCTTCTCTTAGAGCAATCGCAAGCCAAATTTGGGGGTCCGTTTATATGGGGGCTATACGTAAAAGTGGACCGATATGGCCCATTTTCAATACCATCCGACCTACATCAATAACAAATACTTGTGCAGAGTTTCAAGTCGATAGCTTGTTTCGTTCGGAAGTTAGCGTGATTTCAACAGACGGACGGACGGACGGACATGCTCAGATCGACTCAGAATTTCACCACGACCCAGAATATATATACTTTATGGGGTCTTAGAGCAATATTTCGATGTGTTACAAACGGAATGACAAAGTTAATATACCCCCATCCTATGTTGGAGGGTATAAAAATTCTGTGATATTTTGTCAAATAAATAATTTTTAAAATTTTTTATAATTATTAATGGATTCTAACGCTTGTCGGAAACGTTTGACCTCAAATATTTTCAAAAATTCACAATTTTTTCAGATTGGACTTAGCATTTTTTTCGACAAAATTTTGATGATTTGTACCAGTTTATGAAATCTTATTCAGTTGTTAACGTATTTGAAAGAAAAAAAGTTGAAATCACCCATTAAAAGTATGAAAAAACCAAGCTATTGTATGAAAAAACCAAGCATATTGAATTAAAGGAAGTTCCTGAGTAGTTCCTGAGGAGGGCATCTTCTGAAAGTGTTTTTAAAGTTGCGCCTTTGGAAGAACTTCCAAAATTTTTGCTGGGTATGTAAAGTATAAAGTCGGGCGGAGTCGACTATACTATACCCTTCACCACCATGTAGACCAACATTTGTGTTACCATCTCAACTACTTCAAATTTGCTGGGAGCTATATAAAAAGGTTTGCATTTCAAGACTTTCAATACTTTTAATGGAGACAATTTTTTGTACTTCTACAAAAACTGTAGAATTAAAATTTAATCAGCTAACGCCCTGTGATGAAACACAATGTTAGTAAAAACAAGTAAGAAAGGTCTAAAGTCGGGTGGGGCCGACTATATTATACCCTGCACCACTTTGTAGATCTAATTTTTCGATTAGAAGTTTAGGAAAATTAAAGTAATTTTTACAACTTTTCGACTAAGCAGTGGCGATTTTACAAGGAAAATTTTGGTATTTTGACCATTTTTGTCGAAATCAGAAAAACATATATATGGGAGCTATATCTAAATCTGAACCGATTTCAACCAAATTTGGCACGCATAGCTACACTGCTAATTCTACTCCCTGTGCAAAATTTCAATTAAATCAGAGTTAAAAATTGGCCTCTGTGGTCATATGAGTGTAAATCGGGCGAAAGCTATATATGGAAGTAGGGATTCCAGACGTGCTCTTTTAAAGAGCACATGTGCTCTTTTTTACAACCCAGCAAAAACTGGATAACCACATCTCATTACAATCAACATTACCAGGAGTAAAGCTGCCATTACACGTTGCATTACATTGCGGCGAGTTATAATGACTAACTTGTAATGACAAAAATAAATACTTCTGGGTAATTTTCGAATTGTTATTCTCAAATTTTATGCAGTTGTAGTTAACGAATTAATAAAATAGAATAAATGATGGTACCATTAGAATAAATGATGGTACCATTATTCACATAATCGAGCACTTACATAAAAAATCAAAAAGAATATGTAATGTAACGGTAATTCTGAAAAATTTTCCGTTAAGAAATTGTTATCACAAATATTTCATAATAATTGTGTTTAATGACATTGTCATATTATGTTTTAAATAAATGCTTTCTTATACCTCATTCACATTACACTTCCAAAATGCGCTTAAACTTAAACTTTCAAATGCCATTTGCCTTATAAAAAAGAGACTTAAAATCCACTTTTAGTAGATTTGGAACCTTATGTGAATTGGCTATTGGATATATTATAACGTAATTCACGAATCCAACTCCCTTAAACAACCTACATTTATTTCTATTTTAAGTGTGAAATTAATTTGCATCTTATTTAGATTATTTATTAGATTTTTTGTTTATACAATATTCGTTTCTATTCAAGTAGTTCTTCTATTACAGCATCACTCGCCATATTTTGATCCATTGTAATCGGCGATAGAAATCAATATTTTCGAGATTTGGTGCCTGAGACAATAAGTGGCTATTTTGCAAGGTTTGGTGTATCTACGAATAAGTCATTACATATTAGGTGATTATATGCTTTAAATGCACTACTTATTTTATGGCCGAAAGTATGACTGGGGAGAAGTACTTTCCTTCTAGGACATGCGTATGTAAATGTAATCCGAAGCGATGCCAATTAATAAGTGGTTATTAATTTTTTAATAGGCTTACCTACAAGATTACCGGGTAATGAGAGTTTTTGCTGGGAAAATGTGCTCTTAAAACAAGACAGGCCAAAAGAGCACGCAAAAGTGCTCTTTTTTGCATCACAACAAATATTAATCAAGCGCGATTCAATAAATGGTAAAAGTAACTGTATTTTCAGTAAATGTCGCACTAATAGATTTTCCTAGCCGTTATTTTCTAATTAAATAGTGTTATTTTCTAATTAAATAGTTACTTTATATATCAGAGTCGTAGAAGATGTTGCTTCTTCACTTTGTACTCTTTTCTAAATGTTAACAAACTTCTTCAACAACGTTTTTCACAAAAACACCAAAAAATTACTTAAAAAGTATTGTAAGAAAATTAGCTTGAGTTGAAAGTGGGTTATTTTATGTTTATGGTATGAACCTTTTTGCTATGTTTAAATGAATTATATTTCAATAAATTGGAAATAAATGTTTTTCTTTTATTTGAAAAAGTGTGCTCTATTCTTTTCGTATGTGCTCTTTTTATAAGCTAAATGTGCTCTTTTTGCCTCTTCCCTATATGGAAGATATATCTAAATCTGAACCGACTTCAACCAAATTTTGCACGCATAGCTACAATGCTAATTCTACTCCCTGTGCAAAATTTCAATTAAATCGGAGTAAATGATTGGCCACTGTGGTCATATGATCGTAAATCGGGCGAACGATATATATGGGAGATATATACGGACAGACGGACATGGCTATATCGACTGAGGAGCCCACCCTGAGCATTTTTGCCAAAGACACCATGTGTCTATCTCGTCTCCTTCTGGGTGTTGCAAACATATGCGCTAACTTATACCCTGTTCCACAGTGTGGCGCAGGGTATAAAAAATATGGGAAATATGAAGCGAGAGAAATTTTAATGCAATTGTACCAAAGAACATTTATCATTTATCAGGCGATACATATGTATTCGAGATAAAGGACAATTTTAGTAATATTTACAATTTTTGCTACTCATCAGTGGCGATTTTACAAGGATATTGGTTGGATCTCGCCAAGATATGTGGTCAAGTGTGGGTTGTGATATATTATTTGGGCATGTCGGGCGAATTATTTAAAACCCAACCGTTCTGTGGAAATTCTGGCATTACAGTGTGTTGGATATGACTAAGATATGGGGAAATCATCACAGAATTTTGTGTAAAGTGTGGGAATTTTGGTCGGAAGAACGAATATATGGAGGCTTTATCTAAAACTGAACCAAATTAGAACAAAATTGACACACTTAAATATCATATTAAATATATTCTCTGTGGAAACTATCCAGTCAATTGGAGGAAAATCCCATTGAAAATGGGTCTAAAATATGAAAGAGTCTACCATATTTCCCCAACTCTGGTGTAGGTATATATGGGATCTATATATAATCTTAACCGATTTTGACTAAATTTGACATGCATAGTTAGAATAATAATTCTGCAATCTTTGCAAAATTTCACGTAAATGGGAGTATAACATTGGCCGCCGTGGTCATATGAGTATAAATCGGGCGAAAGATATATATGGGAGCTATATCTAAATCTGAACCAATTTCAACCAAATTTGTCACACTTACCGATACTATTAAACGTACTCCTTGTGCAAAATTTGAAGCAAGTTAGGGCAAAACTCTGGGTTTTGAGGCCATATAAGTCCAAATCGGACGAAAGATATATATGGGCGCTATATCTAAATCTGAACCGATTTTAACCAAATTTGGCACACATAACGACACCGTTAAACGTACCTCTTCGATTTTTTTTTCCAAAATCAATAGCGATTATCTTTGCTCCAAAAAACGACCCTATGCCAAATTTGAGGGCGATCGGACTTAAACATCTTTGGGAGGAAATTTTTCGAAGTGCTTTTAATGTTATGCCTTTAGAAGAAATTCCAAATTTTTTTCCTGGGTACTTTATGGGGTCTGAGACCGATATTTTGATGTGTTATAAACAGAATGATACTTCTATAGACATGAAATTTTACAAATTAAATTCCTGTTCAACTTGATACAGTTTGTGCAAATTTCGTATTTTATATTGTACACTAATAGAAAAAGTTTCGTTATATTAACGAAATGTGCCGTTAAAAGTCAGCCAATGAAACAAATTCGTTAATGGATTTTTTCGTTAAAATAATGGATTTTTTCGTTAAAATAACGAATTTTCTGCCAATCAACATAACGTTTCGTACTATTAATGAATATTTTCATTGTATTAATGAAAATGTTTCGTTATATCAATGAAAATTTTTCGTTGGCTGACTTTTAATGAAATTTTCTTTGTGTGTAGTGGTAGGGAAAATAAAGATTGAGAAAAATTTTGCGTTTAACGAATTCGTAAACCAGAACAAGGGGATATGTACCAATGACAAATCTCAACAATCTGGCAACTCTGTAATATGTAAAAGCTCTCTATCTGTATCATAAGATGTTTACAAAATATCGTCGAAGTTTTCAATTATACCAACCTATGATAATACATGCTGGCGGTTAGTACGAGTATTCTGTGATATTTATGATGACATACAATGATAATCCATGCACAACGCACACATACAGAACAACCCACTGGGGAGTTCCTAAATTACACGTGTGTTAGGTGAGCGTGAAGGATTGAATGGGCAACACGACTTGGCTGCTTGGAATATTAAACGACATTATTTGCAAAGAACTAAATGTCACAAATATGGCCATCTAATTTACATGTGTTTCAAACATGTATTATAAAAAATAACAAAAACGAAATAATAATTTGATATTAATATCATTACAAAAAAAAACACAAAGGTAAATGTCACGGAACGATGACTACACCCACATTAGTATTGAAATTAGAAAGACCGCCTAGTTCAGTGAAATTCATATCATTCAAAGCAAATTCAAAATATCATAGGTGGTCGCTAATTAACATCAGAGTTTGTCAAAGTTACCACATTAGACCGAGAACAAAATTTTAACGAAATATGCCACCTTTAGTTTGTTTCCTATCATATATTTATTTATAATTAGTAAGCTTCCTTTATAATTATATCAACGGGCATGCTGTAGCTTCCATTGTCTAACAACACGTTTCAACACTATGAAATTAGTAGCGAATTAAAAAAAACGCTTATAATATTGGTTCTACATCCTTGCAAAGATCAAAGCTGCCTCGAGTTCCATACACCAGTGCTGCCGCTAGTGAAAAATTTTTATTTATTTATTTATTTGTATATTTCTACACAGCAAGACAATGTCGTATAATTATAGTGCAGATTTCAATAGTTGAAATAATATCCATCTTAATTAGGGTTACAATAATTCATATTATGGGAAATTTTATAAAAAGAAAAATGAGGAAAAAACATATCTTTTAAATATTAATAATTTATATAATAAATAATTTTTGAAAAATAATATGTTTTTAGTATTTATAATAATATCGAAGAAAAATTTAACATTTAAATGCAAAGACGTGATAGTATGTAAATAGAAGTTTATGAAGGACAAGATAGATGTAAATTAATTCCGATACAATTGTAGTATTCGCTTTTTAAAAATAAAGGGGTTGCTGATGCTTTGTATGTTGCTCGGTAATGTGTTCCAAAGACGTATTGTACTGATAAAGAAATGCCATTCGGAAACAAGACATCGACGCCTAAATGGTATTATTTTTCTTCCTCTGCTTGATCTTGCGAATCTCAATTTGTAATACAAGTTATCCGGTGTCCGTTTTACTATAAGTTTCTGCAAAAATATCAAAGCCTTTGAATTGAGGAGAGTCTGAAAACTGAATCCATACAGAGAATTCGCTAGATGTGCGGCCCGTTGTCGCCTATTCAGTCCATACACATAACGGATGATGCTATTGAAGGCAACATTTAACCTCCGTAGACTCCCCGAGTCACAATTAGCAAAAAGTTCACAGCCATAAATCAGTCCTGGTACTAGTAAAGTTTTCGCCAAGAGAATTCGTATGTTCAGTGGCGTATAGGAATGGCTAAACCACAGCGCTCTTAACCTAGCATAAGTCTGGCCCGCAGCAGAATTGACATGATCTATCCAACTAAGTGAACTATTGAAAATTACTCCTAAATTCTTCGCTCTGGTGACAACATGTACCTTCTGACCATTTATAATAATATCCGGCGCATGTGGGTGGAAATGCTTGTTCCTGTGTATTATAAGGCATTTCGATTTAGTAGGGTTCAGCAATAATCCGTTAGCCTTCGCCCAATTAAATACACGGTTAAGATCATAGTTAAGCCTCTCTACAATGTCCCTGATACTGCCAACATTGCCGCTCAGGAAAACCTGGACGTCATCAGCATACATGACAGTCTTGCAATGCTCTAATTGTAGGGGGAGATCGTTGGCATATAGTGAGAATAATAACGGACCTATAATGGACCCCTGTGGTACACCCCTATATACAGGTAGAGGTCCCGATCTATCGCCTCCACTATAAACTGTTTGAATCCTGTCCTTAAGGTACGACGTAATCAGGTCCAATGCGGTTGATGAGAATTTAAAGAAACGTCTCAATTTCATGGCCAGATTTTGATGATCAACAGAATCAAACGCTTTTGAGTGGTCCAAAAGTACAAGAAATCCAACTTTGTTGTCATCAATATCTCCTCTCAACGATTCTGAAACCGCCAGGGCAGTGATGCAACTATGGTCCGGACTGCCTACCAGTCAACAGTGACTCCCGGTGAAGATATTCTGACATCTGAGAGTGCAATATCTTCTCGAAAACCTTAGACAAGTAGCTGAGTATAGCTATGGGACGGAAATCCAAATTAGATTTAGGAACCGGAATGATTTTCGCATGTTTCCACATAGTGGGGTACATACTTGTTGTTAAAATCGTATTAAAACAAGTAAGTAAAGTAGAAAGTCGGGCGGGGCCGACTATATGATACCCTAAACCACCATTACAGAATTAGTAATCATAAGCATTTGTGGGGTAACATATAGGTCTGGGAGATAAACCGCAGTTGCATATTTAAGAAAATTAAGGGGTACATGTCTATGGGTGCTTTGTGTCAATCTGACTATAGCTCGTAGTCAATGTTCCCACGGAAAATGTTCGGTTTACCTTACAAGGACAAAAAAAGTTCCCTACTTTCCCATACATTTTCAAACAATTTTCCCTACTATATTTTTCTTTAAATTTAAAAAATTATACAAAACAAAAATGGTTCTAAGTACTTTATTATCTTAGAACATAAATATGCAACGTATATAACCTAGAATATAAATTTGTATTACCACCACGGTTGCCACAGTTGGTAGAATTCTACCCAAATTAGTAATCTTTTTTGTTAAATCTCTATAAAAATAAAATTTTGGAAAAAGTTTCTATAAACAAATTTTTGCGAGAAATTTTTCTATAGAAATAAAATTTTGACAATAAATTCTATAGAAATACAATTTTGAGAAAAAATTCCACAGAAATAAAATTTTGAGAAAATTTTTAATAGTAATAATATTTTGAAAAAAAATTCTATAGAAGTACAATTTTGACAAAATGTTCTATAGAAATAAAATGTTGACAAAATTCTCTACAGGAATAAAGTTTACCACACATTGTTAAAGATCAAGCCATGCCGGCTTCTAATTTCCTCCTCTAGAGCCACCAAAATGTAAAAATTATTACAAATTGTGTTGAGTGAAAATGTCCTACATTGTGGCCCTTTGTCCCTACAAGACGCTAAATATTAGAAAAACCCTACATATAGGGAATTTGCCCTATTTCTAGCAACACTGGCTGTGTTGATATTGAGCCCATTATTAAAAAAGAGAAAATCGTTAAATTAGTGTGGGTAATAAATACAAATTTTTAAAAATCGAGCAATATTCTTATGTAAGAGCTACAAGAACGTATAAGTACGATCGGCTAGTACATCAAAATTTGAGTAACATTGGTTAATAAATAAGAGTACTATGGCCAAATTTGGGAAAATCAAGCGATGCATATATATGGAAGCTATATCTAAATCTGAACCAATTTGCATAATATTTTACGGGTTTGATTAATACCACAAAAGGTTACCTTGTGCAAGATTTGAGTAAGATCAGTTAAGAAATGAGGCCTGTATGGTCGAACATAAAGTTATTAGGGGCGAATTTTTCAAAATCGGGTGATACATATATGGGAGCTATATCTACATGTGAACCGATTTCGATGAAATTTTGCACATATAGTTAGTACTATAGAGGACTGGATCTAGCCAACTTTTAGTAAGATCGGTTAATAAATAAGGGTTCTATGGCCAAATTTTGGATAATCGGGCTATACATATATATGGGAGCTATATCTAAATCTGAACCGATTTCGATGATTTTTTGCACATATAGTTAGTGCTATAGAAGACTACATTTAGCCAAATTTGGGTAAGATCGGTTGATAAATAAGGGTTTTATGGCCAAATTTAGAAAAATCGGGCGGTACATATATATGGGAGCTATACCTAAATCTGAACCGATTTCGATGATTTTTTGTACATATAGTTAGTGCTATAGAAGATTATATTTAGCCAACTTTGAGTAAGATCGGTTGATAAATAAAGGTTTTGTGGCAAAATTTGGGAAAATCGGGCGATATATATATATGAGAGCTATATCTAAATCTGAACCGATTTGGATGAAATTTTGCAGACTTGAAGGGCGATGGAAAATATTACCTTTTGCCAAATTTGGTGACGATCCGTTAGAAAAAAAGCGCAACGTGACCCCATTTGTTGAAATCGGGCGATACATATATATGGGAGCTATACCTAAATTTGATCCGATTTCTTCCGAATTCAATAGCGTTCGTCCTTGTGCCCAAAAAACTCCCTGTACCAAATTTCATCAAAATCGGTTAATAATTGCGACCGGAATCCTGTGAACAACAAATACATGGACAGACGGACGGACGGACACCAAGCGCTAGATCGGAGGTGATTCTGAGTCGATCGGTATATATTTTATGGGGTCTAAAATCAATATTTCTGGTAGGCACATTTTTTGGCCGATCAAACTTATTATACCCTGACCACTATGTGGTTTAGGGTATAAAAATGGGTAACAAAAGGCAAAATCGTTGGAAGTATGATCCTAATAAATTTTGGATCAATACCATCAAGACCGACGGCGTTAGACTTCTCTTTGGAGAAGCTAATAACCACCTCATCATATGAGACACATCGAAATTCAAAAGAGCCATAAATATCAGAATCGTCCGCTGTTCTATTACAATTACCATAAAAGGAAACATCAATTGGTATGGTCGGAACATTAACGAAGGCCTTGTTAAGTTCATCAAGATCTCCGCAGTGCTGAGAAAGATACCTGGACTTACCAACACTTATGTCCCGTATAACCCCCCATTTACTTCTCGAGTCTACTGCCCTATGAAATTTCCCGGCGTAATACTGAACCTCGGCCGCTTTAATGTAGCTATTGACCCTATTCCTTGACGAACGATATTCCTGAAGGAGCTCAGGTGTCCTAAATCTTTTCCATCTGGAATACGCAATATCCCTCTACCTAATACAAGACTTAATTGTGGAGTTAAACCAAGGTCTATGGTTAGACTTTGTTCTCCTATTCCTGATGGGGATGGTCTCATCATATATACGCACAATATTACCCTGCAGGAATTCCAGTTGCTGATTCACAGTGCTAAAGGTGTAAATATTGTCCCAGCTGACCGAATTGATCCTATCTTGCAGGTCCGTGTAGTCAATACTCCGATAATCCCGATACGTATAATTGTAAGTTCCCACCTTTTCATGTTTAGGAAAATTGTAGTCGAGAAATATCAGGTCATGTTTCGAGAAGCATGAGGCTGAAATCTGATCATAATGCAGAATTTCACATGGGTTGTTCACAAGAAACAAATCCAAAAGTGTGCTGGAACCTGATGAAGAGAAGTGTGTGGGTTACACATTGTTAGTAGTAACGATACTCAAAGTCAGCATTTTATCTAACAAGGAAGAGTCTACAAGAATGTTCGAATTAAAATCGCCTGCCAATATAACATCATTAAAACCCAGAGTTTCACTTTCGAGAACCTCTAAAAGGGGCTGTATATCAACCGTGTTGTTTGGTCGATATATGCAACCTATAAGAATTTTCCTAATCCCTGTGGTAATCTCCATAAAAACGTATTCTACCGAATCTCCAACCGCTGATCGCAACTTAAATCTCCCTTTCAAGTAATCCCTAGCAAATATGGCCACACCACCACCGCGACTTTCCCTATCGGATCTAAAAACTGTATATCCATTGAGATTCACTAAACCATCAGGAATTGACGAGTAGAGCCAAGTTTCCGAAATACAAATAATGTCCATGCCAGAGTCCTCAAATACGTATTTGAATTCATCAATCTTATTTAACAAGCTCTGTGAGTTAATATGACATATCTTTAATCCATTATTTTGTTTGGTTAAAATTGTTATCAGGTTTTTAGTAACGTCCTTGGAATCAGTACCATAACTAGCCATTGTCGTTATCAGGTACAAAATTAAATATTCTTAAAGCACCAGCAACACAAGAGATTAGAGTCAAAGAAAGATCATCTCCTTTTGTACGAAACTCTTCAATGACATTTTGGTGAAAGACGCATAACGGTTCATTGCAATCCAAACGTTTGATATAAACCAGGCCACGAAAAGTATAAGCAGTCTTTATTTGGCCTTTTTTCTTTAACTGGAGTGCCTTTTGCAGGAAGTAGTAATTGGTGTTAGACAAATTTTCGTTGATATAAAATTGTGCGTCTGTCCTAAACCCTATAGATTTAAGGAGTAGGCAGTTATTGTTTTGCTTCTTATAGGCTGACACCGACTTCAGGAAAAAGTTTTTGTCGTACGGCGACATGAATTTAACTAGAATAACACCATCTGTTGAGTTATAATTTTTTGTGTTATTTCTATTTTGCAGGCGATGTATTCTTTTGAATCGGGGTGTTGATATATTCATGGAATCACAAATTTTGTTAAACAACTCGTTCAAGTTCTCTTCTTGTTGGTATGGTATTCCATTAATGCGTATTTCTGTTTTGACATCACACAATCTTTTGTCGAACTCTTTAAGATCCGTAATGACGTCACACAGTCTTCTGTCGAGTTCATTTAAAATGCGGCTCTCGGTTTCTCTTAACATATTTTTAAATTGATCAATTAAACGGTCACTTAGTTTTGAAAAACGTTCATCAAGAATCTGCATAACTCGGAAAGGAGAATCTGATGATCTGGGTGTTTTGGAAAGATTACCGTAAGTACGTAATAAAAAACTTTCTCTATCACGTTTGGGTGCATTAGAGTTACGTATAACATTATCATTATCTTCAGTGAGTGAAGTAGATTTTGGAAAAAAGTGGAGTAGATTGAATAAAATTGAAGTTGCATACATTTTTGAAAACAAACCAATAGAATTCATTTTATTAAACCCTCCACCATAGGATGGGGGTATATTACCTTTGTTATTCCGTTTGTAACACATCGAAAAATTGCTCTAAGACCCCATAAAGTATATATATTCTGGGTCGTGGTGAAATTCTGAGTCGATCTGAGCATGTCCGTCTGTCCGACCGTCTGTTGAAATCACGCTAAATTCCGAACGAAAGAAGCTATCGACTTGAAACTTGGCACAAGTAGTTGTTATTGATGTAGGTCGGATGGTATTGCAAATGGGCCATATCGGTCCACTTTTACGTATAGCCCCCATATAAACGGACCCCCAAATTTGGCTTGCGGGGACTCTAAGAGAAGCAAATTTCATCCGATCCAGCCGAAATTTGGTACATGGTTTCAGCATATGATCTCTAACAACCATGCAAAATATATAGCCCCCATATAAACTGATGCCCCGATTTGGCTTGCGGAGCCTCTAAGAGAACCAATTTTCATCCGCTCCGGCTGAAATTTGGTACATGGTGTAAGTATATGGTGTCTAACAACTATGCAAAAATTGATTCACATCGGTTAATAATTCAATGATTAAAACCGCTATGTTCATCGTAATTAAAGGAATAGGACAAACAATTGGTAATATGGGGAAAATTTTAAAAATTTGAAGCAGAACAAAAAGTGAAGCAGATTTTTGGAAGAAGGAGTGACGAAGTAAATTTTGTGAAAATGAAGCAAAATACTTCGATTTAAGTAGTAGCGGCAGCACTGCCATACACTGGTAGAAAAATGCTTCGTACTATTAACGATCGTTAATACAATGAAATCAATCGTTAAAAGACAATTTTGTGTTTTGGTTTTTCGTTATAACATATTAATGAAATACGATTCGTTAATATTACGAATATCAACTTTGTAATTTTTCGAGAATTAGAATAAAAAATTTAGAAAGATGGAATTATTACAATCATTTGCACATAGAGAGTAACTTTTGTAAATTTTAGCCCTTAAAACAAAGTCCTTTTACACCCAGAAAAAAGTGCCTTCGGAACTAAAGGATACAAGTATATACGGCCGTTACACACAGAGAAAATTTCATTAAAATTGAGCCAACGAAAATTTTTCATTGATATAACGAAACATTTTCATTAAGATAATGAAAATATTCGTTAATAGTACGAAACGTTACGTTGATTTATAGAAAATTCGTTATAATAACGAAACATTTCGTTGTATTAACGAATTTGTTTCATTGGCTCACTTTCAATGACACATTTCGTTAATATAACGAAACTTTTTCTACTAGTGTAGTTTGGCCAGGCCGAAGCTTATGTACCCTCCGCCATGGATTGCGTAGAAAATTCTACTGAAGACTGTCATCCACATTCGAATTACTTGCCGATGGCAAGGTATCTTAAAACTTCCTAACACCGTCTTCTAAATTGCAAGGTAGCCCATACGTGGTATATATTAAACTAAAAAAGGCCGATTAAATACGTATATAATTAAGTTTGACAAAAATTTTTATAGAAATAAAATTTTGACAACATTTTCTATAGAAGTAAAATTTGGACAACATTTTCTATAGAAATAAAATGTTGACAAAATTTTCTATACAAATAAAATTTTGACAAAATTTTTTATAGAAATAAAATTTTGACAAAATTTTCTATAGAAATAAAATTTTGACAAAATTTTCTATAGAACAAAATTTTTGACAAAATATCTATAGAAATAAAATTTTGAAAAAATTTTCTATAGTAATAAAATTTTGAAAAAATTTTCTATAGTAATAAAATTTTGGTAGATTATTTTTTCCTCGAGTGGCAACCATGATTATGAACCGATATGGACCAATTTTTGTGTGATTGGGGATCGGCTATATATAACTAAAGGGTGATTTGTTAAGAGCTTGATAACTTTTTTTTAAAAAAAACGCATAAAATTTGCAAAATCTCATCGGTTCTTTATTTGAAACGTTAGATTGGTCCATGACATTTACTTTTTGAAGATAATTTCATTTAAATGTTGACTGCGGCTGCGTCTTAGGTGGTCCATTCGGAAAGTCCAATTTTGGGCAACTTTTTCGAGCATTTCGGCCGGAATAGCCCGAATTTCTTCGGAAATGTTGTCTTCCAAAGCTGGAATAGTTGCTGGCTTATTTCTGTAGACTTTAGACTTGACGTAGCCCCACAAAAAATAGTCTAAAGGCGTCAAATCGCATGATCTTGGTGGCCAACTTACCGGTCCATTTCTTGAGATGAATTGTTCTCCGAAGTTTTCCCTCAAAATGGCCATAGAATCGCGAGCTGTGTGGCATGTAGCGCCATCTTGTTGAAACCACATGTCAACCAAGTTCAGTTCTTCCATTTTTGGCAACAAAAAGTTTGTTAGCATCGAACGATAGCGATCGCCATTCACCGTAACGTTGCGTCCAACAGCATCTTTGAAAAAATACGGTCCAATGATTCCACCAGCGTACAAACCACACCAAACAGTGCATTTTTCGGGATGCATGGGCAGTTCTTGAACGGCTTCTGGTTGCTCTTCACTCCAAATGCGGCAATTTTGCTTATTTACGTAGCCATTCAACCAGAAATGAGCCTCATCGCTGAACAAAATTTGTCGATAAAAAAGCGGATTTTCTGCCACTGATTTTGGTAATAAAATTCAATGATTTGCAAGCGTTGCTCGTTAGTAAGTCTATTCATGATGAAATGTCAAAGCATACTGAGCATCTTTCTCTTTGACACCATGTCTGAAATCCCACGTGATCTGTCAAATACTAATGCATGAAAATCCTAACCTCAAAAGAATCACCCTTTATATACCGATATGGACCAATTTTGGCATGGTTGTTAGAGGCCATATACTAACACCATGTACCAAATTTCAGCCGGATCGGATGAATGTTGCTCCTCCAAAAGGCACCGGAGGACAAATCTGGGCATCGGGTTACATGAGGGCTATATGTAATTATGGACCGATGTGGACCAATTTTTGCATGGTTGTTAGAGACCATATACTAACACCATGTACCAAATTTCAGCCGGATCGGATGAAATTTGCTTCTCTTAGAGGACTCGCAAGCCAAATCGGGGGATCGGTTTATATGGGGGCTATATATAATTATAGACCGGTGTGAACAAATTTTTGCATGGTTGTTAGAGACTATATACCAACTCCATGTACCAAATTTCAGCTGGATCGGATGGAATATGATTCTCTTAGAGGCTCAGCGAGCCAAATCTGACGGTCCGTTTATATGGGGGCTATACGTAAAAGTGGACCGATATGGCCCATTTTCAATACCATCCGACCAACATCAATAACAACTACTTGTGCCAAGTTTCAAGTCGATAGCTTGTTTCGTTCGGAAGTTAGCATGATTTCAACAGACGGACGGACGGACGGACATGCTCAGATCGACTCAGAATTTCACCACGGCCCAGAATATATATACTTTATGGGGTCTTAGAGCAATATTTCGATGTGTTAAAACAGAATGACAAAGTTAATATACCCCCCATATTATGGTGGAGGGTATAAAAAAATACGGACCAGAAAAAAATAAGTAAGGATGTATTTGGGACAAACCTTTATATATAGCCCCCAACGCATTTGACGGATGTGATATGGTATCGAAAATTTAGATCTACAAAGTGGTGCAGGGTATAATATAGTCGGCCCCGCCCTACTTTAGACTTTCCTTACTTGCTTGTGTATAATAGAGGGTTTTATATGGCAAATGACAGTTGAAATCTAGTTAATGCTATGTTCCCACTGACTCGTTTTCCTGATTCGTTTTTCCAAAACATTTCACCGTTCACACCGAGTTGAGATGTGCTAGTTTGACAGTTACCATGGAAACTAGAAATTCATATTTACTCGAAATTCACATATATGCAAGGTATGTTCAAATAATTACCGCGAGCGCAAAGGGGTTCTAATCCAGAATCCAACGGGCCCCTAATTGTTAAAAAGAAGTTTGCACTTCCTAATTTATGATTGTCTGTAAACCGACATTCCGATAGACTGGAGGACTGAGTAATCGTTTAAATCCAAAGGGACATTTTACCTTATGTAACCCACGTTGACAATTGCATAATTTCAAAATTTCATAATTATTGCAAGGATGTTTTTTTATGAAATAAGGAAATTCTAACCTTTTTAAGATAGTTACTTTAATTTCAGATTTATACCTTATACACATTAGGCTAGAAATCTATTAAAATTGGAGTTTAAAGCCCTTATTTATATGGCATACGACATCTACTTAAAGTGGATTTTGTAAGTGTAATGTGAATGTCGTATTACATGGTAACATGGTAATGTTCACTTTTGGGAATATTGACTGAACATGTGCATTTATTGACCCCGTTTAACGATGGTGGAATCGAAATAAGTTTCTTTCATTTCCAAACAGTTTTTTAGTGTTAAGAAAAATCCCACTATATTAATAGTGTTCTTCCGAAAACTATACCGAAAACTATAGCCACTATCCAAATGTTTTGTATTACAAAATATTTCATATTTTAGCATGATTTATGGCTGATGTAAGAGAACAACATAATATATATTGTTAGTTGTCCAGAGAGCGCCTTATAACCGTAGCTTTAGGCGATTTCTAATTTATTTAAATGTCTAAATGTATTCCACATCAAAACAGGTTTCTCTTTGACTGGGATCCCGGGAAATTCGAAAAAATTCCCGCTTTCCCGGGAATGCAAAAAGTCCGGGAAAAAGAAAACTCTACTTCCCCCACTTTTCAAGTAAATCTGAAAAGTTTAATTGTTTCTCTAAACATACACAGGGTCGGGCAAAAAGAAGGTCATCTTCCTCAAAAAATATCATAGAATAAAGCAACGGGTCTTTGTCTACACACAACAATTTTTTTTGATTTCAATCACGAAAATCGCGGATTCAATCATTTTTATACCCTACATCATAGGATGGGGGTATATTAACTTTGTCATTCCGTTTGTAACACATCGAAATATTACTCTAAGACCCCATAAAGTATATATATTCTGGGTCGTGGTGAAATTCTGAGTCGATCAGAGCATGTCCGTCCGTCCGTCCGTCCGTCCGTCCGTCCGTCTGTTGAAATCACGCTAACTTCCGAACGAAACAAGCTATCGACTTGAAACATGGCACAAGTAGTTGTTATCGATGTAGGTCGGATGGTATTGAAAATGGGCCATATCTGTCCACTTTTACGTATAGCCCCCATATAAAGGGACCCTCAGATTTGGCTTGTAGAGCCTCTAACAGAAGCATATTTCATCCGATCCTGCTGAAATTTGGTATATGGTGTTGGTATATGGTCTCTAACAACCATGCAAAATTGGTCCACATCGGTCCTTAATTATATATAACCCCCATATAAACCGATCCCCAGATTTGGCTTGCGGAGCCTAAAAGAGAAGCAAATTTCATTCGATCCGGCTGAAATTTGGTACATGATGTTGGTCTCTAACAACCGTGCAAAAATTGGTGCACATCGGTCCATAATTATATATAGCCTCCATATAAACCGATCCCCAGATTTGGCTTGCCGAGCCTCAAAGAGAAGAAAATTTCATCCGATCCGGCTGAAATTTGGTACATGATGTTGGTATATGGTCTCTAACAACCATGCAAAAATTGGTCCATATCGGTCCTTAATTATATATAGCCCCCATATAAACCGATCCCCAGATTTGGCTTGTGGAGCCTCCAAGAGAAGCATATTTCATCCGATCCGGCTGAAATTTGGTACATGGTGTTGGTATATGGTCTCTAACAATCATGCAAAAATTGGTCCACATCGGTCCATAATCATATATAGCCCCCATATAAACCGATCCCCAGATTTGGCTTGCGGAGCCTCAAAGTGAAGCAAATTTCATCCGATCCGGCTGAAATTTGGTACATGATGTTGGTATATGGTATCTAACAACCGTGCAAAAATTGGTGCACATCGGTCCATAATTATATATAGCCTCCATATAAACCGATCCCCAGATTTGGCTTGCCGAGCCTCAAAGAGAAGAAAATTTCATTTCATTTCATAGCTTGCGGAGCCTCAAAGAGAAGCAAATTTCATCCGATCCGGCTGAAATTTGGTACATGATGTTGGTATATGTTCTCTAACAACCGTGCAACAATTGGTCCACATCGGTCCATAATTATGTATAGCGCCCATATAAACCATATAAACCGATTTGGGTTGCGGAGCCTCAAAGATAAGCAAATTTCATCCGATCCGCCTGAAATTTGGTACATGATATTGGTATATGGTATCTAACAACCATGCAAAAATTGTCCACATCGGTTCATAATTATATATAGCCCCCATATAAACCGATCCCCAGATTTGGCTTCCGAAGTCTCCAAGAGAAGCAAATTTCATCCAATCCGGTTGTAATTTGGAACATGGTGTTAGTATATAATCTTTAACAACCGTGCCAGAATTGGTCCATATCGGTCCATAATTATATATAGCCCCCATATAAAACGTTCTCCAGATTTGACCTCCGGAGCCTCTTGGAGGAGCAAAATTCATCCGATCCGGTTCAAATTAGGAACGTGGTGTTAGTATATGGTCGCTAACAACCATACCAAAATTGGTCCAATCACACAAAAAGTGGTCCATATCGGTTCATAATCATGGTTGCCACTACAGTCAAAAATAATCTACCAAAATTTTATATCTATAGAAAATTTTGTCAAAATTTTATTTCTATAGAAAATTTTGTCAAAATTTTATTTCTAGAGAAAATTTTGTTAACATTTTATTCGGTTCATAATAAAATGTTCATCATTGTCAAAATTTTATTTCTATAGAATATTTTGTTAAAATTTTATTTCTGTAGAAATGTTTGTCAACATTTTCTTTCTATAGAAAATTTTGTCAACATTTTTATTTCTATAGAAAATTTTGTGAAAATTTTATTTCTGTAGAAAATTTTGTCAAAATTTTATATCTACTTGAATTATATACGTATCGGATCGATCTTTTTTGATTTAATATATACCACGTATGGACTTACATACAATTTAGAAGATTAGGAGGTTTAAGGATACCTTGCCATCGGCAAGCGTTACCGCAAGTTAAGTAATTCGATTGTGGATGGCAGTGTTTAGAAGAAGTTTCTACGCAATCCATGATGGAGGGTACATAAGCTTCGGCCTGGCCGAACTTACGGCCGTATATACTTGTTTTAATTGAAATGTCTTCAATCACGAAAATGATAGTATCAATCACCCATTTTGATTGAAAACCAACACGATTTTTAACTAAAAGTGTAATTGACTTTTGTCACGGAATCAATTAATTGTGTGATTGAATCAATTAAAAACGTGATTGATTTTTAACATAAAATTCAATCACAGTTTTAATTGAATCAATTAAAAATTTAATTAATTTCGCGACAAAAATCAATCAACTATTTGATTCATTCAATTAAATAATTAATTGAAATAGGCTATAAATTTCAATCAAAAAATTTATATATATCGACCCCAAAATCGTATTTAGTTTTATTTGAAATAAAAGAAAATATGTGTTTCTTATAAAAAATATTTAATATATTATTCTTGTCATTTGTGTTTTTTTCTAACATAACTTACAAATACAATTTTTATCAATAACAACTATAGGGTGAAAAAATAAATTATATCAATCAGTATCTTCCTTATAATAATAACCATGTCAGCATGTTCCTTCTAATATGTAGATGCGCCTAGATTTCCAATAAATCAGCAGCCTGTAAGCTAAATTAGTTTTTCTGAAAGTAAACAGAATAATTCGAATTTAATTTTGTTCAATTAAAAGTTAATTTTGTTAAACATCACCTGCATAGAATATCAAGTTCAATTCTTAGTTCCAGGTTGCAGATTTATAATCTTCTTTTGCAGTTGTAGTCTTTTAGCATAAAAAGGTGTATTAAGGAGCTCGGTAATTTAATTTTAGTAACAATTCCTTTCCAAAATGTCCACACATTGAAATCGTCTATTAAAATTTGAATCAATCAAAGACAAAAACCAGTAAGGAAAGTCTAAAGTCGGGCGGGGCCGACTATATTATACCCTGCACCACTTTGTAGATCTAAATTTTCGATACCATATCACATCCGTCAAATGTGTTTGGGGCTATATATAAAGGTTTGTCCCAAATACATACATTTAAATATCACTCGATCTGGAAGAATTTGATAGACTTCTACAAAATCTATAGACTCAAAATTTAAGTCGGCTAATGCACTAGGGTGGAACACAATGTTAGTAAAAAACCAGTAAGGAAAGACTAAAGTCGGGTGGGGCCGACTATATTATACCCTGCACCACTTTGTAGATCTAAATTTTCGATACCATATCACATCGGTCAAATGTGTTGGGGGCTATTTATAAAGGTTTGTCCCAAATACATACATTTACATATCACTTGATCTGGAAGAATTTGATAGACTTCTACAAAATCTATAGACTCAAAATATAAGTCGGCTAATGCACTAGGGTGGAACACAATGTTAGTAAAAAAATATGTGAAACATTTAAATCTGAAGCAATTTTAAGGAAACTTCGAAAAAGTTTATTTATGATTTATCGCTCGATATATATGTATTAGAAGTTTAGGAAAATTAGAGTCATTTTTACAACTTTTCGACTAAGCAGTGGCGATTTTACAAGGAAAATGTTGGTATTTTGACCATTTTTGTCGAAATCAGAAAAACATATATATGGGAGCTATATCTAAATCTGAACCGATTTCAACCAAATTTGGCACGCATAGCTACAATGCTAATTCTACTCCCTATGCAAAATTTCAAATAAATCGGAGTTAAAAATTGGCCTCTGTTGTCATATGAGTGTAAATCGGGCGAAAGCTTTATATGGGAGATATATCCAAATCTGAACCGATTTCAAGCAAATTTGGCACGCATAGTTACAATGCTAATTCTACTCCCTATGCAAAATTTCAACTAAATCGGAGCAAAAAATTGGCCTCTGTGGGCAAATGAGTGTAAATCGGGCGAAAGCTATATATGGGAGCTATATCTAAATCTGAACCGATTTGGCTGATATTTTGCAAGTTTTTCGAGACTCATAAAATATTCGGATGTACGGAATTTGAGGAAGATAGGTTGATATACACGCCAATTATGACCAGATCGGTGAAAAATATATATGGCAGCTATATCCAAATCTGAACCGATTTTTTCCAAAATCAATAGGGATCGCCTTTTAGCCGAAACAGGTCCCTATACTAAATTTTAGGACAATCGGGCTAAAACTGCGAGCTGTACTTTGCACACAAAAATACATCAACAGACAGACAGACAGACGGACAGACAGACGGACATCGCTCAATCGACTCAGAATTTAATTCTAAGCCGATCCGTATACCAAAAAGTTGGTCTATGATTACTCTTTCTTGGCGTTACATACAAATGCACAAACTTATTATACCCTGTACCACAGTAGTGGTGAAGGGTATAAATATGGGAAACGTTTAAATCTGAAGCAATTTTAAGGAAACTTCGAAAAAGTTTATTTATGATTTATCGCTCGATATATATGTATTAGAAGTTTAGGAAAATTAGAGTCATTTTTACAACTTTTCGACTAAGCAGTGGCGATTTTACAAGGAAAATGTTGGTATTTTGACCATTTTTGTCGAAATCAGAAAAACATATATATGGGAGCTATATCTAAATCTGTACCGATTTCAACCAAATTTTGCACGCATAGCTACAATGCTAATTCTACTCCCTATGCAAAATTTCAACTAAATCGGAGCAAAAAATTGGCCTCTGTGGGCAAATGAGTGTAAATCGGGCGAAAGTTATATATGGGAGCTATATCTAAATCTGAACCGATTTGGCTGATATTTTGCCAGTTTTGCGAGACTCATAAAATATTCGGATGTACGGAATTTGAGGAAGATAGATTGATATACACGCCAATTATGACCAGATCGGTGAAAAATATATATGGCAGCTATATCCAAATCTGAACCGATTTTTTCCAAAATCAATAGGGATCGTCTTTGAGCCGAAACAGGACCCTATACCAAATTTTAGGACAATCGGGCTAAAACTGCGAGCTGTACTTTGCACACAAAAATACATCAACAGACAGACAGACAGACAGACAGACAGACAGACAGACAGACAGACGGACAGACAGACGGACAGACAGACGGACAGACAGACGGACAGACAGACAGACGGACATCGCTCAATCGACTCAGAATTTAATTCTAAGCCGATCCGTATACTAAAGGGTTGGTCTATGATTAGTTTATTTATGATTTATCGCTCGATATATATGTATTAGAAGTTTAGGAAAATTAGGGTCATTTTTACAACTTTGCGACTAAGCAGTGGCGATTTTACAAGAAAATTGTTGGTATTTTGACCATTTTTGTCGAAATCAGAAAAACATATATATGGGAGCTATATCTAAATCTGAACCGATTTCAACCAAATTTGGCACGCATAGCAACAATGCTAATTATACTCTCTGTGCAAAATTTCAACTAAATCGGAGTTAAAAATTGGCCTCTGTGGTCATATGAGTGTAAATCGGGCGAAAGCTATATATGGGAGATATATCTAAATCTGAACCGATTTCAACCAAATTTGGCACGCATAGCTACAATGCTAATTCTACTCCCTGTGCAAAATTTCAACTAAATCGGAGCAAAAAATTGGCCTCTGTGGTCATATGAGTGTAAATCGGGCGAAAGCTATATATGGAAGATATATCCAAACCTGAACCGATTTCAACCAAATTTGGCACGGATAGTTTCAATGCTAATTCTACTCCCTGTGCAAAATTTCAACTAAATCGGAGTTAAAAATTGGCCTCTGTGGTCATATGAGTGTAAATCGGGCGAAAGCTATATATGGGAGATATATCCAAATCTGAACCGATGTCAACCAAATTTGGCACGCATAGTTACAATGCTAATTCTACTCCTTGTGCAAAATTGCAACCAAATCGGAGTTAAAAATTGGCTTCTTTGGGCAAATGAGTGTAAATCGGGCGAAAGCTATATATGAGAGCTATATCTAAATCTGAACCGATTTGGCTGGTATTTTGCAAGTTTTTCGAGACCCATCAAATATTCGGATGTACGGAATTTGAGGAAGATCGGTTGATATACACGCCAATTATGACCAGATCGGCGAAAAATATATATGGCAGCTATATCTAAATCTGAACCGATTTTTTCCAAAATTAATAGGGATCGTCTTTGAGCCGAAACAGGACCCTATACCAAATTTTAGGAAATCGGACTAAAACTGCGAGCTGTACTTTGCACACAAAAATACATCAACAGACAGACAGACAGACAGACGGACAGACAGACGGACAGACAGACAGACGGACATCGCTAAATCGACTCAGAATTTAATTCTAAGCCGATCCGTATACTAAAAGGTTGATCTATGATTACTCCTTCTTGGCGTTACATACAAATGCACAAACTTATTATACCCTGTACCACAGTAGTGGTGAAGGGTACAAATATGCGAAACATTTAAATCTGAAGCAATTTTAAGGAAACTTCGCAAAAGTTTATTTATGATTTATCGCTCGATATATATGTATTAGAAGTTTAGGAAAATTAGAGTCATATTTACAACTTTTCGACTAAGCAGTGGCGAGTTTACAAGGAAAATGTTGGTATTTTGACCATTTATGTCGAAATCAAATATCTAAATCTGAACCGATTTCACCCAAATTTGGCACGCATAGCTACAATGCTAATTCTACTCCCTGTGCAAAATTTCAACTAAATCGGAGTTAAAAATTGGCCTCTGTGGTCATATGAGTGTAAATGGGGCGAAAGCTTTATATGGGATATTTATCCAAATCTGAACCGATTTCAAGCAAATTTGGCACGCATAGTTACAACGCTAATTCTACTCCCTATTCAAAATTTCAACTAAATCGGAGCGAAAAATTGGCCTCTGTGGGCAAATGAGTGTAAATCGGGCGAAAGCTATATATGGGAGCCATATCTAAATCTGAACCGATTTTGCTGATATTTTGCAAGTTTTTCGAGACTCATAAAATATTCGGATGTACGGAATTTGAGGAAGATCGGTTGATATACACGCCAATTATGACCAGATCGGTGAAAAATATATATGGCAGCTATATCTAAATCTGAACCGATTTTTTCCAAAATCAATAGGGATCGTCTTTGAGCCGAAACAGGACCCTATACCAAATTTTAGGACAATCGGACTAAAACTGCGAGCTGTACTTTGCACACAAAAATACATCAACAGACAGACAGACAGACAGACAGACAGACGGACATCCCTAAATCGACTCAGAATTTAATTCTAAGCCGATCCGTATACTAAAAGGTTGGTCTATGATTACTCCTTCTTGGCGTTACATACAAATGCACAAACTTATTATACCCTGTACACAGTAGCGGTGAAGGGTATAATAATGGGAAAGCAATGTAATATTTGGTATTGATGATACTTTGCAAATTCTGGAAATAGAAAAAAATATAAATGGAAAAATACATATTTTTAAATCCAGAAGAAAGAACTTTTTTACCATTGCATAATTCAGCTCATTAGTTTATATACCAGATATACTGCTCTCTACTTGGGTTCAAACTGAAAAAGGCAGGTAAAACAAAAATGCAATTTAATGCCAACGCTACTTCGCAACTTCAAGGTGAATCTTCCAACAAACCCATACCGCTCTTGGTTTTAAGAAAACTAGGAGTGAAAAAAATTTATAATTTTAAAAGATCAATATGGTACCCACTTTTTATTGCAAACATATTATTATATATTTGATAAAATGATGGAGTTGATGGGATTGATTGGTCAATTTCACGAAATAAAATGGAAAACGGTATTCACATTTCACAATTTCTTAAATACCTTCAAAAAACGTAGATTGTTTTCCATTTTTACAATATCACAAAACACAAACACAGGTAATTTCAAATGCGTTCTGTCATATATTTTTTTTCAAACCTTTACCACGTGGACGTTTGTTGTTGCACACTTTATTTATTTCAACCCTTTGCTATGATTTGTTGTTGCGTTCAAAATATTTATGCACACATTTTGAATGCAGCAGACAGAATGTCGCCAATCATGTTTTTCAATTTACGCGAAAAACAAAAACCCAACCATTCGTTACGAGTTACTTCCACAGACTGATCTCTCCATCATACATTGTTGAATAAATACCCATTCTCTTGTTCTCTTTTCGCTCTTTCCATTGCTCAAAATTATTCAGTTTCAATCACAAAGGTGATTGGATCAATCACATGTGTAATTGGAAACGGAAAAAATTTCAATCACGTTTGTAATTGAAAATTATTTCGGAATTGATTAACAAATTGATTGAATCAATTAATATTTTAATTGGAAACGTAACAAATATCAATCATTGTTTTAATTGGTTTTTATTCGGATTTGATTAAATAATTAATTGAATCAATTAACATATTAATTGAATCCGTTTCCAAATTCAATTACGTGTTTAATTGAAAAAATTTTGGTGATAATTTTTTGTGTGTAGTGACTACCCCAAATCTTCCCTTAAAATTTCAAGACAATCGGAGAACTTAACTCCAATTTTCAAAAAGTCGGTCATGGGTAAGGTCTGCTCTTCGAGAGATGTGGATGTCCCCCTCTCCGACCAAATATCGGAAAATAAAGTATAGGATCACCACAAAAGCAAATTAAATTAAAATTAAAGCAAATTAGAGAACTTAATCCCTATTTTCAAAAGGTAAAGCAGCGGGGAGGTAAAAAAAATCAACTACCCCACACTGTAACCTCCCCTAAAATTCTCATTGAATTCCAAGTAAAACGGGACAGGTTAAAGTGTTCAATTTACTTTAAAAAATCGTGCAAAGGCGCGACGCCCAATACAATAAGCTTGCCGGCAAAAATTTCCTTTTTTTCTTGTGCTTTTTATTATCAATATAGCATGATTTTTCAATATTAAACATTGAAGTGTAATAAAAAAACATGTAATATCTTGTTATTTGATGAGTTTTTTGAAGATAAGCGATGACAACACTATACCATTTTCCAAGGAATTAGAATACATTTTAATTTTTCGGCACGCCGCTAGCCGTCCCGGATTTTGGCCTACCAAAACGATGGGTTTTTCGCTAGTTTTGCTAAAACGTTTTTGTTTACATGAATTTTTTTTGCATATTTTTTTTTTTTAATTGTCACTAGCAAACGTGAATTTAGTAACCACCTTAATGTAAAAATCCATGTAATTAACTTCGTAGAAACTAATTTATTTCAATAGCTTCATAACAATCGCCCAGCTTTATTATCGTATACACGAGTAAACGCTTTATTGAATTATTTGGTGGTACTGTGTTGGAATAATTTGGCAACACTATTTTGTCACCAAAATGCTTATCTCTCTATTCACATAGAGAGTATTGTGAACAGCGAGAGTAATATACAAGAGAGCATAATGCCAAAGAAATCCATGGGTTAAACGGTGGTGACACAAAACAACCCAACATCATACCAAACTCAAACACATTACCCTCGTTATACACCAACTGATACGAATGAAAGCAAAACATAAGATACAAACATTACTTGTCGTAACACTGGGATTTGGTGTAAGTGTACCTTATTCTAAGAACAACAAAACCCTATGTCGAAAAATCCGAGCAAACCTCACAACACACACACGTACAAAGAAAAAAATCCAACGCCGTTGCAGATGCGAATATTTCCATCGAAACGTATTCGCCGCAGTTTTTCTGTATACCTGTGGCCAGTGCGTTTTTAAGAGACTTTACCCGCTCTGGCGAATATGGTGGTTGTTAATTCGCAGTGTTGGCGATTTTGAAGAGAAAATATTCGTCGTCGCGTTTCAGTTCGTTCGCAGAAGCCGTCGTTATTGTTTCTATCCGTGGTGTTTGTGCGCTCGATTGTTAAGTGTTTGTTTGACAATTCGGTTTTTTCCTACCCAAGTGAAATCGCTTTGTGAGCGCAATGGAAAAAGCTAAATTCATTGACGTGGTTAAGAAATATCCAATTCTATATGACCCTAATCATGAAGACTATAGGAACATACCCAAAAAAGAAAAAATATGGAGAAATATTGGTCGACAATTTTACACAAGTGGTGAGTAGTAAAGAATTTGATTTTGATTCCTAATAAAATGCAATCGCCAAACTGAGCGTTCAACTTAGAGGGCTTGCAAAAAAGCAAATGTTCTTGTATACCAACAAAGAGTGTTGTGCATTTTGTTTGTATATATACATGTAGATGTGTATATGCAGCATTGTTGTGTGTCATCTCTTCGCTGAAAGCTCGAAAGTCTACGTATGTCAGTTCAAAAATGTATTGAATCAGAAAATAACAACAAAAACAACACTACGTGTAATGAGCGAATTATTTCAATGGCAGTTGGGGTAGCACAGTGGTGCATAGCAGCGACTATATTAATGTATACATTTGTAGTTCTTTGTAATAAAACGTTGTAATCATATGATGATAAATGATTGCAAAAAAAACACAATGAGAGAGGAATACATTCTAGAGCTGTCGAGGCTGTTTGATAATCTACAGCAACCCTAATGGTATTAAGGATGTTAATCAGCTGAGTTGATATGTATTTTCTAAGAAGAGACAATGAATGTACTCAACATAAATAATTAATTGGCAGATAATTGACTACCTTACCTCATTAAATTTTACCTGATACGCTGATGTTTGGCAATAATGAAAAATATCCTGTGAATATAATTAGTATTTTTATTTAAATATATTTAGAAGATTCCGGTAAAGAAGGAATGAAAATATGGAATAATCCTGGGATTTACCGTTCCGAAAAATCCCCTACACTCAAAAAGAGTAGGTATACACTTAGCAACAGAAATGTAGGCTAATTTTAGAAATTTTAACTAAATTGTATTATGAACGCAAAAATCGACAAATGCATTAACATTTATTACACATAATTATTTTAAAGAAAATTTCGTAGTTTGAAGGAAAAACAAGTAAGGAAAGTCTAAAGTCAGGCGGGGCCGACTATATCATACCCTGCACCACTTTGTAGATCTAAAGTTTCGATACCATATCACATCCGTCAAATGTGCTGGGGGCTATATATAAAGGTTTGTCCCAAATACATACAGTTAAATATCACTCGATCTGGACAGAATTTTATAGACTTCTACAAAATCTTTAGACTCAAAATTTAAGTCGGCTAATGCCCAAGGTTGAACACAATGTTAGTAAACAAATATGGGAAACATTTAAATCTGAAACAATTTTAAGGAAACTTCGCAAAAGTTTATTTATGATTTATCGCTCGATATATATTTATTAGAAGTTTAGGAAAATTAGAGTCATTTTTACAACTTTTCGAATAAGCAGTGGCGATTTTACAACGAAAATGATGGTATTTTGACCATTTTTGTCGAAATCAGAAAAAAAAAAAATATATATATATATATATATATATATATATATATATATATATATATATATATATATATATATATATATATATATATATATATATATATATATATATATATATATATATATATATATATATATATATATATATATATATATATATATATATATATATATATATATATATATATATATATATATATATATATATATATATATATATATATATATATATATATATATATATATATATATATATATATATATATATATATATATATATATATATATATATGGGAGCTATATCTAAATCTGAACCGATTTCAACCAAATTTGACACGCATAGCTACAATGTTAATTCTACTCCCTGTGCAAAATTTCAACTAAATCGGAGTTAAAAAT
This sequence comes from Haematobia irritans, assembly GCF_050003625.1. Lineage (NCBI taxonomy): Eukaryota > Metazoa > Arthropoda > Insecta > Diptera > Muscidae > Haematobia > Haematobia irritans. The sequence goes on from NC_134400.1 coordinate 50,193,286, forward strand.
TGGCCTCTGTGGTCATATGAGTGTAAATCGGGGGAAAACTGTATATGGGAGCTATATATAAATCTGAACCGATTTCAATCAAATTTTGCACACTTACCTGCACTACTAATTGTACTACGAATGCAAAATTTCAAACAAATTGGGCCAATTGGTTTCTTGGACCATATTAGTCCATATCGGGCGAAAGATATATATGGGAGCTATATCTACATCTGAATCGATTTCAATCAAATTTTGCACACATGACTACACTACTAATTGTACTTCTAGTGCAAAATTTCAACCAAATTGGACCAAAACTCTGGCTTCTAGGGCCATATTAGTCAATATCGGGCGAAATATATATATGGGAGCTATATCTAAATCTGAACCGATTTCAATAAAACTTAGCGCACTTGACTACACTACTAATTGTACTCCTCGTGCAAAATTTCAACCAAATTGGGCTTAAACTCTGGCTTCTGGGGCTATATAAGTCCATATCGGGCGAAAGATATATATGGGAGCTATATCTAAATCTGAACCGATTTCTTCCAAAATCAATAGGGTTCTATTCTGACCCAAAACAGGAACATATGCCAAATTTGAAGTCGATTGGACTTAAACTGAGACCTAGACTTTGGTCACAAAAATGTGTTCACAGACAGACGGACATTGTTATATCGACTCAGGGAACCACCCCGGGCATTATTGCCAAAGATACCATGTGTCTATCTCGTCTCCTTCTGGGTGTTACAAACATATGCACTAACTTATAATACCGTGTTCCACAGTGTGGCTCAGGGTATAAATATAGTTCGAAATTACACAAATAAGAAATTCTGGACTATTTTGTTGGAAACACGATTTTGGTAAATCTTTATGATTAATTTGTGTAAAAAAAAGTTTACTAGGATCCAAAGACTTGGACCTTCCTTTAAGGATTTTGAACCCGAGCCAAAGATTTAATGTACTCTGTAATTTATTGACTCTGTGAAATACATTGCACGTATGCTTTGTTTATAACTAAATTTTGCAAGTTTTTACTGGGCTTTTTGGAGTAAACGGACGACTTCCAATAAAAATTCGTGATAATTATCAAAAATTATTGGGTACTCGAACGGATCTAGTGGTTGAAATGGTGTGCAATAAAACAACGACTTAGCAATGTATTCCCATTTACAAAAATTGCTTCAAATTTAAACACTTCTCTATTGTGAGACTTTAGTCGCATGCGTGCTACTAAAGTCGCACAAAAAGTCGCATGACATCAGAAAGGTTGCAAAATGCGACTAAAGTCACACAACGGTAACACTGCTTGGATGCGCACGTGAGTGAAATTTCACTCAAGCTCCGGCACATTCGCGAAGAAATATTTGTACTCACGCATGCCATGTGGGTAGGAATTCACGCCCACGCAAATTCACGAAATGAAAAGTCATACGCGCACAAGCTCACGCACGATTCACAACAATTTTCGTAATTCACGACAAATTTTGTGATTCACGAATATTTTCGGAACACGAAAAATTTTGGTGGATCAATAAAATTCTCGTAATTCACGAAATTTCTCTCGACTCACGACAATATTCTTCATTCACGAAAATGTACAACAATTACCATTCACCATTTTTTTGTTTCTCTGTTTTATCGTGAGTGTGAATTTTATAGTGAACGTGAATTTTATCGTGAACGTGATTTCGGCGAAATTTTACTCACTCAGAATAACGAACACAATTTGATTTTTACTCACGCACGTCACATTTTTGTTTAGACCCGTTCACGCACATTCACGAGATTTGGTTTAAATTGAATTCACCGCTTCGAGTGAATCACGAAAACGTTTTTTTTTAACACCCAGAAAAAAGTGACCCCTTCTTTAAGATAAAATGAACTCATTGTGAAGAAAGTTGAACTTCGTATAGCGCCAAAGGCATTTTTATTTTTTTTAACGATGTGTTTTTCGTTGAAATTAGGTAGAATGCATTCAATATATTAGTTAACATTTTCCTATATTTATGTACCCTTATACTATAGAATGAAAAATTTAACTGAATTGAATTCATATATGGAATGATTTTATTGCACTTTTTTCATTCATTGGGACAAATCTTACATATTTGTGGTAAACATTTTTACTTCAAACTTAGAACTGCTTACCTTCGTTTTTAAATACAATTTTATTATTTATATAGGCAATTTTTGTTTTTTCAAAAAATACACGTTTTATTTATATATTAAATATATTTATTAAGAATCAACAGCACCGACTTGTCTTGAAATATTAGTTTATTATTCCACTATTTCCAATTTCCATGTAATGTCATCAACTGTAAAACGCATTTTTTCTTCTTCTTGTACCTTTCACTTTTAATAAGTTGCTGCGTAACGATTTTGTCCTCCTTTTACCATTTCAATACCTACAAATATAAAAAATCATAAACCAATTTTTTCCCAAAAGTTTAGCGTCACTGAATGTTACCTGTTAATTGAATATTCCAAAATGAAGACGAATGAAAGGGTTGTTATTCCGTTTTTTTTTCTTCATCATCACGAACATAATTTTTTCTCACTAATTTAAAATAACAAAATAAATAAAATAATTTTATATATTTTATTTTTTATTTATTATATTATTTTACTATATTATTATTTAACAATCCCTCCGTATACCATAACAACGTGATTCACACTAAAAAAACCCACGCGCAAACATATCGATTACATCGATGACAGGTATAGATTACAGGTAGATAAAAGAAATATAGGAAAATTTCCTATATTCTAACAAGTGTGTCTCCTTAAGTTTTAAAAGGATTGAATACTTTTTAGTACGAATGAACTAAAATATTTTTCTATGCCAAGTGTTATTCGTATTTATGATAAGCTTTCTATAATATAAGGAAGTCAGAGTTATCATTTTATAAGAAATTTTACTAAATTTGAGCAAACTTGGTTTTAGTTCATATTTTGTTTATTTTTACGAATGATTTGTTATCAGCGAATAAAATTTTCTTTTTCAGTAGTAAATTCTTATACCGAGCGATGAAACAGTATTAGTAAAATTCCATGCCTTATTCTAGTTAATGAACTATTCCTAACTGCTTTCAGTTTAGGATTTTTTTTACTGAATCAAGTAAATTTTATTAAGGGAAATAAATTGGCTAGACTAGCTGATGAACATTTTTTCCTTTAGTTCCGCAGGCACTTTTTTCTGGGTGAACCGATGGCATTTTAACTGGCGGTCTTAAAAACCAAAGTATAATAAAGCGCCAATATTCGTACTAATCCACCAGCATGTTACAATGAAGACCGATATCTATGGCTTCCTCCCTTTTTACACTGAAAAAAAGCATGCACGGTTCCAAAGAGTTTGTCTTTAAAAATGTTGGTATTGATTCCGAGCCAAAGAAGCGGAGAATACAAGTGAGGATACTTTTAAGACACAATTCTCTTTTGAATTTGGGTTTTGTGTACTTGCTTCTAGAAAGCAAATTTAAATTTTTCGCTTTTTCAGCTTTTTTTTCTTCATATGCTACCAAAGTCCTTTAAAAACGAGTTAACGACAACTTTATTTTCCAAAGTAAGACTCGACTTCCAGTATAAATTATGCCATGTTTCAAGTAATAGAGTGTCCACTATTTCAACAGTCAATTTTTGTATTTTTTGTATATTATATATTATTTTTGTATATTTAGTGCTTTGGATGTGAATTAAAAAATTTTGTAATATTTTACCAAATAAATCATTTTTATAATATTTTTAAGATGCTCGTACATTCTAACACAACTTTTCTAGAATGGACTCGCACTTTTATTCGACAAAAATTTAATATTTTATTAATAAAAATTTATTAATTAAAAATTTACTTTAAATGTTTTTCTGCAATTGACACAAATTGCCTAATCGAGTTTTAACGACGTCGACTAATAGACCTGTAACAAATACAAATTGGAGTTAAAATTTCTTTCAATGTTCTTATCGTTATTCAAAGTTCAAGACGGACAGAAATGAGGTAAAATTTAGTTATTTTAGAAATTCATGAAATAAGTTTGTATTTATTTTATGGTGTTGCGTTCATTTTGTTTAGCCAAAAATAATTAAAATCACTTTCTCACATTTGGAGAAATTTAACAAATTTTTATGAGCTACAATAATGCTAAATAATTTGTTTGAAGATAGCCTTTAGCTTAATTTCCAAAATGTTGATTGGACTTGTTTGATCAAGAAATCAAATCAAATACATATTTTTTTATAATTTAATATTTGAACAATATATTTCTCAAAACACATACAACAAGTGCATAACATTTTGGCAATTTCGCTGAAATTCCATTCATATGTATGGCAACACTTTTCTTGCTAGCAATTTGTTTTTCTCCCTTTTCATACAAGGAAGGTCTACAGACATTGAGAGTAAGGCAAACAAGAGCGCATATCAAACTCATATAGTGGAGAGACAAAAAAGCCATACCAAACTCAAACACATTACCCTCGTTATATGGGGGCAACTGGTTTGGAAAAGAAAACAACAGAATTCTATGGACAAGAATTTCCTGCTCGCAACGCAGGGATTTTTTCAAATCAACAAATCCTAAGTCGGCTTGCTCGACTGACACACACACAACGAAAGCGAAAATACAAATGTCGTTTCAGCTGCGAATACTTCCATTGAAACGAATTCGCCGCATTTATTTCTGTATACCTGGGAATCTTTTTCGACACGACGCCGCTCTGAATTACATGGTGGTTGCTAATTCGCAATGTTAGCGTTTTTAAGAGCAAATATTCGTTGTGGCGTTTTAGTTAGTTCGCAGACGCCGTTGTTATTGTTTCCGTTTGTGGCATTTGTTCGCTCAATTGTGAAGTGTGTAGGTTTGTTTGGCATATCGGTGTTTTAATTTCTTAGTGAAATAGCATTGTTCGCGCCATGGAAAAAGCTGTATTCATTGCAATGGTTAAGAAACACCAAATGTTGTATGATCCAGGTCACGAAGAATTCAGAAACGTATCTAAAAAAGAACAAATATGGGAAAGTATTGGTCAACATTTTGATTTAAGTGGTAAGTATTGTACATTTTTGTTATGATACACAAAAGCATTTTTTATTAGAGGGTTGAAGGTAGAAGGCTTGTATAGAGAGCGTCGGTTTTCCTAATTCCGCACCAAATCTCCCCAGTGGCGGAAAATGCTACTTAGGAGGCCTGTTTAGAGTGCTGATTTAGCGGTTCGAGTATGAAATTAACACGGTAAATGGTTTGATCTCCTCAGTAGCCAATTTCCTATCTTCCTAGAGTTTATTGTCTTTGATTTTAACCACTCGCGATAGAAATCATCGTACCTGATGTAGATCTGATAAAAAAAAAATAAATAGAATGACTAAATAACGTATGTACATTAGTATGACACTCTCGTTGTAATAAATTAAAATCTCCTAGATATCTCGTAAAATATGCCAAATATGTATACTGTATACTAGATTTCTTGCTTCCAAAAAAAGTAGTTCCTTATGTGAGGCACTACTTTTCATTACTATAGACAACTAACACGAGAACTAACCAGAATTCCAGAATTCCCCACTGGGTTCTGTGCATGCAAGAATGAATATGGTTGTATTTGTATTATGTATGACCGTTCAAAATCAGAAAACACATACTGAGTACGCTTATATACTTTTCCAGTAAACATTTAGACAAGAGTAAGTGTAGAATATTTTCTCTGAATAACAGAAAAAGTACGCGAACGAAAGAATTGAAAACAAGTACGGCCAGGATAAAATTTGTTCCTCTGGAGGTTCTAAAAGTCAAACCTGGGGATCGCTTAATATTGGGGCTATATATAACTGTGGATCTCGTTTTATAGTTTTAAAATATATTACAATGAAGTATTAACAAAATAAAATTTAATAATTACGTTCTACTTTAAGGAAATTAAAAGAAAAAAGTTGACAAATATTAATTCTTTTACAGAATGTGCATAGGGTTTTTTTTTTTATTTTCAGCCTAATTGCATTTTTTCACTTCCACGAAATTTATTTAGTTCTTAGCACATTTTTCTATAATACAAACAATGTAGAAGAAATTATTCGATTATAATTTTGTTTTGTTTTGTTTTTTTTTTTTTTTTTTTAATTTTACCCTTTGCTCGGAGCGAGAATCGGTCAGTGGACCATACACTGGTCTACGTAGCTGTTATTGTTATCAGACAGAGAAGTATCGCTACAGCCATTTACGCGAAAACAACGCATACAGTGAAGCAGTTATATTTATAAAGCACAGTTTTGGGCGCCCACAAGCCGATGTAAAGAATTTTTATTTAAGAGAAACATACCCGTTAGTGGTTCTTTTCTTACATACAAAATACACAATACAATAATAATGCCATTTTACACATGTTACAAAAAAGTTTCAAAGCTTTCAAATGTTCGGCATTACATAGTACAATAACAGATTTTTACTACAAAACCCCAAATTGTTGTAAAGGCACTTTGTTAAAGCGCATTTTCATTTAATAATGAAAATGCGCTTTAACAAAGATTACATGCTGGGTTAGTGGAGAGCGGAAAAAGCTTTTTAGCGCCGCCTCGCCCAAACCCTACATAATTACTATGTCTATCTAGTTTTCGTACATTGTTTTCGATTCCATATTGTCTCGGTGCTTTAGTTGATATTTTTCTATTGTAAAACTATTTATTCTACTCTTCCAGCTGCCGAATTGAAGAGACGGTGGAAGGCCCTAAGAGATACTTATTCAAAATATGTAAAACGTCTTAGTACAGAATCAGCACCAAAAGAATGGATATGGGCACGACACATGAAGTTCTACAGACCTTTTCTATTCCATACTCTCAAGGAAAAAAGTTATTCAAATTATCCTGCAAGTGATGAATATGAAGATCAGAATTCCACTTTCAATACCAATTTGCCCATTTCAATTGCACGGAATGACGAATATGTAACATCAGAGAATGATTTCATTGATGATGATGATGAGGTTTTATTTGTCGAAGACCCAACTGAGCCAACAGAATCGCCAGAAAGGCCAGATGCATATGCGCAAATGGAGGATTCATCTGTGCACATGGAAGATTCCTCATTATTCAACATAACAGAGCCTAGAACTGTGAAGCGAATGTGTGATTCAGTCCTGGACTCCACTTCACCCGACTATCAAGAGAATAAGAAACTAAAATTTGATTTTAATGAAATCGAATGTCTTCTATTGGCTCATGCTAAAACTATTAGTAAATTTTCGGCGAAACGCCAAGCCATTACCAAATATAAAATTGCTCAAGTGATACTGGAACAGGAATTGCTGCATCTTCAAGAATGTTCGAACGATTTAGTAGAACCAAAGAAGGAACGAGACGAAAATGGATGTACTGATTAATATCGCTGCCAATAATTCCCATTCCTACATTCATTACATTACACTCAGGAAAATAACCTTGTACATTGAACTAGTTTTGTTGATTTTTTTTCAAGATTCAATACATAATTGAAAAATAAGACTCTTATAAAAATTTATCTTTATTAAACAAAAACTTGATTTTTATTTAATTGTTGAGAAATTTAACAAATTTGGTAAGTTTTGAGAATGGAACGAAGTTTCGAAACATCGATTTCCGACATCAACATCCGACTAACCGATGTTGATGAAATTTGGTATATACACTGTTAGAAAAATATGTTTTTCATATGTTCCGATATAAACAAAATGTGTTTCGGGCACAATTTTAAAACACAATATATTTAAGTGCCAACATGTAATGTTCCTAAACTAACACTAAATGTATGGGACACATATGTTAATATGTTAAAATATATTATGTTTGGGGCATGAATGTTTCGTAAAAATAATATGTATGAATGTAAACATATATAAATTTAAAAATTTCGAGTAAACATATGTATGTTTACAATTTCTGTGAAACGGTTGTATGTTTCGGAAAACTGCTTTATGATAACGCCAAAAATTTGATATGCTTAAGTCTAAATATTATTTAATTTGAATATTAGAATGAGTATTCGGAGTAAAGAGAATAGACATTCGGAACCAAGAGCATAGAGATTTAAAAAAAAACAGCCTGTGTATTCGCCTTGAGAGGAGAATTCTATGTATGTGTGGACAAGTGTTTTGTTTATCATTATGGCATTATGGACACACATTTTTTAACGGCCTTAAAGGTAAAAATGAAATTAAGTACACAACACGATAAGTTTTAAAGGCATTTAAAATTGTATTAAATGCTAGTAAAAAGCGGTCCACGCCTAAATAAATTTATGTGTACATTATAAAATTATTTATGTATGTTTATACACTTCTTTTGTTAGAGTTTTTGATTTTCTTCCAAAATTTCAAACTTTTATACCAAAAACAAAATTGTTATTTTTGCAAAAAAAAAAAAATAATAATATTTTAGTCAAAAGCCATTTCGTTTATATCACTGTTTCTGACTGTAAATCTTTAATAACCACATTTCATAGTTTCATTATAAACATTTAATATAGTATAAATGTCTAAATTACAAAAAAAAATGGTTTGGTCGGAGCAGGAATTGAACCCACGACCCTTTGCATACAAGGCAGGCATACTAACCACTGCTCTACGTGGCCAACAAATGTATGTTTCTTTTAAATAATGTTATGTTTGCATGGGCTCGTGGGCGCTGCAAACTATGCTATATAAATGTAACTTATAACGATAATTGTCTACTGGTGACTATAACTGCTACGTAGCCCAGTGGATTGTGTGTTGGCTTACAAACTGTATGGTCCTCGGTTCGATTCTCCGTCCAGACGAAAGGTAAAATTTGAAAAATTTAGAAAATTGAATAATTTCTTCAACATTATTTGTATTACAGAAAAAGGTACCAAGAACTAAAAATGAGCACAATCTTCTTTGGGGAAAAATCTTGCAAGCATATAATATTTTTGGGCTCAAAATGCGTCCAAACAAAATATGTGTGGAACATATGTTAGAGAAGCGAATTTTTAGGGTATATATATATATATATATATATATATATATATATATATATATATATATATATATATATATATATATATATATATATATATATATATATATATATATATATATATATATATATATATATATATATATATATATATATATATATATATATATATATATATATATATATATATATATATATATATATATATATATATATATATATATATATACATTTTTTTGCAGATCAAACTTATTATACCCTGACCACTACACTGAAAAATCAGTGAACCCCCCAGGAAGACAACTTTTGATTAATTTTAGAAAATTTTTAATATTTTTAGAAATTTTTAACTAAACAGTATTACAAGCGCTAGCATCGCGCCGATATCACAAAAATAAGTAAATATTTTTCGACAAATTCAAGAAAATTTATTAGACATAAATAATTTTTTTCACTTTTTAAAGAACATTTTGTAGTTTGAAGGAAAAAATTGGAGTTCAAAATTGCAAGAATGTCTTTAGTGACATACGAAGTTCATGATGGATGCTTTTGTAGTAAAATTTACAAATTTGAAGAAATAATGAACTATTTTATGACAAATACGAATTTAGTAAATCTCTATCCTTAACTTGTGTATAATTTTTTCCCGTCTTTTAGTTAATTTAACTAACGTACGCAAAAAATTATTAGAGCAAATGAAACTTTCACCGAATATAATAAGTTCATGAACTAAAATATAGTTAAATTGGCTTTAGTGAAATAGTGAGTTCACTTTTTTTTGAGTGTATGTGGTTATAAAATCTATAGAATGTGGTATAAAAATTTTAGGTTACGATTTTTTTTTTAATTTAGCACACGAACTTTTGAAATTTGCGTCCCTCTGTTAAAGTCGCAAAATTCTCTTAAACTATAAAAATTTATAGAAATAATCGTTAAATTTACTGATATTTGGAATCTTTGAATTAAAAAAAAAAAAACTTCAAAAATAGCTTTGGGTTTTAAATTGACAGTTACTTGCACATTAATACCTTTGTTGATATATCACAAGGAGAGAAATTCGATGAATGAGAACTGTATCCTAATTTTAAATTTATAGACCTTAGATTTAAAGGCAGAAAGTTCCCTAAAAAATCAATTAATCAAGCCTCAAAGAGAAGCAAGTTTTATACCATCCGGCTGAAATTTGGTACATGGTCTCAAAGCCCATGCAAAAATTGGTCCATATCGGTCCATAATTATATATAGCTTCCATATAAACCGGTCTCCTCGATTTGACCTGCGGAGCCTCTTGTACGAGCAAAATTCATCCGATCCGGTGGAAATTTGGTACATGGTCTCTAACAGGGCTGTGGAGTCGGAGTCGGAGTCTTGGAGTCGGAGTCTGAAGATTTTGCTGGAGTCGGAGTCGGAGTCGTAAAAATTTTGCTCGACTCCGACTCCGGCTAAACCAAATTTTTTAAATACTTCACATTTTTGTAACTAAGCAAGTTTTTACGCAAATTAGTTTCCATTGCGTTATTCATTCGATCAATGTACAGCATGATTGTAAATGAAAATCAACTTCCAATTACGACTATCTTTTTATGTTTCTTGGAATGCTAGACTAGCAGATAGGCTGGATCGATCCATTTTAATATCAATATCAATTTATTTGAAATATTTCGAACATTCGAAATTATTTTGTTTAATTTTATCTTAAGGCCATATATAAAAAACAAATTTTTTCAAAGTTGTTTTTTATAGAAAAATTGTCAAAATGTTATTTCTATAAAAAGTTTTGTCAAAATTTTATTTCTATAGCAAATTTTGTCAAAATTTTATTTCTATAAAAAATTTATTCAAAATTTTATTACTATAGAAATATTTTTTTCTATGGGAAAATTAGTCAAAATTTTATTGAATTTATTTAAATTGAGTCAAAATTTTGTTTCTATAGAAAATTTTGCAAAATTTAGTTTGTTACACATTTTTTTTTCAAAATTTTATTTCTATTGATAAGTTTATTTCTATAAAAATTTAAATCAAAATTTTATTTCTATAGAAAATTTTGCCAATATTTTATAGTAATAGATTTTTTTATTAGAACATTTGGTTAAAATGTTATTTCAATAGAAAATTTATTCAAAATTTTATTTCTATAGAAAATTTTGTCAAAATTTTGTTTCTGTAGGAAATTTAGTCAAAATTTTGTTTCTGTAGAATATTTTGCAGAATTTTATTTTCTACACAAAATTTTTTCTTAAATCATTTTTTTATTGAACATTTTATCAAAATTTTATTTCTATAAGAAAAAATTGTCAAATTTTATTTCTATAGCAAATTTTCTCAAATTTGTTTTCTTACTGATGCTCACTGAAACTCACTGCTATAAAAAATGTATTCAAAATTTTATTACTATAGAAATATTTTTTTCTATATAAAATTTAGTCAAAATTTTATTTCTATATAAAATTTAGTCAAAATTTTGTTTCTATAGAATATTTTGCAAAATTTTATTTCTATAGAAAATTTTGTAAAATTAATACACATTTTTTTTTAATTGTATTTCTATTAATAATTTTTTCAAACTTTTATTTCTATAAAAAATTTAACCAAATTTTATTCTAAATTTTATTTCTATATATTTGGTCAAAATTGGATTTCTATAGAAAATTTTGCCAAAATTTTATTTCTATAGAAAATTTAGTCAAAATTTTATTTACTAGACAAAAATTTTTCCAAAATTGTATGCTTACTGATACTCACTGCTAAGTCGAAAACTTGTAGAAATGACTCAAATTTTCAAATTTTTCAATGAATGAATCATAAATGCATTTTTGCGAAATTGTTTAAACAATTATAAATATTTCCCAAATATTGCCCGAGATTTTGTAGAAGTCTGATTTGAGATTTTATCAAAATGTAGATCTAAATACAAAGTTGTGCAGAGTATATTATAATCGGCCCGCCCGACTTTAGACTTTCCTTGCATTTTTATTTTTTGTTAAAATTGTGTTACGTCCCATAACGTTAGTTTTAAATTTTAAGTACATAGATTTTGTAGAAGTATATACAATTTTGCCTAAATAGATTCAGATTCAAATTCATGCATATAGTTCGCAACAAATTTAAAGGATTTGAGATAGTATCAATAATTTTGGTCCACAAATACATATACTGTTGGTATCTTCTCATATTATGATGGGTATTTATATCATTATTTTATTTATTAAACATTGCCCTAAATTTTAAATATAGAGTTCAATTGGCGTCTAAAGTGAAATTAAGACCTTTTTTTGCACACATAAATAAATACGATACTTTATATCGATCCACTTACGGCACCCCCACAATAGAACTACAAATTTGTGGTATTAAAATGAGATTTAGTTATATTACCCGGAGTCGACTCCGGAGTCGGAGTCGAGCTGATGAAAAATGCTGGAGTCGGAGTCGGAGTCGAGCAAAATTGGCTCGACTCCACAGCCCTGGTCTCTAACAACCATGGCAGAATTGGTCCATATCGGCCTATAATTATATATATATAGCCCCCATATAAACCGATCCCCAGATTTGACCTCCGGAGCCTCTTGGGGGAGCAAAATTCATCCGATCCGGTTGAAATTTGGTACGTGGTTTTGGTATATGGTCTCTAATAACCATGCAAAAATTGGTCCATATCGGTCCATAATTATATATAGCCCCCATATAAACCAATCCGCAGATTTGAGCTCCGGAGCATCTTGAAGGAGCAAAATTAATCCGTTCCGGTTGAAATCTGGTATATTGAGCTATGTGTATGTGGCCGATAACAACCATGCCAAAATTGGTCCGTATCGATCTATAGTTGTACCACCGTAAAAAAAATTTTATGTGCAACGTGTAAATTTACGTTCTAGTACTATAAAGAAATTTTATTGAAAACTTTTTTTTCTTATTTTATTTACACTTTTGTACGTTACATAAACTATATCTTTACTTAACGTTTGGTTTGACAGAAAATGCATACTTAAATTTTTAGTCATAGAAAATATTTATATGTGCAAAATTATATTTAAGCTATATTTGATAGATAGTTTGATTAACTAATACGATATAGTATTGCCCTTGTTTATTAGAACTTGCTGTAATCGGTGAGGCATAGAACATACCAAGTTTTTCAGAGTTGCCATATCGATTTTTCCCCCATTCTGCCGTAATTGCAGTCTTCAGTTCTTTGGGTTTGTACACGGACGAAAAATACTGTTTTTCATATGTTTGGGTGAAAAATTGTTTGTTTGGAACTCAAATTTTTTAACACAATATTTTTAAGTGCAAGCATATAATGTTCATAAACTAGCATAACATGTTTGGGACATATATATTAATATGTTAGAACATATTATGTTTGGGACATAAAATGTTTGTATGCTTAGATGCATGATTAGATGCAAACATATATTAATTTGGAAATAGCCTATAAACATATATGTATTTAGAAAGAGAGATCTAGAGAGTATGTTGCAAGTAAAATAATGGAAGTAAGCAATTGGTGCCTTAAAAATATATCCACACAAAGAAAATTTCATTAAAATTTTTTACTACCAGTGTATGTCCTAAGGTGAAACATAATATGTTTGAACAATACAAACAATATTTGGTCCTGAAATCCTGAAAATATTTGCTTGAAGCAAAATGTGTTTGGGGTATATGTTACAGAAGCGAATTTTTTTGAGGGTGTATATGGCTTGGACTTCGCAAATACCTTAGCAGATAATATGCCCCAGAGATCTTCTATAGGAGTTAGATCGGGACTTAGCGCTGGCCAGTCCAGTAAAGGTATATCACGAGACTTAAAAAAGCTTTTTTGTGAGGCGTTCAACATGGATGGGAGGATTATCTTGTTGGAAAGTCCAAACTTCACCATACAACTCATCTGCAAAATCTATGAGATTGTTTTTAATAAATCGACATATATCTCTGCGATCATTTTAGTGGGGACAAAACATATTTTATATTTTCCTCGAGCTCCAAAAGCTGCCCATGCACTCAAAAAAAGTGAATTCACTATTTCACTAAAGCCAATTTAACTTTATTTTAGTTCATGAAATTATTCTATTTGCAGAAAGTTTCATTTACTCTAATATTTTTTTGCGTACGTTAGTTAAATGAACTAAAAGACTGGAAAAAATTATACACAAATTAAGTATAGAGATTTACTAAATTCGTATTTCGTATAAAATAGTTCATTATTTCTTCAAATTTGTAAATTTTACTACAAAAGCGTCCATAAAAACGTCGTATGCCACTAAAGACATTCTTGCAATTTTGGACTACAATTTTTTCCTTCAAACTACAAAAATTTCTTTAACAAGTGAAAAAATTTTATTTATGTCTAACAAATTTTCTTGAATTTGTCGAAAACCGTTTACTTATTTTTGTGATTTCGGCGTGATGCCAGCGTTTGTATTACTGTTTAGTTAAAAATTTCTAAAAATATTAAAAATTATCTAAAATTAATCAAAAGTTTTCTTCCTGATGGGTTCACTGTTTTTTTAGTGTACCATAAGAGATCCAACCCCGTGGGTGCGTTTATAAAGGGTGCTACGGTCAAAATTTGGTCAAGGAAAGCGCGTGTAAATCGGTGAAATCGTTTATTTAAAAAATCAAATTAAATTTCTTTTTCAAGTTCAATTAGTATAAAATTCAGGAAAAATATTCAGTTAGGCTTTCGCTTTTCCAAATCCGAATTGCCGGGCCTCACGCTTGACATCTGCCATCAGATTTTGTACAGCCACCTTGTCCACCTTCTTCGCCACAGAAAGTCAGTTTGCCTTGAACTGCTGCTCGTCCTTAGCAGTTTTTTTGGCTTCTTTAGGTTCCGCTTGTCAATAGCCCAGTATTTCTCAATTGGGCGGAGCTCTGGCGTGTTGGGAGGGTTCTTGTCCTTGGGAACCACCTGCACGTTGTTGGCGGCGTACCACTCCATGGCCTTTTTACCGTAATGGCAAGATGCCAAATCCGGCCAAAACAGTACGGAACAACCGTGTTTCTTCAGGAAAGGCAGCAGACGTTTATTCAAACACTCATTCACGTAAATTTCTTGGTTGACAGTCGCGGAAGCTATGAAAATGCTGCTTTTCAAGCCACAGGTACAGATGGCTTGCCAAACCAGATATTTCTTTGCGAAGTTTGACAGTTTTATGTGCTTGAAAATATCTGCTACCTTTCCCCTTCCTTTTGCCGTATAAAACTCCTGTCCCGGAAGCTGCTTATAGTCGGCTTTGACGTAGGTTTCGTCGTCCATTACCACGCAGTCAAACTTCGTCAGCATCGTCGTGTACAGCCTCCGGGATCCGCTTTGGCCGTCGTATTTTGTTTATCATCGCGATTTGGAGTCACTACCTTCTTGAAAGTCGATAGTCCGGCTCGTTTTTTGGCTCGATGCACGGTTGTAGACGATACACCCAGCTTATTTGCGGCATCTCGGAGAGAGAGGTTAGGGTTTCGCTTGAAACTACCGGCCACTCTCTTTGTCGTCTTAGCGGCTTCCGGTTTTCGATTTTCCCCGATCCAGACTTCATGGCTGTCGACAAACGTTCCCCAAACACTTTAATTACATTTGTAACGGTTGATTTGGTAACTTTTAGCGATTTTGGCAGCTTTTCGTGCGAGTTGCTCGGATTTTTGCGATGCGCGAGCAAAATTTTGATACGCTGCTCTTCTTGCTTGGACGGCATTTTGACAACTGAAGAGTGAATTCCAAAATCAAAATAGGAGCAACATTCTACACACACACACCTTCAAAATGAGGGGTGTTCAGGTGTTTTAAATGCAAAATTGAAAGAAATACGTCAAGTTTATATTGACCAAATTTTGACCGTATCACCCTTTAAGGGCTTTAATCCCCAATTTTAATAGATTTCTGGTCTAATGTGTAACAGGTATAAATTTAAAATTAAAGTAACTATCTTAAAAAAGGTTGGAATTTTCTTATTTTTTAAAAAACATTCTTGCAATAATTATGAAATTTTGAAATTATGTAATTGCCAATGTGGGTTACATAAGGTAAAATGTCCCGTTGTTTTTAACGGTTTACTCAGTCCACCAGTTTACAGAAATATGACAATCATAAACTAGGAAGTGCAAACTTCTTTTTAACAATTGGGAGTCCGTTGGAGTCTGGATTAGAACCCACGACTATGTATGTTCCACAAGGTAACTACTACGACTTGGTACCATAGTTATTTACATTACACTTCCGAAATCCACTTTAACTAGATTTCAACTATCATTTGCCATACAAAACCCTCTATTATACATAAAATATTGTAAAGAAAATTTCCCGGGAATTCCCGCACTTCATTCCCGGGAAAGCGGGAGCGAAAATTTGCAATTTCCCGGGAATTCCCGGGATCCCTCTCCCGGGAAAAACCCTAGATAAGGCCCATCTGACCTACATCAATAACAACTATTTGTGCCAAGTTTCAAGTCGATAGCTTGTTTCGTTCGGAAGTTAGCGTGATTTCCACAGACGGACGGACATAGCTAGATCTACTCAGAATTTCACCACGACTCAGAATATATATACTTTATGAGGTCTTAAACCAATATTTCGATGTGTTATATTTCGATCCTATGGTGGAGGTTATAAAAATTAGTGATATTTTGGCAAATACAAAATTTTTTATGATTTTCAATACAATCTCACGCTTATAACAAAACGTTTGACCTGAAATATTTTCAAATGTGTTAGAATGGATTTAGCATTTTGAAACAAAAAATCTTAAAATTGCTCATTAAAAATATAAAAAAAACTAGTTAAAAAATTGAATTACGATAAAAGATATTCCTGTGTAGTTAATATAAAGAACATCTTAGGGAGGATAGTTTTTGAAGTGCTTTTAAAATTATGGCTTTAGAAAAACTTCCAATTATTTTGCTGGGATATTAGTCACCTTTTATATTTACCCTAAAGTATGTCAGTCTTTGACGTTGTAGTAGCGGAGTCTCTGGCTAGCATTCAATGCCATAATCCTTCGGGGGAAGGTCAACGAAAAAATTTATTTAATTTTTTTTTTTTTTGAGTGAGATTTTAAATTTTTGCTTTAACAACAATTTATTGTGTTTACAATTATTTTCTGTATAAATTAATTTTAAATTTTATGTTTCGTTTCGCCGGTTTTATTTGTTTTGATTTCACAATGCTTTTCACATTTATTTCGGCAAGTTTTGTTAACAAAAAAAAAAAAAAATAAAACACTTACAAAAAATTAATTAATATATTTATAAAGTTTTTGATGGCGCTTTGTTGTCACCATGTGTTCTGATGTGTTACAATTGTTGTTCTACTTTTCCAGCTGACAATCTCAAGAGAAAATGGAAAAGTCTAAGAGACACATATACAAAGTACATGAAGCGTGTCAATGCAGAAGGTGTATCCAAAGAATGGATATGGGCAGAGCATATGCAATTTTTCTGGCCGTTTTTGTATTTCAATAATACGAATAATGCAGCAAGCAAAGACAATAACTATGTCAACAAGTACACTACGTACGATGAATATGAAAATCAAAATTCGGACTCAAGTACGGCCTTGCCGGTTCAAGATAATGAATATATCGTCTCCGAAGGTGATTACATGGATGATGATAATCAGATAATGTTTTTGGAGGGACCCCCGAATACACCACCCATACCAGAAGTGGAAATCAAAAAAGAAGACCCTTCATCCTACGATGACAAACACGGTGTTCCATTGAAAAGAAAATGCGATTCGGCCCAAGATATTACATCTTCCGAATATCCTAAGGAGAAAAGCATTGAGCCCATGTTTGATGAAGTCGATTATATTCTATTGGCTCATGCAAAAACCGTCAAAAGATTTTCGGCTAAGCGACAAGCGATTACCAAATATAAAATTGCTCAGATAATTTTGGAACAAGAATTGCTGCATCTTCAGGAATGTCCCGCCGACAATTTACCACCAAAACGACAACGTTATCAAAGTGGTGAATCAAGTGACTGAGCCAGCAATTAGCAGATAGTGTAATTGTAATTATATTTTTATTTTTTTTTGTTTTTGTTTTATTCTCAGGCAGATATCTGTTTAAATTTTAGTTATTAATTTATTTACTTTAGTTAGTTTATATTGAAATGTAAGTTCAAATCTTTACTAAAAAGAAACGGCTTATTGAAGCTGCAACTTAATTTCGAAAATTTTTTAATTTATAAAGGTAAGTGGTTTGCAAAATATTTCAGGAAGATTGTGTAATAAAATTAAAATTTCTTAGGGCGATTTATTTTCTGCGAAAAGATGTTGTCCCTGAACAAAATATTGTTGTGAGGTCAAAAAGTTCATGTCCTTAAAATACCAATGCGAATTTTGTTTATCATAGCTGACGCATTTCTTTGATATAAAGTTTTTACCTTGTCTAACAGTAGATAAACTTTTCAAAGAATTCGTTTTATCCTTATAATTAAGTGATTTGACTTAAAAATGTGTATCTTTTTCAATAATCGTATAAATAAAGGGTGGTTAAAATTTCAAGGGCCGATGTTGATTTTGAATAAAACACAAAATATTTAGGAAATTATTGTAATTTTATTCTATTATGATATATTGGTATTACTCAATTATGTATGGAACAAAATATCGGCCAAATAGGCGCCCCGACCTCGGTGGCACACCTTCATCCGCACTGAAAAAAATATTGTCGTGAGGTCAAAGATTTCATGTCTTTAAAATACGAATGCAAATTTTTGCTTAGCATATAAGACGCATTTCTCTAATATAAAGTTTTTTTTCCTTGTCCAAAAGTCAATAAACTTTTCAATGAATAGGTATTGTCCTCATAATTAAGTGATTTGACTTAAAAATGGGTATCATAACATGAAAGAAAAAAATTTTGAGCTAAGGTCAACTTGACTTTAATAATTCAGACAAATTCTTTAAAATTAATGAAATTGTCTTTAAATTTGTTGTCTTTTTGCATCTTGACTACAAAGCAAAAATCGTTCAAATATAGGACACGTTTTTCAACACTTTATTTTAAAGGTGTTTTTTACTTGAAACATAGCACAATTTCTACTGAAAATCGAATCTGAATTTGGAAAATAAAGTCGTCGTTAACCCGTTTTTAAAGGACTTTAATAGCATATGAAGAAAACAAGCTAAAAAAACGAAAAATTAAAATTTGCTTACTAGTCAAATACAAAAAAAAAAAACCTAAATTTAAAAGAGAATTGTGTCTTAAAAGTATCCTTATATGTATTCTCCGCTTCTTTGGCTCGGAATCAATACCAAAATTGTTAAAGACAAAATCTTTGAAACCGAGCATGCTTTTTTTCAGTGCGATGGTCCAAATTTTCGACGACGCTGAGGCATAATGGAGGTTCTATGCCGTTAATGTGCCGAATTATCTCATCCTTTAGCTCTTGAATTGTTTCTGGCTTATCGACGTACTTTCTTTCAAATAACCCCAAAGAAAAAAGTCCAACGGTGTTAAATCACATGATCTTGGCGGCCAATCACATGATCATCGCCATTACGTGAGATAACACGGCCATTGAATTTGTTGCGCAAAAGAGCCATTGTTTCGTTAGCTGTGTGGCAAGTGGCACCGTCCTGCTGAAACAACATATCGTCCACATCCATATCTTCCAATTCGGGACATAAAAACTTCGTTATCATCTCACGATAGCGAACACCATTCACAGTAACTGCCTGACCGGCCTCATTTTGGAAAAAAATACGGCCCGATGATGCCGCCAGCCCATAAACCGCACCAAACAGTCACTCTTTGTGGGTGCATTGGTTTTTCGACAATCACTCTTGGATTCTCATTCGCCCAAATGCGGCAATTCTGTTTATTGACGAATCCACTGAGGTGAGAATGTGCCTCATCACTGAAGATGATTTTCTTCGAAAATTGATTACCCACTGTTGCCATTTCTTGGATCCATTCTGCCCATTCACGACGTCCATGGTTCAAATTGAGTAAGTCTGAAATAGAGAAATTTCAAATAAAATTCGGAAAAAACTTGGCGTTTAGGTGTGGTTCACATTCAACATCGGCTCTTACAATTTAACCATCTTTTAGATTTACCACTACTGTGGTACAGGGTATAATAAGTTTGTGCATTTCCATACGCCAAGACCGAAAAGTCTGAGACCTATCGTTTAGTATACCGATCGTCTTAGAATTACATTCTGTGTCGATTTAGCGATGTCCGTCTGTCTGCCTGTTCATGTATTTTTGTGCGCAGAGTATAGGTCGAAGTTTAAGTCCGATCGTCCTCAAATTTGGCATAGGGTCGTTTTTTGGAACAAAGACAATCGCTAGTGATTTTGATCGGTTCAGATTTAGATATAGCTGTCATATATATTTATCCACGATCTAGTCATAATTGCCTTGTTTATCAACCGATGTTCTTCAAATTCGGTACATCCGAATATTTTATGAGTCTCTTGCAAAATATCAGCCAAATCTGTTCAGATTTAGATATAGCTCCCATATATCTTTCATCCGATTTATGGCAACAGAGGCCAAGGTTTACTACCGATTTTCTTGAAATTTTGCACAGAGAATAGAATTGGTATTATACCAACGCTTGGTAAATTTGATTAAAATCGGTTCAGATTTAGATATAGCTTTCATATATATCTTTCGCCCGATTTACACTCATATGACCACGGGGGCAAAAGTTATACTCCCATTTACGTGAAATTTGTGCAAAGATTGCAGAATTATTATTCTAACTATGCATGTCAAATTTAGTCAAAATCGGTTCAGATTATATATAGCTCCTATATATACGTACACCAGAGTTGGGGAAATATGGTAGACTGTTTAATATTTTAGACCCATTTTCAATGGAATTTTCCTCCAATTGACTGAATAATTTCCACAGAGAGTATATTTACGGTCATTTTCTTGTATCCCCGTTAGGCTTTAACTCCCAGTTAACAGAAAGTAAAATCGAAATATCTTCTCTCCGGTTAACTTTAACTGAAAAATTTGTATCAGTTAAGTTCCTAACTGGCATATGGAATATATAGACAAGATGACAGACATGTCCATAGTACGTTTTAAAAGTTCGTTAGCTAACGTAGCACTAAGGGAGCTTCCTGAAAATGGGGGTTAATATGATATTTAAGTGTGTCAAGTTTGATCTAATGTGGTGCAGATTTAGATAAAGCCTCCATATATTCATTTTTCCGGTCTATACAAATATGGCCAAAATTTCCAAACTTTACACAAAATTCTGTGATGATTTCCCCATATCTTAGTCATATCCTAAAAACTGTAATGCCAGAATTTCAACAGAACGGTTGAGTTTTAGATTAGAGGTGTGCACGCGAGTAATATTTTGCTCACGCTCACGCAAACTGACGACGCAGAAATCTTATCCACGCACGATATTTTTTGGTAGGACTAACGCTCACGAAAAGAAAATTTGTACTCACGCACGAAAATCTTTTAAATGTCGTGACTCACGAAAAATATCGTGGCTCACGAAAAATGTCGTGACTCACGAAAAACTTCGTGACTCACGAATAATTTTATGAGTGATTTACCTTTAGAACTTGACTGAAAACATTAGTATGGTTAAAATCGAGTGCGTTATAAAACTCTTACCACCTATGTTAGGATGTCACTAAAATTATAAATAAATTCAATGTTCGTCAGCAGGATGTTCGAAATTCGTTACTCACGCACACTTAGGAAGATATTATTTTCGTGACTCACGCTCACGCACGACATTTTGTTGGTTAATCACGCACACTCACGCCGTTGCCGTCAGCGTGACTTACGACTCATGCGTGAGTCACAGCAATTTCGAGTCACGTGCACACCTCCATTTTAGTTAAGGCTACAAGTCGCCCAACTTGATCAAATAATATATCACAACATACACTTGACCACATATCTTGGCGAGATCCAACCAATATCCTTGTAAAATCGCCACTGATGATTAGCAAAATTGTAAATATTACTAAAATTGTCCTATATCTTGAATACATATGTATCGCCTGATAAATCATAAATGCTCTTTTGTACAATTGCATCAAAATTGCTCTAGCTTTATATTTCCCATATTTATACCCTTCACCACTACTGTGGCACAGGGTATAATAAATTTGTGCATTTGTATGTAACGCCAGGAAGGAAAAGTCTGAGACCAATCGTTTAGTATAGCGATCGGCTTAGAATCAAATTCTGATTCGATTTAGCGATGTCCGTCTGTCTGTCTGTCTGTCCGTCCGTCTGTCTGTATATGTAATTTTGTGTGTAAAGTACAGCTCGCGGTTGAAGTCCGATCGTCCTGAAATTTAGCACAGAGTTTTACATTGGCTCAAAGACAGTCGCTATTAATTTTGAAAAAAAATCGGTTCGGATTTAGATATAGCTGCCATAGGTATTTATCACCGATCTGGTCATAATTGACGTATTTATCAACGTATTTTCTCAAAATTTCGGGCAGACAAATATTTGGGGCTTTCGTAAGATATGCAAAATTTCATCCAAATCGGTTCAGATTTAGATATAGCTCCCATATAAAGGGTGGTTTGGTTATTGCCGATGTTGATTTTGAATAAAACACAAACTATTTAGGAAATTATTGTAATTTTATTTTATTATGATATATTGGTATTATTCAATTATATATGGAACAAAATATCGGCCAAATGGGCGCCGAGACCTCGGTGGCACACCTTTATCCGATGGTCCAAATTTTCGATGACGCTGAGACATAATGGAGGTTCTATGCCGTTAATGTGCTGAATTATCTCATCCTTTAGCTCTTGAATTGTTGCTGGCTTATCGACGTACACCTTTTCTTTCAAATAACCCCAAAGAAAAAAGTCCAACGGTGTCAAATCACATGATCTTGGCGGCCAATTGACATCGCCATTACGTGAGATAACACGGCCATTGAATTTGTTGGGCAAAAGAGCCATTGTTTCGTTAGCTGTGTGGCAAGTGGCACCGTCCTGCTGAAACCACATATCGTCCACATCCATATCTTCCAATTCGGGCCATAAAAACTTCGTTATCATCTCACGATGGCGACCACCATTCACAGTAACTGCCTGACCGGCCTCATTTTGGAAAAAATTGTTGGGTACGACGACGAGTTGAGGTGGACGGCTCTTCAGCCACACTATCGCGAAACAGCAGCAATATTTTCTGCAGTACGAGCTGTACGAGCATGCACTGGTTTTCTCACATCTTCTACAGACCCGGTTTGCTCGAATTTTTCCACGATTTTGCGATTATACGCACATTTGAACGAGGAATTGACCAAAAAAATCACGAAGTGCATTTTGATTTGAACTCCCATTTTCATAGTAAGTCTGGATCTCTCCATGGTTCAAATTGAGTAAGTCTGAAATAAAGAAATGTCAAATAAAATTCGGAAAAAAACTTGGCGTTTAGGTGTGGTTCACATTCAACATCGGTCCTTACAATTTAACCACCCTTTATATCTTTCGTCCGATTTAAACTTATATGGCTAAAAAAGCCAGAGTTTTGTCCTGATTTGCTTCGAATTTTGCACAAGGAGTACGTTTCGTAGTATTGTTAATTCTGCTAAATTTGGCTGAAATCGGTTCACATTTAAATGTAGCTCCCATGTATATCTTTCCGATTTCGACTAATATGGCCTCAAAAGCCAGAGTTTTGCCCTGATTTGCTCAAATTTTGCACAAAGAGTACGTTTAAGAGTATCATTCAGTGTGCTAAATTTGGTTAAAATCAGTTCAGATTTAGATATAGCTCCCATATATATCTTTCGTCCGATTTGCACTTATATGGCTTCAAAAGCCAGAGTTTTGCCCTGAGTTGCTTCAAATTTTGCATAAGGGTACGTTTAATAGTATCGTTAAGTGTTGGTTCAAATCGGTTCAGATTTAGATATAGCTCCCATATATATCTTTCGCCCGATTTACACCCATATTACCACGGTGGCCAAAATTATTCTCCAATTTACGTTTTTTGCTGAGATAGCAGGATTATTATTCTATCTATGTATGACGAATTTGGCCAAATCGGTTCATATTTAGATATAGCTCCCATATATATGTACGCCAGAGTAGGGGAAATATGGTAGAATGGTTCATATTTCAGACCCATTTTCAATGAGAGTTTCCTCCAATTGACTCGATAGTTTCCACAGAGAATACATTTATATGCTTTTTAAATGTGTCATCTTGATCTAATATGGCCAAAATACCCACATTTTACACACAATTCTGTGATGATTTCCCCATATCGTAGACATATCCTACACACTGTAATGCCAAACTTTCCACAGAATGGTCGAAATTTAAATAAAGCTTCCACTTGTGGAAATATCGCCCGAATTGGCCAAATAATATATCACAGCCCACAATTGACCACATATCTTGGCGAAATTTAACCAATATCCTTGTAAAATCGCCACTGCTGAGTATCAAAAATTTTAAATGTTTCTCATACTTTTTTTTACTAACATTGTGCTTCATCCCAGGGTGTTAGCCGGTGTTTGGGTATAACAGAGTACGGTTGGAGTCAGCGGGGATGAGCGGGGATTACCTTTACCTGTGTGAGATGAACCGAGTGATCATGGATCTCTCATGAGCCGAAGATAAACCAAAAGCTTTATGACAAATCAATTGGTTTATCGCTCCCAGAAAAGATGACCAAAGATGACGATAAAACCATGGATAAAAATAAATGAAACAGCAATTAGGGAATGGACTGTATTTAAAGATTGTGTTTTATTTTCTTTGGTCGACTTCTTACCAGTAGGTGTTCGTAGTTACAGCGATGAAAAGCAAGTGACTTATAAAGGAAATACTATTTTCAAAATGGCTTAGTGATTTTATGGATAAAACTTAATTTAATTATCTGATTACTCATCTACCAATGCGACACTGTAGACAGAAATTCATTTGGGGATTTTTATACTAATCTAGGAATTCATGTATTAATTAGGGGTTTCGTTTCAACGTAAACATTCTGCCCACCTTGCAGTACTACTAAAATAAAATAGGAGAAAATGAATTGTTGATACAAATTCGTGTTGTACTCTTCTTCGGTTAGTACTGCTTATTTTCTATTAAATGATACTTAAATCTAAGATAATTTTTTGTTGTTAATTCAATTTTAGGTTCAGAATAAGATTTGATACAAATGATATATAAATGTGTATATTCAATTTTTGTCCATTAGATAGAAAAGTTTCCATATAAAATAATTCCAAAGCTGGTATTCTGTGCTGTTGGTAGACCTGTACGAACAAAAATTCCATCCCGGACTACTCGTGAAAAAACGTCGACTCCCAATATGATGTCAATTGTGGACGCTTTATAGAAATGTTTATCAGCCAGTTTCAGGTTGTTAAAGTTGGTGAGGATGGATTCTGGAAGTGATTTCTTGGGTGTTATGGTACCGATTCGGTTGTTTACTCGCAAAATAGTTTCAATTTGAAAATTAGAGTCGACATATGACCAGAGAGTGATTGGACATATTATTTCATTATCTAGCTCTAAAGTAGTCAACCCTAATTTATCCACAAATTGTTTGGAGATGCAGCTCATTTTTGAAGCTGTGTCAAACAAGCACCTGGCACTATGTTTGCCGTCCTTTGAACTTATTTTTACCAAAGCTGTAGGTAGAAGAGTGGCAGCATTTTGTTTGAGAATTGCGGTGAGGGATGTTGTGGTGGGTACTGTGTCAGTGACTGAAGATTGTTTTGTTTTTAAAGAACTGGTGGAGGATGATGGTTTTTGTTCTTTCGCCGATGATTGCTGCTTTAACATATTGGATTTGTTGGATTCTAGCAAACTGGTATGTATGTGCAGCAATGAGTGATGGTGTTTATGGCAATACCCGCAACCTGTCTTGGTAAAACATGACCCATCCGAGTGCGAGTGTGCCAAACAATTGACACAGTATCCAAATTTTTCTACAGCTTTCATTCGTTCTGTAGAATTCATTCTTCTAAATTTCCAGCAAGATTTTAAGGCATGAACTTTCCGACAAACTCTACAAATAAATGGACCTTTGTTCTTGATAAGCTGAGTTTTTGTGGTCGAATGCATTTTTCTGTAAAATAGAAGAAATTATATTTTGGATTGTGAGAAAAAATAAACGAGAAATTAGGGTAGGTGAAGTCATCGAAAATTTTAAAGGATTATACACTTTCGTGGGGCAGAACAACGAGTTTTGTTATTGTCCTTGTTATCGTGCCTCGTTCTGTTCTTACGTTGGCCACCCGAACTCTTCCGTCGCTTCCCATGTAGATTCGAGAGATTCTTCCCAGTCGCCAACTATTAGGAGGCAAATTTTCTTCCTTTACGACGACTAACATGTCCTCTTGGAGATTGGAGTCGGGTGTTTTCCACTTATGTCGTTTTTGAAGCTCCTTTAAGTATTCGTTCTTCCAACGGGTGCAAAAGTGCTGGTAAAGTGCTTTGATTTTTTGCCATCGGGTTTGAATAGATATTGGAGATTGATTGGATTCAGGTTCCAGCTTTTCGACTGGACTTAATTTGGAATTATGAAGACATAAGGCGATTACAAGTCCTGACCAACATTTCGGGACATGTTTACCGCTTTATGTCTTCATAATTCCAAATTAAGTCCAGTCGAAAAGCTTTTTTATTTATCTCAAAAGACCAAGGGCGAGCCTCACCATATCGTGTCCAAGAGCCCGCTGACAAATGAAGGGTTCACGTCAGCTTGGTCCAACTTGTGTTCTCGGTATGAGAACAAACGAATTCTTATTAATGCTCAACTTAAAACTTTGTTTAATCTTTCGGCTATTTATGCTGAGTCTTCCACTGCTTTGAAGAAGTTACAGGGTGACATAAACTCCTGTATAGACACATTGAAACTCTACAAAATCGATATTAATAGTTGGAATCCTATTTTTATTTACCTCTGTTCGAATTGTCTCCCCGAGACGACCCTCACTCTATGGGAGCAAACGTTAAGTGACAAAACGACTATTCCAGAGTGGTCTGAGCTAAATGCGTTTCTAACAAATAGACATAGGACCCTTGAATCGGTTACTGCACTGAAGTGTTTAAGCGAAGCGAAGCCGACTAATGTGAAACAGAGAGGTAATGTGAACCCAAAGCATTCTTCTAGTAAAGTTCACGCCTTCCAAACCGGGATCAATAAGATTAAATGTCGGCTATGTCCTAAGGAATTTCACATTATTAGAAAGTGTCCCCGATTTATTGCGATGGATTACGATCAAAGGCTAACTGAGATAAAGAGCAGCAGTTTATGTTTAAACTGTTTTTCGGGCTCTCACTCAGTTAAATGTTGTAGGAGTAAACACGTCTGCGCCAAATGTAAGGGAAAACATAATACTATGCTGCATAGAGAATCGGGGTCTGTGAAGCGAGTCTCGGACGATACCCGTTTAGATAATCCTGTCCCGACCTCAAGGCCGGAAAATGCATCCATCTTGTCCTACCAACCATCCACATCCAAGGGTCAGCCTAATAACTCTTCCAGTGAAGTTATACAGACCTGTTTTGCTTCCAGTTCTAGTGGGATTTTATTAGGGACAGCGATGGTACATCGTTTACATCAAGGGGAAGTATATAAAGTTCGGGCGTTGTTGGATACAGGCTCCGAAGGTTCTTTCATATCGGAGAATCTTGCTAACTTATTGAAACTTCCAGTCCGTCGAACTTCCGCCATTATTTCCGGTTTGAATAGTTCGGTTTCTGCTTCCGTACACAAGGAATGTTCTTTTATGTTGGTTTCGGACGTGGTGCCCGATTTCGAACTAACAGTGTCGGCTTTAATAGTACCACACCTCCCCAATAATCTACCGTCCAAAACTATTCATGTTGAATCATTCTCGAATTTGCCTCGACTAGATTTGGCCGATCCCAGATTTTATGAGAGTGCCAAAATTGATATTCTCTTAGGCGCTGATGTTCTTCCTTCAATCCTGTTGCCCAGGAACCTTCATCAGATTTGTGGCACTCTAATGGCCCAAGAAACTGTCTTTGGATGGATTCTTACGGGACCTATTGCTCATCGAAATTCCTCCTGTTTCAATACTTGTGTTTCATACTTTTGTGATATCTCTTTGGATCAGAAGATTTCCCGGTTCTGGGAAGTGGAGAACATACCACGAAAACGATTTCCCTCACGGGATGATACATACTGCGAGGATTTGTATAGGAAAACGACAAGACGGAATCCCGAGGGCAGATATGTTGTTGTTCTCCCATTCAAAGAATCCAATCCAGACAAATCATGCCTCGGAGTTTCACGAAAGAGTGCAATGGCGCAGTTTCTCCGTAATGAAACGCGTCTTCTTAAGGATGCTTATTTGAAATCCGAATATGATAAGGCTCTTGATGAATATCGTATATTGGGACATATGTTCCCAGTGACTTCTCCGAATGCATTAACGGCTGAGCCCAACTATTACTTACCCCATCATGCAGTGGTCAAGCCTGAAAGGGCAACGACTAAGATTCGAGTCGTCTTCAATGCATCATGTCCAACGTCAACTGGGGTAAGCCTAAATGACGTTCTTCACACGGGTCCAGTACTTCAGAACGACCTGACCATTTTAATCTTACGATGGCGTTTCTATCGATTTGTTTTGAATGGTGACATACAGCAAATGTACCGACAAATCCTGGTAGATTCGTCCGATACTCCCTTTCAACGAATTTTATTTCGTAAATCACAGGATGATCCAATCCAGGACTTTGAATTGAAGACTGTGACGTTTGGCTTGAATTGTGCTCCTTATTTAGCCATTCGTACCATGATTCAGTTGGCGAATGATGTTCAGGATAAGTATCCCTTAGCTAGTCATATTTTAAAATCGTGCATGTATGTGGATGATGCGTTAATTGGCGCTCATTCCATTCCAATAGCCATTGCTACTAGGGATCAACTCATTCAGGCTTTGAATTCTGCAGGATTTTCAATACGCAAATGGATTTCGAATCGAAAAACCATTCTTCACGGGCTTTCTGAAGATAGCCTTTTGTACAGCGATTTTTTGGAATTCGAAGATCGCAGTTCAGCAAAGACCTTAGGAATCCGTTGGAACGCTCTATCTGACGAATTCTACTTCACAGCTATACCACTTCCGGAACATCTGCCTTACACGAAACGAGAAGTATTATCTCAAATATCCAAACTATTTGATCCTGCAGTATGGTTATCTCCTATAGTTATCACGGCAAAAATAATAATGCAGAAAATCTGGATGGAAAGAACAGACTGGGATTCCTTAATTTCCACAGAGACCCAAACAATGTGGAAAAATTTTCAGGGTGACTACCCACTTATAGAAAAGATTAGAATTCCGAGATGGGTGAGCTTTTCACCCGAGGCAGACATCGAATTCCACGGTTTTTCGGATGCCTCAGAGAAGGCATATTCTGCTGCAATTTACATAAGCATGACTTATCCCAATGCAATATCCACACGTTTAATATCATCCAAGACCAAGGTTGCTCCATTAAAGACTTTGTCAATTCCTCGATTGGAGCTATGCGGAGCCTCACTTTTGGCGGAAATGATCGATAAACTAATTCCACACTTTGATATCCAAAAATATACAATATACTGTTGGACAGACTCTACGATTGTACTGTCATGGTTGGCAAAACCACCTTGTGTTTGGACAACTTTCGTGGCAAATCGAGTCTCGAAAATAACGCACGTAGTGGATCCATCACGATGGTTTCATGTTAACTCGGAAGAAAATCCAGCTGATATAGCCAGTCGAGGCACTAGCCCCCAAGAGCTTTCGAGATGTAAGCTTTGGTGGGAAGGGCCAACTTGGCTTTCTGAATCTTCAAGAACATGGCCAAAAATCCCGAAGGAAGTTGTCGGCGATACAGATTGTGAAAGGAAATCTGTGCAAGTTCATTTTTCATATTTTAAGGATTTTCTCGACATACTACATCGTTTTTCTTCATTTCCAAGAGCTATGAGAGTAATTTCTTACGTCTACAGATTCTATCTGGGTACCCATCCAAAATATCGATCAAATTATAAAAGAGATTCAGCATCCATTACTGCTGCCGAAATTCTTTTTGAATTTCGTAAGAAACTTATTATCGTGACCCAAAAAGCCTATTATGCAAACGAATACCTGACTCTTTCTAGCAAAAAATCCATATCGTCTTCTAGTCCCATACTATGTTTGAATCCTTTCATGGATTCAGAAGGCATAATGCGCATTTGTGGGAGACTGGAATCATCAACAACCCTGTCGTACCAAGAACGTCATCCGATTATTCTGCCGTACAATTGTCAGTATTCTAGGTTGCTTGTACATTTCACCCATCAAATTAGTTTACATGGTGGTAATCAACTAGTACTTAGACTTGTCCGTACGCAATACTGGATTCCAAAAGTGCAGAACCTAATCAAGGCTATTATCCATAATTGCAAGCCATGTATTTTATATAAGAAAAGATGTCAGAAACAGTTAATGGCCGCTTTACCTCCTGAGAGATGTGAAATTTCACGTCCATTTGCTCATACCGGAATCGATTTTGCTGGTCCCTTTGAGCTGAAAAGCTTTGCGGGAAGATGCTGCCGTATTTCAAAGGGCTATGTGTGTGTGTTCATTTGTTTTTCAACTCGGGCGATACACCTCGAAGCTACAACTGATTTGTCATCGTCCGCTTTTCTTGCTGCATTTAGCCGATTTGTATCACGGCGAGGATGTCCACTTCATATACATTCCGACAACGGAACCACTTTGATTGGTGCTTCCAAGGTTTTGGCTAAAGAGTTTATCCAAACATCACGACAAGCAGTGACCTCAAATTACGCTCACCAGAATGTTACTTGCCACTTCATAGCCCCCGGTGCCCCACTTATGGGTGGTCTATGGGAGGCCGGTGTGAAAAGTTTCAAGTTACATTTCAGAAAGGTGGCGGGTGTCCATAAATATACATTCGAGGAATTCCAAACTTTATTATCCAAGATAGAAGCATGTTTAAACTCTAGACCAATATCTCCAAGTTCCCAAGAACCTTCCGATCTTGCAGCTCTAACTCCAGGTCACTTCTTAATTGGATGTCCTATTTTGGTTCCGCTGTCGGAATGTATATGAAGTGGACATCCTCGCCGTGATACAAATCGGCTAAATGCAGCAAGAAAAGCGGACGATGACAAATCAGTTGTAGCTTCGAGGTGTATCGCCCGAGTTGAAAAACAAATGAACACACACACATAGCCCTTTGAAATACGGCAGCATCTTCCCGCAAAGCTTTTCAGGTCAAAGGGACCAGCAAAATCGAATCCGGTTCGAAGGACCAAATGTTTGGGTATAACAGAGTACGGTTGGAGTCAGCGGGGATGAGCGGGGATTACCTTTACCTGTGTGAGATGAACCGAGTGATCATGGATCTCTCATGAGCCGAAGATAAACCAAAAGCTTTATGACAAATCAATTGGTTTATCGCTCCCAGAAAAGATGACCAAAGATGACGATAAAACCATGGATAAAAATAAATGAAACAGCAATTAGGGAATGGACTGTATTTAAAGATTGTGTTTTATTTTCTTTGGTCGACTTCTTACCAGTAGGTGTTCGTAGTTACAGCGATGAAAAGCAAGTGGCTTATAAAGGAAATACTATTTTCAAAATGGCTTAGTGATTTTATGGATAAAACTTAATTTAATTATCTGATTACTCATCTACCAATGCGACACTGTAGACAGAAATTCATTTGGGGATTTTTATACTAATCTAGGAATTCATGTATTAATTAGGGTTTTCGTTTCAACGTAAACAGCCGGTTTAATTTTGTAATTTTGTAGAAGTACAAAAAAATTGTCTCCAAATTGTTTCAGATATAAATATTTGTATATGGGAATATAAACCTTGATAATAACTCCCAACAAATTTGAAGGAGTTGCGATTGTAACACAAATTTTGGTCTACATAATAGTGAAGGGTATAATATAGTCGGCCCCGCCCGACTTTAGACTTTACTAACTTGTTTAATTGTAGTTTTGTTTAGATAAAATAAACTGTGAAATGAAATAATTTAATTAAAAATTTTCAATTACTTTGGAAATTGCATTCTGCTATTTGAATATGGTACCCAGTAGTACTAGTTGCTTTGTCCGACATATATAGTTGTGGATTCCAGCGCAGGTTCTAATGGCCAGTGTTGCCAACTCCCCAAGGCCAAAAAGCACCAAAAAATATTATAAATTCTAACATACCACATTCCACCACAAAATCGAAAATTAAATGCTCTACTCAAAAAAAAAAAAAAAACTTCCGAAGATGTATTATAGAACTTTGGTGAGTTGAATTTTAAGAAGTTAAGGTGGGTATTAAGATCGAGTTTAGCCGCTAAAATAGTCATTTTTCACAATTACTTTTCTTTACTAAATCATTTTAAGGAATACAAACTTTGTGAAAATTTTGGCTATTCCCCATCAAGTTATAATAAAATTTGCAGCAAATATGCATAATTTTATGCCCATTTTTACTGATATAGTTTTCACTTTAGCGGCAAAACTCAAACTTAGTACTCACCATTATGAACCGCTATTCAAGTATACACCTTGATCAGTTTTGATGCTTTCGTCTAATTCATTTTGATCAGTGATGTTTTCAACTTTCAAAATATTAATATATGGAAGGAGTCTATTGCTTATTTCAGTTGTGCGTGCTTTTGTGAATTTAATACAAAACGTTTTTAATGACATCTTTACCAAATTCAAAAATTCGACAATCATCGCTCGACTTTCCTACAAAAGGCACCAAAAAGGCAATTTGGTGCTTTTTAGAAATCAAAAAGCACTAAATTTGGTGCTAAAAGCACCAAATTGGCAACACTGCTAATGGCCTACCAATTGCTTAAAAGAAAGTTGCTCTCTCTAATTTTTTATCATCATATTTTTGTAAACCGCACGGACGAAAAAGACTGTTTTTCATATGTTTGTGTGTAAAAATTATATGTTTGAAACTCAAATTTGTAAACACAATATTTTTAAGTGCAAGCATATAATGTTCATAAACTAGCATAACATGTTTGGGACATATATGTTAATATGTTAGAACATATTATGTTTGGGACATAAAATGTTTGTAAATATAATATGCTTTGATGCAAACATATATTAATTTAGATATATACTATAAACATATATGTGTTTAGAAAGAGAGACATAAAGTGTATGCTGGAAGTAAAATAATGAAAGTAACCAATTGGCGCCTTAAAAATATGTATACACAAAGAAAATTCCATTAAAGATTGGAAAAATACTATGTGTGAATATAAACAAGTATAAATTTACAAATTTGGAGTAAACATATAGATGTTGTGATATAAGACCGCCAAAAATTTTATATGCTTAAGTAAAAAGATTAAAATGAGTATTTGGAAAATTCATTCGGAACCAAGAGAAAAGACATTTGAAAAAAAGAGCATGAGTTTTGTTTATCATTTTCGCATTACGGCCACTTTTCTTGTTTCGTCAAAACAAATCGGAACGTAGGACGAGTAAGTCAAAATATTCAAACAAAGGTAATTAAAGGGATCTTCATAAAAACTAACGAAAGGGCACCATACACTGAAAAATAGCATGCCCGGTTCCAAAGATTGTGTCTCTATTTTAACAATTTTGGTATTGATTCCGAGCCAATGAAGCCGAGAATTCAAGTAAGGATACTTTTAAGACACAATTCTCTTTTAAATGTGGGTTTTTTGTATTTCACTCTATGAAGCAAATTTTAATTTTCGCTTTTTCAGCTTTTTTCATATGCTATAAAAAGTCCGTTGAAAACAAGACGTCCAGTACAAATTATGCTATGTTTCAAGTAAAAAACGTATTTACAATAAAGTTTTGAAAAACATGTCCAGATGCAAAAATGCAACAAATTTGAAGACAATTTCATTAGTTTTAAAGAATTTTTCTGAATTATTAAAGTCAAGTTGACCTTAGCTCAATTTTTTTTCAAGTCACTTAATTATAAGGACAACACGACTTCATTAAAAAGTTTATCGACTTTTGAACATGGAAAAAACTTTATATTAGAGAAATGCGTCGTCTAAGCTAAGCAAAATTTGTATTCTTATTTTAAGGACATGAAATCTTTGGCCTCACGACAATATTTTTTTCAGTGCACTCTTTTTAGAGTTATGACAGTAAAATGAAAACATTGGGAAACAGTGAAAAATTAAACAGTAAGATCTATAAAAACAAAGTTTAGTTCCTCTTTATTAATAAGTAGTCCAAGAGGAGTTGATGGATACTTTCGAAAATAAAAGCGGACATTGAGTTTGAGTTTTGCCACTAAAATTATTTCTCATTTTAACGGCAAAATTCGAATGGGTAAAACCAGAATAACATTATAACTTTTTTAGGCAAATTGTATTATAAATTGGTGGGGAATGATCCCAAGCAACAATTGAATAAGTTTATTTTCTTTAGAATAAATTATTAAAGAAAGCAAATAATTGTTCACAACGAGTATGTTTTGCACAACGAGTACGTTTAATAGTATCGTTAATTGTGCCAAATTTAGTTGAAATCGGTTCAGATGTAGATATATTTCCCATATATATCTTTCGTCTGATTTGGACTTATATGTCCTCAAAAGCCAGAATTTTGTCCTGATTTGCTTAAAATTTTGTACAAGGAGTGTGTTTAATAGTATCGTTCAGTGTGCTACATTTGGTTAAAATCGGTTCAGATTTAGATATAGCTCCCATATATATCTTTCGTCCGATTTGGACTTATATGGCTTGTAAAGCCAGAGTTTTGCCGTGACTTGCTTCAAATTTTGCACAAGAAGTGCGTTTAATAGTATCGTTAATTGTGCCAAATTTAGTTGAAATCAGTTCAGATTTACATATAGCTCCCATATATATCTTTCACCCGATTTACACTCATATCACCACAGAGGCCAATTTTTTGCTCTGATTTACGTGAAATTTTGCAGAGATAGTAGAAATAACATTCTAACTATGCATGCCAAATTTGGTCAAAATCGGTTCAGATTTAGATATAGCTCCCATATATATCTTTCATCCGATTTAGGCTCATATGACCACAGAGGCCAATTTTTTGCTCCGATTTAGTTGAAATTTTGCACAGGGAGTATAATTAGCATTGTAGCTATGCGTGCCAAATTTGGTTGAAATCGATTTTTCTGATTTCGACAAAAATGGTCAAAATACCGACATTTTCCTTGTAAAATCGCCTCTGCTTAGTCGAAAAGTTGTAAAAATGGCTCCAATTTTCTAAAATTCTAATACATATATATCGAGCGATAAATCAGAAATAAACTTTTGCGAAGTTTCCTTAAAATTACTTCAGATTTAAATGTTTCCCATATTTTTTTACTAACATTGTGTTCCACCCTAGTGCATTAGCCGACTTAAATTTTGAGTCTATAGATTTTGTAGAAGTCTATCAAATTCTGTCCAGATCGAGTGATATTTAAATGTATGTATTTGGGACAAACCTTTATATATAGCCCCCAACACATTTGACGGATGTGATATGGTATCGAAAATTTAGATCTACAAAGTGGTGCAGGGTATAATATAGTCGGACCCGCCCGACATTAGACTTTCTTTACTTTTTTTGTAGAGATTTTTTATTGGCAGTCCGTTATTTTAGCCTCACTTGGACTATTCAGTACTGATAAAGCACTTTTAGGCTTTTTTCGAAACTCATTTAGTACCATTTCATCTATGCGCTATTTGTCATCCCTGCTTTCAAACCCTCACTTTTCCCTGATCTGGTAGAATTACTCCGGAAGAAATGAAATTATTGGATTTCGTTGTTGGTGATGGATACATGGATACCCAATCCCAGGACAATAAAAGAAGACAAGCGTTGTTGTCATCCTTTAAGTCGGAATAACCTATCATTCGTGTTAGAAAAACTTATCCTCATATATTCACAGAAAAAAAATTTCACGAAAAATTTTCCAATTAAAATTTTAATTGAGTTTTAAAAAATTTTCAATTAAAAATTTAATTGAGTCAACAAATTTGTTAATTGAAATAAAAATCAATCACACAAATTAATAGTATCAATTAAATATTTAATTGGATCAATTAATTTTTTAATTGACTGTCAATTAATTTTTTAATTGATACTATCATTTCTGTGATTGAAGACATTTCAATTAAAAAATTAATTGGATCAATTAATTTCGTGATTGAATCAGAAAAAAAATTTTTTGTGTGTTCTTAAGACTCTGATAATAGATGTCCATCTTACAAGCGGAATTGCTGCGAGGTTGCTCTGTAAACGACACCATGCCTACTTGTAGAGCAAGCAGGTCGGGGAAGACCGCATTGCATGAACTTGTCGACTATATTTACCTACTAAGTTTATTTACCTACTATATGTTTCATAATTTTTTTTTTTTAATTTTATATTCTTTCAGGTGATAATCTCAAGAGAGTATGGAAGAATCTAAAAGATACATATTCAAGACAAACAAGACTTGTAAATGCGGATTCGTCACGTAAAAAGTGGATATGGTCCGAAAATATGAAATTCTTTAGACCATTTGTAACCCAAGTGAACAATACAAGTAACAGGGATAATAGTAATTCCGGAAGCGATGAATGTGAAGAGACCTACTACACTAATGATATGCCACAATTGGTACCAAAAACTGAATACATTACCTCAAGCAACGATTATGATCATTACAATGATGATAATCAATTGCTATATCTTGGAGAACCTCATGAAGCACCGCCACCATTGATTGCATCAATTAAAACGGAATCGTCATCATTCAACGATATGCCACATATTCCTGCGAAGAGAAAATGTGTCGCGGCACAAGATGCCTACTCACCGGAATACCCCGCGGGTAGTATGATGATAAGTGCATATGATGATGTTGACTGCCTTTTATTAGCCCATGCAAAGACTATCAAGAAATTTTCACCGAAAAGACAAGCCATTGCCAAATACAAAATTGCTCAAGTTATTCTGGAGCAAGAATTGTTACACGCCCAGGATAATTCCTCAGGGTCTATTGAAAAAATTGAATAATGTCCAAATCGACATTTTTTATTGCACTCAGGCAAAAAATATATATAGATAAATGTTTTAAATATAATATTATCTATTTTCCTATAGAAAAAATGGAAATAAAGTTTTAATGCCAGTTGCAAACAACTAAGATAGACATAAGGCCTCCTCAAATACACGCTCATGGATTCGTTAAATAAATATTATTACGTTTTTAATAAAAATATTTGTATTTTAATTCATTTTACTGGTAAATTGGTATGATATCAAACATCAAAATACTGAAATGAAATTAAAAAGGTAAATTTATTAAATTATTTTAAATTAGACACAATATATCAAATATAAGTAGAAATTTAATTATACAATGCATGAAACTCTTCCATGAATCTATCTTAAAAATAAGCACTGTCCGATTCTGCTTAAACCACTTGAAGAAACAAAATCCACAGCTGAAAGAAAAATTTCATGTTCGCCCGGAACCATTGCATATTACGAGGGCTTTATTTTCTTCCTTAACATCAAATGCCGTCATCACTCCCTCCAAGCTTAGATTCATGTAGCACCACCCCTTAGCCAAGAACGTTTGGAAAACGTGTATCGCAAAAGTTGTTTCTTGTTTCAGGTTTTTGAATATCTTGGAAAGGTTCAAGCTTATAATACCAAAAAAAGTGGTTATACAATTTTTAATTTTGTAAGAAAATAATACCTTTTATTCCAAAATCACAGTATATACGGCCGTAAGTTCGGCCAGGCCGAATCTTGTGTACCCTCCACTATGGATTGCGTAGAAATTTCTACTAAAGATTGTGAACAATTACGGTATTCTATAAGTGGACTGTATTGTATTAAAGTGTATCTCCGCAAGAGTTTAGCAGTTATATTTATTATATGCAAATAAAAGAAAAAAAGGTAATCCAGGTTCAGTTTAATGCAGTTTTATTGACAGGGTATGGCTTCTTACCGCTTCAGATTATAATGCACAGGTGAAGTAATATGGTTCGCACGCAGGCGTTATGGTTATTTGAGTGGAATTGATTTATCTACTAGAGCAACAATTCAAATATGCAGAACATCTTACATTTGAGAAAGATTTATCGATAAGTTCATGGATAGATAGTTGTCATATAGACATAGCCTAATTTAGAAGAATTATTTATAATATATTCGAATAATTCAGTATGTCATGATAATAAAAACTTCGTTATATTGGATTAGAATTCACGTAAAATACTTCATTTGAAAGATTAAAAAAAAATTATATAAGTTTGGGGAACGCAGTTCAACAGATTGGGATTGCGGTAATACTCACCGATGGCCAGGTATCTTAAAACTTCTTAACACCGTCTTCTAAATTGTAAGTTTGTCCATAGGTGGCATATATTAGAGAAAACAAGATATATATATATATATATATATATATATATATATATATATATATATATATATATATATATATATATATATATATATATATATATATATATATATATATATATATATATATATATGGGGAAGTCTACCAATAATTACGAACCGATATGAACTTTTACGCGGCAATTAGAGAGCCAGAATTGAACTATGGATGTCGCTTTATATGGGGGCTATATACAATTATGAACCGATATGACCAATTTTTGTGTGATTGGGGATCGGTTTGTCTGAGGGCTATATATAACTATAGACCGATATGGACCTAGTTAGGCATGGTTGTTAACGGCCATATACTAACACAATGTACCAAATTTCAACCGAATCGGATGAAGTTCCTCCCCAGCAAAAAAAAGCGTCGCCAAAAAAGTAATGAAAATGTTCTTTTTGCATCCGGAAGTGGTGCAAAATTGACGCAGAAGCGATGAATTTAACATGGACTTGCTATAGGACGAAAGTCCTCCATTTCTACAGCCGTTGCACTAAATGTGCATCACTTCTTTAGGTGTGATCCGAATTCAATGTTTTGGATGTAAATTAAATAATTCTGTGATATTTTGTCAAATAAATAATTTGTATAATTGTTAATGTATTCTAACGCTTGTCGGAAATGTTTGTCCTCAAATATTTTCAAAAATTCACAATTTTTTCAAATTGGATTTAGCATTTTTTCGACAAAATTTAAATGATTTGTATCATTTTATAAATTCTTATTCTATTTTTAATCTAATTGAAACAAAAAACGTTAAAATTACATATTAAAAGTATAAAAAAAAAAACAAGTTATAAAAAATTGAATTAAAAGAACTTCCTGTGTAGTTAAAATAAAGAACATCATTGGAGTGCATCTTCTGGAAATGCTTTTAAAGTTGTGCCGTTGGAAGAACTTCCAAATTTTTTTGCTGGGTCCAAGAGGATACGGAGCTCAAATCTGAGGATCGGTTTATGTAGGGGCTATATA
This sequence comes from Haematobia irritans, assembly GCF_050003625.1. Taxonomy (NCBI): domain Eukaryota; kingdom Metazoa; phylum Arthropoda; class Insecta; order Diptera; family Muscidae; genus Haematobia; species Haematobia irritans. The sequence goes on from NC_134400.1 coordinate 50,232,623, forward strand.
CCATATAATTATGGACAGATATGGACCAATATGAGCATGGTTTTTAGCGACCACATACCAACACCACGTAAAAAAATTCAACCGGATCGGATGAATTTTGATCCTCCAAGAGGATCCGGAGGCCAAATGTGGAGATCGGTTCATAAATATGCTATATTTAATTACGAACCATGCTATATTTAATTACGAACAATCATGACAATTTTAACCATACAGTAGTTCATTCTTACTATTTGTGGGAATCGTACGAAAATTTTCATTTGCTTTAGTTCATATTGAACTTATGTGTATGGTCATTGAACTTTATACTCACGTTTAGTTCTTAAAATGTTTAAGACATATTTAAAAAAAGTAAAATTTCATTAAGCTGTGGAAAATTTCGATAAAAATAAAAAAAATAACTACAAGCAAATAAATTTTTTGCAATAAAAATAAGTTAAATTTAGCGTTAGTTTAACTACGGAAATTTTTTTCTGTGCAGTAATGCTGGTGACATTTGTGAGTGTTTCAAAGCTTCTCTAAGTGGTTTCACTGCTATGTGGAACGCCGTTCGGACTCGGCTATAAAAAGGAGGTCCCTTGTCATTGAGCTTAACATGGAATCGGGCAGCACTCAGTGATAAGAGAGAAGTTCACCACGGTGGTATCACAATGGACTAAATAGTCTAAGTGAGCCTGATACATCGAACTGCCTAACTAACCTAACCTAAGAGCTTCCGCAAGCCAAATCAGGGGGTCGGTTTATATGGGGGCTATGCGTAAAAGTGGTCCAATATGGCCCATTTGCAATACCATCTGACCTAGATCAATAACAACTACATATGCCAAGTTTCAAGTCGATAGCTTGTTTCTTTCGGAACTTAGCATGATTTTAACAGATGGACGGACGGACGGGCATGCTTAGATTTTACCACGACTTAGAATTTTACCACAACCCAGAATATATATACTTTATGGCAAAGTTAATATACCCCCATCCTATGGTGGAGGGTATAAAAATGAACTAAAAGTAAAGAAAAAATCATTGGTGCCAAATCATGACCATTTTAACCATATAATATTTCATTCTTACTATTATTGGGAATGGTACGAAAAATTTCTTCTGCGTTAGTTCATATTGAAGTTATTTGTATGGTCAATGCAATTTATACCCGTGTTTAGTTCATAAAATGCTTAAGACATACATACTTAAAAAATGGAAATTTCGAAAAAATAATCAAATTAAGTAATCAAATTAAATCAAACTAATAAATTAAATTTGTCGTTAGTTTAACTACGCACTTCTTTGCTCCCCTATTAATGATAGCCAACACAAAAAATGTCTTTTGCAACTGAGGCCGATGATCCCTTTAGGAGCAAGCCACTAGGGTTTTTTTCCGGGAACGGGATCCCGGGAATTTGCTATTTTTAGAGGGTTTTATATGGCACATGATAGTTGAAATCTAGCTAAAGTGGATTTTGGAAGTGTAATGTGAATGCACTCAATAAAAAGTTCACTTGGATCTAAAGATTTTGACCTTCCTTTAAGGATTTTGGTATTGATTTCGACCCAAAGATGCAGTTTCTTTAAAATAAAGACATTTTTTACGGACCTCCCTGGCTTTAAATCTAGGATCGATAAAATTAAAATTGGATACAGATCTCATTCATCGAATTTTTATTCTCTGTTTGCGATATATTAATAAAGGTATTCATGTACAAACAAATTCCAGTTTCAAAATCCAAATTATGCCAAGTACTTCAAAGTAAAAACAGTTTTCTTAATGCTTAAAAAAACTTTAAACCAAAAATGCAAATCCTTAAAATAAGTCTTAGCCTATATTTGAAGCGTTTTTATCTTAAATTTAAAAATTCCATATGTCAGTTGAGTTAAAGACGATTTCTTTAAATTAAAAATCTTTTTCTTTATTTTGAGGAACATTCGCCTTACTTCAAAGATCTATAACTTCAACAGAGGGACGCAAAATTTCAAGATTTGTGTCCTAAATGTAATGAAAAAAAGATGTTTCAAACAAGGATTATAAACTTTCTTTTAATTAAAATGTCATTATTTTAAAGAATTTTGTCATTATCATTGCGTAAGTTTCGAGTCCTAACATTTAAGTTGCATAATCTTCCATATTAGGTCAATATTTTTTTCAGCGTGGCTACCGTACCAAGCAGTAGTAGTTGCCTTGTGGGACATACACATAGTCGTGGGTTCACGCCCAGATTCTAACGGCCTCCCAATTGTTAAAAAGAAGATTGCGCTTCCAAATTTATGATTGTCGTATTTCTGTAAACCGACATTCTGATAGACTGAGTAAACCTTTATAAACAAAAGGACATTTTAATTTATGTGACACACGTTTGCAATTTCATAATTATTACAAAGATGTTTTTATAAAATATGAAAATTCCTACCTTTATTAAGATAGTTTCTTTAACTTCAAATGTATACCTCACACACTTTTTAAATCCTTTATTTATAAGGCAAATGACAGTTGATATCTATGTTAGTTAAAGTGTAATGTGAATGAGGTATTACCTGATACTGAAATCGAAATAAGTTTCTTTCATTTCCAAACAGTTTTTTATGTTACAAAAAATCCCACTATATTAATAGTGTTCTTCCGATAACTGTACCGAAAGAAACCATTGTAAAATTTTTTATATTACAAAATATTTTGTAGTTTAGTATGATGAACACTATACATAACTTTGATGTGGCATACATTTAGACAGTTGAATAAATTAGAAATCGCCTAAAGCTACGGTTAAAAGGCGCTATATATATATATATATATATATATATATATATATATATATATATATATATATATATATATATATATATATATATATATATATATATATATATATATATATATATATATATATATATATAAATATATATATATATATATATATATATATATATATATATATATATATATATATATATATATATATATATATACATGCCGCTCATCCGGCGATTGCTCCCTTTTGCCAGATTCAAGACTTCTTTGAGCTCATTTTAAGCAATTGCATAACGCACAATGCACTTGGGTCGACGATTTCAAATTTCTCTAGCATAAGCGAAGCATTTGGGCGTTCCTTAAACCTCTTTTTTGGGGGTTTACCACCTTTTGGTGTCGTTGGCTTAGGAAATGTTCAACTTGCCAAAGAGGTGTCGGATTCTGTCGACTAAGGGGGCTTAACTCTCGGCCATTACCTAAATGGGTAACTTCAGTTGAAACCCATCCACTGTTCTCCAAAGTTGGCAACCCAGTTGATGACGTTGCAAGGTTTTGGTTTACCACCAGACTTGAAAATCGTAATAAGTACCTATTACACTAAATTGTAAAAATACGATTTAGAACTACAATTTAGAAAATACGATTAGGCAGTTTGTTCTACTTAAATAATTTTTGTTGTCATTAGTAGGGTTTCACTAAAAAATTCTCGTTTTAGGCATTAGGGAGCTAAGTTAAATTAATTAAAATTAAATTAGTTTTCCTTATCGAGTTTTTATACCTTAAATATTGAACAAGTATATACAGCGCTAAGTTCGGCCGGGCCGAATCTTAAATACCCACCACCATGAACCAAATATTAGGGTTTCCTTTGCAATTTCAGGAGGGCTTGAGGACTTGAGGACACTTCCCAAAGATAAATTTAAAGATTTCACCTATGAGGACTATATCAGATTCTAGATTTATAAGAACCATTTTTGTTTGAGTTTTAGAGGAATCATTAACATCTCTTGTAAGTGTGCAAGAAAATTATAAAATAACGTCTTGATTTGAAATCTTAAATCTGTAGAAGTAAAATCTGGAAATTTTACATTGAGTTTCAAGCAATTTTCATGATCAGTGCGCCTTCTACACCCTCAAGAAGTGAAGTCGTTCTATATGGAGGGATTACCAAATGGACCGATAAAAACTTAATCCGATACACGTTTTTGTGAGCCTAAATTACTAGAATATTTACAATTTCAGGCAAATCAGATAAAAACTACGGTTTCTAGAAACCCAAGAAGTTAATCGGGAGATCGTTCTTATGGGGGCTATACTAAAATATGGACCGATACTCACCGTTTTCGGCACACCTCTTTATGACCCGAAAATACCTCTAGATTTCCAATTTCAGGCAAATAGGGTAAAAACTACGGTTTCTATAAGCCCAAGACCCCAAATCGGTAGGTCGTTTTATATGGGGACCATACCAAAACATGGACCGATACTCACAATTTTTGGCACACGTATTTGTGGTCCTATAATACCTCTAGATTTCCAATTTCAGGTAAATTGAATAAAAACTGCGGTTTCTATAAGCCCAAGAAGTAAAATCGGGAGATCGGTCTATATGGGGGCTATACCAAAACATGGACCGATACTCACCATTTTTGGCACATCTCGTTATGGTCATAAAATACCTCTAGATTTCAAATTTCAGGCAAATTGGATAAAAACTTCGATTTCTATAAGCCCAAGACCCCAAATCGGGAGGTCGGTTTATATGGGCGCCATATATAATTATGGACCGATGTGGACCAATGTGCACGATTGTTAGAGACCATATACCAATACCATGTACCAAATTTCAGCCGGATCGGCTGCAATTTGCTCCTCTTTGAGGCTTCGCAAGCCAAATCTGGAGATCGGTTTATATGGGGTCTATATATAATTATGGACCGATGTCAACCAATTTTTGCATGGTTGTTAGAGACTATATACCAACATCATGTACCAAATTTCAGCCGGATCGGATGAAATTTGCTTCTCTTAGGGGCTCCGCAAGCCAAATCTGGGGATCGGTTTATATGGGGGCTATATATAATTATGGACGGATGTGGACCAATTTTTGCATGATTGTTAGAGACCATATACCAACACCAAGTACCAAATTTCAGCCGGATCGGATGAAATATGCTTCTCTTAGAGGCTCCACAAGCCAAATCTGGGGATCTGTTTATATGGGGGCTATATATAATTAAAGACCGATATGGACCAATTTTTGCATGATTGTTAGAGACCATATACCAACATCATGTACCAAATTTCAGCCGGGTCGGATGAAATTTTCTTCTCTTTGAGGCTCCGCAAGCCAAATTTGGGGATCGGTTTATATGGGGGCTATATATAATTATGGACCTATGTGAACCAATTTTTGCATGCTTGTTAGAGACCATATACCAACACCATGTACCACATTTCAGCCGGATCGGATGAAATTTTCTTCTCTTTTAGGCTCCGCAAGCCAAATCTGGGGATCGGTTTATATGGGGGCTATATATAATTATGGACCGATGTGGACCAATTTTTGCATGGTTATTAGAGACTATATACCAAATTTCAGCCGGATCGGATGAAATATGCTTCTGTTAGAGGCTCCACAGACCAAATCTGAGGGTCCCCTTATATGGGGGCTATACGTAAAAGTGGACCGATATGGCCCATTTTCAATACCATCCGACCTACATCGATAACAACTACTTGTGCCAAGTTTCAAGTCGATAGCTTGTTTCGTTCGGAAGTTAGCGTGATTTCAACAGACGGACGGACGGACGGACGGACGGACATGCTTAGATCGACTCAGAATTTCACCACGACCTAGAATATATATACTTTATGGGGTCTTAGAGCAATATTTCGATGTGTTACAAACGGAATGACAAAGTTAATATACCCCCATCCTATGATGGAGGGTATAAAAATAAACATATTAATGAATATTAATATAAAAGAGTTTATTAATTAGTGGGAAATTTGACAATTGTTCCTTTCATTAGCTAGATTTTTAATATTTGGGACTATTACTGATAAAGTACGCCTTAAATCAATTTCAACATGAAGGCAAGACAGATACTTTGACTTTATGTCTAAAAGTGACGAAAATGGTTTCAAAATTTTTAAAATGTGTGAATACAAAAGTGGGTACTGGTTCTGATATTTTAGCAAGAAATTTAGCCGTTGCAAATAAAGTGAACGACTAATAATGGAAAACCTACAACAAATTATAGAATTGCATGTAACTTCTATTCTTTTCTCACTGTGGTTATAAATTAACATTTCGAAATGTACGAATGGTATGCTCTTATGTAGAATATTATTGATGTTTTGTTGAACTTAACAATTAGTGATGTTTTAACAAATTTAATGATACAAAACCTGGAACTTCGTGGTGCCCCCTAGGGAGGCGCGTACCCCCCCCCCCCCCCCCCCCTATGGGAAGCTCTGCTCTAGACTCTAGATCTATGGAATTTAAGAGAAATTTCCTCTTTTCCAATAAATTATAACCATATGGAAACAGATCGCATGTGTGTTTCTTTTTCTTTTTACAAAAATCACACCATCCATGTCCAAACATCAACAATATTCTTAGTAGCCATTAGCAAGAACCAGGAACAGACCATGAACATATTTTCCATATTATTTTTCATGGACATCATGAGATTATGAGCGGGATGATTAAAGAGTTGTGTTCTTTCCTATCTTTGGTTTTTTTGTTGCTTTAGAAATCGGGTAAAATGAAAACATTTCAACATAAATTTATGTATAAACATAGTAGAAATTAATGAAAGCATTGCGCATAGAAATTTTCAGAATTGCAGAAATTAATGGTACACTCAAAGAAATTTCTTAGCATAAGCCATGTTAAAAATATTTATGTATTTATTAAATCCTATTCTATTAAGAATAAAAGGACCATCTAAAGTGGCACAAATAGCTTTATATAAGAATAAAATGCATTACAGAAGTCTTCCATCATTCAATGTTGGCAAATGAATCAATTTACCTAGATACTCATAGTATGGAACTGGGTCAGTAAAATTTATTGAACCTAAGCCAACCGTTACAATTTTTTTCTGAAGACGTTTAATGCGATGGATATGTGTAATACACGACGGACCATATCTGTATGTTAAGACTTGTACGATTAGGTGATTCCATTATTTTTTGCAACATAAATCGTAAATCTTTTTCATAAGCAAATTGTGCTGCAATATTTTGAGAATACGAAATTTAACACAAGCTTCCCTCTCCATGTAGTTCACTAGCGGAAGATCCCTTACGCCTTCAAGCTTTGGAGCGTTATTCTTTTTCGCATCTATTGTGTTAATTTACTTTTTTCATTTCGCTGCACAAGTATTTTATTTTATACCCTCCACCATAGGATGGGTATATATTTACTTTGTCATTCCGTTTGTAACACATCGAAATATTGCTCTAAGACCCCATAAAGTATATATATTCTGCGTCGTGGTGAAATTCTCAGACGATCTGATCATGTCCGTCCGTCCGTCTGTTGAAATCAGGCTAACTTCCGAACGAAACAAGCTATCGACTTGAAACTTGGCACAAGTAGTTGTTATTGATGTAGGTCGGATGGTATTGCAAATGGGCCATTTCGGTCCACTTTTACGTATAGCCCCCATATAAACGGACCCCCAAATTTGGCTTGCGATTGCTCTAAGAGAAGCAAATTTCATCCGATCCGGCTGAAATTTGGTACATGGTGTTAGTATATGGTCTCTAACAACCAGGAAAAAATTGGTCCACATCGGTCCATAATTACATATAGCTCCATATAAACCGATCCCCCGATTTGGCTTGCGGAGCCTCTAAGAGAAGCAATTTTCATCCGATCCGGTACAAATTTCGTACATGGTGTTAGTATATGGTATCTAACAATCATGCAAAATTGGTCCTCATCGGTCCATAATTATATATAGCCCCCATATAAACCGATTCCCCGATTTGGCTTGCGGAGCCTCTAAGAGAACCAAGTTTCATCCGATCCGGTACAAATTTGGTACATGGTGTTACTATATGGTCTCTAATGACCATGGAAAAATTGGTCCACATCGGCCCATAATTATATATAGCCCCCATATAAACCGATCACCAGATTTGACCTCCGGAGCCTCTTTGAAGACCAAAATTCATCTGATTCAGTTGAAATTTGGTACGTGATGTTAATATATGGCCTCAAACACCCATGCAAAAATTGGTCGAAATCGGTCAATAATTATATGTAGGCCCCATATAAACCCATTCCCAGATTTGACCTCCAGAGCCCCTTGGAAGAGCAAAATTCATCCGATTCGGTTTGTTACGTGATGTTAGTATATGGTATCCAACAACCATGCAGGAATTGGTTCATATCAGTCCATAATTATATATAGCCCCCATATAAACCGATCCCCAGAACTCTGGTGCCTTTCGGAGAAGCAAAATTCATCCGATCTGGTTGAAATTTGGTACGTGGTGGTAGTGTATGATATTTAACAACCATGCCAAAAGTGGTCCATATCAGTCCCTAATCATATTCAGCCCCCATACTTCTTAACATCGTTTTCTAAATTGTGAGTTAGTCCATACGTGGAATATATTAGACAAAAAAGTTATGTATAGGTAAGTCTACAAATAATTACGAATCGATATGGACTTTTGAACGGTACGTAGAGAGCCAGAATTGAAATATGGGGGTCGCTAATATGGGGGCTATATACAATTATGAACTTGATATAGACCAATTTTTGTGTGATTGGTGATCGATCTATCTGAGGGCTATATGTAACTATAGACCGATATGGACCTAGTTAGGCATGGTTGTTAACGGCCACATACTAGCACAATGTACCAAACTTCAACTGACTCGGATGAAATTTGCTCCTCCAAGAGGCTCCAAAACCAAATCTCGGGATCGGTTTATATGGGGGCTATATATAACTACACGCAGAGTAGGAACATGATTGTCACAATCATATTCCAATAGTAAAATAATAAGATAGGAGCTTTTTTTGCCTCAACCACACAGAAAAAAATATCACCAAAATATTTCCAATTAAAAAGTTAATTGAAGTTGAAAATGTTTTCAATTAATAAATTAATTGATACAAGTAACTTTTTAATCAAGGTAGAAACATTAAGTTAATTAAGTAAATGATTGGAAATTTTAAAATTTTTAATTAAAAAATTAATTGACACAATTAACTTTTTAATTAAATTCGAAAGACTAAGTCAGTTAAAACAAGTATATAAAGCAGTAAATTCGGCCGGGCCGAATCTGAAATACCCACCACCATGAATCAAATATAATAGTTTACTTTGAAAACTCTTCGTCGTAGTGGGTTACTTGATAATATATAGAATTATAGGGGGTTTGATGACAAATCTTCTCCCAAGCAAGTCAGTTCCCGAAGACAAACTTTAAAGATTCTACCTATGAAGACCAGATCAGACTCTGGATTTATGGGAACCAATTTTCTTTGAGTTTTAGAGAAATTATAAACATATCGTGTATATGATGAAAGTACGCCTTGCTTTTAAATCTTAAATCTGTAGATTTTTTCCGTCATTATTCAAATAAATACGACGACTAAAATCTGGAAAGTTTACTTTCAGTTTGAAGCAATTTTCATGATCAGTGCGTTCCCTGAAAGAAGTGTTTTTTTTTTGAGAAACGAAATTTCAGACAAGCAAAGTTTTCTTTTGACACAAATTTTAGAGACAATCGTTGAATAAACGAAAATACTTTATAAGAAAATGAAATTTCGTTTGTCTGAAATTTCATTATAGATTTCTAATTTCCAGCAAATTGGATAAAAACTACGGATTCTAGAAGTCCAAGAAGTAAAGCCATCGATCTATATGGGGCTATACCAGAACATGGACCGATTGATACTCACATATTTGTGATCTTAAAATACCTTCAGATTTTCAATTTCAAACAAATCGGCTAGAAAATATAGTCTCTAGACGCCCAAGAAGTAAAAATCGAGAGATCAGTTTATATGGGGGTTATACCAAAAAATTGGACCGATATACCTCAATTTCGGCACACTTATTTGTAAATATTGTTTCTAGAAGCCCAAGACGTAAAATCGGGAGATCGGCTATACCAAACCATGGACCGATGGGTACCATTTTCGTCACCCCCTTTTTATGGTCCTCAAATACCTCCATATTTCTAATTTCAGGCAAATTTGATAAAAACTACGGTTTTTATAGGCCCAAGACCCCAAATAGGGAAGTCGTTTTATATGGGGGCTATATCAGACCATGGACCGATACGGACCATTTTCGACACACCTCTTTATGGTCCTAAAATACCTCTAGATTTTCAGTTTCAGACAAATCGGATAGAAAATACTGTTTTTAGACGCCTAAAAAGCAAAATCGGGAAATCGGTCAAAACATGGACCGATGCGCACCATTTTCGGCACACCTTTTTATGATGCCAAAAGAACTCTAAATTTTTAATTTCAGGAAAATCGTATGGAAAATATAGTTTCTAGAAGCCCAAGAAGCAAAATCTGGAGATCCGTCTATATGGGGGCTATACCAAAACATGGACCGATGGGCACCATTTTCGGCACACCTTTTTATGGTCCTCAAATACCTCTAGATTTCCAATTTCAGGCAAATCGGATGATAAATATAGTTTCTAGACGCCCCAGAAGCAAAATCGGGGATCGGTCTATATAGGGGCTATACCAAAACTTGGACCGATGGGCACCATTTTCGGCACACCTTTTTATGGTCATCAAATACCTCTATATTTTCAATTTCAGGCAAATTGGATAAAAACAACGGTTTTTATAGGCCCAAGACCCAAATCGGGAGGTGGGTTTATATTGGGGCTATATCAAAACATGGACCGATACGGACCATTTTCGACACACCTCTTTATGCTCCCAAAATACCTCTAGATTTTCAATTTCATACAAATCGGATAGAAAATACTGTTTTTAGACGCGTAAGAAGCAAAATCGGAAGATCGGTTTATATGGGGGCTATACCAAAACATGGACCGATACGGATCATTTTCGACACACCTCTTTATAGTCCTACAATACCTCTAGATTTTCAATTTCAGGCAAATCGGATGGTAAATATAGTTTCTAGAAGCCCAAGAAGCAAAATCGGGAGATCGGTCTATATGGGGGCTATACCAAAACATGGACCGATACGGACCATTTTCGACACACCTCTTAATGGTCTCAAAATACCTCTAGGTTTCCAATTTCAGGCAAATTTGATAAAAACTACGGTGTTTATAGGCCCAAGACCCCAAATCGGGAGGTCGGTTTATATGGGGACTATATCAAAACTTAGACCGATATAGCCCATCTTCGAACTTAACCTGCCTGCAAACAAAACACGAACCTGTGCCAAATTTCGGGACGATAGCGCCATTATTGAAGGCTGTAGCGTGATTACAACAGACAGACAGACAGACAGACGGACAGACGGACATGCTTATATCGTCTTAGAATTTCTCCCTGATCAAGAATATATATACTTTATATAGTCGGAAATCGATATTTCCATGTGTTAAAAACGGAATGACAAACTTATTATACCCCCGTCACCATTTTATGGTGGTGGGTATAAAAACTGATGAACATTTTTTTATTTTATAATTAAAAATGTATTTCAAACAATCATTTGTTATTCCAAATAAAAACTCTAAGCCAGTTCAGAAAGTAATTAAAAATATTGACCTTTTTTAATTAAAAAATTAATTGAATTTTGCAATCAACATCAATTAAAAAATTAATTGAAATTTGCTAATGAAATCAATTACTTTTTTTAATCAAGAATATTTGCTATGCCTAATTAAAACTGTGATTGATACTATTATTTTCGTGATTGAAGACATTTCAGTTAAAAAATTAATTGGATCAGTTAATTTCGTCCTCCAAAAAGAGTCCAAATAGACAGCAGACAGCCATCTCACCATACTGCACTCCCTCTATTCATTTCATGATAATAGCGAGCCGTTGCCATCATTCTGTCGGTCCGTTGCTGTTGTTTGTCTTGATGTTAAAATCAACGCTTTCATCACGAACATATTCAAATGAAATCTTTTCAAATTTAGACAACAGGCAGGCATGTTCAAAACAAAACAAAATTCTTTAGATTTGAGTTTTCGAAAGCAACAATAACAAACAACGGGTAAGGATCAAACAAAAACACAGTAAAGGCCAAAACAAACATCATTTGCGCATTGAAAAAATGAAAGAACACGAGCCAAAATTAAAGCGGACATCATTTGTTTGTTTCCTAGTCGTTTCCTTGGTGTTTGCTATCACATATAATCAGTGGGGTAAATTTTCTTTTTTTACTCATGAAACAAATCCCATTTTAGCATCCTTTTTGAAATTGAACACAAAATCCTTTATAACAGCTGAATATTACTTTAGTTTACACTGAATATTATTTTTGTCCATTAAATTATCTGTTTGTTTCTTTTGGTTTAACTTAGGGATGCCAGATTTTGAAGAGGCAAAAGGAGCACATTCAGTTTATAAAAAGAGCACACTTTCTCAAATAAAGTAAAAACATTTAATTCCATAATAATTCATTTAAACATAAAAAAGGTTCATAACATAAAATAAACCACTTTCAACTCAAGCTAAGTCATTTGTTTGGTGTTTTTGTGAAAAATGTTATTGAAAGAAGTTTATTTACGTTTATTTAGAACAGAATACAAATCGAAGAAGCAACATCGGCGTGCTCTTCTTCGACTCTGATATGTAAAGTAAAGCACTATTTAATTAGAAAATAACGGAGTAGAAAAATCTCGTAGTGTGACATTTACGTATGTTCAGTTTACTTTTACCATATATTGAATCGCGTTGGAGTAATATTTGTTGTGATGCATAGAAAGAGCACAAAAAGAGTTCTTAACTAAAAATATAGCAATTTTGCGTGTTCTTTTGGCCTACCTTGTTTTAAGAGCACATTTTGTAAAAAAGAGCACACACGCAAAGAAAAAAAACGTTTGGAAAACGTGTACCGAAAACGTTTTTCTTTTGTCAGAGTTTTTTGAATTGCTTCGAAAATTTTAAACTTTTATCACCAAAAAAATTCGTTTGTTACAAAATTTTTATTTTTTCAATAAAAAAAGTTATTTTTGAAACAACAACATAGTCCATTTCGTTTATATCAAACGCTGTTCTTTTCTGACTTTAGGTCTTTAATAAGACACATTTTACAGTTCAAAATTTAATATACTACAATGTAATGTTGATCATTTTTTCGGAATCTTCCGAACATATCTGAAATATATGTAAAAAAAAAAAAAAACAAAAAAAAAAACTTCGGTCGAAGCAGGGATCGAACCCACGACCCTTGCCATGCAAGTCAGACGTAGCAACCACTGCTCCACGGTGCCAAACTAAATGTTTGTTTCTGTTAAATAAACTTTGTTTATTCGGTTCGTGGGCGCCGCAAGCTATGCTATATAAATATAACTTATATGGATATTTATCTATTGATGACCGTAACAGGTACATAGCTCAGTGGTTAGTGTGTTGGCTTACAAAGTGCATGGTCCGCGGTTCGATTCTCCGTCCAGGCGAAAGGTAAAAAAATTTTAAAAATTTATAAAATCGTATAGTTTCGTCTACATTGTTGTATTACAGGAAAAGGTGTTAAGAACTAAAAATCCTCGTGGATGTGAGAAATATGTGAGGGAAAATGCAATTAGCAAGAAAACAATGTTTTTTTTTTTTTGAGTTTGTCTTTATGAAATTAATTTTACATCCTGGAAAAGAATAAACGTTTATCACAAAAAGTATATACTTTTCTTCCAAATATACTTCCTTACAGCGAAAAGCAAATGAGAAACGAACTTTGTTTGTCTAAAATTTCGTTTGGGAGGAAAGAATTATTTTTTTGCGTGCATGTAGTCTTTAAAAGAGCACGTCTGGCATCCCTAGTTTAACTCAAGATTAGGGCAAACAATCGTTATTGGCCAACATAATGGCTATTCCAGTATGTCAAAACACAAACAAAGCCTAATATGTGCTCTTCAAACATGTTTCAAGAGCAAAAATTTAGTTTTGGACGGGGAGAATGATTGGGGAGTGAGATAAGGCCCCCATAGAAAACTTTTGCCCCCCCCCAGAATATTTTCGGCACAATTTTTTTAGACTTCATACCTTTGAATTCGAACATTACTACACGGACGAAAAAGACTGTTTTTCATATGTTTGGGTATAAACATTATATGTTTGGAACTCAAATTTTTAAACACAATAGTTTTGAGTGCAAACATATAATGTTCATAAACTAGCATAATATGTTTGGGACATATATGTTAATATGTTAGAACATATTACGTTTGGGACATAAAATGTTTGTAAATTTAATATGCTTGGATGCAAACATATATTAATTTAGAAATAGCCCATAAACATATATGTGTTTACAAAGAGAGACAAAATGTATGCTGGAAGTAAAATAATGAAAGTAACCAATTGGCGCATTGCAAATTTATATACACAAAGAAAATTTCATTAAATATAGGAAAAATACTATGTGTGAATATAAACAAGTATAAATTTACATATTATGAGTAAAAATATATATGTTGTGATATAAGACTTCGTCAAGAATTGTATATGCTTAAGTAAAATATTAAAATGAGTATTCGGAGAGAAAATTCATTCGGAACCAAGATAAAATATATTTGAAAACAAGTAAGTAAAGTAGAAAGTCGGGCGGGGCCGACTATATCATACCCTAAACCACCATTACAGAATTAGTAATCATAAGCATCTGTGGGGTAACATATAGGTCTGGGAGATAAACCGCAGTTGCATATTTAATAAAATTGAGGGGTACATGTCTATGGGTGCTTTGTGTCAATCTGAATACAGCTCATAGTCAATGTTGCCACGGAAAATGTTCGGTTTACCCTACAAGGACAAAAAAAGTTCCCTACTTTCCCATACATTCCCAAACAATTTTCCCTACTATATTTTTCGATAAATTTAAAAAATTTTACAAAACAAAAATGGTTCTAAGTACTTTATTATCTTAAAACATGAATATGCAACGTATATAACTTAGAATATAAATTTGTATTACCACCACGGTTGCCACAGTTGGTAGAATTCTACCCAAATTAGTAAAATTTTGGAAAAAGTTTCTATAAACAAATTTTTGTGACAAATTTTTCTATAGAAATAAAATTTTGACAATAAATTCTATAGAAATAAAATTTTGAGAAAAAATTCCACAGAAATAAAATTTTGAGAAAATTTTTTATAGGAATAATAATTTGAAAATAAAAAATTCTATAGAAATACAATTTTAACAAAATGTTCTATAGAAATAAAATGTTGACAAAATTCTCTACAGGAATAAAGTTTACCACACATTGTTAAAGTTTACCACACATTGTTACCGGCTTCTAATTTCCTCCTCTAGAGCCACCAAAATGTAAAAATTATTACAAATTGTGTTGAGTGAAAATGTCCTACATTGTGGCCCTACGTCCCTACAAGATGCTAAATATTAGAAAAACCCTACATATAGGGAATTTCCCCTACTTCTAGCAACACTGGCTGTGTTGATATTGAGCCCATTATTTAAAAAGAGAAAATCGTTAAATTCGGGTGGTTAATAAATACAAATTTGTAAAAATCGAGCATATTCTTATGTAAGAGCTACAAGTACGTATAAGTACGATCGGCTAGTACATCAAAATTTGAAATTTGAGTAACATTGGTTAATAAATAAGAGTACTATGGCCAAATTTGGGAAAATCGAGCGATGCATATATATGGAAGCTATATCTAAATCTGAACCAATTTGCATAATATTTTGCGGGTTTGATTAATACCACAAAAGGTTACTTTGTGCAAGATTTGAGTAAGATCAGTTAAAAAATGAGGCCTATATGGTCAAACATAAGGTTATTAGGGGCGAATTTTTCAAAATCGGGTGATACATATATGGGAGCTATATCTACATGTGAACCGATTTCGATGAAATTTTGCACATATAGTTAGTACTATAGAGGACTGGATCTAGCCAACTTTTAGTAAGATCGGTTAATAAATAAGGGTTCTATGGCCAAATTTGGGAAAATCGGGCTATACATATATATGGGAGCTATATCTACATCTGAACCGATTTCGATGATTTTTTGCACATATAGTTAGTGCTATAGAAGACTACATTTAGTCAAATTTGGGTAAGATCGGTTGATAAATAAGGGTTTTATAGCCAAATTTATAAAAATCGGGCGGTACATATATATGGGAGCTATACCTAAATCTGAACCGATTTCGATGATTTTTTGCACATATAGTTAGTGCTATAGAAGATTATATTTAGCCAAAGTTGGGTAAGATCGGTTGATAAATAAGGGTTTTATAGCCAAATTTATAAAAATCGGGCGATACATATATATGAGAGCTATATCTAAACCTGAACCGCTTTGGATGAAATTTTGCAGACTTGAAGGGCGATGAAAAAGATTACCTTTTGCCAAATTTGGTGACGATCCGTTTGCAAAAAACGCGCAACGTGACCCCATTTGCCGAAATCGGGCGATACATATATATGGGAGCTATATCTAAATTTGATCCGATTTCTTCCAAATTCAATAGCGTTCGTCCTTGTGCCCAAAAAACTACCTGTACCAAATTTCATCAAAATCGGTTAATAATTGCGACCGGAATCCTGTGAAAAACAAATACATGGACAGACGGACGGACGGAAACCAAGCGCTAGATCGACTCAGGAGGTGATTCTGAGTCGATCGGTATATATTTTATGGGGTCTAAAATCAATATTTCTTGTAGGCACATTTTTTGGCCGATCAAACTTATTATACCCTAACCACTATGTGGTTTAGGGTATAAAAAGAGGAAATCGGTCAATTAGTTGTGGGTAATAAAACCAAATTTCTGCAAATAGGACAATAGATTTATGTAAGAGCTACATGTAAGTCTAAATACGATCAGCTAGTACATCAAAATTTGAAATTTGAATAACATAGCTTAATAAATAAGAGTATTATGGCCAAATATGACAAAATCGAGCGATGCATATATATGGGACATATATCTAAATCTGAACCAATTTGTATAATATTTTGCAGGTATGATTGATACCACAGAGGGTCACTTTGTGTAAAATTTGAGTACGATCAGTTAATAAATGAGGCCCCTATGATGAAAAATAAGGTTATTAGGGGCAAAATTTTCAAAATCGGGCGATACATATATAAGGGAGCTATATCTAAATTTGAACCGATTTCGATGAAATTTTGCACATACAGTTAGTGCTATAGAAGATTACATTTAGCCAACCTTGATTACGATCGGTTGATAAATAAGGGTTTTACGGCCAAATTTGCAAAATCGGGCGATACATATATATGGGAGCTATATCTAAATCTGAACCGATTTTTATGAAATTGCACACATACAGTTAGAGGTATAGAAGATTATATTTAGCCAACTTTGAGCACTATCGGTTGATAAATAAGGGTTTTACGACCAAATTTGGCAAAATCGGGCGATACATATATATGGGAGCTATATCTAAATCTGCACCGATTTCGATTATTTTTGGCACATATTGTCAGTACCATAAAAGATTAGAGTAAGCCCAGTTTGAGTAAGATCGCTTAATAAATAAGGTTTTTATGTCTAAATTTGGGAAAATCAGGCGATACCTATATATGGGAGCTATATCTAAATTTGATCCGATTCCTTCCAAATTCAATAGCATTCGTCCTTGTGCCCTTTAACAGACATTCTCATTCACATACCCTCCACCATAGGATGGGGGTATATTAAATTTATTATTCTGTTTGTAACACATCGAAATATTGGACTCTTAATCATAAACTACACCCTCACAAAAAATCGCTTCTGTAACATATACTCCCAAACATATTTTGCTTCAAGCATATACATTTTTGGGTATTGCCCAAACATTTATATGTTTGATCTCTACCAATATATAATATGTTTGAAAGCATATTGGTCTAAACAATATATGTTTGGGTAGTCTAAGTTCCAAACATTTTGTATTTTTGCATCCAAATTCAATAATGTTGTCTTCCAAAAAACAATATGTTATTATGTGACCATATAATATGTTTGGAAGCATTTTGCACCCAAAAATATTATATGCTTAAAAAAATTCTCCCAAACAATATAGTGCTCAAAATTTTATTTATTTATTTATATATTTACAATCATAATGAATTATGAAAATAAACAGGTAATATAGGGGCTAACAACATAGGTTTTCGACCTGAATGCTCACAATTTTGTTTCTGCCTAATTGTATATTCTCCCACATCTTTCTCACTTCCACGAGATTTTTTAGTTCTTAGCACCTTTTTCTGTAATACAAACATTGTAGAAGAAATTATTCAATTTTATGATTTTTTTATTTTAATTTGACCTTTTGGCGGACTGGGATTCGAACAGCGGACCACACAGTTTGTAAGGATCAAAGAAGTAGCTGATCAATTGCCCAAGGAAAAATAAAATGTTAATTTTGTAATAACAAGCAACAACCACCAACTTAATTCAATATCGCTCCCTGTTAAATAGCGCTCCAAGCTACTAAACATATATATGTTTATAGGCTATTTTTAAATTAATATATGTTTGCATCCAAGCATATTATATTTACAAACATTTTATGTCCCAAACATAATATGTTCTAACATATTAACATATATGTCCCAAACATGTTATGCTAGTTTATGAACATTATATGCTTGCACTCAAAAATATTGTGTTTAAAAATTTGTGTTCCAAACATATAATGTTTATAGCCAAACATATGAAAAACAGTCTTTTTCATCCGTGTACACCCAGAAAAAAGGGGCTCTAACACAAAAAAAATTTCACGAAAAATTTTCCAATTAAAATTTTAATTGAGTTTTAAAAAATATTCAATTAAAAATTTAATTGAATCAACAAATTTTTTAATTGAAACAAAAATCAATCACAAAAATTAATAGTATCAATTAATTTTTTAATTGGATCAATTAATTTTTGTTTTGACCTTCAATTAATTTTTTAATTGATACTATCATTTCTGTGATTGAAGACATTTCAATTAAAAAATTAATTGGATCAATTAATTTCGTGATTGAATCAGAAATTTTTTTTTTGTGTGAATGCCAACTGAACTTTATTTTAGTTCATGAAGATTATTTTATTTTAGTTAAATTGTGCATAATATGAGTAAATGTTCCTTATTTGAATAATTTTTTTTTAACTTTAATGACGTGAACTAAAAATAAGAAAAAAAGTTGTATACAAATATAGTGTACAATTTTACTAAAAAATAAAATAGTTCATATTTTTCTAAAATAGCAAAAGTTTGCTTAAATTGAGTTCATAAGTCTCTCAAATGAGTAAATTTTACTAAAATTGTATCTGTCTCGAACTTCGTGCAGCGCTAAAGACATTTTAAAAATTCTTAATTCCAATTTTTTTTCAACATATGAAATTTTCTTAAACAACAGAAAAAAATTAATTATTTAAAAAAAAATTCTTCAATTTGACAAAATGTATTAACTTATTTGTAACATGTTGCAATTAAAAAACTATTTTAGTTAAAATTTTCTAAAATAAACCTACATTTTCTTCCACGGTGGGTTCACTTTTTTTGGGTGTACATATATTCTGGGTCGTGGTGAAATTCAGAGTTGTTCTAGCCAAGTTCGTTCGTCTGTTGAAATCACGCTAACTTCCGAACGAAACAAGTTATCGAGTTGAAACTTGGCACAACTAGTTGTTATTTATATAGGTCAGATGGTATTGCAAATGGGCCTTATCGGACCACTTTTACGTATAGCCCCCGTATAAACCGACCCCCAGATTTGGTTTGCAGATCCTCTAAGAGAAGCAACTTTCATCCGTTCCGGTTGAAATTTGGTATATGATGTTAGTATATAGTCTCTAACAACCATACAAACATTGGTCCATCAACATCAGTCCATAATTATATATAGCGTCCATTTAAACCGATCCCCAGATTTAGACTTCGGAGTCTCTTGGAGGAGCAAAATGCATCCGATCCGGTTGAAATTTGGTACGTGATGTTACTATATGGTCTCTACCAACCGTGCAAAAATGTATCCATACCGGTCCAAAATTATAAATAGCCCCCATATAAACCGATCCCCTGATTTTGCCTCCGGAGCCCCTTGGAGGAGCAAAATTCTTCGGATCCGGTTGAAATTTGGTGCGTGGTGTTAGTATACTGCCGCTAAAATTTCCCAAAATTTTTCCATATCGGTCTATAGTTATATATAGCCGATCTCCAATCACACAAAAATTGGTCCATATCATTTCATAATCATGGTTGCCACTCGAGCCAAAAATAATCTACCAAAATTTTAGTTCTATTGAAAATTTTAGTACTATAGAAATTTTTCTTAAAATATTAATTCTATAGAATATTTACTTACATTTGTATTTCTATAGAAAATTTAAAATTTTTTTTTTATAGAATTTTTTCTCAAATTTTTATTTCTATAGAAAATTTTGTCAAAATTTTATTTCCGAAGGAGCTCCGCAGGCCATATCATTGCTTTGGTGTATATCGCGCCAGAGAATGAAGCCAACCCAATTTTGTCGGCGTTGGCTGATACATACTTTTTTTCTACGGCGGCGGCCATTTTAACCTTACAGTACTTCATTCGTACTTATTTTGGGAATGGTACGACAATTTTTATCTGTGTTAGTTCACATTGACCTTATGTGTACAGTCATTGAACTTTTGATACCCACAGTTAGTTCATACTTGGTACAAGGATGATTGCCCATATGTTAAGTAAAACCAATACCAATAATAAAAGACACCATTTTTATACACATTTTGCAGATTTTGATTTCAAAATCGCATTTATTTTTGTTTATTTTTTCTCTCATTTTATAAAAGTATTGTTAACATTTGTATGTTTATCTCATGTTCATAAATTAATTAAAAAACACTTAACCATAATACATTAGTTATTTGTATTTATTAATATTGTTTTGAGTGTTAAATAAAACAAGAAAATAAGCAATTAAAAAAGAATATTTTTCAAAATCTCTGCTAACGATGGATTTTGAAAAAAGAAGTTTTATTTTGAAATTGGTTTGATTTCGTTTTTATTTATTTATTTAATGGAAAATACTATGGAGAAAGAAATCATTTATTAATATTTATGCTAAACAAAATTACTGGAAATTCTATAGAAATTATATTGATGGTGTGATTTGTAACAAAAATATTTTGCTATTGTTTTTTTAGGGAATTCTAAGAAATTAATCTCATTGAAATTAAGCGTTGCATTTTTTAATAATTTACGAATGTTCTTTGTAATTTTCTTTTATTATAATTATTATATATTTTCTGTTTTTTTTTTTAGTTTATTAGTACTTACATACTATACTAAGAAACTTAATCAGTATCACATTTTTCATGAGTTTTTTTCTTTCATTTTTTATTTGAAATTTTCTTTACAGTTTTTTTTCCAATGGGTTTGCATATAAAATTTCTTGTTGCGTTTTCTTTGTGCTCATTATGTTTTTGGGCTAGAGCCATATGCGATGGTAATAAAGAAAACTCTAGAGGTTCTTCTCTTCTCGTTGTATGGCTATGTGCTAGAGTGCAAATAATGAGGTATGGCCCATAAAAACCATGGCAATTAAAAAACGAGAACAGAAATCACAATTAATTTGAAAGCTATACTAGGGTGTACCGAATAAAATAGTAATAAAATTGTTTTATACTCTACTAGCCTCAAAAGATAGATATTTTCATATTGGTGATATACGATGCAAATAAAAACAACTGAAAATAAAAAATAAATAGCAAAAATGACAAATATATGTAATAAATTTCCTTTTCAAGGAACTGGATTTTAGACAAACGATGTTTTTTGCCTTTAAGTAATTCTCATTAAGGCTATAGATTAGAGACGATGGTCTTGAAGGAATTTCGGTTATCTAAAATTTCGTGTAGGAGCCAATTCTTTTTTTATGTATATCTAAAAGTATGTTCAAAAAATAAATATTTTCATGGAAAAGTAAACCATTTTAAATATTAAATTTTATTGTAAGTTTTACTGCATTATATTTCCCAAAATACTGTTTGGCATTTATCTATCATGGTTACATAGGCTTGATTCGGGACACCCTTATGTACACCCAGAGAAGGAATATGATCACCTCAAACATGTTTTAAGAGCAAAATGTTATTTTTGGGTGGTGACCATGTAACATGGTTTTCGGCAAGCAGGTTATTTTCTCGGAAATCATGTATCCGATTTCGGCAAGCAGGTTATATTTAACGAAAAAATAACATTTTAGTGACAAACATGTTACATGGTCACCATACAAAAATAACATTTTGCTCTTGAAACATGTTTGAGGTGATCATATTCCTTCTCTGCGTATATAACAGTTTTGAAACCTGACATTATATCTGTACGTCTACCATGTCCGTCAATATGTCAATCTGTCGATTTTTTTGTTTTGTTTTGTTTTTTTTTTTTTTGAATGCCTATTTGTGGTGTTTTGACATACAAAAAATTACGAAAACAATATAAAAATATCTCTTAAATAAATATAAAGTTCTTAAAAACATAAACATAAATTTTGAATTTCTATGTTGTTGTTTTTTTTTTTTTTTACTTTCTATAATTATAACAGTGGTGAGTATAGGTGGGATGATGAATTCAAAATACTTTTATTTTGTGTTAATCAATTAAAAATTAATTAATTATTACGTATATCTATGTATGTATGTATGTATGTTGGTAATTGTTTACTTGATGTTTAAACGCTCATTTAATGAGCTTCATCGTCATTTACCGATTTGTAGGATTAATCCTTCGGACGAAGCTTCTCGTTCGTAGAGTAGCTCGTTTCAAAATACTTAACGCTTCCAATATAGAAGCTTTTGTGGGCAATATGTCCATAAGATTGCACAACACGATCTTATGTTGTTTCATACTCTCATTCAATCTCAATCATTCATTCTCACGTATTCTCTCTCTCTCTCTTTGTTGTTTTACTACAGCTACTATATCACTACAATGTTTTGTATCTTTGATGGTGTTGTTTTTATGATACCAAAAAATAGAAAAAGGCTTTTGCTCTGCTGCTCGCTCTCAATTGCTATCGTGCGAATAAAGCTTACGCTTAACGATCGTATAATCGGGACTAATGGTTATTGTACGCGACAGACCCTTAATGAATTGTGGCAATAAAGCGGTCCAGCCCCTTTTGTCTTGACGCAAGGTCAAATATACCTCAAAGGTCGATACCATTTCTTCATCCAATTTCAGTTTGGCTATGCGCTTGAGACTATTGGCTTCTTCTTCGTATTCAACGAAAACTGTACAGCCGCGTATACCACATGGTTCACGCTCCGATACACGCACAATATCGGTGGCTATGCGTTGGGTGAGATCACTGGGTAAGGAGACTTCGGTGCAGGTGAGATTACGCGTTTTTGCGGCGCGCAATTCAGTGAGTAGGCGCTGTGAAAGTTCATTCACTGCGGCCGCATCGATGCTATCACAGTCAATTTGCTCCTCAGTTTGTGGCAGTTGATGATGCTGATGATGGTGATGATGCTGTAAATGATGATACTGGTGGTGATGACGTTGATTTTCTTGTTCCTGTGCGTTATTGCTCAAAGATCTTGACCAACCTAAAAATATACACAAAAAGAAATGGAGAAAAAAAAACGAACAATTAAGTAAAAAGGAAATTCAACTAATTGAGCTGTAAATATAAAAATTTTAAATGCTTATTGTGCTTGGGTAATTTAAACAGAAAATATTTATGAATAATCGTACGATGTATGATGATGCGGAGACACATATGTATGAAGTTAAGTAAAATTTAAATTAATGGTTTCTCGATGAAGAAACTGAAGAAATTATGAAGAAAAACCGAATAAATGCTCATAACAACGTCATTCCCTTTGTGAGTGAAATTAACTGATTCCATCATAAATTGTAATCTAGAAGAGTTTATTATACTCTAAAAAAAGACGATTACCCAATCCCATAGATATTAGGGGTCATATTTCAAGTAAATAGTGTCTTTAAGATATAATCTTGGAGGCCATCTCCTATTTTTGATTGATTTTTATTTTTAGAGCTAAGTTAAAAATAAAATGATCGAATTTAAGAAAATAAGAATTTTCTTTTATGTAAAGATCACCATTTTAAAATCGAACCATCTATATCCAAGAACAAAACGCCTTAAATGAAGATTTTGTAGACTTTTGCTTTAGAAAAAAATCTCTGTCTCTGAGAAATGCGTCTTCTATCTTTGGTCTAAAGGTAATATTATTCAGAGTACTCTGATTAAATAGGAAAATACTAAGCCCCAGCACTAGCACTATTTACAAATATGAGTAGTTCATAATTACTCCTACATTAGAAGAGGAAAGATTGATGACAGAGCTAGTGTTAAGCCTATTTTACTAAATAGGTTTTTTTAATAAGGTATATTAAGGTATAATACCTTCACCTATTTCGAGCATTATTAAATTTTGTTTTACGGTTTAACTTAAACAAATGTAATTTAATTTAATTAACAAAATATAATTTATTTATTTCATTTAGATAAAATGCATTTAATTTGATTTAAAGTAGTTGATCAAATTTATTTTATATTATTAAATTTAAATTATTTAATGTTTATATTAAGGTATTAAACTTCGTTTAGTGTTAATAAATTAACGTTTTGTTTGTTTGAATAAATAAATAAAATAACGAATGCTACTTATGTTACATAAAATAGAATTTAAATCAAATAGTTCTGTATTATTTAATTTAAGTTAATTTAATTTGATTTATATTATTTTATTAAATTTACTTTATTTTTAATTCTTTTAAACTGAATTTTAGGCAATTGTATCTACTTTAATTTAAATTAGCCTAATGTAATGTAAGTGATTTAAATTCTTCGAATTCATTTAGTTTTATTTAGTAAACAATGTTTTATTTTAATTTATTTTATTTTATTTTATTTCATTTTATGTAGACAATCAAACAATTATACTAGAAAGAGAAATAATTTAATATAAAATTTATGAAAAACTTTTTTCCACATTTAATTACGCTTAATTTAATTGTTTTACTTAATTTAGTTCAATTTAATTGAATCCAATCTGATTAAAATTGATTTAAACATTTAAATTAAACTATTTGAATTTATATTATTTAAAATAGTTTAATGTTATGTAGTTTAATTTAAATTGATTTTGATTAATTTCATTTAGCTTATTTCGATATCCTTTAAAATATGTTCTCTAATTTTAGCAATAGACAAATTTTGCCATCTACTTTGTTGATTTAAGTGAAAAAAATAATAATTAATTGAATAAATTTCTATAATTACCAGACCTTTATAATATTAATTTGTACTTTAGTTTAATTTACATATTTTTTATTTTTTACGAGGTGGCCATAAATTAACGCCTTCTTAAATTATTTCAAATTTCGATTTGCATTCGTACATTTGATCGATTGTTAAATTTAATTTATTTACTTTTTATTTTAAATTTATGTAGCATTAATAAATTACTTTTTGTGAATTTATAGAAATAAAACAAATAACAAATGCTATTTAAATTACATTATATTGCATTTAATCGAGTACTTTTATCTCATTTAGTTTAAATTAATTGAATAAAATTGTATAATTGTTTTTTTTTTTATTAAAAAAAATTATGAAACCTGTTTTATTATTAATTTGTACTTTACTTTGATTTACATATTATTTTAGATTTTTTTTTCATGAGATGACCATAAATTAACGCCTACTTAATTTATTCCAAATTTAGATTTCCATTGAGAAATATCATTTTTTTTATTATTATCCTAACGTTTCTGGTTTATTTTGATTGAATTGAAGAGACAGTCCAAACAAAAACTAGAACAAATTAAAACCTCGTAATCTGATGAGAATGAAAAACGATCAACAAATATTTGTATAGTATGTTTAAATGTAAATACATACATTGGAAACCAATCAAGAAATGACGTGATAGATATCATGCATGTCTTGAACAACAACAAATAAAAACTGGAACAATTATAATAAAATTAATAATTTATGAATATATGACACTCTTAATATAAGTGTAGACTTTATTTGGTTGTGATGTGTGATAAACAAACTAATAATTTCTTTTAAAATATGGATATATATAGCACTAATTAAATATTATAGATTATCAACACGAAAATCGGGCACAGACTTTAATTTAATATAAAATAAAACAAAACTTGGCGAAATTTCGAAATCGCCCTACCTATACTTTAAATAATCGAATTATCATGTTTTAGTTGTTTTGCAAAACAAAAAAAAAAAAAAACAAATAAACAAAAATGCTGATTTGTTATAAAGCACAGCAAATCTATTTTTGTAAAATGATTTAAAATAAATCGAGAACCGATTGATTAATTTTGGAAAGAGTGCTAATATTGTGGCTATTAAAAATATATTAATACTGAATTATACACTCAAAAAAAAAATTTTTTTTTAAGCAATTCAATATTAAATGACGATTTTATATGCTTTACAAATTACTAAAAATTCAAGATCAAAATTCAAGATCAAAATCTGAAATGTCTGTTGGATATTTCAGATTATAAAAAAAATGTTTTCCTATTTTGAAAAAATTCAAATTGATTTTTTTTTCAAAAATTTTAAAAATTGGAAAATATGATATTTAAAGATTTTTAAAATCTTGAAAAATTAAATTTAAATGTTTGCAAATTTTTAAATACACAGAAAAAAATTTCCATAGTTAAACTAAAGGTAAATTAAACATATTTTTATTGCAAAAAAAATTATTTGTTTGTAGTTAAATTTAATTATTTTTTGCGAAATTTTCCACAGCTCAATGAAAATTTCGTTTTTTTAAGTATGTCTCAAATATTTTAAGAACTAAACGTGAGTATAAAGTTCAATCACCGTACACATAAGTTCAATATGAACTAAAGCAAATGAAAATTTTCGTACGATTCCCAAAAATAGTAAGAATGAACTACTGTATGGTTAAAATGGTCATGATTTGGCGCCAATGATTTTCTTCTTTAATTTTAGTTAATTTCTTCTTCTATGAGAGGAACTAATTTCGAGAACTGCATTAAACGGGCATTAAATTTTCCTGATTTTAACAACGCTTTGTGAAAATCTAAAATTGTGGAGTAAAATTTAGTTCAATTTTCGTACAAGTTAGTTTATTCTTCCTATAAAATAGTTTACTTTGTTTTTCGGTGCAGTCAAAAACATCTATCGTAGATAATGCTTATTATTGATTCTATATTTCTTACAGTGTATGTGAGACAAATTTAAATTAATTAAATTCATTGTTAATGGATGTTAATTAATACAACGCTTGCTATTGATTGTAAGGGCAAAATCCCATCGATTAATTGTGGAAAATTTTCAAATAATGCAAGAGCTATCCTTTATTTCGATATTTTTTCTATTCAAAATAGAAGATTTTTTTTTAAACATCAATTAAATTATTGATTTATGTAAATTTACAATAAACCTTGTTAACTAATATTAACGAATTTATAACCACACAGTATATTCATTTAATGGCAGCTAGTTTGAAGAATGATGTATCACTTTGAGACGATCATAAACTATGATTGATAGTCCATTTTGAGAAAACTCAAAAATACCATATTAGCCCGGGACCATCATTTTAGCGTAGCATAGTGTAGTTAGCCATAGCTTCTTATTTCGTTTATTATTAAGCAATTAATTAGTAAATTTCCCAGACTAAGTAATTTAGACATTTGTAATTTATCTTCTTTACAAAAAAAAAAAAAAAAAAACAAAAACATGTAAATGATTCAATTGTAAATCGTAAACAAGTTGATTGATTGCTATACGAGTAGCTGTTTAAACGAAATTAAAATTCGTTTTAGCGTAACTAAGAAAACATCGTGCGATTTTTTCCAATTTCTTTAAATATAAAATTTCCC
Source organism: Haematobia irritans (assembly GCF_050003625.1). Classification (NCBI taxonomy): domain Eukaryota; kingdom Metazoa; phylum Arthropoda; class Insecta; order Diptera; family Muscidae; genus Haematobia; species Haematobia irritans. The sequence goes on from NC_134400.1 coordinate 50,260,411, forward strand.
ACGGACATAAGAGGAGGAACGAATGTTACGATCATTTAACTAATAAGGGATCTACTTCTTCAAGTGAAGTTGAAAACGGGTGCTACTCAGTGTTGGGAATCACCAAAGTGTACTACTGACGATATTACTCGCTTTTCTCGCTCTTTCTTCAATATTAAGCTTAAAATTTGGGAGCCACCTTCGTGCAATGGTTAACATGTCCGCCATGGTCATGGGTTCAATCCCTGTTTCGATCGAACACCAAAACCTTTTTCAGCGGTGGATTATTCTCTCTAAGTAATGCTGACGATATTTCCGAGTGTTTCAAAGCTTCTCTAAGTGATTACACTGAAAGGTTAAAATTCGTTCGCCCTTGTCATTGAGCTAAACATTAAATCGGGCAGCACGTAATGGCAAGAGAGAAGTTTACCACTGTGTTATCACAATGAACTGTATAGTCTAAGTGAACCTGAAAATAACGGGCAACCACTATACCTTTGCGCACTCATCAATTGGCATTTCAATACCTCCTAATGGGCTTAACCGTGGGAATTTTGCGTTCTTTGCAGTACATGGCCAATTCTGGCAGGATTTACCCCTACACCATTCTCTTTCGCCTATATCTCAGTTATCCGGAAGGCTCCCTGTATAATATATGTATATAAGTGTAGATGGGAATTTTCCCTTGACTGCTAAAGCCCCATCAACTGCGTATTCCACAGTTTGTTTTCTAAGAAAACCACAGCCTCAAAAAATCGCTTCTGTAACATATACCTCAAACACATTTTGCTTCAAGCATATATATTTTCAGGATTGGTTCAAACAAAATATTGTTTGTATTATTCAAACATATTATGTTTCACCTTAGGGCACACGCTGGTAGAAAAAAATGTTAATGAAATTTTCTTTGTGTGGATATATTTTTAAGGCGCCAATTGGTTACTTCCATTATTTTACTTGCAGCATACTCTCTAGGTCTCTGTTTCTGTTTACGAGTATGTTAATATGCTATTTCCAAATTAATATATGTTTGCATCTAAGCATATTATATTTACAAACAATTTATGTCCCAAACATAATATGTTCTAACATATTAACATATGTCCCAAACAAAATTTGAAATCCAAATATATAATTTTTACACCCAAACATACGAAAAACAGTCTTTTCGTCCGTGCAGAATGTTGTTTATAGCAACATTTCAAAGAAGAGGGGATAGAACTTCTTCGTCGGGAGTGCCTCTGTTCACATATCTTCGAAAAACCCCAAATCTCTTTTAAGGATATTTTATATAATTCTTTCTTTTGTTTTTGTCGTATAGACATAATAGTAGGCGATGCAATATTGAATTCGGGCTCAAATACAAGAGTAGCCTTATACTCGTGCAAATAGGGAAAAGTTCGAATTGAAAGCGATAATAATGTTGTCTGCAGTTTTCGAATATTTCGAAAAAAAATCAGCGAATGGCGTGCGTGTGTATCCAAGGCGCATTCAGTAAAGGCCGGTACTCTGTTCGGTTTTCGCCTTGAAACTCCATACAAAACTACAAAATGCGAAAAACTAGCGAAATTTTTCCATTTGTGGTACTTTGTTTTTTTCGAGTTGAAAAACTGACGTTTATAGCTGGCGCCGTTTACAATTCGAATTAAAAATTAATTTATTTATTAAAACTATTTGTGTGGGTTTATAGCGCAAACACGGATCATATTTTTGTTCCGAAAATATACAAAGGATCAAAGGAGTAGCAGATCAATTGTAATAAAAAAAAATAAAATGTTAATTTTGTAATAGCAAAATTTCAACCACCAATATCCAATGCAACCGACGACTGTCGGTGTTTGTTAGTATGAGTGTTGGTCTCTCGAAAACACCATAGTAAAGCAATCACACAAATTGGTTACCCATATCTCAGCAGTTTGGTATTCTCTTATTTGGTACTCTCTCAATTCTCTTGAGCTAATGCCAACTGCAGTGTTGCCAACTCCCCAAGGCCAAAAAGCACCAAAAATATATTATAAATTCTAACATACCACCTTCCACCACAAAATCGAAAATTAAATGCTCTACTAAAAAAAGCTTCCGAAGATGTACCTATTATAGAACTTTTGTGAATTGAATTTTAAGAAGTTAAGGTGGGTATTAAGATCGAGTTTAGCTGCTAAAATAGTCATTTTTTGACAATTACAATTTCTTTAATAATTCATTTTAAGGAATACAAACTTTGTGAAAATTTGCTTTTGGCTATTCCCCATCAAGTTATAATAAAATTTGCAGCAAATATGCATAATTTTATGCCTTTTTTACTGATATAGTTTTCACTTTAGCGACAAAACTCGAACTTAGTACTCACCATTATGAACCGCTATTCAAGTATACACTTTGATCAGTTTTAATGCTTTCGTCCAATTCATTTTGATCAGTGATGTTTTTCAACTTTCAAAATATTAATATATGGAAGGAGTCTATATTAATATAGGGAAGGAGTCTTATTTCAGTTGTGCGTGCTTTTGTGAATTTAATACAAACGTTTTTAATGACATCTTTACCAAATTCGAAAATTCGACACTCATCGCTCGACTTTCGTACAGAATACCCTAAATAACAATATTAATTAAAAAATAATCAATACCAACTTCATAACAATCAAATTCTACATTTGGCAATAAATTTGAGTTTCTTCGGCTCTTGAAAGTCTAATCAAAATTTTTGTATCAATTAAACTTAATACTGTTCAAAATAAAAAAAGCACCAAAAGCACTAAATGAAAATGCCAGAAAGCACCAAGTTGGTGCTTTTTTTGAAAAGGCCCCAAAAAGGCAATTTGGTACTTTTTAGAAATCAAAAAGCACTAAATTTGGTGCTAAAAGCACCAAATTGGCAACACTGGCCAACTGCTAGTAATTGTTGTTGTTGAGTGCAATCACACTTAAGTGCCAACCTCGTTTTTTGTTTACCGAGCGTTGTTACGATGTCGATTGGTTTAAGATTGCAAGACACTGCATACGAACATTGTTATATACTAGTGGTGTTTTTATTCTCGCATTTGTATCAATGTAAAAGATCGCATGGTAATTAGTGTCTTACTCACTTCCACCGACATTTTGTGGGTAAGATTGCGATACGAAAAAAAGCCACCGGTTGCAGTTCTCTGGTCAGTGTGCAGTGCACACTGACCTTCTTCTGGTTTCTTTATTGCAATTCCTGAAGCAGCAATTCAGGGAAATTGCGAAATATTGAAGAAAAATAAAAATACATATAGATCTCAAGATCGAAAAAACAGAAAAACAACAACAACAAAAACATAATATTTTAAATATAGATTATTTTATTGTCAGATACGCATCGAACTCCAAATTTTAAATGGACATTTTTTATCTCATTTGATTGTAAATTGGTAGGTACCTGAAATATGTGTAAAATTAATTACTTGGTATTTCTCGAGTATTTTGAAGATTAACTGAGTATTTTAAATTGTACCAAATAAGTCATTTTGGTACCATTGTACTTTGAGAAGTGGAATGTACCAACAATTGTACCATCTTTTAGAGTCCTGCAGCTGATTTCAATTTCTTAGTGTATCACACTCACAAGCAAACCAACCAATAAGAGAAATGGAATTTGACGGAAGGATTATGGGCAAGCATACACACAAACAAAACAACCAATAAGAGCAACTGAATTTGACAGAAGCAATTACGGCAAAGCACACATACAACTAATAGAAAATTGTTTATGTTTTACAGATTCTATTTTATAAGTGTACAAAGGGCGGTGTGTGCAAAAAAAATCTAATGCTTTTAAACTAACGGGACTTATCCAATTATATTCTGATCATAGATTTCATTGAAAATGACTAACGGAAATATATATGGGCCATTACTTTGGTTTGACAAAAAGGGCAGTAAAACATAAATCTGAACAGCTCTTGAACTTTATAGTAAATTATAATTTCTATAATATTTAGTAAATTTAATTTGTAATATTATTAACATTTTCTTCTACTCAATTATCTACTCAAATTTACAATTTCATATTGAAGACTTATGTGTTTTACTGTATGCAAAAGAGCTTGAAGATTTCAATTTCAACTTCTTATCTTAATCCTATATTTTTTGGTAAACAAAATTAAAATTCATATGCTTTGCAACCAGATTGAAGTAGAATTTCAAAGTCTTAAAATCAAATAAAATTATTATTTCAAACACATAAATATTAAATTCATATATGAATGCATACGTACCAAGTGTACGTGTATTTGAACAAAAGGAAGAAGAAAACAAGAGGCTTGATAAAACAAACAAAAATGTATTTTGAAATAAATTCGAATGTGTGTTACTCATACTCCCTTAAACCGTCAATAAATATGTCAAGGTCTGCTATTTCCAAAGTATAAACAAAACAAAGAAAATAATTAAATGAAATTTCTTAGAACACGTGCTTGAACAAATCTCGTCCATATGTTAGGCGATTTTCATGAGGCATGGCCGAACAGAATCAAATACAAATATGGGAAAACAAATAGAAACAGATGTGAATTAATCGCCAATAATAATCAGTTTTTTTTTTTTTTTTTTTTTTAATGAGAAAAACGGGAACATGTGAATTTAGAATCGCCCCAAAATAAATACATACTAGGCCATAAGGAATTCATTACTTACTTCGTAATCTAGTGGCTGTAATGTCATTATAATGCTGATCGTTGAATTGATTTTGCACAGTTAGCACTTCCATATTCTGCTGATCGTAACAGTTCTGATAATCAATATTAGAATTAGTCAAATTTAAAATGATGAAGGCAATCAGAATTGGTCACGTAGGCCGGACCCTGCTTCTTTCGCTTGACGATCAACAAAATGGGATGAATGGTGGTGGATCACAGACTCGCGCACGTGCACTAAGTTTTTTTTTATCACACAAAGCTTAGTTTTTGTTTTTTTTTTTTTTGTAATTAAAGCTTTTATGAATTTCTTAATTAATAATTTTTCTGTTTGTGGAAAACTACTAGGAGTTTTATCATAATTTTACATAAACATATAGAGATATATATATTTTTTCTTCCTTTAGGGTGGGGGAGAAAGCAATTTGGCAATGGTCTATGTTTATTTATCGTTTCATAGGCTTGGTGGTTTGGTTTTCTTGTTTTGTGTTTCAATTACATATAATTAAATAATGGCCACTTTATTCATGTAGTTATAATTAAGGCAAATTATTCTGATTATTATTTATAGTACTGTCATTAAATTATTCGTTTTTTGAATACAATAGAGTTTCATAGGGCAAGTTGAACTTTGAGTTGTGCTGTGGTTTCGTAGACACGCTCTCTGATATTCGGTGATTTCACTTCTAATGGAAATAATTTTTTATAGCAATTTTTCATAATCCGTAAGTGACACTAAGCTAAATTTCTTTTTGTTTTTTCTATGAGTAGATCTATCTTTGCTGTGGTTTGAGGGGGGAGGTGTTTAACAGAAAACGAACGTCTTCCTTTTCTTTTTAAATTCACCGCGTTTATAACGTATCACTGTGAATATCAGCAGTGTTTCAAAGCAACTAACTGGTAAACAGCTGTGTGTCAAGTCTTTTATACTCAACGGCCAACAAACAAAAACAACATTAGATGTATATGAGTGTGTGTGTGTATGTGTGTACCGCTAACAAGCAGACAGCGGCGTACGCGTTGGTTATTACTGATTGTTGTTTTGTAGAGTGGCTCTTGGGCGAGTATAGAGCAATTTTCAGTCCATATGCACTCGCGTGCGTATTGTCGGTTGCTTGAATGGATATTTCATCGTTCATTTGTATGTGTGTCACCGATTTATAGTCGACAAACAAGTAAACACAACAACAAAAATATGTATAGTTTCTCTACTCTCTGTCCCTCCATATGGTAGGGTTGTTTAACAATTGAAATGCTTACTGGAATCGGGATTGTATCGATGCTATATGATGGTAGGATTTTAAATAAAGAATCCTAGAGAAATGTATATTTCAGACATGACAGATGAATATTTTCTGTTACTGTGTGATGGCTTTATACTTGGCAGGAAAACTAGCCTAGAGCACTCCAACATTTCGGTTAGGTTAAGTATAGTGGCATCCAGATATTTCAGGCTCACTTAGACTATTGAATCCATAGTGATACCAAAGTTGTGAACTTCTTCCTTATCATTGAGTCCTGCCCTATTCTATGTTTTGCTCAATGACAAGGGACCTCCTTTTTATAGTCAAGTCCGAACGGCGATCCACATTGCGGTAAAACCACGTTGCAACACTCTCCAGCAATTAGGAGGGCAGGGCAATTAGACAACGTCCAGTGAGGCTGGAGGTACTATTGGACATACATTTTCCTGGAAATCAGACGAGTGAACCATATTGTGGTGGTGTCACAGAGGCTATCGAGGAAATTGTATTGGAATGTAGAATAAAATGGGTTTTAAATAGTTTTGGAGCTTTTAAATCTACGGATCTGACGCAATTACTCCGGCGGAGTTACAATAAGTGACTGACAGAATTACAACGTAGTTGCAGGCGATATATATATATATATATATATATATATATATATATATATATATAGATATATATATATATATATATATATATATATATATATAGGGTGTATCAACTTAGCAGATACATATTCCAGGAAAGTGGAGCGAAACAAAAGTCGTTTTCATACCTAAATCAGGAAAAGCCTCTCACTCGAGTGCGGAGGATTTCCGACCAATCAGCTAATCCTTATTCCTTCTTAAGACTCTGGAGAGGCTGATACATATTTAGCTTAGACGTAGCATTGACGTAAGATTGCTCTCGAAACGACAAGATGCTTACTCGAAGGGCAGATCTACTGAGACCGCATTGGATGAACTAGTCAACTTTATTGAAAGCTCACTATCAGCCAATGAATAAACAATTGTGGCTTTTCTAGACATCGAAGGGCCATTCAATAACGTCCATCAAAGCTCTGTATTAAATGGATTGACAACTCTAAATGCTGACCAAGGAATTTTTAGGCTGTTAACTTCTAACGAAGCGACGTATTTCAGTCACACCAGGACAAGCAAACATACAAAGATATATGAACAGAGGCACTCCCAAAGGAGGAGTTCTGTCACCTCTTCTTTTGAATGTTGCTATAAAAAACCGTCTGGTTTCCGTAGAAAAGGGAAGAATAATAGTGGTGGCATATGCCGATGATGTGGCTCTAGCAGTCGGTGGAAAATTCCCTTCCACAATTAGAGATATTATACAAAGAGCCCTCTGAATTACTGATAGGTGGGGGAGGGAAAATGGTCTAGGGATAAATCCTGCAAAGATAGAACAAGTCATGCAAACAACGCAAAATTCCCACCGTTAAGCCTATATCCCTAGGGGTATTGAAATCCCTATTGGTGAGTGTGCAAAATACCTGGGGGCTATTTTGGAAAAGGATGCTGAACTTTAAGCTTAATATTGAGGAAAGGGCGAGAAAAGCCGCGGTAGCTTTGTACTCGTGCCAAAAGGCAATAGAAACAAGTATAAACGGCCGTAAGTTCGGCCAGGCCGAATCTTATGTACGCTCCACCATGGATTGCGTAGAAACTTTTTTTCTAATTTGTGAGTTAGTCCATTTAGACAAAAAATGTATGTTTAGGTAAGTCTACAAATAATTACGAATCGATATGGACTTTTGCACGGTATGTAGGGAGCCAGAATTAAAATAAGGGGGTCGCTTATATGGGGGCTATATACAATTATTGATATGGACCAATTTTTGTGTGATTGGGGATCGATTTATCTGAGGGCTATATATAACTATACACAAATTTCAACTGACTCGGATGAAATTTGTTCCTCCAAGGGGCTCCAAAACCAAATCTCGGGATCGGATTAAATGGGGGCTATATATGATTATGGACTGATATGGACCACTTTTGGCATGGTTGTTAAATATCATATACTACCACCACGTACAAAATTTCAACCAGATCGAATGAATTTTGCTTCTCCAAAAGGCATCAGAGGTCAAATCTGGGGATCGGCTTATATGGGGGCTATATATAATTATGGTCTGATATGAACCAATTCCTGCATGGTTGTTGGATACCATCTACTAACATCACGTACAAAATTTCAACCGAATCGGATGAATTTTGCTCTTCCAAGGGGCTCCGGAGGTCAAATCTGGGGATCAGTCTATATGGGGCCTATATATAATTATTGACCGATTTCGACCAATTTTTGCATGGGTATTTGAGGCCATATATTAACACCACGTACTAAATTTCAATTGAATCAGATGAATTTTGGTCTTCCAAGAGGCTCCGGAGGTCAAATCTGGCGATCGGTTTATATGGGAGCTATATATAATTATGGACCGATGTGGACCAATTTTTGCATGGTGATTAGAGACTATATACTAACACCATGTACCAAATTTCAGCCGGATCGGATGAAATTTTCTTCTCTTAGAGGCCTCGCAAGCCAAATTGGGGGATCGGTTTATATGGGGGCTATATATAATTATGGACCGATTTGGACCAATTTTTGCATGGTTGTTAGAGACCATATACTAACACCATGTACCAAATTTCAGCCAGATCGGATGAAATTTGCTTCTCTTAGAGGCCTCGCAAGCCAAATTTGGGGGTCCGTTTATATGGGGGCTATACGTAAAAGTGGACCGATATGGCCCATTTGCAATACCATCCGACCTACATCAATAACAACTACTTGTGCAAAGTTTCAAGTCGATAGCTTGTTTCGTTCGGAAGTTAGCGTGATTTCAACAGACGGACGGACGGACGGACATGCTCAGATCGACTCAGAATTTCACCACGACCCAGAATATATATACTTTATGGGGTCTTAGAGCAATATTTCGATGTGTTACAAACGGAATGACAAAGTTAATATACCCCCCATCCTACGGTGGAGGGTATAAAAAGTGGGGACTAAAACCGAAAATTGTGATAAAGTTCAGCGTATGTGTATCTCAGGCGCATTCAGTAAGCCAAGAACAGATTCCCTTAATGTCATGCTGCATCTACTTCCTTTACACATGTTAGCCAAACAATCATCTACAGCAACGGCTTTAAATACGGTTGCGCGAGCTATCGCTGTGGTCGGCAAAAAGGTTCGGTCACAGTTCGGTCCTTGAAATAATGCCAGACGTAGCAAACATAGTGGATTGCACTCTGGCGAAACCAGTTTTCGACAAAAAGTTTGAAATATAATTCCCAACATTGAGGCGTGGTGCGCACAAACCCCTGGAATAAACGTTATCTAGATTTATACACCGATGACTCCAAATTGGATGGACAAGTTGGTTTTTAGTATATTCAAAAGACTTGAAACTTACATCATTGTAGCGCTGGAATTAAAATATACTCAGACAGTCAACCTGCAATAAAATCCTTGGATTCTGTGTTCCTTAACTCGAAAACGGCCCTCGACTGCCGCAAATCTTTCAACGAGATGACTGAGCAGTACAATATTCACCTAATATGGGTTCATACCCACGGGAACTGCGAAAGTTATGAGTAAGCAAGGCTAGGGGCTACTTTACATATTCTGCCTGTACACAGGAACATACCGGGGAACTGCGACGCGGATGAGTTAGCAAGGCTAGAAATTACCTTATTCCCTGAGAATACTATTATGATGGCAAATGTCCGATGGGAGAATTGCAGGTTTGCAACGGCACCAAGCAAATATGCGCCCATTTAAACTTAAACCGCACAGTACATATGCTATTGTTCTCAGATATCACTCCTGATATCTGCTATAACGGGTCGTTGCCTGATAGGCGAGTTTGCAAAAATTATTGGTATGAAGTTTAATGACTACTGTATGAGCTGCCATGATACGGATGAAAAGGAATCAATTAGATACCTCGTGTGTGAATATCCTGCATTTTGTGTAAGTCGTAAGCGAATTTTAGAAGCATACAGATTTAGATTACTTGCGGAAAATAAACGGGTGGGATCAATGGTAGAACCTAAAAGTGCTTATATGTAATAGGTACTTTTAGTATATGTGGTATCATAATGGACGAATACTTTTTGGTGTTTGGTTGAAACTGGGATTGAACCCATGACCTTTCGTATGCATGGCGGGCATGCTAAATAATCATTGCACCACAGTGAAGTTCTACAAACGACTGTCATCCACACGGGAATTACTTGGGTATTAGTCACTGATAGCTGGTATATTAACCTTCTTAACATTGTCGTCTAAAAAGTAAGTTAGTCCATATGGAGTCTTTGTGAGATAAGAAGAAAAACAGAATTTTTACTCAATACACAAGAATTTCCCCTATCCTTGTCCAAGACGCGCTCATGTGTGAATTTGCAATGTCGGAGTCTGAAACGAATATTAACTGTCTGGTCTATTCTTGATAGAGAAGGATCATTTTTGGGATAGAATGACTAAATAGGCTTTTAATTACGGCAAATATATACATTTTGTAAAAAAAAAAACACATTTTATGGGTAATAAAAGTTTGAACAACCTTTTGCAAATGTTGTTTTTATTTCGCGTGTAAATGTGGATCAAAATTCAATTTCAGAAAAGCTTGCATACATATTTTACGTAGAAGAAAACCAATCTAATGAATACATATTTTGTAGGTATTGATTAGGAATATTCGCTAGAACTGTTACATTATTCGAAAGATCATGACAAGGTATTGCTAAATGTACGCATCAATTGTGGAAATGATTCTATTCTCAAAACTTGGCAATCCTCTTGATGTTGACGATGAGAACACTAGTGTCGAGAAAATTTACATTGGATTTTGTTGATTGTGTGATGCTTGTTTTGATTTCATTTATTAGCTTCTTTTCTGTTTTTCTATAGATCAAGAAACTACTCGCACTCTCTTAAGCCCAAGAACGATGGATGACCGACCATCAAAACGATTGTTTTATTGACGGTCGGTTACACGTTCAGTATATTGGCGTGTTGTCCGATTGGCTCTGTGTCTGTCCTACGCTACGTCGTTTGTTTATTCGACCATTTAATTGTATACACAGATAAGTGTGTTTATTTTGAACACGAAAAAAATAGGCAGAGCGGAGAATAACAGCAAAATAAAATAAAAAGTCTAGATGGTTGCTTGTAAACAACAACGAAAAAAATGAACAAAAACCAAAAGCAACACCAACAACTACACTATCGACACAAAAACCAGTAGTTGTTTTTTCTGCATTTGAATAACAAATCGAATGAACAACGCCAACAAAAACAATAATATACAATGGGGGCAGCAAGCTTCAGCAATAATTGTTGGAAAACACAGTGCACAGTGTTGGAAGGGAAAAACAATGATTATTTTCTATAGCTACCACCATAGCTTTGGGGGCGGTATATTAACTTTGTCGTTCCATTTGTAAAGCATAGCAAATATTGGTGAAGTTATGAGTCGATATATTGGTGAAATCACGCTAATTTTCGAATGAATAAATGTAGTTGAAGCTCGGCTGTATGGACGATATATTGTCAGGCCTTTTCGTTATTCAGAATTCGATGGGAGAATTTCAAGGGTTGTAACGACACATGACAAGTGCTATGAGGACCACAGCCACTGCCGCTTTGGTGGTACTGATGGGAGTTGTCCCACTCGATTTACACGGAAGGAAGACGGCGTAACTGACACTTCTGAGACTTAAGAGCTTGAACACGCTGGAGAGAACAGCCTGCAGGCATACTCAGATTCTGGCCGGGCAGTATAGAGAGACGGACCATATGGCCACGGAGCATGTTTATCATAACAAACCGACATACATTATACCAAATATAGAGGAGTGGGAAGACAGGAGGATACCCTTCGGAACCCTGAACATGTATACGGACGGGTCAAAGATGGAGGAAGGAACGGGCAGCGGAATCTATTGCAGTGAATTAGAAATAAGGGAGTCTTACACGCTGGATAGTGATTTTCAGGCTGAGATTTCTGCGATCACAAAGGCTGCTGAGTCGCTGTTGATGAGGCCGTTATTCAGAAGCGATATCAGCTTCTTCATCGACAGTGAAGAAGCTATAAAGGCATTGTGCAGTGCTGACATAAGGTCTAAGGTAGTCAGCCGCTGTCGTAGAGAACTCAAGGTTCTCACTGAACAGCATAATATAACTCTGTGCTGGGTACCTGGGCACTATGGGATAATAGGAAATGAGGAAGCGGGTGTGCTAAGGAGGGCGCTCGTGGAACGAATAATGTCCACGCGGACGTTTTTACTTCACTGTCTTCTTATCATTACAGGATATAGGTAAAATATGACGAACTATGGCGAAGACGCTGGTTTTCTTCGGTTGGTTGCGAGCAAACCAAGTTGATATGGGACGAAAAGAAACGTAGGAACTGCGAAATTTTGATGTCGATGAACAGAGAAGAATTGCGGCCACTGATTGGTATCATAACAGGACATAACACACTTGCGAAACACATGGTAAGAATAGGACTTAAAGACGATGATATCTATAGATGGTACCTGGACCCGGAAGTTGCGGAGGACTCGTACCACTTCCTGCGCCAGTGTCCAGCTCTATCCTTTAGATGAAAGAAGATACTGGGCTCCTTTTTCTTTCAGGCTTTTACTGATCTGTGGTTGTTCTGAGATTTCTTTTAAAGATAACGAGCACGAGGAAGGTCTGTGACAAAGCGGACCGCATCGGAAGGAAGAAGATGGAAAGATCACATCGAGGAATCACAATAGACCAATACTGGTCTAAGTGGACATCAATTTCAACACAAAAATTGATGTCATCCTCTACAACCTAACCTAACGACACCAATTTAAACTTAAACCGCTCACTAGATATGCTAGTGTTCTCGAGACGTCAAATATAACTCCTGATAACGGGTCGCTGTCTGATAGGCGATTTTGCAAAAACTATTGACGCGAAGTATAATGACTATTGTATGAGCTGTCATGATGCGGAGGAAAAGGAATCAATTAAACACCTCTTGTGTGAGTGTCCTGCATTTTGTGTAAGGCGTAAGCAAATTTTAAGGGCATATATCTTTAGATTACTGGCGGACCTGGAAAACGTTAACTTAAGCAGTCTGCTAATGTTTTTGAAACAACCTGGTTGGTTCTACAGAAGGAAATAATTGGGAAGGTTCAGCATTAAAACTAGACGTGCCCATATGTAATAGGTACTTTTGGTTAATGTGGTATCACAATGGACTGAATAGTCTAAGTGAGCCTGAATCTTAATCGGCCCGCCACTTTAACCTAACCTAACCTTCGTTATTCAGAAAAAATACGTTAAATCCAACAGAAATTTAAAACATTAAACGTTGTTTTTGTATCGTACAACTGTAGTTGTAGTATTTTTTTTTAGTATACAACTGGATAAAATTAAGGTACGAAATACGTATTTAAACAATAATTTTACTTAAAATTTTAATTATACAGACTTAAGTATTTTTTTAATTCCACAATGTTTACGATTGCGACAAAACAATTTTCGATAAATCGCTACTTCCATAATGCACTTTCATCATACGCATTGGATTTTGATCCATTGCACAGTGGGCCAAATGACAGGTTTTTAACGCATTAAATCAACGGAAGCACCCAGAGCTCTGAAATTTTGTACATGTACCACTGGGGATAAGAATAAAGTATGATAAAAAATTTGGACCGATCCGCCCATTGCCACGCCCACTTTCAAATGATGGGCGTATTGCAACCCAAAGGAAGCGCCTAGAGCTCTGAATTTTTGTACATGTACCACTGGGGATGAGAATAAACTATGATAAAAAATTTTGGACCGATCCGCCCATTGACACGCCCACTTTGAGGAGCGTATTTCAACCCAAAGGAAGCGCCTAGAGCTCTGCAATTTTGTAATGTACCACTGGGTATGAGAATAAAGTATGATCAGCATTTCGGACCGATTCGGCCACTGCCACGCCCACTTTCTAATGGAGGATGTATCTCAACCATTTTTTGCATACACCAAATTAAATATATCAATACTCGTATGTAGTAACATTGCAAACTGAAAATCTTTAATGACTATTAATCAAGTTAAAATATCATGCATTTGGACGTTAATTGTCTGTTTCAGTATCAGCCTAACATGAAAAACAATTAGAACGGATGCTCACTGTTACTCCATCTTGATCACTACCTTAGAGTGTATATGATTTCAGCAATTTCAGTTCAATTCAATCTCTTAACATACACTCTCATTTTATACCATTATTTCTGCAACACTATGTAGAAATGCGAACATATTCATTACAAAATTTCCAGATTTTGCCAACCCTGTATGAGTTTGTAGAAAAAAAAAACATTTTTGTGTTCCCAGTCAAAAATTACATTTTGTTCTTGAAACATGTTTGTGGCATATTACTTCTGTACGTGTCACTACCTTAATACTCTGCTTTATGTAAGTCTATAATTAAATATTAGCTTTATGATTTAGCAAATTTTGTAACGGAACCTGTGTCGACGAATCAGTTACAGTAAGACACCCAGGACGACATTTAATTTTATATATCTATTATTAATGATATGGTAGATATTGCAGATTTACCCAAATTTCTCATTCGTTGCCATTGTTTTGGCCAGATGTTTCTACTAAACAAAGTAACGCTACTTCATTCTATTTCCCTGCACAATTATTTTACTCTTTTTCTTCAAGTTGTAATGGTAGACTTCTCTCTTTTTAATGTTTTTGCATTATTATTACAGCACTGGGAGTTGTTTTCTATCCAATATTTAATAATTTCTGCGGTTTGATTGTAACACTATAATTATAATGGGGTACCTTCATTAGCACTTATAAGCGGACAAATTTATGTTTACAAGAAAGACAACATCTCAACCTTTCTAACGCAACCTTATAACGTATAAAACTCTACCAATACGTTCCAATATAGTAAGTTCTACTCCAGACAACATGGCACATACATTATATTTAGCAAAGAAAAAATATGTTTTTTTCACACATTTTTCTTAAATAACCAAACAATATTTACAATCGCTGTAAATTTTTACTAAAAGTACATACCTTGACTTAAATTTTATATTTCAAATTAAGTTTATAATTTTAAAAACTGTTTTTGTTACCAGCAAAAGCTCTAAAGCACCTTGCTAAACTATGTATTCAAGAAAATATCAGTAACAAAGAGTTGCCACTTCGTCGGCCTGAAACCGTCAAACGGGTTGCCATATTGTTTTACCATTTTGGATTTGTTTTTGATAATGTGTTGTCAACTTTTTCGTACCACCAAATATTTAATTTTCACAAGTTCAAAAATTGATTTTATGCTTGAGATTTCGGTCATTTGGACCAATGTGCATTGGTTGAATTTGATGGCAATAAAAAGCGTTCATATTCACCCATCTTTTGTTTGCTTTGTCAATTCTTCTGTTGGTGAATGACAAGGAACATTATCCATAATCAACAAGCTTCCACTTGTTCGATTCAATTCAACTTAGAAAGAAAAGAAATCATTGCCCTCCAAAAACTGCTCAGCTCTGGAACAAACATTTTAAAAAGCTTTGAATATATCGGAATTCATCCATGAGTTCTTTCTGAAGGGCACGTCTTATTTCTGAAGGAGCACGTCTGCTTGGATTTTCATATAAGCAAGTGATTTATTCTTTTAGTACCAGACGAATAAGCACAAATGTGGGTAACTGCAACTCTCCCTTTCGATCCATAATTTGATATAGTCGCCTTGTAGGTCGACCCTCATACTTGACTTCTGTCACATCCTGAAGGCTTTTGCCTACATCCGATCCACTTGAAATTAGGTCCTTGCTGTGAGTTTCTGTTCTTTAAATTTGTCGAAATCGGTCAATAAATATTTATATGCCGTATATATTGTAGTCCCTAGAGTTTATACGACCATAGAATATTCGTAATAGGAGTGCCAGAAAAATTAAATGTAAAAAATACTAACTCCATTTATATACATTTATAAAAACCGGATTATCTTGATTGTGATTCGAATAAAGATAGAGGCGAACATGCGCCGCGAAAAGAAAAGAAATAAAATAGAAGGAACTTCTGCTATCCCTGAGAAATCAAGAGCAGCAACTGTAGGAAGAACAAGTAAGTAAAGTAGAAAGTCGGGCCGAGCCGACTATATCATACCCTAAACCACCCCTATTGAATTAGTAAACATAAGCATTTGTGGGGTAACCTTGGTATAGGTTTGAGCGATAAACCGCATTTCCATAGTTAAGAACATTAAGGGGTACATTTTTATGGGAGTTTTGGCACAATCTGAACAGAAATTTCTGAGATTATATAGTTGATTTTGCACCTACAGAGTTAGTATATAACTAAACTTGAGTCCATTATTAAAAAAGAGGAAATCCCTCCATTAATGTGGGTAATAAATCAAAATTCGAGAAAATCGGGCAATAGTATTATGTAAGAGTTACACATATGTCTAAATACGATCGGATAATACATACAAATTTGAAACTTGAGTAGCATTGGGTAATAAATAAGAGTATTATGACCAAATTTGGGAAAATCGAGCGATGTAAATATATGGGAGCTATATCTAAATCTGAACCGATTTAGGTGATATTTTGCAGGTGTAATTGAAACCACAGAAGGTGACCTTGTGCTTAATTTGAGTAGGATCAGTTAAGAAATGAGGCCTCTACGGTCAAACATAAGTTTATTAGGGGCAAATATTTCAAACTCGGGCGATACAATATATGGGAGCTATATCTAAATCTGAACCGATTTCGATTGCACACATAAAGGGTGGAAAATTAGATTCCTTTATGGCAAATTTGACGACGATCGGTGAGTAATAAAGCGCAACGTGACCCCATTTGTCGAAATAAGCCGATGCATATATAAGGGAGCTATATTTAAATTTGATCCGATTTCTTCCAAATTCAATAGCATTCGTCCTTGTACCCAAAAACACCCTGTACCAAATTTCATCTAAATCGGTTAATAATTGCGACCGGATTCCTGCGAACAACAAATACATGGACAGACGTACGGACACCAAGCGCTGATCGACTCAGGAGGTGATTCTGAGTCGATCGGTATATAAAGGGTGATTCTTTTGAGGTTAGGATTTTCATGCATTAGTATTTGACAGATCACGTGGGATTTCAGACATGGTGTCAAAGAGAAAGATGCTCAGTATGCTTTGACATTTCATCATGAATAGACTTACTAACGAGCAACGCTTGCAAATCATTGAATTTTATTACCAAAATCAGTGGCAGAAAATCCGCTTTTTTATCGACAAATTTTGTTCAGCGATGAGGCTCATTTCTGGTTGAATGGCTACGTAAATAAGCAAAATTGCCGCATTTGGAGTGAAGAGCAACCAGAAGCCGTTCAAGAACTGCCCATGCATCCCGAAAAATGCACTGTTTTGTGTGGTTTGTACGCTGGTGGAATCATTGGACCGTATTTTTTCAAAGATGCTGTTGGACGCAACGTTACGGTGAATGGCGATCGCTATCGTTCGATGCTAACAAACTTTTTGTTGCCAAAAATGGAAGAACTGAACTTGGTTGACATGTGGTTTCAACAAGATGGCGCTACATGCCACACAGCTCGCGATTCTATGGCCATTTTGAGGGAAAACTTCGGAGAACAATTCATCTCAAGAAATGGACCGGTAAGTTGGCCACCAAGATCATGCGATTTGACGCCTTTAGACTATTTTTTGTGGGGCTACGTCAAGTCTAAAGTCTACAGAAATAAGCCAGCAACTATTCCAGCTTTGGAAGACAACATTTCCGAAGAAATTCGGGCTATTCCGGCCGAAATGCTCGAAAAAGTTGCCCAAAATTGGACTTTCCGAATGGACCACCTAAGACGCAGCCGCGGTCAACATTTAAATGAAATTATCTTCAAAAAGTAAATGTCATGGACCAATCTAACGTTTCAAATAAAGAACCGATGAGATTTTGCAAATTTTATGCGTTTTTTTTTTAAAAAAAAGTTATCAAGCTCTTAACAAATCACCCTTTATTTGATGGGGTCTAAAATCAATATTTCTGGCAGGCACATTTTTTGGCAGATCAAGGTTAATCTACCCTGAACACTATGTGGTTTAGGGTATAAAATCACTAGAGGTCAGAAATCCTATAGGAAATTAATATAGTATCAGAGAAAACTAATAAATGGATCACAGTAATATACTCAACTGAAACGCCTGTTGCGCAAAAGAATGAGGAGGAAGCTACCGATAGATGAAGCTAAGATAAGATAAAATGAATATCGAAAAATTAATTGTTCAGTTGAAGAAAAATATAGGGCAAATTAAATGAAAGCAGCATGCGCTAGCAAAACTTGTAGTGGCTCATAACTTCAGTTCCCATAAAATCCAAACTCGTGCAAAAAGCAATTAATAAATTTTCGTCACTGGAAAAGAAACAAGAGCAGATGATGGTTTTGAACTTCAAATCTAAAACAAAAGACAAAATTTGGAAAAGCCGACTTTCAAGTTTTAAGAAATTTGGAAAAGTGTACTGCAGCAAAACCAGAATTCAGAAAAGCGACTATAGAGGGAACATCACCTTCCGCTGCAGCAAAATCCGCAAAAATCTCTTCCAATCGCACTAAAGTAATGCTTCGGAACAAACGGTGTAAATGGGTCGCAGTAATAATCTCAACTGAAACGACTCTTGCCCAAAACAACGAGGAGGAAGCTACAGATAAGAAGGACGAAAAATTAACTGGTCAGTTCGAGCAAAATATAGAGCAAATTAAATTAAAGCAGCCTTACAAAAAGTCTCCTGTTGCTTTGGAAGGATCTGGAGCTGATGCCAAAAATACTCTAGAGCAAAAGGAGCATGGAAATGGGAAAGTGCTAACATAATATGATGGTAAGACAAATTAACTGCTCGGGATGGGAGCTAACGTCTTCCATACACGGGGTCATGCGTTCAATCCTAGTTTCGTCCAAACACCAAAAGAGTTTTTCAGCGGTGGATTTCCCCTCTTACAAATGCTAGTGACATTTCTAAGTGTCCAAAAGTTTTTTTTTTATAATTTTTAATTAGCTTGATAACAATGCAGGCTGGTTCGGGATAGTCTTGTGAGATTAGTATTTGGCATTTTGTTTATAATAACTTAATGCCCAATAAGTTTGTATTAGAATTGTAATAATATGTAGAGATTCTCTGATCAGTTTCACTGTATTGTGGAGCGCCCGGCTATAAAAAGGCGGTCCATAGTCATTGAGCTGAAACGTATAATCGGGCAGCACTTAGTGAAAATAGAGAAGTTCAGCACTGTGGTATAATAATGGACTGAATAGTCTAAGTGAGCCTGAAAAGCCTGGCTGCACTATATCTAACTAAACCTAACAGTTAAGTTAAGAGGTCGTGCAAAATATAGAACAGATTAAATTAAAGCAGTCTCACAAGAAGTCTCTTTTTATGGCATCCAGAGGACAAGATCTGGAGCTGGGCCAAAAGTATTCTAAAGCAAAAGGAACAAGAGCATCCCAGCAAAAAAAGAGCTTCCAAAAAAGTAGTTTGGATCCCCAATCTGTGATCCGGAAGTAGTGCAAACTTGGATCATCTCCAATGAATTTTACATGGGCTTGTCATAGGACGGAAGTACTCCCTTTTTGGATCCTTTGCATTGCTTTAGAAGTTGTGCCCTGGAAGTTTATTTGAATGAAGAAATTTAAAAAGCGAAAAAATTTTTTTTCAACCAATTTCACTTTTTTTCATCAATATGTTTTATTACACAATTATTTTCCTATTATCTAATTTTTACAATTTGAAAAACTTTTTCGCTCCGACCAGGGGTTGAACCTGGGTTTGCTGGCACCATAACAGAACGCCTTAGCACACTCAGCCACAAACGCCATTAAACATAAAGCGTCGAAAGGTAAATGCAAATGTTTGTGATGTGATCGTAATACGACACCAAGGAATAACATTCTAGTTGCTTCTCGAGATGTTCTTTATTAGTATCAACAAAAAAAAATAAGAAACGCAAAATAAGAAACCAGCGGCAATTTTTTTATCAAATATTTTTCTAAAAAATTATTTTTTATGTCATGCATCGTTTTTATACCCTTCACCACTACTGTGGTACAGGGTATAATAAGTTTGTGCATTTGTATGTAACGCCAAGAAGGAGTAATCATAGACCAACCTTTTAGTATACGGATCGGCTTAGAATTAAATTCTGAGTCGATTTAGCGATGTCCGTCTGTCTGTCTGTCCGTCTGTCTGTCCGTCTGTCTGTCCGTCTGTCTGTCCGTCTGTCTGTCTGTCTGTCTGTCTGTCTGTTGATGTATTTTTGTGTGCAAAGTACAGCTCGCAGTTTTAGTCCGATTGTCCTAAAATTTGGTATAGGGTCCTGTTTCGGCTCAAAGACGATCCCTATTGATTTTGGAAAAAATCGGTTCAGATTTAGATATAGCTGCCATATATATTTTTCACCGATCTGGTCATAATTGGCGTGTATATCAACCGATCTTCCTCAAATTCCGTACATACGAATATTTTATGAGTCTCGAAAAACTTGCAAAATATCAGCAAAATCGGTCCAGATTTAGATATAGCTCCCATATATAGCTTTCGCCCGATTTACACTCATTTGCCCACAGAGGCCAATTTTTTGCACCGATTTAGTTGAAATTTTGCATAGGGAGTAGAATTAGCGTTGTAACTATGCATGCCAAATTTGCTTGAAATCAGTTCAGATTTGGATATATCTCCCATATAAAGCTTTCGCCCGATTTACACTCATATGACCACAGAGGCCAATTTTTAACTCCGATTTAGTTGAAATTTTGCACAGGGAGTAGAATTAGCATTGTAGCTATGCGTGCCAAATTTGGTTGAAATCGGTTCAGATTTAGATATAGCTCCCATATATATGTTTTTTTTGATTTCGACAAAAATGGTCAAAATACCAACATTTTCCTTGTAAAATCGGCACTGCTTAGTCGAAAAGTTGTAAAAATTACTCTAATTTTCCTAAACTTCTAATACATATATATCGAGCGATAAATCATAAATAAACTTTTTCGAAGTTTCCTTAAAATTGCTTCAGATTTAAACGTTTCCCATATTTATACCCTTCACCACTACTGTGGTACAGGGTATAATAAGTTTGTGCATTTGTATGTAACGCCAAGAAGGAGTAATCATAGACCAACCTTTTAGTATACGGATCGGCTTAGAATTAAATTCTGAGTCGATTTAGCGATGTCCGTCTGTCTGTCTGTCCGTCTGTCTGTCCGTCTGTCTGTCTGTCTGTTGATGTATTTTTGTGTGCAAAGTACAGCTCGCAGTTTTAGTCCGATTGTCCTAAAATTTGGTATAGGGTCCTGTTTCGGCTCAAAGACGATCCCTATTGATTTTGGAAAAAAATCGGTTCAGATTTAGATATAGCTGCCATATATATTTTTCACCGATCTGGTCATAATTGGCGTGTATATCAACCGATCTTCCTCAAATTCCGTACATACGAATATTTTATGAGTCTCGAAAAACTTGCAAAATATCAGCAAAATCGGTCCAGATTTAGATATAGCTCCCATATATAGCTTTCGCCCGATTTACACTCATTTGCCCACAGAGGCCAATTTTTTGCACCGATTTAGTTGAAATTTTGCATAGGGAGTAGAATTAGCGTTGTAACTATGCATGCCAAATTTGCTTGAAATCGGTTCAGATTTGGATATATCTCCCATATAAAGCTTTCGCCCGATTTACACTCATATGACCACAGAGGCCAATTTTTAACTCCGATTTAGTTGAAATTTTGCACAGGGAGTAGAATTAGCATTGTAGCTATGCGTGCCAAATTTGGTTGAAATCGGTTCAGATTTAGATATAGCTCCCATATATATGTTTTTTTTGATTTCGACAAAAATGGTCAAAATACCAACATTTTCCTTGTAAAATCGGCACTGCTTAGTCGAAAAGTTGTAAAAATTACTCTAATTTTCCTAAACTTCTAATACATATATATCGAGCGATAAATCATAAATAAACTTTTTCGAAGTTTCCTTAAAATTGCTTCAGATTTAAACGTTTCCCATATTTTTTTTTACTAACATTGTGTTCCACCCTAGTGCATTAGCCGACTTAAATTTTGAGTCTATAGATTTTGTAGTAGTCTATCAAATTCTTCCAGATCGAGTGATATTTAAATGTATGTATTTGGGACAAACCTTTATATATAGCCCCCAACACATTTGACGGATGTGATATGGTATCGAAAATTTAGATCTACATAGTGGTGCAGGGTATAATATAGTCGGCCCCGCCCGACTTTAGACTTTCCTTACTGGTTATTTTTTATTTTCGGCATATATTTTCATATAAATATATTTTTTCCATTAAAAATCAACAAAAGAATTAAAAATTCTCGTAATTTGCAAAACCTTCTCAAAAGAACTTCCATGGAAGCGAAAAAGTCAAACGGCACAGGTTCAAATCCCAGCGGGGATGAAATTTATTTATTTTTATTATTTTTTACTTTTTTTTATTAATTGCTATTTTTTTAATTTTTTATTAGTTTTCTACTTTTTTGTAAAATTTAATTATACAAAATTTGCACTTAAAATAGCCTGATTGCGTTCTTTCTAATACTTGTCCACAAGGACTGCATCGGAAGTAGAAAAAAAATCATTGGGGGATCCCAAAATGCGCTTTAGAAGAATTTTTTGTGGACTTGTCCAAAAGGACTGCATCGGAAGTTGAAAAACTCGATGGGGGATTCTGGGATGGGCTTTGAACGAAATGTTTGTGGAACAACTTCCAATTTTTTTGCTGGGATGTGATAGTCTTAAAATCTTCAACGGGAACCAAACAAAATCCAAACTCGTGCGGATGGTATTACAAATATATCGGCTATATCGGACCACTTTTAGGTGTAGTCCCCATATGACCCGAGCCCCGCATTTGGCTTCCGGTGCTTCTTGGAGGTTCACATTTCGTCCATATAACCATACAAAAAATTGAGCCATATCGGTCTATAATTATATATAGTCCCCATTTACACCAGTCCCCAGATTTGCCTTTCCGGCCCTCATGGAGGATTACATTTCATCCTATTCGGTTTAAATTTTTTCAGCACTGTGTTCCAAAGGCACAACTTTAAAAGCACTTTCAAAAATGTTATCCCAAAGGTGTTCTTTATTTTAACTACACAGGAAGTTATTTTCATTCAATTTTTAATAACTCGTTTTTTTCATATTTTTAAACCATATAGTGGTCAGGGTATAATAACATTGATCGGCCAAAAAATGTGCCTACCAGAAATATTGATTTTAGACCCCATAAAATAAACACCGATCGACTCAAAATACCTCCTCAGTCGATCTAGCCTTGGTGTTCGTACACGGATGAAAAAGACTGTTTTTCATATGTTTGGCTATAAACATTATATGTTTGGAACACAAATTTTTAAACACAATATTTTTGAGTGCAAGCATATAATGTTCATAAACTAGCATAACATGTTTGGGACATATATGTTAATATGTTAGAACATATTATGTTTGGGACATAAAATGTTTGTAAATATAATATGCTTGGATGTAAACATATATTAATTTAGAAATAGCCTATAAACATATATGTGTTTAGTAGCTTGGAGCGTTATTTAACAGGGAGCGATATTGAATTAAGTTGGTGGTTGTTGCTTGTTATTACAAAATTAACATTTTATTTTTCCTTGGGCAATTGATCTGCTACTTCTTTGATCCTTACAAACTGTGTGGTCCGCTGTTCGAATCCTCGTCCAGCAAAAGGTAAAATTAAAATAAAAAAAATCATACAATTGAATAATTTCTTCTACAATGTTTGTATTACAGAAAAAGTTGCTAAGAACTAAAAAATCTCGTGGAAGTGAGAAAGATGTGGGGGAATATACAATTGGGCAGAAACAAAATTTTGAGCATTCAGGTCGAAAACCTATGTTGTTAGCACCTATATTACCTGTTTATTTTCATAATTCATTATGATTGTAAATATATAAATAAATAAATAAAATTTTGAGCACAATATTGTTTGGGAGAATTTTTTTTAAGCATATAATATTTTTGGGTGCAAAATGCTTCCAAACATATTATATGTTCACATAATAACATATTGTTTTTTGGAAGACAACATTATTGAATTTGGATGCAAAAATACAAAATGTTTGGAACTTAGACTACCCAAACATATATTGTTTAGACCAATATGCTTTCAAACATATTATATATTGGAAGAGATCAAACATATAAATGTTTGGGCAATACCCAAAAATGTATATGCTTGAAGCAAAATATGTTTGGGAGTATATGTTACAGAAGCGATTTTTTGTGAGCGTGTACGTCTGTCCATATGTTTGTTGTTCGCAGGATTCCGGTCGCAATTATTAACCGATTTTGAAGAAATTTGGTACACTGCCTTTTATTGGCACGGACGAACGCTATTGAATTTGCATCAAATTTAGATATAGTTCCTATATATATGTATCACCCGATTTCGGTAAATGGGGTTAGATTGCACTCATTTACTAACCGATCGCCGTCAAATTTACCACAATGTAATCTAATATACCACCCTTTAGGTGTGCCAAATTTCATCGAAATCGGTTCAGATTTAGATATAGCTCCCATATATATGTATCGCCCGATTTACCCAAATTTGTCATTTTTATCAACCGATCTTACTCAAAGTTGGCTAAATCTAACTGTCTATAGTATTTACCATATGTGCAAAAAATTATCGCTATCGGTTTAGATTTAGCTTAGTTTGTGAGATAGAGCGTCTTTTGTGAAGCAACTTTTGTGAAAAAAATGGAAAAACAGGAATTTCGTGTTTTGATAAAATATTGTTTTCTGAAGGGAAAAAATACGGTGGAAGCAAAAACTTGACTTGATAATGAGTTTCCGGACTCTGCCCCAGGGAAATCAACAATAATTGATTGGTATGCAAAATTCAAGCGTGGTGAAATGAGCGCGGAGGACGGTGAACGCAGTGGACGCCCGAAAGAGGTGGTTACCAACGAAAACATAAAAAAAATCCACAAAATGATTTTGAATGACCGTAAAATGAAGTTGATCGAGATAGCAGAGGCCTTAAAGATATCAAAGGAACGTGTTGGTCATATCATTCAGCAATATTTGGATATGCTGAAGCTCTGTGCAAAATGGGTGCCGCGCGAGCTCACATTTGACCAAAAACAACAACGTGTTGATGATTCTGAGCGGTGTTTGCAGCTGTTAACTCGTAATACACCCGAGTTTTTC
Source organism: Haematobia irritans (assembly GCF_050003625.1). Classification (NCBI taxonomy): domain Eukaryota; kingdom Metazoa; phylum Arthropoda; class Insecta; order Diptera; family Muscidae; genus Haematobia; species Haematobia irritans. The sequence continues at coordinate 50,285,597 of NC_134400.1, forward strand.
CGTCAATATGTGACAATGGATGAAACATGGCTCCATCACTACACTTCTGAGTCCAATCGACAGTCGGCTGAGTGGACAGCGACCGGTGAACCGTCTCCGAAGCGTGGAAAGACTCAAAAGTCCGCTGGCAAAGTAATGGTCTCTGTTTTTTGGGATGCACATGGAATAATTTTTATCGATTATCTTGAGAAGGGAAAAGCCATCAACAGCGACTATTATATGGCGTTATTGGGGCGTTTGAAGGTCGAAATCGCGGCAAAACGGCCCCATATGAAGAAGAAAAAAGTGTTGTTCCACCAAGACAACGCACCGTGCCACAAGTCATTGAGAACGATGGCAAAAATTCATGAATTTTTCTTGTTCTCAGACCTCAAAAGGATGCTCGCAGGGAAAAAATTTGGCTGCAATGAAGAGGTGATCGCCGAAACTGAGGTCTATCTTGAGGCAAAACCGAAGGAGTACTACCAAAATGGTATCAAAAAATTGGAAGGTCGTTATAATCGTTGTATCGCTCTTGAAGGGAACTATGTTGAATAATTTTGACAAAAAATGTGTTTTTCTTTGTTAGACTGGGGACATGGAAGTTGATTCAGATTTAAATAGAGCTCCCATGTATATGCATTGTCCGATTTTCCAAAATTTGGTCATAATAGACTTTTTTATTAATCGATCTTACTCAAATTTAGCACAAAACAACCTTCTGTGATATCAACCAAACCTGCAAAATATCCTCCAAATCGGTTCACATTTAGATATAGCTCCCATATATATATGTAGCGCCCGATTTTCAAAAATTTACCTCTAATAACCTTATTTTTGACCATGTGACCTCATTTATTAACCGATCTTACTCAGTACAAGGTAATCTCATGTAATAAAAACCGAACCTGCAAAATATAATCCAAATCAGTTCATATTTAGATATAGCTCCCATATATATATGTGCATTGCTCGATTTTTCGCAAATTTGACTATAAGACTCTTATTTATTAACCAATGTTACTTATATTTCAAATATTGAAGTATTAGCCGCTCGTAGTTAGACTTGCATGTAGCTCTTACTTAAATATATTTCCTTACTTAAGTATATTTCCCAAGTTTCACAAATTTGGATTTATTACCCACACTAACCCACGATTTCCTCTTTTTTTGTTAAATAATGGCATCTCAGTAGATATATAGCTATAGCTCTTCATATTAGACCATTGGCGTAGCTAGGGGGGTGCTGGGGGGGGCTATGCCCCCCCCAGAATAATCAAAGCTACAGTTGTTTTATATTTTAATTCAAGCTTTGCGATGTGTTTAATCCAATTAAGATTGTGGCAGAGAGAGTATGTTAAGCATATTTTTTAGTATTGATATTTACATTACAACTAAAAACACGTAATAAAAACACTAAAAGGAAACTTGAGACGCACATTTTCAAAAATAGTCAATTTATAACTACGTTGATTAAAATCATAAATCGTCACATGCCCAATTTACCATCTAAAATCGTCAAAATCACGAAAAATCCACAGAGTTGGCACCGCTGCTCTCAACAGTTGCTTCGTTGTATTCTGTTCTCACAGAATTTTTAAAAACTAATCGAAGATAGACGTTTTATAATATTCAATTTATTTTTTGCCTTTTATTTAATTTTTTTATTCTTAGTATTTTTTATACACGATGAATATGTTAAGTTTATGTTTTGCTTTATGATTTCTAGTCCTGTTTTAAAACACACATTTTAAATAAAATATTTTTCAAACACATACTTAAAGCAATGCTTTTATTTTTTGTTATATTAAATAATGGTAAGTTGCTATTTGATTATTTATAGCGGTGTCGTGGAACCGGCTCCCACACACAATAAAATATTTTTTGTCTTCAACCATGAAATTAATTGATCTAATTAATTATACCCTTCACCACTACTGTAGTACAGGGTATAATAAGTTTGTGCATTTGTATATAACGCCAAGAAATAGTGGTCATAAACCCATCTTTTAGTATACCGATCGGGTAAGAATTAAAATCTGAGTCGATTTAGCGATGTCCGTCTGTCCGTCCGTCTGTCTGTATATGTAATTTTGTGCACAAAGTACAGCTCGCAATTTAAGTCCGATCGTCCTCAAATTTGGCATAGGGCCGTTTCTTGAGACAGAGACAATTGCTATTGGTTTTGGAAAAAAATCGGTTCAGATTTAGATATAGCTGCCATATATAATTATCTACGATGTGTTCATAGTTAGCGTGTTTATCAACCGATTTTCTTGAAATACTGTACATCCAAATATTTAATGAATCTCGCAAATCTTGCAAAATATCAGCCAAATCGGTTCAGATTTAGATATAGCTACCATATATATCTTTCGTCCGATTTAGACTCATATGACCACAGAGCCCAAAGTTTACTACCGATCTTCATGAAATTTTGCACAGAGGGTAGAATTGGCATTCTACCAATGCTTGGTACACTTGATTGAAATCGGTTCACATTTAGATATAGCTCCCATATATATCTTTCGTCCGATTTGAACTTATATGGCCTCAAAATCCAGGGTTTTGCCGTGATTTGCTTCAAATTTCGTACAAGGAGTACGTTTAGTAGTATAGGTAATTGTGCCAAATTTGGTTGAAATCGATTCAGATTTAGATATGGCTCCCATATATATCTCCCGTCCGATTTGCACTCATATGACCAGGGGCCCAAAGTTATACTCCCATTTACGTGAAATTTCGCATAGATAGCAGAATTATTATTCTAACTATGCATGCCAAATTAAGTCAAAATTGGTTCAGGTTGTATATAGCTCCCATATATACGTACACCAGAGTTGGGGAAATATGGTCGACTGTTTAATATTTTAGACCCATTTTCAATGGGATTTTCCTCCAATTGACTGGATAGTTTCCACAGAGAATACAAATATGGCCAAAATTCTCACAGTTTACACAAAATTCTGTGATGATTTCCCCATATCTTAGCCATATCCTACACACTGCAATGCCAAAATTTCCACAGAACGGATGAGTTTTAAATAAGGCTCCAAGTCGCCCTACACATATCTTGGCGAGATCTAACCAATATCCTTGTAAAATCGCCACTGCTGAGTAGCAAAAATTGCAAATATTACTCTAATTGTCCTATATCTCGAATACATATGTATCGCCTGAAAAATCATAAATCTCTTTTGTACAATTGCATTAAAATTTCTCTCGCTTCATATTTCCCATATTTTTTACTAACATTGTGTATCATCCCAGGGCGTTAGCCGATTTAAATTTTAATTCTAGAGTTTTTGTAGAAGTACAAAAAATTGTTTCCATTAAAAGTATTTGTATCTGGAAATGCAAACCTTTATATAGCTCCCAGCAAATTTTAAGTAGTTGAGATGGTAACACAAATGTTTGTCTACATAGTGTTGAAGGGTATAATATAGTCGGTTCCGCCCGACTTTAGACTTTACTTACTTGTTTTTAATTGAAATGTATTCAATAAAAAAAAATGATAGTATCAATCATCAAAGTCAATTAAAAAATTAATTGATACAACTAATTTTTGTGATTGAGTTTTTTTTTGTTTTTGATTGATTTTGCTGCATATTGCCTTTAACACCGCAATAAAATTGAGGATGTATAGTTTTATCAATAGGCGTAATTTATCGCTTCGGAAATTTCGACAAAATTTTGAAGGGTGTCTGGGGGGGGCATAGCCCCCCCCAGAGAAAATTTCTAGCTCCGCCAATGTATTAGACATTTCTGTTCAGATTGTGATAAAAACGGAAATGCGGTTTATCACCCAAACCTATACCATCGACCCCACAAATAATGTTTACTAATTCAATAGGGGTGGTTTAGGGTATATATAGTCGGCCCCGCCCGACTTTCTGCTTTACTCACTTGTTAATGGTTAATTTTAATTTTTTGTATCTCAAATATGTTAAAAACAGATAACGAATTAATAAAATGGTACAAATTATTAAAATTTAAAATCCAGTCTAGAAAATTTGAGGTCAAACGTTTCAGACAAGCATTATAAAACATTAAAAACCATAAAAAAAATTATAAAAATTATTTATTTGGCAAAATATAACAAAATTTTTTAATTCACATCCAATACACTGACTTCGAATCACACCTTAAGAAGTAACGCAAATTCAGTGAAACGGCTGTTGAAATGGTGGACATCCGTCCTGTGACAAGTCCATGTTAAATTCATCGCTTCTGCGCCAATTTTGCACCACTTCCGGATCCAAAAAGAACATTTTCATTACTCTTTTGTTGACGTTTTTTTGTTGGGAAGTAGAACTTTGTCCGAAGGGTATATACGATTCGTTCTGGTCCAACATTCAGCCGTATATATTTGTGTGTGTGTGTTTTTTAATTCTTCGCTGCTGTAACCGGGCCTTATGTGTGAGTGATTGTAACAAGCATAACACAGTTAGATGCAAAATAGAGAATATTTGTTGCTGTTGTGGCAATTGAAGAAAAGCTCTCAATAAATTAACACTTTATTGTAATTATGTATGCGCGAGTGTGTATATGCTATCAAGCGTACATATGGATGTGTGCAGCTATAGCAGCGAGATCACTATCATCATTATATACACTGAAAATAATGCTTGTACACTTCCACAGTCTTTATGTTTACACTAATAACTTTGGTATTGATTCTGAACCAAAGAATAGCAGAATTGAGTGCGTGGAAGCGCAATCTAGGAGTATTTAGGTCCATGAAGTGTAGAGCTTAATGTAGGTATATATCGGTCCATGTTTTAATGTAGCCCTCATATAGACCGATCTCCCGATTTGATTTCTTGAGGGAATGGAAGCCGCAATTTCCATCCCATTGCCTTGTGATTTAATATCTAGAAGTATTTAGAGTTTATAGAGAATTGTACCAAATTTGGTATATATCAGTCCATGTTTTGATGTAGGCCCCATACAGACCGATCTTCCGATTTGACTTCTTGGGGGAATGGAAGACGAAATTTTCTTCCGATTTGTTTGATATCTAGGGATATTATAGGTTCATAAAGTGCTGTGCCATATTTGCTCTATATCGGTCCATACTTTGATACAGACCTATTAAATATCGATCTTCCATTTTGACTTCTTTAGGGAGTGGAAGCCGAATTTTTCTTCCGATTTACTTGAAATTTGAAATTCAGAGATTTTGAGTATATATCGGTCTACACACAAAGAAAATTTCATTAAAATTGAGCTAATGAAAATTTTTCATTGATTTAATGAAACAATTTCATTAGGACCATGATAATAATAACGTAAAATTTCTTTATATCAACGGATTTGTTTCATTAGCTCAATTTTAATGAACCATTTCGTTAATATAACAAAGTTTTTTCTATCAGTGTATGTTTTGGTAAATAAAAAATCATAAAAAACTTTTTGTAAAATATCACATTATTTTTAAATTCGCACCCAAAACACTAAATTCGCATTACATTTTAAAAAGTGAAGGAATTTCAGTACAACAGCTGTTGAAATGGTGGATCTTTCCAAAAATAGGGTTTTTACAATTTTTTTGGAGATGCTTTTTTGCTGAGCAGTTCAACAGAGTTTTTTGAATTACGGATTCTCTTGGAGGAGCATATTTGATTATATTGATTATGCCTTGCAACAACCATGGACCCAAATTGGTCCATAATTGTATATAGCCTCCATTTAAACCAATCGTCAGATTTGATTTATTGAACCTCTCCATTCGACGCGGTTAAAATTTGGTACGTTGGTATTCTAACAACCATGCCAAATTGGTCCCTATCGGCCCATAATTACATTTTCCCCATATAAACCCAACCCCAGATATTACTTCATTCGATCCGGATGAAATGAAATACGATGTCAGTATATGCCTCCACAAAAAAAAAAATAATAATTTTTGGATTCAATCACGAAATTGATCCAATTAATTTTTAATTGAAATGTCTTAAATCACATAAATGTAGTTTCAATCACCGAAGTCAATTAAAGCATTAATTGATCAAGGGAGCCACCGTGGTGCAATGGTTAGCATGCCCGCCTTGCATACACAAGGTCGTGGGTTCGATTCCTGCTACGACCGAACACCAAAAAGTTTTTCAGCGGGTGATTATCCCACCTCAGTAATGCTGGTGACATTTCTGAGGGTTACAAAGCTTCTCTAAGTGGTTTCACTGGAAAGTTGAACGCCGTTCGGACTCGGCTATAAAAAGGAGGTCCCTTGTCATTGAGCTTAACATGGAATCGGGCAGCACTCTGTGATAAGAGAGAAGTTCACCGCTGTGGTATCACAATGGACTGAATAGTCCAAGTGAGCCTGATACATCGGGCTGCCACATAACCTAACCTAACCTAACCATTAATGATCAAATCAATTCAATCAATTTTGTGATTGATTTATTTTAATTAAAAGAATCAATAAAATATTTAATTGGTAACATTTTGGTGAAAATTGTTTCTGTGTTCTAAAACCCATGCATTATATGGAACCGAATCTTATAAACTGGCCCAGAACTAAAGGGGTTTGTGTTTTTTCTGCTTTTTCATCTAGCATATGGAATATGATCGTCTCAAACATGCTTCAAGAGCACAATATTATATTTGATTGGTGAACATATAACATGTTTTTCTCGGATATTATGTATCTAATTTCGGCAAGCATTTTATGCTTGACGAGAAAACAACATTTTTCGGTAAAAATGCTCCATGTTCCAAAAATAATATTTTGCTCTTGAAAATTATTTTAGGTGACCATATTCTTGTTTTGCGTGTTATTCCATATGCACAATTTAGAATATATATCGCTAAAATGTTTACTTTTCGGCAAGTATGTTTATGTTTGGCGAGAAAATAACATCTTTGCGCCAACAATTTTCCCCATCCAAAAATAACATTATGTGTTTATATCTTTTTGGAGGTGATCGTATTGTGATGGTAAGTCATTATTCGCAAGTAAACAGTAATGATAAGGGTATGACACAAATGCTCTTGTTAATCTTCCTAGAGCTATAAAGATCGGGTGAAAATAAAATCGGGCATTATTATAGCGGAAAGCAACTGGAAAGAAGTACGGTCATAGCGACATCAATTCAATGGGTGATCCGGCATAGGTACCCAGGAAAACTTAGAAGAAAGAAAAGAAAGAACATTATTCATTACCGAATAATTTTGGAGATGACATAGTTCAAAACTGGAAAGCAATTACTATTAAGGTGAAAACAGCTACTTTTACTAGAAAAGTACACCCAAAGAAAAAATACTTAACTTCGGAATCAACCATACGGGAAATTGGTGCAAATTGCCACTGACGGACCTATCACAGAACTGGTACCGGTGCCCAAATTTTTTAACAGTCGTAATTTATTGATTTCCGTACTCGCTTCTTATTGAACTCTTATTGGATATACACATTTACTGAAATAATATTATCAAAATAACCTATTGTTCGACATACTTCAGAAGTTTTTTTTATTTTGGGTGCGATTCGGATGCCCAAAAAGAAACATATTTCTAAGAGTTTGTCCGAAACTGGTTCCTGAGGACCTGTCTATGGGGTACTCCTGCTAAATTGTCCCAGGGCGTGTCTTTTCCAAGACGTGTCCTAAAGTGTAAATTTACCCCGTCATTGACAAACCCATGCTAAAGTGACCGGTCCCTTCCATACGTTTTAACCAGAACTGCACGCAAAGAACAAAAAAAAAAACGTTTGGAAAACGTGTACCGAAAACGTTTTCTTTTGTTAGAGTTTTTTGAATTTCTTCGAAAAGCATACACTTTTATCACAAAAAAAATTCGTTTGTTACAAAATGTTTATTTTTTTAATAAAAAAAGTTATTTTTGAACCAACAACACAGTCCATTTCGTTTATATCAAACACTGTTCTTTTCTGTCTTTAGGGTTTTAATAAGACACATTTTACAGTTCATAGTAAAAATTTAATATAAAGGGTGATTTGTTAAGAGCTTGATAACTTTTTTTAAAAAAAAAACGCATAAAATTTGCAAAATCTCATCGGTTCTTTATTTGAAACGTTAGATTGGTCCATGACATTTACTTTTTGAAGATAATTTCATTTAAATGTTGACCGCGGCTGCGTCTTAGGTGGTCCATTCGGAAAGTCCAATTTTGGGCAACTTTTTCGAGCATTTCGGCCGGAATAGCCAGAATTTCTTCGGAAATGTTGTCTTCCAAAGCTGGAATAGTTGCTGGCTTATTTCTGTAGACTTTAGACTTGACGTAGCCCCACAAAAAATAGTCTAAAGGCGTCAAATCGCATGATCTTGGTGGCCAACTTACCGGTCCATTTCTTGAGATGAATTGTTCTCCGAAGTTTTCCCTCAAAATGGCCATAGAATCGCGAGCTGTGTGGCATGTAGCGCCATCTTGTTGAAACCACATGTCAACCAAGTTCAGTTCTTCCATTTTTGGCAACAAAAAGTTTGTTAGCATCGAACGATAGCGATCGCCATTCACCGTAACGTTGCGTCCAACAGCATCTTTGAAAAAATACGGTCCAATGATTCCACCAGCGTACAAACCACACCAAACAGTGCATTTTTCGGGATGCATGGGCAGTTCTTGAACGGCTTCTGGTTGCTCTTCACTCCAAATGCGGCAATTTTGCTTATTTACGTAGCCATTCAACCAGAAATGAGCCTCATCGCTGAACAAAATTTGTCGATAAACACATTTCGAACCGAACACTGATTTTGGTAATAAAATTCAATGATTTGCAAGCGTTGCTCGTTAGTAAGTCTATTCATGATGAAATGTCAAAGCATACTGAGCATCTTTCTCTTTGACACCATGTCTGAAATCCCACGTGATCTGTCAAATACTAATGCATGAAAATCCTAACCTCAAAAGAATCACCCTTTAGTAGAATGTAATGTTGAACATTTTTTCGGAGTTAGGCTTTATGAAATTGTTTTTACATCCTGGAAAAGAATAAACGTTTATCACAAAAAGTATATACTTTTCTTCCAAATACACTTCCTTTCAACGAAAAGCAAATGAGAAACGAACTTTGTTTGTCTAAAATTTCGTTTGGGAGGAAAGAATTATTTTTTTGCGTGTGGGACTCGTCCATACACACCAGTCCTGTACCGGACCTGTGGTTGATCCATTTCCCGTAGGGAAATTGCCCTTATTCGGAAATAAATCCGAATTTATGGAAAGCGTTGCAATGATTGCCTGCAGCCTTTTGTATTTGTATTTGAAAATTTCGTTTGTCTAAAATTTCGTTCCTCAGAAAACCCTTTTTTCGTTGTACCTACGCTAAAAAAAGTGAACCCTATATTTCACTAAAGCTGATTTAATTATGTTTCAGTTCATGGAATTATTACGTTGCAAGAAAGATTCCATGACTTTAATATATTTTTGCGTACGTTAGTTAAATTAACTAAAATTGAGGAAAAAATTATACACAAATGAAGCATAACAGGTCGGCTGATAAGTCCCCGGTCTAACAAAGAAAAACACATTTTTTTTGCCAATATTTGTTTTTATTATTCAACATAGTTCCCTTCAAGAGCGATACAACGATTATAACGATCTTCCAATTTTTTGATACCATTTTGGTAGTACTCCTTCGGTTTTGCCTCAAAATAGGCCTCAGTTTCGGTGATCACCTTTTCATTGCAGCCAAATTTTTTCCCTGCGAACATCCTTTTGAGGTCTGAGAACAAGAAAAAGTCGATGGGGGCCAGATCTGGAGAATACGGTGGGTGGGGAAGCAATTCGAAGCCCAATTCGAAGCTCCAATAACGCCATATAATAGTCACTGTTGATGGTTTTTCCCTTCTCAAGATAATCGATAAAAATTATTCCATGCGCATCCCAAAAAACAGAGACCATTACTTTGCCAGCGGACTTTTGAGTCTTTCCACGCTTCGGGGACGGTTCATCGGTCGCTGTCCACTTATACTAGATTTACATCTCTCATTCACAACTTCAAAGTATTCTTGGTTTTCGTGGTCCATAATGTCCATCCAAGCTTTAGCTGCATCAACGAATGACTAGCTACAATTTTGAAAATTTGTAATTATTATGGAAGTTGGCTATAATAAGCCAAAAAGTGATTTTTATAAAATTCTCTCTAAACAGCAATTCACTTATGCAAGACTTAAGTAGTTTTCCTTCCTTCCAGTTTTTGCAGTAATTTGTGAAAGGTTAACTATGAACGAGTACCGACCGTCGAATAGTTTATAGTAATTTTGGCTTCGAGTTTCCAATTGAAATAACTATATTCTCAAGTTTTTCAAACTCATTAATAATTTTATGAACATTCCTGAGAATTGAAACTTCTTCGCATATATCATCATCTTGGATATCATTCGCCGCCTATCTGAAGGGTCCGAAGTATTTGGAGTTTGCGACATTTGCTACTTTTGCTACATTTACGACATGTATGTGACGTTTACGATGTTTACAACTTTGCGACAGTCGCAAACCTTAAAAAGTTTGGTACAGACCATCTCTGATTACGAGTTAACAGCTGCAAACACCGCTCAGAATCTTCAACACGTTGTTGTTTTTGGTTAAATGTGAGCTCGTGCGGCACCCATTTTGCACAGAGCTTCCGCATATCCAAATATTGATGAATGATATGACCAACACGTTCCTTTGATATCTTTAAGGCCTCTGCTATCTCGATCAACTTCATTTTACGGTCATTCAAAATCATTTTGTGGATTTTTATGACGTTTTCGTCGGTAACCACCTCTTTCACCGCAGTGGACGCCCAATCAATTATTGTTGATTTCCCTGGGGCAGAGTCCGGAAACTCATTATCAAGCCAAGTTTTTGCTTCCACCGTATTTTTCCCCTTCAGAAAACAGTATTTTATCAAAACACTAAATTCCTTTTTTCCATTTTTTTTACAATAACAAAAGTTGCTTCACAAAAGACGCTCTATCTCACAAACTAATTAACTTACAGACGTCAACTTTTGACATGAATCATTTGAAGGTTGGTACTATATAAAAATAATATAATAATTAATACTAGCGACGCCATCTATGTGTCGGACCGGGGACTTATCAGCCAACAGGTGAAAAAAATTAATTATTTCTAATAAATTTTCTTGAATTAGTCGAAAAATATTTACTTATTTTTGTGATATCAACGTGATGTCAGCGTTTGTAATACTGTTTAGTTAAAATTTTCTAAAAATAATCAAATTTTTCTAATATTAACCAGAATTTTTCTTACTGGTGGATTTACTGTTTTTTCAGTGTATTAATAGCATTACTAAGAGCTGAATTGTAAGCGTTGACGAGAACTATACCATGTAGGTTGGCAAGAAGTAAACACCACATATACCTGCTGTATGGTAGTACTCATGAAAAGCTGATGTATGGTAAACAAAAATGTTCGGTGATGGTAAGTCAATAATTTCAAGCACGTAGTATTGCTGGGGGTAAGGTAAGTATTTTTCACCTCAACTACTTACCGAGGTTTTCGCGCAGATCAAGTTATTGGCTTTTTTGCTCTGTGTAACATTGGCGAGGGCTTCTATGCTGCCTTCTCTGGTGTTGCTTTGTTTTTGCTGTTTGATCATCAAATGTCAGTGTTGTCTTGCTTTTGCCTTTGCTGGTAGTTTTGTTGTGTTAGCATTATGATAATCACTTTCGAACTTTTATTTTACAATGTTTTCTATTCAAGTGGACGCGTCACCCTAACTAGCGGTCATCGCCACCGATCAATGCAAAACTGAGTGCCTTATCTCTCTTTCTCTATGAGACCGCAACAATGTTAGGTTAGGTTATATTAGCTGATTATAAATGCGCATTTGCTAATTATCTAGAGACCAGAAACACATACACCAAGGGAGCTCCCAATCCCTCGCAGACCCTAATCAGACTCCTAGCAATTTAACAATAAAACACCAGATGTAAAAAAAAGAAAAACAAAATATTGCCATGTGCTATCGATAATTTGTATTTTTTTAATATAAACGTCAGAAAATCGGAGGCAATGTTTAGTATATCAGCATCTTATTTGAATATAGAGTAACCGTGATGTATAGCTACTTGTTACAATTTTGCAACGAAAGGATTTGAACAAGTGCTCGATATTCTTGAACCACACAAATCAAAGTGCCATGCGAAAAAACGATAGTATACCTAAAGAAAATTTCGTTGAAAATAAAACAATTCAATTGTCCATATCTATAACAGATGTAAACATTCACGAAAAATTACATTATATACACTATATTATTTTTCCAATTGAAGTCTTAATTGAGTTTTAAAAAATATTCGATTAAAAATTTAATTGGTTCAACAAATTTTTTAATTGGAACAAAAATTAAAAGTATCAATTAATTTTTTAATTGGATCAATTAATTTTTTAATTGACTTTCAATTATTTTTTTAATTTATACTATCATTTCTGTGATTGAAGACATTTCGTAAGACAAAAAATAATTTTTTAATTCACGACTCATCACCTGTCACGATGTCATAGACGTTTTCCGAAGCATTACGATCGTATTTTTTGAGCATATTTTTCGGCCAATCGACACTAGCCTTTTTTCAGCGATTGATAAACTGTGTGGAATCCAAATTTTTTGACTGTGAAATGTTCATGCTATATTGAATGAATGCTGGTCTCACTAATGCCTAAGGTTATTTCAATCTCATGATGGGTCGATCTTGTAATATCAGTTGGCGCATATCATAAATGGTTCCCGGAACAACAACTGATTTTGGACGACCTTCACAAAATTCGTCTTCGTTGAATTCACCACATCATCGATAAACACTAGTCTTTTTCGGAGGTTCATCGCCAAAAATGTAATTGTTGAGTCCATCAACGTCGAAAGTTGTAAACAATAATTTCACGAAAATATTCACGATTTAATTCCATGTTTTGGGCGAGATGAATATTTTAAGTTGCTGTAAATAACACAACTACACTGAAAAAAGCATTTACGTGATATTAAAGATTACGCAACCTAGATTTTAGGATGCGCAATTTACAAAATATTAAAGACCTATTACTTTCAAATAATGAACTTTTAATTGAAACAAAGTGTTTAATTTTTTCTTATTTTTTTTCATAAAATTTAGGACACAACAATTTAAGATAAAGACACTTCAAATATAGGCTAAGATTTACTTTTAGGATTTAGCGTCTTTGGGTTAAAGTTTTTTTTTTTTGGAATTAAGAAAACATTTTTTACTTAAACGAATCTGTTATAATTTGGATTCTTAAACTGGCATTTGTTTGTAAGTGAATAGCTTTATAAATATACCGCAAAAAGGGAATGAAAAATTGATAAATGAGATCTGTATTTTAATTTTATTGGCCCTAGATTAAAAGGCAGATAGGTTGCTAAAAATTTCTTCGTTTTAAGGAAGCCGCATCTGTGGCTCGGAATCAATACAAAAATCCTTAAGGTGAGGGCAAAATCTTTGGATCTAAGTGGACTTTTTCTTGAGTATTGGGCTCGTATGTCAAACTTAACCTCAAAAATGTGAAGCTTTACGACAGAGTTGTCAGGTGGCAGATTGCAACATTAAAGTTGCCCAATCCCGGCATAAGACAACCTTCGTATATCTTTATGGAGAAATTTTTGAAAAAAAAAAAACAATAAAGCGATTTTCTATTACTAATATTTGATTTTGTTTTCTAATCCCGAAGCGTTATGTCAACCCTCTTATTCTTGATCGAGGAGAAATTCTAAGACGATATAACCATTTCCGTCTGTTGTAGTCACGCTTCAATAATGGCCCTAACATTATATAGCCCATGTAGACCGACTTGACTTCTTGGGCTTCTGGACACCACCATTTTTATCCGATTTGCATAGAATTGGAAATCTAGCGTGTTTTAAGTCCAAAAATAGGTGTTCGGAATGTTTTCTAGTCGACGAAAGTTGTTCAACTCTTTACCTAGATAAATATATGACAGAAATCAATAAAAGATTCGCCACCACTACGAAGCCAACAAACATTTTTATCTCCTACTGAATACATAACATCACGATAGGAGCGATTTCCACAAACTGTATCCATATATTTCAAAAATTCTCCTGGTAGTCCTAACCTAAAGGTATGGTCGCACTTATGTTACGCACTATCAAAAGTAAACTTCAACCGTAACATATGTCTCAATGGAGACATACTAAAATGTTCTTTAATGGGGCTATTTTTCGTGAGTTCACGACATTTCTGATCGTGAGTGTGAGCCTGTTTTTTTGCTAATTTATAAAAACTTAATTTAAAGAAACCAAAGAACTTTAGTTGCAAACGTCAGATCTGTCTTTTGTACCAAACACAAACACGTTAACTTTTGTTAACGGCCACATACTACCAGATTGTATTAATTATACCCTTCACCACTCCAATTATACCTGTACCACAGGGTATAATAAGTCTGTGCATTTGTATGTAACGCCAAGAAGGAAAAGTCTGAGACCCATCGTTTAGTATACCGATCGTCCTAGAATTAAATTCTGAGTCGATTTAGCGATGTCCGTCTGTCTGTCTGTCCGTCTGTCTGTCTGTTGATGTATTTTTGTGTGCAAAGTACAGCTCGCAGTTTTAGTCCGATTGTCCTAAAATTTGGTATAGGGTCCTGTTTCGGCTCAAAGACGATCCCTATTGATTTTGGTTCAGATTTAGATATAGCTGCGATATATATTTTTCACCGATCTGGTCATAGTTGGCGTGTATATCAACCGATCTTCCTCAAATTCCGTACATCCGAATATTTTATGAGTCTCGAAAAACTTGCAAAATATCATCCTAATCGGTTCAGATTTAGATATAGCTCCCATATATAGCTTTCGCCCGATTTACACTCATTTGCCCACAGAGGCCAATTTTTTGCTTCGATTTAGTTGAAATTTTGCACAGGGAGTAGAATTAGCATTATAGGTATGTGTGTCAAATTTGGTTGAAATCGGTTCAGATTTAGATATAGCTCCCATATATAGCTTTCGCCCGATTTACACTCATATGACCACAGCGGCCAATCTTCTACTCCGATTTAATTGAAATTTTGCACAGAGAGTATAATTAGCATTGTAGCTATGTATGCCAAATTTGGTTGAAATCGGTTCAGATTTAGATATAGCTCCCATATATAGCATATATAGCACGATTTACACTCATATGACCACAGCGGCCAATCTGTTACTCCGATTTAATTGAAATTTTGCACAGGGAGTAGAATTAGCATTGTAGCTATGCGTGCCAAATTTGGTTGAAATCGGTTCAGATTTAGATATATCTCCCATATATAGCTTTCGCCCGATTTACACTCATATGACCACAGAGGCTAATTTTTTGCTCCGATTTAGTTGAAATTTTGCACAAGGAGTAGAATTAGCATTGTTGATATGCGTGCCAAATTAGGTTGAAATCGGTTCAGATTTAGATATAGCTCCCATATATATGTTTTTCTGATTTGGACAAAAATTGTCAAAATACCAACATTTTCCTTGTAAAATCGCCACTGCTTAGACGAAAAGTTGTAAAAATGACTCTAATTTTCCTAAACTTCTAATACATATATATAGAGCAATAAATCATAAATAAACTTTTGCGAAGTTTCCTTAAAATTGCTTCAGATTTCAATGTTTCCCATATTTTTATACCCACCACCATAGAATGGTGACGGGGGTATAATAAGTTTGTCATTCCGTTTGTAACACATCGAAATATCGATTTCCGACTATATAAAGTATATATATTCTTGATCAGAGAGAAAATCTAAGACGATATAACGATGTCCGTCTGTCTGTCTGTCTGTCTGTCTGTTGTAATCACGCTACACTCTTCAATAATGAAGCAATCGTGCTGAAATTTTGCACAAACTCGTCTTTTGTCTGCAGGCAGGTCAAGTTCGAAGATGGGCTACATCGGTCCAGGTTTTGATATAGTCTCCATATAAACCGACCTCCCGATTTGTGGTCTTGGGCTTATAGAAATCGTAGTTTTTATCCAATTAGCCTGAAATTTGAAATCTAGAGGTATTTTATGACCATAAAGAGGCGTGCCAAAAATGGTGAGTATCGGTCCATGTTTTGGCATAGCCCCCATATAGACCGATCTCCCGATTTTACTTCTTGGGCTTATAGAAACCGCAGTTTTTATTCAATTTACCTGAAATTGGAAATCTAGAGGTATTGTAGGACCACAAATACGTGTGCCAAAAATTGTGAGTATCGGCCCATGTTTTGGTTTGGTCCCTATATAAAACGACCTCCCGATTTGGGGTCTTGGGCTTATAGAAATCGTAGTTTTATCCAATTTGTCTGAAATTAGAAATCTAGAGGTATTTTAGGACCATAAAGAGGTGTGCCGAAAATGGTGAGTATCGGTCCATATTTTGGTGTAGCCCCCATATAGACCGATTTCCCGATTTAACTCCTTGGGTTTCTAGAAACCGTAGATTTTATCCGATTTGCCTGAAATTGTAAATATTCTGGTATTTTAGACTCACAAAAACGTGTATCGGATTAAGTTTTTATCGGTCCATTTGGTAATGCTTCCATATAGACCGACTTCACTTCTTGAGGGTATAGAAGCCGCACTGATCATGAAAATTACTTGAAACTCAATGTAAAATTTCCTGAGTTTACTTCTCGGGTGAAAATCTACAGATTTAAGATTTCAAATCAAGACCTTATTTTATAATTTTCTTGCACACCTACAAGAGATGTTAATGATTCCTCTAAAACTCAAACCAAAATGGTTCTTATAAATCCAGAATCTGATATAGTCCTCATAGGTGAAATCTTTAAATTTATCTTCGGGAAGTGTCCCCAAGTCCTCAAGCCCTCCTGAAATTTCAAAGGAAACCCTAATATTTGGGTCATGGTGGTGGGTATTTAAGGTTCGGCCCGGCCGAACTTACTTCTGTATATACTTGTTTTTGTATTATCAAATTACCGAAATGTTCATACTATTGGTATGGATCGGTTCTGGCAAGTTGAATTCACCGTAAGTCGACAATTTGTATTATCGCTTTTGTGTCTGAAGACCTTCGACAGTAACTCTTGCTAGTTTTCATATCACACTGCAATGCAAATTGGCGACAACGACCACATCTGATCTAATTACAGTTCTGGTAAATGCAGATCATCTCATATACCACCCCATATAAAGATGGTGTACACACTATTCATGCACATATACATGAACATATATGTATGTAAGCCGGCTATTTATTATGCACGTTCATATAAGAGTCTATTATTACGAGATAGGCACGAGATTTATAATTTGCATATGGCAATAATAATACAGTCGTATAACTAGATCCGATAATGCTAGGCTATAATTATAGTTGATATTAAAAGCAAAAGTAACGACACTATCGAGTACACTGGCTGAATGACCGACCGACACTAAATGCAATGGAGTCACAGTGTACAGTGGGCAAATGTTAAGGAAAATTCAGAACACTGAACATAGTAATAGTTAGAATAGTCAATTCCCTACGGTATGTATATCTTGGTAAGTGAAAGAAAGTTAAATTTAACACGAATTATGGCCGAATTACAACCGACAAAGTCATCACCCGCTGTACGAAAGTAGCTCTGCAGTATTTTGGTCCATTCCCCGAGAAGAGCGGTCATGAGCTAATCGACACTTTGACATTTTTTTGTGCCAACCACTTTCTCCCAAATTCCCCTGTCGCAAAAGTCCAATGGATTCACACTAAAAAAATATTTACGTCATTATATATTACGTTATTAAAATAAAGTTTATAATCTTTTCTTCAAAAAAAATTTCATTAAATTTAGGACACAAATTTTGTAAATTTGCGCCCCGCTAATTTTCCTTAATGTAAAGAAACACATTTTGGATTTAAAGAAATTGTCCTTAAATTAACTGAAATATTGAAAGTTTAGATTTAAGATAAAAACGCTTCAAATATAGGCTAAGACTTATTTTGAGGATTTAGCGTCTTTGGTTTAAAGTTTTTTTGGAATTAAGAAAACATTTTTTACTTAAAAGTATCCGTTATAATTTGGATTTTTAAACTGACATTTGTTTGTACGTGAGAACCTTTTTTAATAAACCGCGAAAAGAGAATGAAAATTTGATAAAAGAGATCTGTATCCTAATTTTTACATTATTGGTCCTCGATTTAATGCCAGATAGGTCGCTAAAATAATTCTTTAAAGGGTGATACGGTCAAAATTTGATCAAGGGAATACGCGTGTAAATCGGTGAAATCGTTTATTTAAAAAATCAAATTATCAAAATAATCAAAAATCAAAATATTCAGTTAGGCTTTCCCTTTTCCAAATCCGAATTGCCGGGCCTCACGCTTGACACCTGCCATCAGATTTTGTATAGCCACCTTGTCCACATTCTTCGCCGCAGAAAGCCAGTTTGCCTTGAACTGCTGCTCGTCCTTAGCAGTTTTTTTGGTCTTCTTTAGGTTCCGCTTGACAATAGCCCAGTATTTCTCAATTGGGCGGAGCTCTGACGTGTTGGGAGGGTTCTTGTCCTTGGGAACCACCTGCACGTTGTTGGCGGCGTACCACTCCATGGCCTTTTTACCGTAATGGCAAGATGCCAAATCCGGCCAAAACAGTACGGAACAACCGTGTTTCTTCAGGAAAGGCAGCAGACGTTTATTCAAACACTCTTTCACGTAAATTTCTTGGTTGACAGTCCCGGAAGCTATGAAAATGCTGCTTTTCAAGCCACAGGTACAGATGGCTTGCCAAACCAGATATTTTTTTGCGAACTTTGACAGTTTTATGTGCTTGAAAATATCTGCTACGTTTCCCCTTCCTTTTGCCGTATAAAACTCCTGTCCCGGAAACTGCTTGTAGTCGGCTTTGACGTAGGTTTCGTCGTCCATTACCACGCAGTCTAACTTCGTCAGCATCGTCGTGTACAGCCTCCGGGATCGCGCTTTGGCCGTCGTATTTTGTTTATCATCGCGATTTGGAGTCACTACCTTCTTGTAAGTCGATAGTCCGGCTCGTTTTTTGGCTCGATGCACGGTTGTAGACGATACACCCAGCTTATTTGCGGCATCTCGGAGAGAGAGGTTAGGGTTTCGCTTGAAACTACCGGCAACCCTCTTTGTCGTCTCAGAGGCTTCCGGTTTTCGATTTCCCCCCGATCCAGACTTCCTGGCTGTCGACAAACGTTCCCCAAACACTTTAATTACATTTGTAACGGTTGATTTGGCAACTTTTAGCGATTGTGCCAGCTTTGCGTGCGAGTAGCTCGGATTTTCGCGATGCGCGAGCAAAATTTTGATACGCTGCTCTTCTTGCTTGGACGGCATTTTGACAACTGAAGAGTGAATTCCAAAATCAAAATAGGATCAACATTCTACACACACACACCTTCAAAATGAGGGGTGTTCAGGTTTTTTAAATGCAAAATTGAAAGAAATACGTCAAGTTTATATTGACCAAATTTTGACCGTATCACCCTTTAAGTCCCCGGTCTAACAAAGAAAAACACATTTTTTTGTCAAAATTCGTTTTTATTATTCAACATAATTCCCTTCAAGAGCGATACAACGATTATACCATTTTGGTAGTACTCCTTCGGTTTTGCCTTAAAATAGGCCTCAGTCTCGGCGATCACCTCTTCATTGCAGCCAAATTTTTTTCCCTGCGAGCATCCTTTTGAGGTCTGAGAACAATAAAAAGTCGCTGGTGGCTAGATCTGGAGAATACGGTGGGTTGGGAGCAATTCGAAGCCCAATTCATGAATTTTTGCCATCGTTCTCAATGACATTTTTTCTTCTTCATATGGGACCGTTTTGCCGCGATTTCGACCTTCAAACGCCCCAATAACGCCATATAATAATCAATGTTGATGGTTTTTCCCTTCTCAAGATAATCGATAAAAATTATTCCATGCGCATCCCAAAAAACAGAGGCGATTACTTTGCCAGAGGACTTTTGAGTCTTTCCACGATTCGGAGACGGTTCACCGGTCGCTGTCCACTCACCCGACTGTCGATTGGACTCAGGAGTGTAGTGATGGAGCCATGTTTCATCCATTGTCACATATCGACGGAAAAACTCGGATGTATTACGAGTTAACAGCTGCAAACACCGCTCAGAATCATCAACACGTTGTTGTTTTTGGTCAAATGTGAGCTCGCGCGGCACCCATTTTGCATAGAGCTTCCGCATATCCAAATATTGATGAATGATATGACCAACACGTTCCTTTGATATCTTTAAGGCCTCTGCTATCTCGATCAACTTCATTCTACGGTCATTCAAAATCATTTTATGGATTTTTTTGATGTTGTCGTCGGTAACCACCTCTTTCGGACGTCCACTGCGTTCACCGTCCTCCGTGCTCATTTCACCACGCTTGAATTTTGCATACCAATCAATTATTGTTGATTTCCCTGGGGCAGAGTCCGGAAACTCATTATCATGTTTTTGCTTCCACCGTATTTTTCCCCTTCAGAAAACAGTATTTTATCAAAACAAATTCCTTTTTTTCCATTTTTTTTCACAATAACAAATGTTGCTTCACAAGTTGCTCTATATCACAAACTAATTGACTTACAGATGTCAAATTTTGACACGTTGCATTTAATACTAGCGACGCCATCTATGTGTCAGACCGGGGACTTATCAGCCAACCTGTTAGCTCACATATATATCTTTCGTCCGATTTAGACTCATATGGCAACAGAGGCCAAAGTTTACTATTGATGTTCGTTAAATTTTGCACAGAGAGTATAATTGACATTCTACCAATGCTTGGTAAATTTGATTGAAATCGGTTCAGATTTAGATATAGCTCCCATATATATCTTTCGTCCGATTTGCACTTATATGGCCTCAAAAGCCAGAGTTTTGCCCTGACTTGCTTCAAATTTGCACATGGAGTACGTTTAATAGTATCGGCAAGTGTGCCAAATTTGGTTGAAATCGGTTCAGATTTATATATCATATATATATTTCGCCCGATTTACACTCATATGACTACGGGGGCCAAAGTTATACACCCATTTACTTGAAATTTTGCAGAGATTGCAGAATTATTATTCTAACTATGCATGTCAAATTTAGTCAAAATCGATTCAGATTATATATAGCTCCCATATATACGTACACCAGAGTTCGGGAAATATGGTAGACTGTTTCATATTTCAATGGGATTTTCCTCCAATTGACTGGATAGTTTCCACAGAGAATACAAATATGGCCAAAATTCTTACATTTTACACAAAATTCTGAGATGATTTCCCCATATCTTAGTCATATCCTACACACTATAATGCCAGAATTTCCACAGAACGGTTGAGTTTTAAATAAGGCTCCAAGTCGCCCGACTTGACCAAATAATATATCACAACCCACACTTGACCGCATATCTTGGCGAGAACTTACCAATATCCTTGCAAAATCGCCACTGCTGAGTAGCAAAAATTGTAAATATTACTCTAATTGTCCTATATCTCGAATACATATGTATCGCCTGATAAATCATAAATCTCTTTAGTACAATTGCATTAAAATTTCTCTCGCTTCATATTTCCCATATTTTTTACTAACATTGTGTTTCATACCAGCACGCACAGAAAAAACATGTTTGGACATGGTTGCCGCATACATTTAATGCTTATCTAGAGTATGTAATTGTCGCTAAAACCATGTATTTTGTCTTTGTAAAAATAATTTTCGAGCGGAGAAAAAATATATGTTGGCAATAAGCATTTAAATGGTTCTCAAATGCCGCAAACATGTTCTATTATTTAAATGATAGAATTTGAGACCATTACATGGTCGGGAAAATCATGTACCTGACCATTCAATTTTTTTACTTTTTTGCAAAAAAAAAGTATTTTTATAGGTTAGGAATAGACATGTCTAGAACCATTACATGGCCATAAAGACCATGTATATTTTTTCGTGACCATTTAATTTTTTAACTTATTTGCAGCAAAAAGAATTTTATAAAAACATTGAGTAGGTACACACAATTTTCATTTTGCGCGTTAATTTATTTATTCAGAAGTGACACGTGGTTTTATGTGAACACAAAAAAGGAAAGTGTAATTGAAAAAAATTTACCTGTTTTTGTTCTGCATTTTGCTTATGGTATAATTTATTTTTATTTGCAGTTACATGATGCCTGAATTTTTAAATTTGATGGGCACGAAGTAAATATGGAATGATTACTTATTGTTGAAATTGAACCAAAATAGAGTGTAACAATATGCGATGTCTGCTTGCACGTCATTATAAATGCAAATAAACAATGAATTAGTTTATAAATAAATAAAAACAAATAAATAAAGTTAATTTTGTGTTTTCTTTTCTCAAGTGGCGTCCCTTTTTCGACAATGAAAAAAGTTTTTTCATAAAGATCAAAATATTTTAGGTTGTGACCATGTTCTTTTAACTGGAAGAAAAACATTTTTGACGAATACCATAAAATTTTAGATCGTGACCATTTTATTTTGATTCAAACAAAATTCTTTTTATCAATATAATAACATTTTAGATTAGGACAATTTTATTTTTCTTAGAACCATGTTCACTGAGCTAACATGGTTGCTGGTGAAAATGTTACATGTTCTTTTAACTGGAAGAAAAACATTTTTGACGAATACCATAACATTTTAGATCGTGACCATTTTATTTTGATTCAAACAAAATTCTTTTTATCAATATAATAACATTTTAGATTAGGACAATTTTATTTTTCTTAGAACCATGTTCACTGAGCTAACATGGTTGCTGGTGAAAATTTTACATGGTCGCCGCAAAAATAGCTCCTATCATATTATATTGCTCTTCGAATATGATTGTGACAATCATGTTTCTTCTCTGCGTGAGGGCGTTAGCCGATTTAAATTTTTATTGAAGAGTTTTTGTAAAAGTACAATTGTTTCCATTAAAAGTATTTGTATCTGGAAATGCAAACCTTTATATAGCTCCCAGCAAATTTGAAGTATGTTAGTTGAGATGGTAATATAGTCGGCTCCGCCCGACTTTAGACTTTACTTACTTCTTTTTTTACTAACATTAAATTAAATTTTAAGTCTACAGATTATTACATTTTGTTCAGATGGAGTCAGATTTAAATGTATTTGGGACAAAAACCTTTATATATAGCACCCAACACATTTGACGGATTTGATATAGTATCGAAAATGCAGGGTATAATATAGTCGGCCCCGCCCTACGTTAGACTTTCCTTACTTGTTTTTTTTTTTTAATTTTTATCTTTTTTTCAGCTTTTTTTGGGCAAATCTATCGGTTTTTTGGAGCAGTTCTGGCAACGCTGGTTCTAGTGGTCAATCGATGTTACAAAATTTCAGCTGACCTCTTTGGCTCTATAAACATGCCCCCTAGAATATTTAACGCTAAATTTGTTTTAGCCTTCATACACTGAAAAAAAGCATGCCCGGTTCCAAAGATTTTGTCTTTACTTTAAAAATTTTGATATTGATTCAAGAAGCCAAGATGCGAAGTAAGGATTCCTTTAAGACACAATTCTCTTTTAAATTTGGGTTTTGTGTACTTGCTTCTAGGAAGCAAATTTTAATTTTTCGCTTTTTCATTTTTTTATGCTATAAAATATGCTAAATGCTATAAAAGCCCTTTAAAAACGAGTTAACGACTACTTTATTTACCAAATTAAGATTCTACTTCGAGTAGAAATTATTCTATGTTTTAAGTCTTTAAAATAAACTGTTGAAAAACATGTCCTATATGATCAGATGATGTTTTGTTTAAATTTAATGAAATTAAATTCTTTAAATTTAATTTCATTAAATTTAAAGAATTTTTCTGAATTATTAAAGTCAAGTTTACCTGAGCTCAAAAATTTTGTCTTTCATGTTATGATACCCATTTTTAAGTCAAATCACTTAACTATAAGGACATTACGACTTCATTGAAAAGTTTATCGACTTTTGGACAAGGAAAAAAACGTTATATTAGAGAAATGCGTCTTCTATGCTAAGCATATTTTGCATTCGTATTTTAAAGACATGAAATCTTTAACCTCACGGCAATATTTTTTTAAGTGTACAATTGAATTCAAATGTAAATATTATGTTTATAACTTTATATATGCGAAAGCCTTTATTTACCGTAAACAAATATTGTATTTTTTAAGGACGCGAAAAAATTAAAATCTGAGATATGTGAGTTGTGAATCGAAATAAGATGCAGGTATGTAAACCTGAGAGATAAATAGACGTGAGGAATGCATTAAATATTGTCCGACGAGACCCGTCAAACTTCTATTTACGAGTATGTTTCTGGGAAACGAAATTTTAGACCATCTTTGGTCTAAAATTTATTGTTTGAATTATTCTTTGAAGCCAAACAAAGTTCATTGAGGGTAAATCAATCAAGACGATCAAAAAATAAAATTTGTAGGATGTGGGAAGCTTTGGCCAAAATTGGTAGTAAATGGAAATCTTGTTTGCAGGGGCATATCCCATGAAGAAAGTAATTATGTGCAACACGAGCTATATTACAATTTGCAAGAAATTAACAATAAATGTTTGGACTGCGTTGTAGCCCAATGACTTATTATCCGTCCATTGATAGTAAGTCATTATTCCCAAGTTTTCACCTCAAATACTTAAGCAACTTTTGTTGGGTTATGATGTTATCCGCTGCGACGAATCGTTTTCAAAGGTCATCATTATAACTGATTCATGACGATGGCTATTTAAAATTCGATCAACCTTCGCTTCGTGTTGGCCAGCTTGTTAAGTATTTTGTACCTTTTTGAGTATTTTCATATTAATCCCATAAAGCGTCTGAAGAAAATGGTCCACTGTGCCTTGTAGTCACGAATGATGGACCAGCTCCAGTGATTATAAATGCAACAAAGTGCAAAATCACAGAATGGTGCTGATTAAAATGGCATATGGGCATCCATATTATGTTAATGTATTTTAATTTAATCTTTTGTTCACACACATATACACATAAACGAATCTATATGGAGACACTTTTATGTAGGCAAATAACTCTGACAAAAAAATTCTAGGAGTCTTAATTCCAAAGTACCTATAAAATTGATATTATTTTTTACCTAATTATTTTGGAATGAATTTAATCTCTATGATAATGTTCCTACCAGATATATGTATGTTTTGGTTAGAGTGTGTTAACTATTGGGATTGTCTAATGTTACAGACACCCTAACATTCACCACTCTTCGTGAATTCACAATTTATTAATACGTGTTTCCTGATTCTATCTTATGCTAAAATAAAAAAAGGAAAAATAGAGATTTTCTTCTGATAAACATTGATATCGTTTATAAGAACTGAAAACACCCAGCAAAAACTAGGTAACCACATCTCATTACAATTCGCATTACCAGGAGTAATGCTGCCATTACACGTTGCATTACATTGCGGTGAGTTATAATGACTTACTTGTAATGACAAAAATAAATATAATGCCTAATAATTTTCGAATAGTTATTCTCAAATTTTTAGGCAGTTGGCTTAATAAAATAGAATTGAATGGATTGAATACTTCTTAGTACGAATGAACTGAAATATTTTTCTATGCTAAGTGTTATTCGTATAAATGATAAGCTTTCTATAATAAAGGAAGTCAGAGTTATCATTTTATAAGAAATTTTACTAAATTTGGTTTTAGTTTTTGTTCGGTTTTTGTTCATTTTTACGAATGCTTTATCAGTGGATAAAATTTTCTTGTTCAGTAGTAAATTCGTATACCCTGCGAAGAAAACAGTATTAGTAAAATGCCATAAATTTTTTGTGATTCAATCACGAAATTAATTGATACAATTAATTTTTAATTGATCACAGAAATGTTATTAATTAATTAATTGATACTATTATTTTTGTGATTGATTTTTATTTCAATTAAAAAATTTGTTGAATAAATTAAATTTTTAATTGAATATTTTTTAAAACTCAAATAAAATTTTAATTGGAAAAATTTTCGTGAAATTTTTTTGTGGGTAGTTAATGAACTATTCCTAACTGCTTTCAGTTTAGGATTTTTTTACTGAAGCAACTAAATTTTATTATTTCACACAATAACACTAGTTTACAAAAAAATAAAAAATTCATGTACACTTAATGAAAGGCAAATTTTCTTATGTATTTTGATCTGCTGAATTCGAAAAAAACTTAAAATTTTTTTTTTATGGAACGACATTTTTCGGTCGATTTTCTTCTAGTTGATGTTATTACTTACGTTAGAGTATCATCTATACGATCATGAACTTCTCTTCCAGACGTTTTTTCAATGGTTTATACTTTTCTGGCGGAAAAGGTCCTTTGTAAATTTTTTGAAAATTTGGCTTTTCGCATCGAAAATTTTTAAACCACTTAACTTATCACAGATACAATTATACCCGATTATTCGTCATCTTAATACCTTTCATTTAAGTACCAACAACGATATAATCGGACATTTTTAACTCGAGATATAATTTGTTTAGAGAGAAAAGAGCGAAAAAATAAAAATAACAGGATATCTCAAAAACGAATTCAGCAGATCAAAATACATAAAAAAGGTCGGCTCTCATCAAGTGTACATTTTCAGTGTAAACTAGTGTAATTTAACGTAATGCAAATAAAATGGCTAATCTAAATGGATGAATATTTTTTCCTTTAGTTTCGAAGGCACTTTTTTCTGGGTGTAGTGCTCCTATTACACCATTACTCGCCATATTTTGATCCATTGTAATCGGCGATAGATATCAATATTTTCGTGATTTGGTTGCCTGAGACAATAAGTGGCTATTTTACAAGCTTTGGTGTATCTACGAATAAGTGATTACATATTATGTTATTATATGCTTTAAAAGCACTACTTATTTCATGGCCGAAAGTATGCCTGGGGAGAAGTACTTTCCTCCTAGGACATGCGTATGTAAATGTAATCCGGAGCGATGCGAATTAATAAGTGGTTATTATTTTTTAAAACGGCTTACCTACAAGATTACCGGGTAATGAGAGTTTTTGCTGGGCAATTTCATAATGACAAACTCCATTTTTATACCCTCCATCATAGGATGGGGGTATATTAACTTTGTCATTCCCTTTGTAACACATCGAAATATTGCTCTAAGACCCCATAAAGTATATATATATATATATATATATATATATATATATATATATATATATATATATATATATATATATATATATATATATATATATATATATATATATATATATATATATATATATATATATATATATATATATATATATATATATATATATATATATATATTCTGGGTCGTGGTGAAATTCTGAGTCGATCTGAGCATGTCCGTCCGTCTGTTGAAATCACGCTAACTTCCGAACGAAACAAGCTATAGACTTCAAACTTGGCACATGTAGTTGATATTGATGTAGGTCGGATGGTATTGCAAATGGGCCATATCGGTCCACTTTTACTATAGCCCCCATGTAAACGGACCCCCAAATTTGGCTTGCGAATCCTCTAAGAGAAGCAAATTTCATTCGATCCGGCTAAAATTTGGTACATGGTGTTAGTATATGATCTCTAACAACCATGCAAAAATTGGTCCACATCGGTCCATAATTATATATAGCCCCCATATAAACCGATCCCCCGATTTGGCTTGCGGAGCCTCTAAGAGAAGCAACTTTCATCCGACCAGGCTGAAATTTGGTACATAGTGTCAGCATATGATCTCTAACAACCACGCAAAAATTGGTCTACATCGGTTTATAATTATATATAGCCCCCATATAAACCGATCCCCAGATTTGGCTTGCGGGGCCCCTAAGAGAAGCAAATTTTATCCGGCTAAAATTTGTTACATGGTGTTAGTATATGATCTCTAACAACCATGCAAAAATTGGTCCACATCGGTCCATAATTATATATAGCCCCCATATAAACCGATCCCCCGATTTGGCTTGCGGAGCCTCTAAGAGAAGCAACTTTCATCCGACCAGGCTGAAATTTGGTACATAGTGTCAGCATATGATCTCTAACAACCACGCAAAAATTGGTCTACATCGGTTTATAATTATATATAGCCCCCATATAAACCGATCCCCAGATTTGGCTTGCGGGGCCCCTAAGAGAAGCAAATTTTATCCGATCTGGCTGAAATTTGGTACATGCTACAAGTATATGGTCTCTAATGACCATGCAGAAATTGGTCTATATCGGTCCATAATTATATATAGCCCCCATATAAACCGATCACCAGATTTGACCTCCGGAGCCTCTTGGAAGACCAAAATTTATCTGATTCAGTTGAAATTTGGTACGTGGTGTTAGTATATGGTATCCAACAACCATGCAGGAATTGGTTCATATTTGTTCATAATTATATATAGCCCCCATATAAACCGATCCCCAGATTTTACCTCCGGTGCCTTTTAGAGAAGCAAAATTCATCCGATCTGGTTGAAATTTGGTACGTGGTGGTAGTATATGATATTTAACAACCATGCCAAAAGTGGTCCATATCAGTCCATAATCATATATAGCAAATTTCATCCGAGTCAGTTGAAATTTGGTACATTGTGCTAGTATATGACCGTTAACAACCATGCCTAACTAGGTCCATATCGGTCTATAGTTATATATAGCCCTCAGATAAATCGATCCCCAATCACACAAAAATTGGTGCATATCAAGTTCATAATTGTATATAGCCCCCATATAAGCGACCCCCATATTTCAATGCTGGCTCTCTACGTACCGTGCAAAAGTCCATATCGATTCGTAATTATTTGTAGACTTACCTATACATACCTTTCTTGTCTAATATATACCACGTATGGACTAACTCACAATTTAGAAAACGATGTTAAGAAGATTTAAGATACCACAACCAAAGTAATTCCATCCACAATCGAATTACTTTGGTTGTGGTATCTTAAATCTTCTTAACATCAGTCTTTCGTAGAAGTTTCTACGCAATCCATTGTGGAGGGTACATAAGATTCGGCCTGGCCGAACTTACGGCCGTATATACTTGTTTTTATTTTTCTGCCTAATTGCATCTTCTCCATAGTATCCTCACATTACGACACGATATATTAAGTATACACCACTTTCTCTTTTTGTAACGCAAACAGTGTCGGAGCAAACATTTGATTTTATAGTTGTTATATCCTCCATCATAGGATGGGGGTATACGTAGAAATATTGGTCTCAGACCCCATAAAGTATAAATACACTGAGTCGTTGTGAAATTTTGAGTCGATCTAGCGATATCCGTCCGTCTGTCTGTGGAAATCACGCCAACTTCCGAACAAAATAAATTATCGACTTGAATCGTGGTATTGAGATTAACATAGTATCGGGCAGCACTCAGCGATAAGAGAGAAGTTCACCACTGTGGTATCACAATGGACTGAATAGTCTAAGTTAGACTGAAACATCGGTATAAATAGTAGGTGGATTGGTATTGCAAATGGGCTATATCGGATTACTGTTAGGTATACCCCCATATAAATCGACCCCAAGATTTGTATTGCGGATCCTCTTGCAAGAACAAATTTCATTAACAATCTTTATAGGTATTTATTAGAGCTCGACCAAAGCATCGGCTTCGGCATTCGTCCAAAAATCGATAATCGGCCACGAATCGGTCTTCGGCGTCAAGAGGCCGATTAACCAAAGCCGAAGCTTTTTGTATAATTTATTTGATATTGAATTGTCCAAGTGTTGGATTTGTCTCAGTCAAAACACCCTGTACAAATAATACGTACGAGTAAAAAAATTATAAAAAATCTTGTTTTGTCACTAACATATAATATCAAATGAATTACCTTTTATTGTTGTATGCATGCATTTGTAAAAAAAAAATATATATATATATATATATATATATATATATATATATATATATATATATATATATATATATATATATATATATATATATATATATATATATATATATATATATGTATATATATATATATATATATATATATATATATATATATATATATATATATATATATATATATATATATATATATATATATATATATATATATATATATATATATATATATATATATATATATATATATATATATATATATATATATATATATATATATATATTTACTCTCAGCGCATTGTTTGAAGACACTTTTTCATCGTTGCGCATTGTTTGGGCTCATTTGCATTGTTTGAGGACTGTCCCGCTGTTTTTCTTCATTGCAACGCATTGTTCGGAGACGTTGATAGTTCAGGGACTTTTTTTTCTTCTTTGAGATTTGTACTGGAATGCCAACCTCTATCATATTTAAAGTGCTTTTTGTCTTTTCAGACTTAATTATACATTATTTCTATTAAATATCGACGTTTTATTATTTCTTATTAAAAAAAGATGTTGCCACTTGTTTACAATAAAATTGAATTTATGTCGCCGTTTATTCTCATCACAGTTATCGCCTCTGACATTCTCTGTGTCACCAAATCAACAAATGTAAATAAACTCTGATTCAGCATCACAATTTTTATACCCACCACCATAGAATGGTGACGGGGGTATAATAAGTTTGTCATTCCGTTTGTAACACATCGAAATATCAATTTCCGACTATATGAAGTATATATATTCTTGATGAGGGAGAAATTCTAAGACAATATAAGCATGTCCGTCTGTCTGTCTGTTGTAATCACGCTACAGTCTTCAATAATAAAGCAATCGTGCTGAAATTTTGCACAAACTCGTCTTTTGTCTGCAGGCAGGTCAAGTTCGAAGATGGGCTATATCGGTCCAGGTTTTGATATAGTCCCCATATAAACCGACCTCCCAATTTGGGGTCTTTGGCTTATAGAAACCGTAGTTTTCATCCAATTTGCCTGAAATTTGAAATCTGG
Organism: Haematobia irritans; assembly: GCF_050003625.1. NCBI lineage: Eukaryota > Metazoa > Arthropoda > Insecta > Diptera > Muscidae > Haematobia > Haematobia irritans. The sequence goes on from NC_134400.1 coordinate 50,316,402, forward strand.
AGGTATTTTAGGACCATAAAGAGGTGTGTCAAAAAAGGTGAGTATCGGTCCATGTTTTGGTATAGCCCCCATATAGACCGATCTCCCGATTTTATTTCTTGGGCTTCTAGAATCCGTAGTTTTTATCCAATTTGCCTGAAATTTAAAATCTAGTGGTGTTTGGAGACCATAAAGAGGTGTGCTAAAAATGGTGAGTATCGGTCTATGGTTTGGTATAACCCCCATATAGACCGATCTCCCGATTTTACTTCTTGGGCTTATAGAAACCCTAGTTTTAGTCCAATTTGCCTGAAATTGAAATTCTAGAGGTATTTTAGAACCATTAAGAGGTGCGCCAAAAATGGTGAGTATAGGCCCATTTTTTGGTATAGCCCCCATATAGATCGATCTCCCGATTTTACTTCTTGGGCTTTTAGAATCCGTAGTTTTTATCCAATTAGCCTGAAATGTAAAATCTAGAGGTGTTTTAGGACTGTTAAGAGGTGTGCCAAAAATGGTGAGCATCGGTCCATGGTTTGGTATAGCCCCCATATATACCGATCTCCCGATTTTACTTCTTTGGCTTATAGAAACCGTAGTTTTTATCCAATTTGCACGATATTTTAAATCTAGAATTATGTTACGAGGTGCGCCTAAAATGGTGAGAATCGGTCAATGTTTTAGTATAGCACCCATATAGACCGATCATGCGATTTTACTTTTTGGGTGTGTAGAAATCGTAGTTATTGTCCAATTTGCCTGAAATTGAAAATCTGGAGGTTTTGTATGACTATAAATAGATGTGCAAGAAATGATTTCATTGTTTGGGATTCCAGAAACCGTAGTTTTTATCCAATTTGTCTGAAATTTGAAATCTAGAAGTATTTTAGGACCATAAAGAGGTGTGAAAAAATTGTTGAGTATTGGTCTATGTTTTAGTATAGCCCCCATAAAACCGATTTCCCGACTTAACTTCTTGGGTTTCTATAAACTATAGTTTTTTGTCCGAATTGCGACAAATTGGAATGCCATAATACTAGTATTTTAGACACACAAAAACGTGAATCAGATTTAGGTTTTAGCGGTCCATTTTGTAAGGCCTCCATATAGACCGATTTCACTTCCTGAGGGTATAGAAGGCGCACTGATCAAGAAAATTGCTTGAAACTGAAAGTAAAATATTCAGATTTTAATTCTCGTAATCATCTAAATAATGCAGGTGAAAATCTACAGATTTACACATCAGGGCGTTATTTCATCAGTTTCTTGCACACTTTCAAGAGATGTTAATGATTCCTCTAAAACTCAAACAAAAATGGTTCTTATAAATCCCGAATCTGATATAGTCTTCATAGGTAAAATCTTTAAATTTATCTTCGGGAAGTGTACTAGTTGAACTGCTCTGCTTGGGAGAATATCTGTCATCAAACACCTGAAATTTCAAAGGAATCTACATTTGATTCATGGTGGTGGGTATTTAAGATTCGGCCAGGCAGAACTTACTGCTGTATATACTTGTTAATATTTTTAATGTAAATAATATAATTTTGATACGGACATTGAAGGAACATAATATAAATAATTGCTAAAGACGTCTTTTGGAAATTATTCTAATTAAAATATCTATCCAAAATATGGATAGAGAAACTTTCCCTACAGGTGCATTCCGGCTATTATAAAATAAATTTGTGAAATCATGGAGGCTATCTAATCTTACGCCCCATGGTAATATGAGTCTAAATCGGATGAAAAAAATACAAATGTATATACGGGAAATATATCAACTGTGCATATATTTCTGTATAGTTAGAATGACACCTTTAAATCTGGGAAAGCTTTGACCTCTGTGGTCACATGAGTATAAAAGGGGCAAAAGGTATATGTGGTAGCAATATCTGAATCTTGTTCGAGTTTAAGGAATAATTGCAGGTATAGCAAATTTGAGTAAAACTTTGGCCTCTATGGTCAACTGACTGTGACATGTAATGCCAGTTCCACTCTCTTTGCAAAATATCACATAAATAGAAGTGAAACTTTGCCATCTGTGGTCAATTGAGTGTAAATTGGGTGACATGAGTATAAAAGGGACAAAAGGTGTATGTGGTAGCTATATCTGAATATTGTCCGATTTTAAGGAATTATTCCAGGTATAGCAAATTTGAGAAAAAACTTTGTAAATTAGAGTAAAACTTTGGCCTCTATGGTCAACTGACTGTGACGTGTAATGTCAGTTCCACTGCCTTTGCAAAATACCACACAAATCAAATTGAAACTTTGGCATCTGTGGTCAACTGAGTATAAATTGGGTGAAAGATAAATACGGAGCTATATCTGAGTCTTAACCGATTTCCACCAACCCATCCAGACATAGCTACAATGGCATTTCTACTCCCTGTGCAAAATTTGACGTAAATCGTAGCAAAACTTTGGCCTCTGGGGTCAACTGAGGGTAAATCGGACGAAAGATATATGTAGGAGCAACCTATGAATCTGAACCACTTTCAACCGAATTCGGCACGCATATAAATAATCTTCATTTTACTCCCTATGTAAAATTGTACGTGAATCAATGTAAAACTTTGGCCAATGTGGTCATATGAGTGTAAATCGGCCGAAAAGTATATATTTAAGCTATATCTGCATCGATTTCAACCAACTTTGATATCACAGATGTAATATCAGTTCTACTCCCTGGGCAAAATATCAAACAAATCGAAGCGAAACTTTGGCCTCTGTAGTCGCCTATCGTTGAATCGTTCAGATCGTTGAAAGTTCAAATATTTCATCAATATTTTGCCAAAAAATCCTTAGTTTTCGAGATATCGATCGTTGAAAATTAAATATTTTACCACTTTTTCGAAAATTGGCTGCATTTTTTACAAAATTTAAGACAAAACATAAATATTGGGAATAAATGGTGTATTATAAAGAGAAAATATTAAGTAAAAATTTTACTAAAAATGCTTAGTTCTCGAGATATCGATCGTTGAAAAATTAAATAGTTTACCACTTTTACGAAAACTGGCTACATTTTTTACAAAATTTAAATCAAATAGTGTAAATTAGGAATAAGTGGTGTATTCTAAAGAGAAAATGTTTAGTAAACATATTCCCAAAAATGCTTAGTTCTCGGGACATCGATCGTTTAAAATTTAAATATTTTACCACTTTTTCGAAAAATGACATCATTTTTTACAAAACATACATATTGGGAATAAATGGTGTATTTTAAAGAAAAAATGTTGAGTAAAAATTTTGCGTAAAATGCTTAGTTTTCGAGATAACGATCGTAGAAAATTAAATATTTTAAATGTGAAAATAACTTACAAAATGTTTTCCCTTTGCGATCACGGTATTTATTTAAACAAATGGTGACTATATTTGAATTTAGAGTAAATGGGAATTTCGAAGCACCGTTTTTTTTCAAATAAATACCGCAATCGCACGAAACAAATGTTTTGTTTTTAATAGTGCGATTAAACCCAGATAATTTAACTCAATTGATACGCATTGTCCTTTTCATCTATATTCGATTAAAATTTCACAGGAATATATTTATTTTTATTTAAAATTTTGATTGTAAATAATCGCGAAAATAAAATGATTTTCAACTCGAAAACCGGACATAGTACCGGCCTTTAGGCAGAAATGAACTTAGTACTAAGCATTAAAATGCATCAATGTTTAAGGAAAATGGAAACTATATGACTAATTAGTTCCTATGTTTACTCAATTTCATGAAATTAAATCGAATTCAAATGACTTTTGTTATGCTTTTATTTGAATAGATCGTTTAATGGTGACGATTTTTTGACGAATTGAATCCCCAACAATTGACATCACTGCCCACAGCACATATAGCACAAACATTTTTTGTCTTATTCTGCCTCACATACGAAGTTGAGTGATCGAGTGAAAAGGCTCTACAACATGTCAGTATAACCGCATTAGTATTGCCAAGTTGTTGAATTTTAAGAGTTGTGGCAAATTACTTTCGAATACGCAATACACATCATAACCATAGCGTAATTTACCCTTAAATGCACAAGATCACCGATTCCTCCGAAAAAAATAAATAATAAGCAAAATGGTACAAAAGAAAAGTAAATATAAACAAAATGCTCATACGTCATATGAACACAATTCCACATTTTCTGCCATTATTGATGGAAATTACAAAAAGTTTGGTACAAAATAAAAAGTATATGTTATAAATGACTTAAATTGCGGTATCTTATTTTCGAGATATCAATCGTTGAAAATTTTAATATTCTAATTTTTTTCTTTTTACAAAATTTAAGACAAAACATGCATATTGGGTATAAATGGCATATTCTAAAGAGAAAATATTAAGTAAAAATGTGACTAAAATTGCTTAGTTCTCGAGATATCGATCGTTGAACATTTAAATATTTTACCACTTTTTCGAAAAAAACTATACATATTGGGAACAAATGGTGTATTCTAAGGAGAAAATATTAAATAAAAATTTTACTAAAAATGCTTAGTTCTCGAGATATCGATCGTTGAATATTTAAATATTTTACCACTTTTATGGAAAATGGCAGCATTTTTACAAAGGCAAACCATACATATTGGGAATAAATGGTGTATTCTAAAGAGAAAATATTAAGTAAAAATGTGACTAAAAATGCTTAGTTCTCGAGATATCGATAGTTGAATATTTAAATATTTTACCACTTTTACGAAAAATGCCTGCATTTTGAACAAAATTTAATACAAAACATGACAATTGGGCATAAATGGCATATTCTAAAGAGAAAATATTAAGTAAAAATTTGACGAAAAATGCTTAGTTCTCGAGATATCGATAGTTGAATATTTAAATATTTTACCACTTTTACGAAAAATGCCTGCATTTTGAACAAAATTTAAGACAAACCATGACAATTGGGCATAAATGGCATATTCTAAAGAGAAAATATTAAGCAAAAATTTGACTAAAAATGCTTAGTTCGTGAGATATCGATCGTTGAACATTTAAATATTTTACCACTTTTTCGAAAAATGGCTGCATTTTTTACAAAATTTATGGCAAACTATACATATTGGGAATAAATGGTGTATTCTAAAGCGAAAATATTAAGTAAAAATTTTACTAAAAATGCTTAGTTCTCGAGATATCGATCGTTGAACATTTAAATATTTTATCACTTTTATGAAAAATGGTTGCATTTTTTACAAACTTTAAGACAACAATTTAAATTGGGAATAAATGGTGTATTCTAAAGAGAAAATGTTTCGTAAATATTTTGGCCAGAATGCTTAATTCGTGAGATATCGATCGTTGAAAATTTAAACATTTTACCACTTTTTCGCAAAATGGATGCATTTTTTACAAAATTTAAGGCAAACTATACATATTGGGAATAAATGGTGTATTCTAAAAAGAAAATGTTTAGTAAAAATTTTAGCCAGAATGCTTAGTTCTCGAGATATCGATAGTTGAATATTTAAATATTTTACCACTTTTATGAAAAATGGCTGCATTTTTTACAAAATTTAAGACAAACCATACATATTGGGAATAAATGGTGTATTCTAAAGAGAAAATATTAAGTAAAAATTTGACAAAAAATGGTTAGTTCTCGAGATATCCATCGTTGAAAATTTAAATATTTTACCACTTTTTCGAAAAATGGCTGCATTTTTTACAAAGTGTATGGCAAACTATACATATTGGGAATAAATGGTGTATTCTAAAGAGAAAATATTAAGTAAAAATTTGACTAAAAATGCTTAGTGCTCGAGATATCGATCGTTGAAAAATTAAATAATTTACCACTTTTACGAAAAATGGCTACATTTTTTACAAAATTTAAGACAAACCATACATATTGGGAATAAATGGTGTATTCTAAAGAGAAAATATTAAGTAAAAATTTGACTAAAAATGCTTAGTGCTTAGATCGTTGAAAAATTAAATAGTTTACCACTTTTACGAAAAATGGCTACATTTTTTACAAAATTTAAGACAAACCATACATATTGGGAATAAATGGTGTATTCTAAAAAGAAAATGTTTAGTAAAAATTTTGGCCAGAATGCTTAGTTCGCGAGATATCGATCGTTGAAAATTTAAATATTTTACCACTTTTTCGAAAAATGGCTGCATTTTTTACAAAATTTAAGGCACACTATACATATTGGGAATAAATGGTGTATTCTAAAAAGAAAATGTTTAGTAAAAATTTGACTAAAAATGCTTAGTGCTCGAGATATCGATCGTTGAAAAATTAAATAGTTTACCACTTTTACGAAAAATGGCTACATTTTTTACAAAATTTAAAGCAAATAGTGTAAATAGGGAATAAATGGTGTATTCTAAAGAGAAAATATTAAGTAAACATTTTACTAAAAATGTTTAGTTCTCGAGATATCGATAGTTGAATATTTAAATATTTTACCACTTTTATGAAAAATGGCTGTATTTTTTACAAAATTTAAGGCAATAAATAAATATTGTGAGTAAGTGGTGTATTCTAAAGACAAAATATTAACTAATCATTTGACTAAAAATGCTTAATGCTCGAGATATCGATCGTTGAAAAATTAAATAGTTTACCACTTTTACGAAAAATGGCTACATTTTTTACAAAATTTAAAGCAAATAGTGTAAATAGGGAATAAATGGTGTATTCTAAAGAGAAAATGTTTAGTAAACATATTCCCAAAAATGCTTAGTTCTCGAGACATCGATCGTTTAAAATTCAAATATTTTACCACTTTTTCGAAAAATGACATCATTTTTTACAAAACATACATATTGGGAATAAATGGTGTATTTTAAAGAAAAAATGTTAAGTGAAAATTTTGCGTAAAATGCTTAGTTTTCGAGATAACGATCGTAGAAAATTAAATATTTTAAATGTGAAAATAACTTACAAAATGTTTTCCCTTTGCGATCACGGTATTTATTTAAACAAATGGTGACTATATTTGAATTTAGAGTAAATGGGAATTTCGAAGCACCGTTTTTTTTCAAATAAATACCGCAATCGCACGAAACAAATGTTTTGTTTTTAATAGTGCGATTAAACCCAGATAATTTAACTCAATTGATACGCATTGTCCTTTTCATCTATATTCGATTAAAATTTCACAGGAATATATTTATTTTTATTTAAAATTTTGATTGTAAATAATCGCGAAAATAAAATGATTTTCAACTCGAAAACCGGACATAGTACCGGCCTTTAGGCAGAAATGAACTTAGTACTAAGCATTAAAATGTATCAATGTTAAGGAAAATGGAAACTATATGACTAATTAGTTCCTATGTTTACTCAATTTCATGAAATTAAATCGAATTCAAATGACTTTTGTTATGCTTTTATTTGAATAGATCGTTTAATGGTGACGATTTTTTGACGAATTGAATGCCCAACAATTGACATCACTGCCCACAGCACATATAGCACAAACATTTTTTGTCTTATTCTGCCTCACATACGAAGTTGAGTGATCGAGTGAAAAGGCTCTACAACATGTCAGTATAACCGCATTAGTATTGCCAAGTTGTTGAATTTTAAGAGTTGTGGCAAATTACTTTCGAATACGCAATACACATCATAACCATAGCGTAATTTACCCTTAAATGCACAAGATCACCGATTCCTCCGAAAAAAATAAATAATAAGCAAAATGGTACAAAAGAAAAGTAAATATAAACAAAATGCTCATACGTCATATGAACACAATTCCACATTTTCTGCCATTATTGATGGAAATTACAAAAAGTTTGGTACAAAATAAAAAGTATATGTTATAAATGACTTAAATTGCGGTATCTTATTTTCGAGATATCAATCGTTGAAAATTTTAATATTTTAATTTTTTCTTTTTACAAAATTTAAGACAAAACATGCATATTGGGCATAAATGGCATATTCTAAAGAGAAAATATTAAGTAAAAATGTGACTAAAAATGCTTAGTTCTCGAGATATTGATCGTTTAAATATTTGATCACTTTTATGAAAAATGGCTGCATTTTTTACAAAATTTAAGACAACAATTGTAAATTGGGAATAAGTGGTGTATTCTAAAGAGAAAATGTTTAGTAAAAATTTTGGCCAGAATGCTTAATTCGTCAGATATCGATCGTTGAAAATTTAAACATTTTAGCACTTTTTCGCAAAATGGCTGCATTTTTTACAAAATTTAAGGCAAACTATACATATTGGGAATAAATGGTGTATTCTAAAGAGAAAATATTAAGTAAAAATTTTACTAAAAACGCTTAGTTCTCGAGATATCGATAGTTGAATATTTAAATATTTTACCATTTTTATGGAAAATGGCAGCATTTTTACAAAGGCAAATCATACATATTGGGAATACATGGTGTATTCTAAAGAGAAAATGTTAAGTAAAAATGTGACTAAAAATGCTTAATCTCGAGATATAGATCGTTGAACATTTAAATATTTTATCACTTTTATGAAAAATGGTTGCATTTTTTACAAAATTTGAGACAACAATTGTAAATTGGGAATAAATGGTGTATTCTAAAAAGAAAATGTTTAGTAAAAATTTTGGCCAGAATGCTTAGTTTGCGAGATATCGATCGTTGAACATTTAAATATTTTACCACTTTTTCGAAAAATGGCTGCATTTTTTACAAAATTTATGGCAAACTAAACATATTGGGAATAAATGGTGTATTCTAAAGAGAAAATATTAAGTAAAAATTTTACTATAAATGCTTAGTTCTCGAGATATCGATAGTTGAATATTTAAATATTTTACCACTTTTATGAAAAATGGCTGCATTTTTTACAAAATTGAAGTCATTAAATAAATATTGTAAGATTTGACTAAAAATGCTCAGTTCTCGAGATATCGATCGTTGAACATTTAAATATTTTATCACTTTTATGAAAAATGATTGCATTTTTACACTCTTTAAGACAACAATTGTAAATTGGGAATAAATGGTGTATTCTAAAGAGAAAATGTTTCGTAAATATTTTGGCCAGAATGCTTAATTCGTGAGATATCGATCGTTGAAAATTTAAATATTTTACCAATTTTTCGAAAATTAGCTGCATTTTTAACAAAATTTAAGACAAAACATGACAATTGGGCATAAATAGCATATTTTAAAGAGAAAATATTAAGTAAAAATTTGACTAAAAATGCTTAGTTCTCGAGATATCGATCGTTGAACATTTAAATATTTTATCACTTTTATGAAAAATGATTGCATTTTTACAAACTTTAAGACAACAATTGTAAATTGGGAATAAATGGTGTATTCTAAAGAGAAAATGTTTAGTAAATATTTTGGCCAGAATGCTTAATTCGTGAGATATCGATCGTTGAAAATTTAAACATTTTAACACTTTTTCGCAAAATGGCTGCATTTTTTACAAAATTTAAGGCAAACTATACATATTGGGAATAAATGGTGTATTCTAAAGAGAAAATATTAAGTAAAAATTTTACTAAAAACGCTTAGTTCTCGAGATATCGATAGTTGAAAATTTAAACATTTTAACACTTTTTCGCAAAATGGCTGCATTTTTTACAAAATTTAAGGCAAACTATACATATTGGGAATAAGTGGTGTATTCTAAAGAGAAAATGTTTAGTAAACATATTCCCAAAAATGCTTAGTTCTCGGGACATCGATCGTTTAAAATTTAAATATTTTACCACTTTTTCGAAAAATGACATCATTTTTTACAAAACATACATATTGGGAATAAATGGTGTATTTTAAAGAAAAAATGTTGAGTAAAAATTTTGCGTAAAATGCTTAGTTTTCGAGATAACGATCGTAGAAAATTAAATATTTTAAATGTGAAAATAACTTACAAAATGTTTTCCCTTTGCGATCACGGTATTTATTTAAACAAATGGTGACTATATTTGAATTTAGAGTAAATGGGAATTTCGAAGCACCGTTTTTTTTCAAATAAATACCGCAATCGCACGAAACAAATGTTTTGTTTTTAATAGTGCGATTAAACCCAGATAATTTAACTCAATTGATACGCATTGTCCTTTTCATCTATATTCGATTAAAATTTCACAGGAATATATTTATTTTTATTTAAAATTTTGATTGTAAATAATCGCGAAAATAAAATGATTTTCAACTCGAAAACCGGACATAGTACCGGCCTTTAGGCAGAAATGAACTTAGTACTAAGCATTAAAATGCATCAATGTTTAAGGAAAATGGAAACTATATGACTAATTAGTTCCTATGTTTACTCAATTTCATGAAATTAAATCGAATTCAAATGACTTTTGTTATGCTTTTATTTGAATAGATCGTTTAATGGTGACGATTTTTTGACGAATTGAATCCCCAACAATTGACATCACTGCCCACAGCACATATAGCACAAACATTTTTTGTCTTATTCTGCCTCACATACGAAGTTGAGTGATCGAGTGAAAAGGCTCTACAACATGTCAGTATAACCGCATTAGTATTGCCAAGTTGTTGAATTTTAAGAGTTGTGGCAAATTACTTTCGAATACGCAATACACATCATAACCATAGCGTAATTTACCCTTAAATGCACAAGATCACCGATTCCTCCGAAAAAAATAAATAATAAGCAAAATGGTACAAAAGAAAAGTAAATATAAACAAAATGCTCATACGTCATATGAACACAATTCCACATTTTCTGCCATTATTGATGGAAATTACAAAAAGTTTGGTACAAAATAAAAAGTATATGTTATAAATGACTTAAATTGCGGTATCTTATTTTCGAGATATCAATCGTTGAAAATTTTAATATTCTAATTTTTTTCTTTTTACAAAATTTAAGACAAAACATGCATATTGGGTATAAATGGCATATTCTAAAGAGAAAATATTAAGTAAAAATGTGACTAAAATTGCTTAGTTCTCGAGATATCGATCGTTGAACATTTAAATATTTTACCACTTTTTCGAAAAAAACTATACATATTGGGAACAAATGGTGTATTCTAAGGAGAAAATATTAAATAAAAATTTTACTAAAAATGCTTAGTTCTCGAGATATCGATCGTTGAATATTTAAATATTTTACCACTTTTATGGAAAATGGCAGCATTTTTACAAAGGCAAACCATACATATTGGGAATAAATGGTGTATTCTAAAGAGAAAATATTAAGTAAAAATGTGACTAAAAATGCTTAGTTCTCGAGATATCGATAGTTGAATATTTAAATATTTTACCACTTTTACGAAAAATGCCTGCATTTTGAACAAAATTTAATACAAAACATGACAATTGGGCATAAATGGCATATTCTAAAGAGAAAATATTAAGTAAAAATTTGACGAAAAATGCTTAGTTCTCGAGATATCGATAGTTGAATATTTAAATATTTTACCACTTTTACGAAAAATGCCTGCATTTTGAACAAAATTTAAGACAAACCATGACAATTGGGCATAAATGGCATATTCTAAAGAGAAAATATTAAGCAAAAATTTGACTAAAAATGCTTAGTTCGTGAGATATCGATCGTTGAACATTTAAATATTTTACCACTTTTTCGAAAAATGGCTGCATTTTTTACAAAATTTATGGCAAACTATACATATTGGGAATAAATGGTGTATTCTAAAGCGAAAATATTAAGTAAAAATTTTACTAAAAATGCTTAGTTCTCGAGATATCGATCGTTGAACATTTAAATATTTTATCACTTTTATGAAAAATGGTTGCATTTTTTACAAACTTTAAGACAACAATTTAAATTGGGAATAAATGGTGTATTCTAAAGAGAAAATGTTTCGTAAATATTTTGGCCAGAATGCTTAATTCGTGAGATATCGATCGTTGAAAATTTAAACATTTTACCACTTTTTCGCAAAATGGATGCATTTTTTACAAAATTTAAGGCAAACTATACATATTGGGAATAAATGGTGTATTCTAAAAAGAAAATGTTTAGTAAAAATTTTAGCCAGAATGCTTAGTTCTCGAGATATCGATAGTTGAATATTTAAATATTTTACCACTTTTATGAAAAATGGCTGCATTTTTTACAAAATTTAAGACAAACCATACATATTGGGAATAAATGGTGTATTCTAAAGAGAAAATATTAAGTAAAAATTTGACAAAAAATGGTTAGTTCTCGAGATATCCATCGTTGAAAATTTAAATATTTTACCACTTTTTCGAAAAATGGCTGCATTTTTTACAAAGTGTATGGCAAACTATACATATTGGGAATAAATGGTGTATTCTAAAGAGAAAATATTAAGTAAAAATTTGACTAAAAATGCTTAGTGCTCGAGATATCGATCGTTGAAAAATTAAATAATTTACCACTTTTACGAAAAATGGCTACATTTTTTACAAAATTTAAGACAAACCATACATATTGGGAATAAATGGTGTATTCTAAAGAGAAAATATTAAGTAAAAATTTGACTAAAAATGCTTAGTGCTTAGATCGTTGAAAAATTAAATAGTTTACCACTTTTACGAAAAATGGCTACATTTTTTACAAAATTTAAGACAAACCATACATATTGGGAATAAATGGTGTATTCTAAAAAGAAAATGTTTAGTAAAAATTTTGGCCAGAATGCTTAGTTCGCGAGATATCGATCGTTGAAAATTTAAATATTTTACCACTTTTTCGAAAAATGGCTGCATTTTTTACAAAATTTAAGGCACACTATACATATTGGGAATAAATGGTGTATTCTAAAAAGAAAATGTTTAGTAAAAATTTGACTAAAAATGCTTAGTGCTCGAGATATCGATCGTTGAAAAATTAAATAGTTTACCACTTTTACGAAAAATGGCTACATTTTTTACAAAATTTAAAGCAAATAGTGTAAATAGGGAATAAATGGTGTATTCTAAAGAGAAAATATTAAGTAAACATTTTACTAAAAATGTTTAGTTCTCGAGATATCGATAGTTGAATATTTAAATATTTTACCACTTTTATGAAAAATGGCTGTATTTTTTACAAAATTTAAGGCAATAAATAAATATTGTGAGTAAGTGGTGTATTCTAAAGACAAAATATTAACTAATCATTTGACTAAAAATGCTTAATGCTCGAGATATCGATCGTTGAAAAATTAAATAGTTTACCACTTTTACGAAAAATGGCTACATTTTTTACAAAATTTAAAGCAAATAGTGTAAATAGGGAATAAATGGTGTATTCTAAAGAGAAAATGTTTAGTAAACATATTCCCAAAAATGCTTAGTTCTCGAGACATCGATCGTTTAAAATTCAAATATTTTACCACTTTTTCGAAAAATGACATCATTTTTTACAAAACATACATATTGGGAATAAATGGTGTATTTTAAAGAAAAAATGTTAAGTGAAAATTTTGCGTAAAATGCTTAGTTTTCGAGATAACGATCGTAGAAAATTAAATATTTTAAATGTGAAAATAACTTACAAAATGTTTTCCCTTTGCGATCACGGTATTTATTTAAACAAATGGTGACTATATTTGAATTTAGAGTAAATGGGAATTTCGAAGCACCGTTTTTTTTCAAATAAATACCGCAATCGCACGAAACAAATGTTTTGTTTTTAATAGTGCGATTAAACCCAGATAATTTAACTCAATTGATACGCATTGTCCTTTTCATCTATATTCGATTAAAATTTCACAGGAATATATTTATTTTTATTTAAAATTTTGATTGTAAATAATCGCGAAAATAAAATGATTTTCAACTCGAAAACCGGACATAGTACCGGCCTTTAGGCAGAAATGAACTTAGTACTAAGCATTAAAATGTATCAATGTTAAGGAAAATGGAAACTATATGACTAATTAGTTCCTATGTTTACTCAATTTCATGAAATTAAATCGAATTCAAATGACTTTTGTTATGCTTTTATTTGAATAGATCGTTTAATGGTGACGATTTTTTGACGAATTGAATGCCCAACAATTGACATCACTGCCCACAGCACATATAGCACAAACATTTTTTGTCTTATTCTGCCTCACATACGAAGTTGAGTGATCGAGTGAAAAGGCTCTACAACATGTCAGTATAACCGCATTAGTATTGCCAAGTTGTTGAATTTTAAGAGTTGTGGCAAATTACTTTCGAATACGCAATACACATCATAACCATAGCGTAATTTACCCTTAAATGCACAAGATCACCGATTCCTCCGAAAAAAATAAATAATAAGCAAAATGGTACAAAAGAAAAGTAAATATAAACAAAATGCTCATACGTCATATGAACACAATTCCACATTTTCTGCCATTATTGATGGAAATTACAAAAAGTTTGGTACAAAATAAAAAGTATATGTTATAAATGACTTAAATTGCGGTATCTTATTTTCGAGATATCAATCGTTGAAAATTTTAATATTTTAATTTTTTCTTTTTACAAAATTTAAGACAAAACATGCATATTGGGCATAAATGGCATATTCTAAAGAGAAAATATTAAGTAAAAATGTGACTAAAAATGCTTAGTTCTCGAGATATTGATCGTTTAAATATTTGATCACTTTTATGAAAAATGGCTGCATTTTTTACAAAATTTAAGACAACAATTGTAAATTGGGAATAAGTGGTGTATTCTAAAGAGAAAATGTTTAGTAAAAATTTTGGCCAGAATGCTTAATTCGTCAGATATCGATCGTTGAAAATTTAAACATTTTAGCACTTTTTCGCAAAATGGCTGCATTTTTTACAAAATTTAAGGCAAACTATACATATTGGGAATAAATGGTGTATTCTAAAGAGAAAATATTAAGTAAAAATTTTACTAAAAACGCTTAGTTCTCGAGATATCGATAGTTGAATATTTAAATATTTTACCATTTTTATGGAAAATGGCAGCATTTTTACAAAGGCAAATCATACATATTGGGAATACATGGTGTATTCTAAAGAGAAAATGTTAAGTAAAAATGTGACTAAAAATGCTTAATCTCGAGATATAGATCGTTGAACATTTAAATATTTTATCACTTTTATGAAAAATGGTTGCATTTTTTACAAAATTTGAGACAACAATTGTAAATTGGGAATAAATGGTGTATTCTAAAAAGAAAATGTTTAGTAAAAATTTTGGCCAGAATGCTTAGTTTGCGAGATATCGATCGTTGAACATTTAAATATTTTACCACTTTTTCGAAAAATGGCTGCATTTTTTACAAAATTTATGGCAAACTAAACATATTGGGAATAAATGGTGTATTCTAAAGAGAAAATATTAAGTAAAAATTTTACTATAAATGCTTAGTTCTCGAGATATCGATAGTTGAATATTTAAATATTTTACCACTTTTATGAAAAATGGCTGCATTTTTTACAAAATTGAAGTCATTAAATAAATATTGTAAGATTTGACTAAAAATGCTCAGTTCTCGAGATATCGATCGTTGAACATTTAAATATTTTATCACTTTTATGAAAAATGATTGCATTTTTACACTCTTTAAGACAACAATTGTAAATTGGGAATAAATGGTGTATTCTAAAGAGAAAATGTTTCGTAAATATTTTGGCCAGAATGCTTAATTCGTGAGATATCGATCGTTGAAAATTTAAATATTTTACCAATTTTTCGAAAATTAGCTGCATTTTTAACAAAATTTAAGACAAAACATGACAATTGGGCATAAATAGCATATTTTAAAGAGAAAATATTAAGTAAAAATTTGACTAAAAATGCTTAGTTCTCGAGATATCGATCGTTGAACATTTAAATATTTTATCACTTTTATGAAAAATGATTGCATTTTTACAAACTTTAAGACAACAATTGTAAATTGGGAATAAATGGTGTATTCTAAAGAGAAAATGTTTAGTAAATATTTTGGCCAGAATGCTTAATTCGTGAGATATCGATCGTTGAAAATTTAAACATTTTAACACTTTTTCGCAAAATGGCTGCATTTTTTACAAAATTTAAGGCAAACTATACATATTGGGAATAAATGGTGTATTCTAAAGAGAAAATATTAAGTAAAAATTTTACTAAAAACGCTTAGTTCTCGAGATATCGATAGTTGAATATTTAAATATTTTACCACTTTTATGAAAAATGGCTGCATTTTTTTACAAAATTTAAGACAAACCATACATATTGGGAATAAATGGTGTATTCTTAAAAGAAAATGTTTAGTAAAAATTTTGGCCAGAATGCTTAGTTCGCGGGATATCGATCGTTGAAAAATTAAATATTTTACCACTTTCGAAAAATGGCTGCACTTTTTTTTACAAAATTTAAGGCAAACTATACATACTGGGAATAAATGGTGTATTCTAAAGAGAAAATGTTTCGTAAAAATTTTGGCCAGAATGCTTAGTTCGCGAGATATCGATCGTTGAACATTTAATATTTTACCACTTTTTCGAAAAATGGCTGCATTTTTTACAAAATTTAAGGCAAACTATACATATTGGAAATAAGTGGTGTATTCTAAAGAGAAAATATTAAGTAAAAATTTTACTTTACAATGCTTAGTTCAAGAAATATCGATCGTTGATAATCTCAGTAGTTTACCACTTTTACGAAAAATGCCTGCATTTTAACAAAATTCAAAAGATAACATATTAAGTAAAAATTGGACTAAAAATGTTTAGTTCTGGAGAAATCGATCGTTGAGAAATTAAATATTTTACTACTCTTATGAAAAAATGGATGCATTTTTTACAAAATTTAAGAAAAAATTGTAATTTAGGAATAAATAGTGTATTCTAAAGAGAAAATGTTTAGTAAACATATTCCCAAAAATGCTTAGTTTTCGAGATAACGATCGTTGAAAATGAAATATTTTACCACTTTTTCGAAAAATGGCTGCATTTTTAACAAAATTTAAGACAAACCATACATATTGGGAATAAATTGTGTATTCTAAAGAGAAAATAATAAGTAAAAAAATTTACTAAAAATGCTTAGTTCTCGAGACATCGATCGTTGAAAATGTAAATATTTCATCAATGCTTTGCCGAAAATCCTTAGTTTTCGAGACATCGATCGTTCAAAATTTAAATATTTTACCACTTTTACAAAAAATTTCTACATTTTTTACAAAATTTAAGACAAAAATTGTATATTAGGAATAAATGGTGTATTCTAAAGGTGAGTACTATGTTCGAGTTTTTCACCAAAACACTTAATTAAAAGCGCAAAAATGTACATGAAGACGGTAACATTTTTATTAAGTCTTTTCAAATTATGGATGGAAATGATCCCATGTATTAATTGCGAACCATTTAATATTTCTAAATTAATTGATTAAAAAAGTAACCATGAAAATAAGCTGGTTTTCAGCTTGAAAACTGAACATAGTACTCAGCTTAAAGAGAAAATGTTTAGTAAAAATAATCCCAAAAAAAAACTTGCCAAAAATCCACCTTATCGTACGAAACCCTTTTGTAAGACAAGTTTCACTCGAATCAGTTTGGGGGTTTCTACTTTTGAAAGTAAATTTCGTTTGGATTTTTTTAAAGGCTGCGGATACTTAGACCATGAACATAATCTTCGAAAACTAAAATCGTAGTTTTCCAAGATTACTCGTACTTAATACCCAGCTTAAAAATGTTTATTTTAAATTTTTAGCTTGAATATTTTAAATCCAATTGTTCGTATTCTTTGTGTTTGACTCCTATCGACACCAAACTATAAAGTTATGTGTTTTCAAAATCAAATTTCTTTCGTTTGAAATGCGAAAATATGTCTTCATTTCATATAGGGGAACAGGCTATTATATGCTTCAAAATGATTGTGAACGAGTTACAAATTTTTGAATTGAATTTTTGAAAGACTGCTATGTACAATTTGTGTTACCATAATTATTGAAACCACATGTAGACGGCGACGTTTTCCGATGAAATGAATTCCATTTTGGTTTTTCGTCGCGAACCTTTATTGTTGTTCGGTAACAAAGTCGTCCTACATAAGAAATTTATGTAATATCGCTTACCGACATTCGCTATGGATGTATTCACACACTATAAAATCAAAGCCGGCGTGTTAAAAAAGAAATATGAACGAAAATGTGGCAACACGATTCTCCATATATTTTTCACATACGCTTCGGTGTCTTTGAGGACGCGTCCTCGAAGTAAACGGTATTTGTAGAAATTGTCGCGAAAGAATGCGTTGTATGTAAAATGGGATATATATCATAATTGGTAGGTCAAAAATTGGGGAAATCAGTTTAAATGTAATAGCATTGAGTAATTTAACCCAACCACATTAAAAAAATCATGGTTTTTTTAGGACCCCAAATTATGCGTTGCGAGTAAATATATATATATATATATATATATATATATATATATATATATATATATATATATATATATATATATATATATATATATATATATATATATATATATATATATATATATATATATATATATATATATATATATATATATATATATATATATATATATATATGTATATATATATTCTTGATCAGGAAGAAATTCTAAGACGATATAACCATCCCGATTTGGGGTCTTGGGCTTATAGAAACCGTAGTTTTCATCCAATTTGCTTAAAATTTAAAATCTTGAGGTATTTTAGGACCATAAAGGTGTGCCAGAAATGGTGAGTATCGGTTCATGTTTGGGTATAGCCCCCATATATATTAAAGCGATCTCCCGATTTTACTTCTTGCGCTTCTAGAATCCGTAGTTTTTATCCAATTTGCCTGAAATTGGAAATCTAGAGGTGTTTTGGACCATAAAGAGGTGTGCCAAAAATGGTGAGTTTCGGTCCATGTTTGGGTATAGCCCCCATATAGACCGATCTCCCGATTTTACTTCTTTTGCTTCTAGAATCCGTAGTTTTTATCCAATTTGCCTGAAATTTAAAATCTAGCGGTATTTTTGGACCATAATGGGGGTGAAAATCTACAGAGTTTAGATTTTAAATCAAGGTGTTATTTCATCATTTTCATGCACACTTACAAGAGATGTTAATGATTCCTCTAAAATTCAAACAAAAATGGTTCTTATATATCCAGAATCTGATATAGTCTTCATAGGTAAAATCTTTAAATTTATCTTCGGGAAGTGTACTGGTTCAACTAGATCTGCTTGGGAGAATATCTGTCATCAAATTCCCCTGAAGTTTCAAAGGAAACTATAATATTTGATTCATGATGGTGGGTATTTAAGATTCGGCCCGGCCGAACTTACTGCAGTATATACTTGTTTTATCTAACATAGATTCAATATGGATTATATGCCTTGCCATCGGCAACTGTTACCACAACCCAATTAATTATATTGTGCATAGCAATCTTTAGTGGAATTTTGTACGCCATCCAATAAGTTTCGACAAATTCAAGAAAATTTATTTGACATAATTCATTTTTTGCACTTGTTAACGAAAATTTTGAAGTTTGAAGGGAAAAATTGCAAAAATGTCTTTAGTACCATTCTAAGTTCATGATGGGCTCATTATTCCTCAAATTTACAAATTTTGGGAAATTATAAACTATTTTGTAGGAGAACCGAATTTAGTTAATTTTTATGCTTCATTTGTGTATAATTGTTTCCTCCGTTGTAGTTAATTAAAAACAGAGGAATTTAGGTCGCATAATCATTCAAATTATGTAAATATTTTTTTCAGTGTTTGTGGAGGGTACATAAGATTAGTGTATAAAATTCTGCAAGGCCGAACTTACAGCCACAATAAAAAAAATATTGTCGTGAGGTCAAAGATTTCGTGTCTTTAAAATACGAATGCAAATTTTGCTTAGCATAGAAGACGCATTTCTGTAATATAAAGTTTTTCTCCTTGTCCAAAAGTCGATAAACTTTTCAATGAAGTCGTATTGTCCTTATAATTAAGTGATTTGAATTAAAAATGGGTATCATAACATGAAAGAAAAAATGTTTGAGCTAAGGTCAACTTGACTTTAATAATTCAGAAAAACTCTTTAAATTTAACGAAATTGTATTTGAATTTGTTGTCTTTTTTCATCTTGACTACAAAGCAAAAAATCGTTGAAATATAGGACATGTTTTTCAACACTTTATTTTAAAGAAGTTTTTTACTTAAAACATAGCATAATTTTTACTGGAAGTCGAGTCTTAATTTGGAAAATAAAGTTGTCGTTAACTCGTTTTTAAAGGACTTTGATAGCATATGAAGAAAAAAAGATGAGAAAGCGAAAAATTAAAATTTGCTTCCTAGAAGCAAGTACACAAAACCCAAATTTAAAAGAGAATTGTGTCTTAAAGGTATCCTCACTTGTATTCTCCGCTTCTTTGACTCGGAATCAATACCAAATTTTTTAAAGTAAAGACAAAATCTTTGGAACCGGGCATGCTTTTTTTTCAGTGCACACACTATATTTTTATTTGTTTTAATTAAAGTTGCAGTTTTACATATCTATACATGTCTTTCGTTATCTATCTCCGTCGCCATCTGTATCTGTTTCCTCTCGCTCTCTCTGACATTTATAAATATAAAGGGTGATTTGTTAAGAGCTTGATAACTTTTTTTTTAAAAAAAACGCATAAAATTTGCAAAATCTCATCGGTTCTTTATTTGAAACGTTAGATTGGTCCATGACATTTACTTTTTGAAGATAATTTCATTTAAATGTTGACCGCGGCTGCGTCTTAGGTGGTCCATTCGGAAAGTCCAATTTTGGGCAACTTTTTCGAGCATTTCGGCCGGAATAGCCCGAATTTCTTCGGAAATTTTGTCTTCCAAAGCTGGAATAGTTGCTGGCTTATTTCTGTAGACTTTAGACTTGACGTAGCCCCACAAAAAATAGTCTAAAGGCGTCAAATCGCATGATCTTGGTGGCCAACTTACCGGTCCATTTCTTGAGATGAATTGTTCTCCGAAGTTTTCCCTCAAAATGGCCATAGAATCGCGAGCTGTGTGGCATGTAGCGCCATCTTGTTGAAACCACATGTCAACCAAGTTCAGTTCTTCCATTTTTGGCAACAAAAAGTTTGTTAGCATCGAACGATAGCGATCGCCATTCACCGTAACGTTGCGTCCAACAGCATCTTTGAAAAAATACGGTCCAATGATTCCACCAGCGTACAAACCACACCAAACAGTGCATTTTTCGGGATGCATGGGCAGTTCTTGAACGGCTTCTGGTTGCTCTTCACTCCAAATGCGGCAATTTTGCTTATTTACGTAGCCATTCAACCAGAAATGAGCCTCATCGCTGAACAAAATTTGTCGATAAAAAAGCGGATTTTCTGCCAACTTTTCTAGGGCCCATTCACTGAAAATTCGACGTTGTGGCAGATCGTTCGGCTATTCACGATGAAATGTCAAAGCATACTGAGCATCTTTCTCTTTGACACCATGTCTGAAATCCCACGTGATCTGTCAAATACTAATGCATGAAAATCCTAACCTCAAAAGAATCACCCTTTATAAGGCCACTTATAACCATGCCAAAATTGGTTCTTATCGGTCTAGAGTTATATATATAGCCGATCTAATCATGGTTGCCACTCGAGCCAAAAATAATCTACCAAAATTTTATTTTTATAGAAAATTTTGTCAAAATAATATTTCTATAGAAAATTTTGTAAAAATTTTATTTCTATAGAAAATTTTGTCAAAATTTTATTTCTATAGAAAATTTTGTCAAAATTTTATTTCTATAGAAACTTTAAACTTGATTATAAACATATTTAATCGGCCTTTCTATACCTTCCACCATGGGATGGGGGTATATTAACTTTGTCATTCAGTTTGTAACACATCGAAATATTGCTCTAAGACCCCATAAAGTATATATATTCTGGGTCGTAGTGAAATTCTGAATCGATCATAGCATGTCCGTCCGTACGTCTGTTGAAATCAAGCTAACTTCCGAACGAAACAAGCTATCGACTTGAAACTTGTCACAAGTAGTTGTTATTGATGTAGGTCGGATGGTGTTGCAAATGGGCCATATCGGTCCACTTTTACGTATAGCCCCCATATAAACGAACCCCCAAATTTGTCTGGCAGACTCTCTAAGAGGAGCAAATTTCATCCGATCCGGCTGAAATTTGGTACATGGTGTAAGTATATGGTCTCTAACAACCATGCAAAAATTGGTCCGCATCGGTCCATAATTATATATAACCCCCATATAAACCGATCCCCCGATTTGGCTTTCGGAGCCTCTAAGAGAAGCAAATTTCATCCGATCCGGCTGAAATTTGGTACATAATGTTAGTATATGGTCTCTAACAACTATGCGTAAATTGGTCCACATCGGTCAATAATTATATATAGCCCCCATATAAACCGATCCCCAAATTTGGCTTGCAGACCCTCTAAGAGGAGCAAATTTCATCCGATCCGGCTGAAATTTGGTACATGGTGTAAGTATATGGTCGCTAACAACCATGCAAAAATTGGTCTGCATCGGTCCATAATTATATATAGCCCCCTTTTAACCCGATCCCCCGATTTGGTTTTCGGATCCTCTAAGAGAAGCAAATTTCATCCGATCCGGCTGAAATTTGGTACATGGTGTTAGTATCTGGTCTCTAACAACTATGCGCAAATTGGTCCACATTGGTCCATAATTATATATAGCCCCCATATAAACCGATCCCCAGATTTGGCTTACGGAGCCTCTAAGAGAAGAAAGTTTCGTCCGATCCGGCTGAAATTTGGTATATGGTGTTAGTATATGGTCTCTAACAACTATGCAAAAATTGGTCCGCATCGGTTCATAATTATATATAGCCCCCATATAAACCGATCCCCCGATTTGGCTTTCGGAGCCTCTAAGAGAAGCAAATTTCATCCGATACGGCTGAAATTTGTTACATGGTGTTAGTATATGGTCTCTAACAACTATGCACAAATTGGTCCACATCGGTCCATAATTATATATAGCCCCTATATGAACCGATCCCCAGATTTGGCTTGCGGAGCCTCTAAGAGAAGCAAATTTCATCCGATCCGGCTGAAATTTGGTACATGGTGTAAGTATACGGTCTCTAATGGCCATGCAAAAATTGGTCGAAATCGGTCCATAATTATATATAGCCCCCATATAAACCGATCCCCAGATTTGACCTCTGGAGCCCCTTCGAAGAGCAAAATTCATCCGATTCGGTTGAAATTTGGTAAGTGATGTTAGTACATGGTATCTAACAACCATGCAGGAATTGGTTCATATCAGTCCATAATTATAAATAGCACCCATATAAACCGATCCCCAGATTTGACCTCCGGTGCCTTTTGGAGAAGCAAAATTCATCCGATTTGGTTGAAATTTTGTACGTGGTGGTAGTATATGATATTTAACAACCATGCCAAAAGTGGTCCATATCAGTCCATAATCATATATAGCCCCCATATAAACCGATCCCTAGATTTGGTTTTGGAGCCTCTTGGAGGATCAAATTTCATCCGAGTCAGTTGAAATTTGGTACATTGTGCTAGTATATGGCCGTTAACAACCATGCCTAACTAGGTCCATATCGGTCTATAGTTATATATAGCCCTCAGATAAATCGATCCCCAATCACACAAAAATTAGTCCATATCAATAATTGTATATAGCCCCCATATAAGCGACCCCCATATTTCAATTCTGGCTCCCTACGTTGCTTGCAAAAGTCCATATCGATTCGTAATTATTTGTAGACTTACCCGCACAATTTTTTTGTCGAGTATATACCATGTATGGACTAACTCACAATTTAGATTGTAGATGACGGTCTTTTGTAGAAGTTTCTACGCAATCCATGGTGGAGGGTACATAAGATTCGGATTGGCCGAACTTACGGCCGTTTATACTTGTTTAATTTTAATATATACCACGTATGGACTATGTGGTATATACTACAGAGTTATGAAGTTTTAAGATATCTTGCATCGGCAAGTGTTACCGCAACCCAAGTAATTCGATTGTGGATGACAGTCTTCGGTAGAAGTTTCTACGCAATCCATTGTGGAGGGTACATAAGCTTTGGCCTTGCCGAACTTGCGGCCGTATATATACTTGTTTTTAGTTTATATATCGTACGCATTTTCATGATTTAAGATAATAAAGCACTTTGAACCATTTTTGTTTTGTAAAATTTGTTTAAGTTTAACGAAAAATATTGTAGGGAAATTTGTTTTGGAATGTATGGGAAAGTAGGGTAAACCCAACATTTACCCTGACAAATCTGACTATGAGCTATAGTCAGATTGAGACAAAGCACCCATAAACATGTACCCCTTAATTTTCTTAAATATGCAACTGCGGTTTATCTCTCAGACCTATATCAATGTTACCCCACAAATGCTTATGATTACTAATTCAGTAAGGGTGGTTTAGGGTATGATATAGTCGGCCCCGCCCGACTTTCTACTTTTCTTACTTGGTTAATAATGGACTCAATATTAGTAATATGCTAACTCTGTAGGTGCAAAATCAACTATATAATCTCAAATATTTCTGCTCAGATTGTGCCAAACTCCCATAAAAATGTACAACTTCATGTTCTTAAGTATGGAAATGTGGTTTATCGCTCAAAGGTGCTTATGT
Organism: Haematobia irritans; assembly: GCF_050003625.1. NCBI lineage: Eukaryota > Metazoa > Arthropoda > Insecta > Diptera > Muscidae > Haematobia > Haematobia irritans. Next base: position 50,340,873 of record NC_134400.1, read on the forward strand.
TTACTAATTCAGTAGGGGTGGTTTAGGGTATGATATAGTCGGCCCCGTCCGACTTTCTACTTCACTTACTTGTTATATATACATTTATTTATTCCCCCTTTGGGGCTTCATTTCATTTGGAGCGTTATTTAATGGAGCCAAAATTCATACATTCCTAAATGAAAGTCGAAAATGTTGGTTAAAAATAAGTCGACTTAGCATGTTTTGATGGAGTTCGCTGTTTTTTTATTCAGATTGATGTGAATTGCTTCCTGTCAAAAGTTCGAATTTATTGGACATTTCTATCGAAAGTTATGGTTAATATTGTACTTAGCCTTTGACTAAAGTTTTAAAAAATGTCCAACCCAAAAAGGGCAAAAAGGTTTATTCGGTCTAAAGTGGCCTAAGTCATTTTAGCTATGTTCTATTATCACTATTTTGAATTCGTACATACTAAAAAAAAATTATAAAAAATATGATTTTAAGACTGAAAATAAGGAAATTTCTATCTTATACGGGTTTTGAGAAATTTCAAAAAACAAAACTTGTTTCTTGTTTCCTGTAAAATTCACTTTTTAGACTTAGCGCACTTTGGAATGTAGACATCGATATCATTGTACACATATTTTGTTATTGTAGTCAGTATTCATTTATGTATGTAGGCGATACTACAGTTGTCTCTATAGTATACGAGTACTGCAGTTGTGCAAATAAATGCCTACCGAGAGGGAGATAATTATAATTATCACTTGGCGAGGACAAAATTCTATCTTTGTTTATTGGGGAGGGGTGCAATAAAGCTTTTCCCACTGACAATCGAAATCAAACGACCCTTTTTAATTATTCCTTCTTCCTCCTTTGCATCCCTAAAGGAATGGATCGACACGGCAGCAACCATAATGAGGTCTTCCACTCACCAATCAATCATCAACTCTCTTACATAGTCAATGTAATCAGCTACGTCTGTGAGTAGGGAATTGATTACGACCACCCCATCGATGTTACGAAAATAGATACTCTATCAATTACATTGATAAGATAGTGGAAAACAGAAGAACGAACGAACGAATGGAAATTGGCTGTCAACGTTTAATGACTACAAATAAACGATGAACAAATATTGAATTTCTTAACACAACAAACGAAAGCTGTGAGAAATGCCAACAAAATGGTTAAATATGCCATTTGCGCAAACCAAATGTAATTTAAATGGAGGTAGGTCTTCACCATGCAAGTCTAGCGAAAAAAATATGAAACTAAAGGGTTTTCCAATAGGAGGTTTTAACTAACCCCCAATACTCAAAGAAAACATGTCATGTCAAGTACGAAAAGTCTAACGATGGAGCTCATTCGGTAGACAAAAATTTTCTTTACCATTTCTGTGAACAATTTCACATATATGAGAATGGAAGAATAGACTGTGTGGCACAATTGCACCATGATCTACCTACATTTTCTAAACATTTTACCAAATTAAAAACTTTTATTTTTTTTAACCAAATTTTGGAGGTTGATCCATTGGATTTTGGTATTGATTTCGAGTCAAAGAAATAAATAGCTTTTTAGCGACCTATTTTGCTTTAAATCTAGGATCAATGAAATTAAAATTAGGATAAAAGTCTTCATTTCATTCTCTTTTCGCGGAATATTAATAACGCTATTCACGTACAAACAAATGCCAGTTTAAAAATCCAAGTTATAACGGATATTTCCAAGTAAAAATTGTTGTATTAGTTACAAAAAAATTTAAACCTAAAGATAAAAAATCAAAAATGTGTTTCTTTACTTTAAGGAACATTTTCCTTAGTTCAAAGACATGGGACTTTAACGGTGGGGCTTTAACAAGTATATATTTCCAAAAAAAAAATTTGTTTGAAGCAGAGATCATAAACTTTATTTTAATTAAAATTTCGTTATTTTAAAGAAATTTGCCCTTAATATTTTGTAAATTACGCATCCTGAAAATTAAGGTTGCGTAATGCTCAATATCACGTTAATATTTTTTTCAGTGTGTAGGAAAAATGCTTTACTTTGCTAAAAAATATTTTTATGAAGTCAGATGACATTCTAACATTTTACAATTTCACCCCATAAGTAAGGTAAACAAGTATATACAGCAGTATGTTCGGCCGGGCCGAATCTTAAATACCCACCACCATGAATCAAATATTATAGTTTCCTTTGAAAATGTCAGAGGATTGATGACAGATATTTTTCCGCACTAAAAAAAAACATTTCCGGTTCCAAAGATTTTGTCTTTACTTTAACAATTTTGGTATTGATTCTGAGCCAAAGAAGCGGAGAATTCAAGTAAGCATACTCTTAAGACACAATTCTCTTTTAAATTTGGGTTTTGTGTACTTGCTTCTAGGAAGCAAATTTTAAGTTTTCGCTTTTTCAGCTTTTTTTCTTCATACGCTACCAAAGTCCTTTAAAAACAAGTTAACGACAACTTTATTTTCCAAATTCAGACACAACTTCCAGTAGAAATTATGTTGTGTTTCAAGTAAAAAACGTCTTTAAAATAAAGTGTTGAAAAACATGTGCTATTTTTGAACGATTTTTTGCTTTGTAGTCAAGATGCAAAAAGACAACAAATTTAGAGACAATTTCATTAATTTTAAAGAATTTTTCTATATTATTAAAGTCAAGTTGACCTTAGCTCAAAAAATTTTTCATTCATGTTATGATACTCAGTTTTAAGTCAAATCACTTAATTATAAGGACAACACGACTTCATTGTTTATCGACTTTTGGACAAGGAAAAAAACTTTATATTAGAGAAGTGCGTCTTCTACGCTAAACAAAATTTGCATTTGCATTTTAAGGACATGAAATCTTTGGCCTCACGACAATATTTTTTTCAGTGCGAGGATTCAGTATGCTAGATAAATGTAAAGGATTTACCTATGAAGACTAGATCAGATTCTGAATTTATAAGAACCATTTTTTTTGTTTGAGTTTTAGAGGATTCATAAACATCTCCTGTAAGTGTGCAAGAAAATGATGAAATAACGCCTTGATTTGAAACCTAAAATCTTTGGATTTTCATCCCAATTATTTAAATGACTACGCGAAGTAAAATCTGGAAATTTTGCATTCAGTTTCAAGCAATTTTCATGATCAGTGCGCCTTCTATACCCTCAATAAGTGGAATCGGTCTATGTGGAGGCCGTACCAAATGGACCGATAACTATACACTAAATCATATACACTTTGTTATGGGTCTAAAATGTCATTATATTTTCAATTTGTGGCTATGCCAAAACATGGAAGGTTACACACAGTATTCAGCACATTTAATTGTAGTTCTAGAATCTAGACCCCACACGCACAGAAAAAACATGTTTGGACATGGTTGCCGTATCCATTTAATGCTTATATGTTATTGTCGCGAAAACCATGTATTTTTATTTTTAAAAATAATTTTCGAACGGAGAAAAATATATGTTAGCAATAAGCATTTAAATGGTTCCCAGATGCCGCAAACATGTCCTATTATTTAAATGATAGAATTTGAGACCATTACATGGTCGGGAAAATCATTCAATTTTCTTACTTTTTTGCAGGGAAAAAAAGTATTTTTATAGGTTACGTGTAGACATGTCTAGAACCATTATATGGCTATAAAGACCATGTATATTGTTTTCGTGACCATTTAATTTTTTAAATTTTTTGCATGCGATAAGAATTTTATAAAAACATTGACAGGTACACACGATTTTCATTTTGCGCGTCAGTCGTGTGTTGATTGTTTCTTGGAATGGACGAAGAATACAGAATTACTGTGTTTTGTGTTTATTTATTTATTCAGAAGTGGCACGTGGTTTTATGTGAATACAAAAAAGGAAAGTGTAATTGAAAAATGTAACTGGATTTTGTTCTGATTTTTTATATATGGTATAATTTATTTTTATTTGTATTTAGTTACATGATGTCTGCGTTGATACATTTGATGGACATAAGTAAATATTGAATGATTTCTTATTATTGAAATACACAATATATTCGGCACACCTCTTTATGGTCCTAGAATACCTCTAGATTTCCAATTTCAGGCCAATTGGATAAAAACTACGGATTCTAGAAGCCCAAGAAGTAAATCTGGAAATCGGTCTATATGGAGGCTATAGAAACATGGTCCGATAATCACCATTTTCGGCACATCTCTTTATTTTCCTAGAATACCTCTAGATTTCCAATTTCAGGCAAATTGGATAAAAACTACGGATTCTAAAAGCCCAAGAAGTAAAGTCGGGAGATCGGTTTATATGAGGGCTATATCAAAACATGGACCGATACTCACCATTTTCGGTACACCTCTTTAAGGTCCTAGAATACCTCTAGATTTCCGATGGAGGCAAATTGGGTAAAAATTACGGATTCTAGAAGACCAAGAAGTAAAATCGGGAGATCGGTCTATATGGTGGCCATAAGCGTAGGAAGGCCTCTGGGGAGGGGGCTTAGACCCCCCAGAAAAATGTTAGAATTTGAAAACCTTTCTACGATTTTCCATTGTTTTTATATAAAATTAAACAAGTAAATAGACACAGTTGCGCTAAAGGCTTTCATGCACAATCGAATTACTTGGGTTGTGGTAGCAGTTGCCGATGGCAATATAACATATAGGTTTATTTCTTAACATTGTCTTCTAAATTGTAAGTTAGTTTCTTTATTATAAGTGCTTGACGTCTGATATTTATGAAATAAAGCTGTGGTTGAACTTATGATATGAGTTCCTAAATTGATGTTTAGTTTAATATCTAAAGCCCATTTACTATTTTGGTTAGTCTGATTTTTAGTCAATTTAATTAAATAAATAGTAATTGATATTAAAACTATTCTGCAACATAGCGTCGCCAAAAATCTAGCGAAAAAGTTCTTTTTGGGTCTCGGAGTGGTGCAAAATTGGCGCACTGAAAAAAAAGCATACCCGGTTCCAAAGATTTTGTCTTTACTTTAAAAAATTTGGTATTGATTCCGAGCCAAAGCAGCGGAGAATACAAGTAAGGATACTTTTAAGACACAATTCTCTTTTAAAATCGGGTTTTGTGTACTTGCTTCTAGGAAGCAAATTTTAATTTTTCGCTTTTGCAGCTTTTTTTCTTCATATGCTATCAAAGGCCTTTAAAAACAAGTTAACAACGACTTTCTTTTCCAAATTAAGACTCGACTTCTAGTAGAAATTATGCTGTGGTTCAAGTAAAAAACGCCTTTAAAATAAAGTGTTGAAAAACATGTCCTATATTTGAACGATTTTTTGCTTTGTAGTCAAGATGCAAAAAGACAACAAATTTAAAGACAATTTCATTAAATTTAAAGATTTCTTCTAAATTATTAAAGTCAAGTTGACCTTAGCCCAAACATTTTTTCTTTCATGTTATGATATCCATTTTTAAATCAAATCACTTAATTATAAGGACAATACGACTTCATTGAAAAGTTTATCGACCTTTGGTCAAGGAAAAAAACTTTATACTAGAGTAATGCGTCTTCTATGCTAAGCAAAATTTGCATTCGTATTTTAAAGACATGAAATCTTTGACCTCACGACAATATTTTTTTCAGTGCGGAGAAGCGATGACTGTAATATGAACTGTCATAGGAAGGATGCCCACCATTTCAGCAGCCGTTGCACTGAATTTACATCACTTCTTAAGATGTGATCCGAATTCAGTGTTTTGAATATGAATTTCCCGAATAAATAATTTTTATAATTTTTAATGCATTCCAATGCTTGTCTGAAACGTTTGCCCTGGAATATTTTCAAAATTATCGATTTTGCTAGCATTCTTCGGCATTTGAATAATGTGTACCATTTTATTAATTCTTTTTAACCTATTTGAAAAAAAGTACCCATTAAAATATGACAAAACGAGCTATAGAAATTTAATTAGTTAAATTTCCTGTGTAGTTTAAATAATTAACTTCTTTGAAGGGGCTTTTAAAGTTGTGCCTTTAGAACAACTCCCAATTTTTTACTGGGAAAAAGTGTGGAACTACTATTAGTTGCTTTATTAAATATTAATTGTCTAGTAATGTTGATGTATGACTTTTTATTCATTTTTATAAAATAAAACATTAATTGAACGTATAAGTTCAGTCTATTAATTTGTAGCGAGGTGGGCATAGCCCCCCTAGGAAAACTGTCTAGCTACGCTAATGATGGTGGCTATATCAAAACAGGGACCGGTACTCTCCATTTTCGGCACACCTCTTTATGCTCCTAGAATACCTCTAGATTTCCAATTTCAGGCAAATCGGATAGAAGATAAACTTTCTAGACGCCCAAGAAGCAAAATCGGGAAATCGGTCCATATGGGGGCTATACCAAAATATGGACCGATAGGCACCATTTTCGGTACACTTTATGATGGTCCTAAAATACCTCTAGATTTCCAGTTTCAGGCAAATTGGATAAACACTACAGTTTTTATAAGCCCAAGACTCCGAATCGGGAGGTCGGTTTATATGGGGACTACATCAAAACTTGGACCGATATAGCCCATCTTTGAACTTGATCTGCCTGCAAATAAAAAAGGAATCTGTGCCAAATTTCAGGACGATATCGCCACTATTGAAGGCTGTAGCGTGATTACAACAGACAGACGGACATGCTTATATCGTCTTACAATTTCTCCCTGATCAAGAATATATATACTTTATACACTAATAGAAGAAGTTTCGTTATATTAACGAAATATGTCGTTAAAAGTCAGCCAATGAAACAAATTCGTTAATACAACGAATTTTTCGTTATTATAACGAAATCAACGTAACGTTTCGTACTATTAACGAATATTTTCATTATATTAATGAAAACGTTTCGTTATATCAATGAAAATTTTTCGTTGGCTGACTTTTAATGAAATTTTCTTTGTCTGTATAGTCGGATGTCGATATTTCGATGTGTTACAAACGGAATGACAAACTTATTATACCCTCATAACCATTCTATGGTGGTGGGTATAAAAATAATGGGCATGAATAAATAAATACTGCTCCACGGTGCCCAACTAAATGTATGTTGCTGTTAAATAAAGTTTGTTTAAGGGAGCCACCGTGGTGCAATGGTTAGCATGCCCGCCTTGCATACACAAGGTCGTGGGTTCGATTCCTGCTTCGACCGAACACCAAAAAGTTTTTCAGCGATGGATTATCCCACCTCAGTAATGCTGGTGACATTTCTGAGGGTTTCAAAGCTTCTCTAAGTGGTTTCACTGCAAAAGGAGGTCCCTTGTCATTGAGCTTAACATGGAATCGGGCAGCACTCAGTGATAAGAGAGTAGTTCACCAATGTGGTATCACAATGGACTGAATAGTCTAAGTGAGCCTGATACATCGGGCTGCCACCTAACCTAACCTAACCTTGTTTAATCAGCTCATGGGCGCCGCAACCTATGCTATCTAAATATAACTTATATGGATAATGGTCTATTGATGACAATAACAGCTACATAATAGCTCAGTGGATAGTGTGTTGGCTTAGAAATTGTATAGTCTGCAGTTCGATTCTCCGTCTCGGCGAAAGGTAAAATTTAAAAAATGTATAAAATCGAATAATTTCTTCTACATTGTGGATAGTGTGTTGGCTTAGATATTGTATAGTCTGCAGTTCGATTGTCCGTCTCGGCGAAAGGTAAAATTTAAAAAATGTATAAAATCGAATAATTTCTTCTACATTGTTTGTATTACATGAAAAGTTGCTAAGAATTAAAAAACCTCGTGGAAGTGAGAAAGATTTGAGGGAAAATGCAATTAGCCAGAAAAGATTGTTTTTTTGAGTTAGTCTTTATGAATTTGTTTTTACATCCTGGACAAGAATAAACGTTTATCACATAAAGTACTCTGGTAAAAAATGTTTCGTACTATTAACGAACGGGCTTCGTTGATTATTTTTCATTAGTATAACGAAATTTTTCGTTATAAGAACGAAAGTGATCGTTAATACAATGAAATCTATCGTAAGCAATCGTAATTTCGTTATATTAATGAAATACGTTTCGTTAATATTACGAATATAAACTTTGTATTTTTTTCGAGAATTAGAATAAAAATTTTTGCAAAGATGGAATTATTATAATCATTTGCACATAGAGAGAAACTTTTGGAAAGTTTTAGCCCTTAAAACACAGTCCTTTTATATACTCCCAAACTGGAATTGAAAATTGCATTTATAAAACGAATGTGATCGTTAATATAACGATATGGATCGTTAAAAATAAATTTAAAATTTGTATCTTTCGTCATATTAATGAAATATGTTCGTTAATAGTACGAATGGGATTTTGAGTATTTATGCCTCCCTATACTCTCTCTAATACGTCTGTGGCGTCTATGTAATGTTTACATACATATGTATACATGACAATAACCACATGTTTCCGTGTGCATCTTGAAACGGTACACACAAAGAAAATTTGATTAAAAGTCAGCCAACGAAAATTTTTCATTGATATAACGAAGCACTTTCATTTATGCAATGAAAATATTCATTGATCGACAGAAAATTCGTTATATTAAAGAAAAAATTCATTGTATTAACGAATTTATTTCATTGGCTGACTTTTAACGACACATTTCGTTAATATAACGAAACTTTTTCTTTAGTGTAAAAAGTTCAACTGAAAAATTGTCTGATGGGCAAACCTTCATTTGGTCGTTTGTATTATGCAACATTTACGTTCTTTACGCTGAAGAGTACACAGGCTCATTAGAGTTTCGCTGTAAATTATAAACACAGATCGTGGGCATAAGCGTAGGAAGGCCTCTGGGGAGGGGGCTTAGACCCCCCAGAAAAATTTTAGCCCCCCCAGAATTTGAAAACCTATTTACGATTTTCCATTTTTATAAAAAATAAACAAGCCCAGCCAAAAAAGCGTCGCCAAAAAAGTAATGAAAATGATCTTTTTGGATCCGGAAGTGGTGCAAAATTGTCGAAGAAGCGATGAATTTAACATGGGATTGTCATAGGACGGAAGTCCTCCATTCCAACAGCCGTTGCACTGAATTTGCATCACTTCTTTAGGTGTGATCCGAATTCAATGTTTTGAATGTATATTAAAAAATTCTGTTATATTTTGTCAAATAAATAATTTTTATAATTTTTAATGGATTCTAATGCTTGTCGGAACGTTTGACCTCAAATATTTTTAAAAATTCACAAGTTTTTCAGATTGGATTTAGAATTTTTTTCGACAAAATTTAAATTATTTGTACCATTTTATGAATTCCTACTTCGTTTTTAAGGTATTTGAAACAAATAAGTTAAAATTTCCCATTAAAAGTATGAAAAAACCAAATTATAAAAAAATTGAATTTAAAGAACTTCCTGAGTAGTTAAAATAAAGAACATCATTGGGAGTACATCTTCTGGAAGTGCTTTTAAAGTTGTGCCTTTGGAAGAACTACCAAATTTTTTTGCTGGGAAATGTGTGGAACTACTTTTAGTTGCTTTATTATAAATTAATTTTCGAGTTATTTTGATGTCTAATTTTTTTATTCATTTTTATGAAATAAAACATTAATTGAAATATAAATAAATGAAATATAAATTTTTAGCTAGGAGGGCTATAGCCCCCCCTAGGAAAATTGTCAAGCTACGCTAATGATCGTGGGTGAGTTATTTTTTTTTTTTCATATTCGCACGAAATTTGGTGTAAATTTTGGGAAGTGAACTTTCAGATGAAAACGTGTAACAATTACCGGAATTAACCTTAGTGGCAAAGAAATTGGAGAAATTGTTCGTCTTTCATTCAGACAATGAATGATTTTCATTCATACAACGTATAAGCTGCATCCATTAAATGAATAAGTTTTATTCATTGAACGAAGAATTTTCGTTAATACAACGAAAAGACTACTTTATAGCAACGTAATTATTCGTTAATACTACGAAATGTATTCCATAAAGGGTTTCGTAAATAATATAACGTAAAATTACGTTGTTATAATGAAATGCTACGTTGGCTGACTTTTAATGAAGAATTTCGTTAATACAACGTAGGAATTCATCGTATTAACGAAACCTTTTCTACCGGTGTATATACTTTTCTTCCACATAAACTTCCTTAAAGCAAAAAGCAAATGAGAAACGAACTTTGTCTAAAATTCCGTTTGGGAGGAAAGAATTATTTTATTGTGTGTAGAGAGCTCTCACTGAACACTCTGAAAAACATATTGTCCTGAGGTCAAAGATTTCATGTCTTTAAAATACAAATGCATAGTTTGCTTGGCATAGAAGACGCATTTCTCTAATATAAAGTTCTTAGAACTAGCATCGATTCAAGTTTGTTCTCGAAACGACAGCATGCATACTCGAAGGGCAGGTCTACTGAGACCGCACTACATGAACTAGTCAGCTTTATTGAAAGCTCACTATCTGTCAAAGAATACACAATCGTGGCGTTTCTAGACATCGAAGGGGCGTCCAATAATGTCCATCCAAGCTCGATATTAAATGGACTGACAACTCTGAATGTTGATCCAGGTATACTTAGGCTGTTAGACGAACTTCTAATGAAGAGACGCATTTCAGCCACACTAGGACAAGCAAACATACAAAGGAATGTGAACAGAGGCACTCCTCAAGGAGGAGTTCTATCACCTCTTCTTTGGAATGTTGCTATAAACAACCTTCTGGTTTCCCTAGAAAAAGAAAGGATAAAAGTGGTGGCATACGCAGATGATGTGGCTCTGGCAGTCAGGGGAAAATTCCCATCCACAATCAGAGATATTATTCAGAGGGCCCTACGGATGACTGAGAAATGGGCGAAAGACAATGGTCTTGGGGTAAATCCTGCAAAGACAGAATTAGTCATGTACTGCAAAGATCGCAAAACTCCCACGGTTAGGCCTATTTCCTTAGGGGGTATTGAAATTCCCTTTGGTGATTGTGTAAGGTACCTTGGTGTTATATTGGACAGGAAGCTGAACTTTAAGCTTAATATTGAAGAAAGGGCGAGAAAGGCAACTGTAGCTTTGTACTCGTGCAAAAAGGCAATAGGAAAACAAGTATATACGGCCGTAAGTTCGGCCAGGCCGAAGCTTATGTACCCTCCATCATGGATTGCGTAGAAACTTCTTCTAAACACTGCCATCCAGAATCGAATTACTTAAGTTGCGGTAACGCTTGCCGATGGCAAGGTATCTTAAAACCTCCTAACACCATCTTCTAAATTGTATGTAAGTCCATACGTGGTATATATTAAATCAAACAAGTATATACGGCCGTAAGTTCGGCCAGGCCGAAGCTTATGTACCCTCCATCATGGATTGTGTAGAAACTTCTTCTACACACTGCCATCCACAATCGAATTACTTAAGTTGCGGTAACGCTTGCCGATGGCAAGGTATCTTAAAACCTCCTAACACCATCTTCTAAATTTTATGTAAGTCCATACGTGGTATAAATTAAATCAAAAAAGATCGAACCAATACGTATATAATTCAGTTTGACAAAGTAGACATAAAATTTTGACAAAATTTTCTACAGAAATAAAATTTTAACAACATTTTCTATAGAAATAAAATTTTCACAAAATTTTCTATAGAAATAAAAATTTTGACAAAATATTCTATAGAAAGAAAATGTTGACAAAAATTTCTACAGAAATAAAATTTTAACAAAATTTTCTATAGAAATAAACTTTTGACAAAATTTTCTATAGAAATAAAATCTTGGTATATTATTTGTGGCTCGAGTGGCAACCATGATTATGAACCGAATAAAATTTGAACAAAATTTTCTATAGAAATAAAATTTTGACAAAATTTTCTATAGAAATAACATTTTGACAAAATTTTCTATAGAAATAAAATTTTGGTAGATTATTTTTGGCTCTAGTGGCAACCATGATTATGAACCGATATGGACCAATTTTTGTGTGATTGGACCAATTTTGGTATGGTTGTTAGCGACCATATACTGACACCACGTTCCTAATTTGAACCGGATCGGATGAATTTTGCTCCTCCAAGAGGCTCCGTAGGTCAAATCTTGAGAACTTTTTATATGGGGGCTATATATAATTATGCACCGATATGGACCAATTCTGGCGCGGTTGTTAAAGATCATATACTAACACCATGTTCCAAATTACAACCGGCTTGGATGAAATTTTCTTCTCTTGGAGACTTCGCAAGCCAAATCTGGGGATCGGTTTATATGGGGGCTATATATAATTATGAAGCGATGTGGACCAATTTTTGCATGGTTGTTAGATACCATATACCAACATCATGTACCAAATATCAGCCGGATCGGATGAAATTTGCTTCTCTTTGAGGCTCCGCAAGCCAAATCTGGGGATCGGTTTATATGGGGGCTATATATAATTATGGACCGATGTGGACCAATTTTTGCATGGTTGTTAGTGACCATATACCAACACCATGTACCAAATTTCAGCCGGATCGAATGAAATTTGCTTCTCTTTGAGGCTCCGCAAGCCAAATCTGGGGATCGGTTTATATGGGGGTTATATATAATTATGGACCGATGTGGACCAATTTTTGCATGATTGTTAGATACCATATACCAACATCGTGTACCAAATTTCAGTCGGATCGGATGAAATTTTCTTCTCTTTGAGGCTCCGCAAGCCAAATCTGGGGATCGGTTTATATGGGGGCTATATATAATTATTGACCGATGTGGACCAATTTTTGCATGGTTGTTAGAGACCATATACCAACACCATGTACCAAATTTCAGCCGGATCAGAAGAAATTTGCTTCTCTTAGAGGCTCCACAAGCCAAATCTGGGGATCGGTTTATATGGGGGCTATATATAATTAAAGACCGATATGGACCAATTTTTGCATGGTTGTTAGAGACCATATACCAACATCGTGTACCAAATTTCAGTCGGATCGGATGAAATTTTCTTCTCTTTGAGGCTCCGCAAGCCAAATCTGGGGATCGGTTTATATGGGGGCTATAAATAATTATTGACCGATGTGGACCAATTTTTGCATGGTTGTTAGAGACCATATACCAACACCACGTACCAAATTTCAGCCGGATCAGATGAAATTTGCTTCTCTTTTAGGCTCCGCAAGCCAAATCTGGGGATCGGTTTATATGGGGGCTATATATAATTATGGGCCGATGTGGACCAATTTTTGCACGGTTGTTAGAGACCATATACCAACACCATGTACCAAATTTCAGCCGGATCGGATGAAATTTGCTTCTCTTTTAGGCTCCGCAAGCCAAATCTGGGGATCGGTTTATATGGGGGCTATATATAATTATGGACCGATGTGGACCAATTCTTGCATGGTTGTTAGAGACCATATACCAACACCGTGTACCAAATTTTAGCCGGATCGGATGAAATATGCTTCTGTTAGACGCTCCACAAGCCAAATCTGAGGGTCCCTTTATATGGGGGCTATACGTAAAAGTGGACCGATATGGCCCATTTTCAACACCATCCGACCTACATCGATAACAACTACTTGTGCCAAGTTTCAAGTCGATAGCTTGTTTCGTTCGGAAGTTAGCGTGATTTCAACAGACGGACGGACGGACGGACATGCTTAGATCGACTCAGAATTTCACCACGACCCAGAATATATATACTTTATGGGGTCTTAGAGCAATATTTCGATGTGTTACAAACGGAATGACAAAGTTAATATACCCCCATCCTATGATGGAGGGTATAAAAAGATCGATCCAATACGTATATAATTCAGTTTGACAAAGTAGACATAAAATTTTTACAAAATTTTCTACAGAAATAAAATTTTAACAAAATTTTCTATAGAAATAAAATTTTCACAAAATTTTCTATAGAAATAAAAATTTTGACAAAATTTTCTATAGAAAGAAGATTTTGACAAAAATTTCTATAGAAATAAAATCTTGGTAGATTATTTTTGGCTCGAGTGGCAACCATGATTATGAACCGAATAAAATTTGAACAAAATTTTCTATAGAAATAAAATTTTGACAAAATTTTCTATAGCAATAAAATTCTGACAATGATGAAAATTTTATTATGAACCGAATAAAATTTTAACAAAATTTGCTCTAGAATAAAATTTTGACAAAATTTTCTATAGAAATAAAATGTTGGTAGATTATTTTTGGCGCTAGTGGCAACCATGATTATGAACTGATATGGACCAATTTTTGTGTGATTGGACCAATTTTGGTATGGTTGTTAGCGACCATATACTAACACCACGTTCCTAATTTGAACCGGATCGGATGAATTTTGCTCCTCCAAGAGGCTCCGGAGGTCACATCTGGAGAACGTTTTATATGGGGGCTATGGACCAATTGGACCGATATGGACCAATTCTGCCACGGTTGTTAAAGATCATACACTAACACGATGTTCCAAATTACAACCGGATTGGATGAAATTTGCTTCTCTTGGAGACTTCGCAAGCCAAATCTGGGGATCGGTTTATATGGAGGCTATATATAATTATGAACCGATGTGGACCAATTTTTGCATGGTTGTTAGAGACCATATACCAATATCATGTACCAAATTTCAGGCGGATCGGATGAAATTTACTTCTCTTTGAGGCTCCGCAACCCAAATCTGGGGATCGGTTTATATGGGGGCTATATATAATTATGGACCGATGTGGACCAATTTTTGCATGGTTGTTAGAGACCATATACCAACATCATGTACCAAATTTCAGCCAGATCGGATGAAATTTGCTTCTCTTTGAGGCTTCGCAAGCCAAATCTGGGGATCGGTTTATATGGGGGCTATATATAATTATGGACCGATGTGGACCAATTTTTGCACGGTTGTTAGAGACCATATACCAACACCATGTACCAAATTTCAGCCGGATCGGATGAAATTTGCTTCTCTTTTAGGCTCCGCAAGCCAAATCTGGGGATCGGTTTATATGGGGGCTATATATAATTATGGACCGATGTGGACCAATTTTTGCATGGTTGTTAGAGACCATATACCAACACCATGTTCCAAATTTCAGCCGGATCGGATGAAATTTGCTTCTCTTTGAGGCTTCGCAAGCCAAATCTGGGGATCGGTTTATATGGGGGCTATATATAATTATGAACCAATGTGGACCAATTTTTGCACGGTTGTTAGAGACCATATACCAACACCATATACCAACTTTCAGCCGGATCGGATGAAATATGCTTCTGTTAGAGGCTCCACAAGCCAAATCTGAGGGTCCCTTTATATGGGGGCTATACGTAAAAGTGGACCGATATGGCCCATTTTCAATACCATCCGACCTACATCGATAACAACTATTTGTGCCAAGTTTCAAGTCGATAGCTTGTTTCGTTCGGAAGTTAGCGTGATTTCAACAGACGGACGGACGGACGGACGGACGGACATGCTTAGATCAACTCAGAATTTCACCACGACCCAGAATATATATACTTTATGGGGTCTTAGAGCAATATTTCGATGTGTTACAAACGGAATGACAAAGTTAATATATAATGACAAAGTTAGTATATATCCTATGATGGAGGGTATAAAAGTGGGGACTAAAACCAAAAATTGTGCATTGGCTATACACGGCAGTGGTTAGACCTATAATGTTATGGTGTTGTAGTCTGGTGGCCGGCACTTCAGAAACCGACTTGTTTAGATAAAGTTCAGCGTATGGCGTGTTTGTGTATTTCAGGCGCATTCAGCAAGACAGGAACAAATTCCCTTAATGTCATGCTGTATCTATTTGCTTTAGACATTTTGGCCAAACAGTCAGCTGCAACAACGGCTGTGCGGTTGCGCGAGCTATCGCTGTGGTCGGAAAAAGGTTACGGTCACAGTTCTGTCCTCAAAATAATGCCAGATGTGCCTAACGTAGTGGATTACACTTTGGCGAGTCCACTTCTCGACAAACAGTTTGAGACTCTAATCCCCAACAGTGAGGCCTGGTGCACACAGACCCCGGGGAATAAAGAATATATAGATTTCTACACTGATGGCTCCAAATTGGATGGACAAGTGGGGTTCGGAGTATGTTCCAATGATCTGGAACTTCGAATAGCGAAAAGATTACCTAATCACTGTAGTGTTTTTCAGGCTGAAATATTAGCAATAAGAGAGGTGGCGAATTGGCTGAGAAGTAATGTTCCAAAAAATGTGGGCATTAATATATACTCAGACAGTCAACCTGCAATAAAATCCTTGGACTCTGTGTTCCTCAACTCGAAAACGGCCATCGACTGCCGCACATCTCTCAATGAGATGGCTGAGCAGTACAATATTCACCTAATATGGGTGCCTGGCCATAGGAACATACCGGGGAACTGCGAAGCGGATGAGTTGGCAAGGCTAGGGACTACCTTACATATTCCAGGGGAACTAGAATTTGTTGGTATGCCCCTAGCTACCTGCAAGCTCATGCTGCGTGAGAAGGCTGTTATGATGGCAAATGTTCGATGGGAGAATTGCAAGGGTTGTAACGACACCAAGCAAATATGGCCCCATTTCAACTTAAACCGCACACTAGATATGCTAATGTTCTCGAGACGTCAGATATCACTCCTGATATCTGCTATAACGGGTCGCTGTCTGATAGGCGATTTTGCAAAAACTATTGGCGCGAAGTATAATGACTATTGTATAAGCTGTCACGATGCGGAGGAAAAAGAATCAATTAAACACCTCTTGTGTGAGTGTCCTGCATTTTGTGTAAAGCGCAAGCAACTTTTAGGAGCATATAGCTTCAGATTACTGGCGGATCGGGAAAACGTTAACTTAAGCAGTCTGCTAATGTTTTTGGAACAATCTGGTTGGTTCAACAAAGAAAAATAATCAAGAAGGTTCAGCGGTTAAAACTAGAAGTGCCCATATGTAATAGGTACTTTTAGTTAATGTGGTATCACAATGGACTGAATAGTCTAAGTGAGCCTGAATCTTAATCGGGCTGCCACTTTAACCTAACCTAACCTAACCTAATATAAAGTTCTTTTCCTTGTCCAAAAGTCGATAAACTTTTCAATGAAGTTGTATTGTCCTTATAATTAAGTGATTTGACTTCAAAATTTGACTTAACATGAAAGAAAAAATGTTTGGGCTAAGGTCAACTTAACTTTAATAATTTAGAAAAATTCTTTAAATTTAATGAAATTGTCTTTAACTTTGTTGTCTTTTTGCATCTTGACTACAAAGCAAATCGCTCAAATATAGGACATGTTTTTCAACACTTTATTTTAAAGACGTTTTTTTACTTGAAACATAGCATAATTTCTACTGGAAGTCGAGTCTTAATTTTGAAAATAAAGTTGTCGTTAACTCGTTTTTAAAGGACTTTGATAGCATATGAAGAAAACAATCTGAAAAATTTAAAAGATACATGTGTCGTAAAAATATCCTTAGGTTAGGTTAGGTTAGGTTATGTGGCAGCCCGATGTATCAGGCTCACTTAGACTATTCAGTCCATTGTGATACCACAGTGGTGAAAAATATCCTTACTTGTATTCTCCGCTTCTTTGGCTCAGAATCAATACCAAATTTTTTAAAGTAAACACAAAATCTTTGGAACCGGGCATGCTTTTTTTTCAGTGCAGCATAATATTACTCTGTTCTGGGTACTTGGATGTACTGGCTAAAGAAGACGCACGTGGAACGAATAACATCGTTACAGATGTTTTCCCCCGCTCTCTGCACATATTTACAGGAAATACAATGACTTTTGGAAAGGACGTTGGGCTTCTTCTACACGCACAGAAAAACCATGTTTGGACATGGTTGCCGCATCCATTTAATGCTTATCTAGAGCACGTAATTGCCGCCAAAACCATGTATTTTGTCTTTGTAAAAATAGTTTTCGAGCGGAGAAAAATGTATGGTGGCAATAAGCATTTGAATGGTTCTCAAATACCGCAAACATGTTCTATCATTTAAATGATAGAATTTGAGACCATTAAATGGTCGGGAAAATCATGTACCTGGCCATTCAATTTTTTGTTTCCTGTAAAGAAGTATTTTTATAGGTTAAGTATAGACATGTCTAGAACCATTACATGGTAATAAAGACCATTTACTTTTTTTTCGTGACCATTTAATTTTTTAACTTGTTAGCAGCGAAAATAATTTTATAAAAACATTGAGCAGGTACACACGATTTTCATTTTGTGCGTCAGTCGTGTGTTGATTGTTTCTCGGAATGGACGGAGAATACGGATTTACTGTGTTTTATTCAGAAAGTGGCACGTGGTTTTATGTTAACACAAAAAAGGAAAGTGTAATTGAAAAAATGTACCTGGTTTTTGTTCTGCATTTTGCTATATGGTATAATTTATTTTTATTTGCAGTTACATGATTTCTGCGTTGGTACATTTGATGAGCAAGAAGTAAATATGGAATAATTACTTATTGTTGAACCAAAATAGAGTTTGTAAAAATATATGATGTTTGCTTGCCCGACATTATAAATACAAATAAACAATGAATTAGTTTATAAATAAATAAAAACAAACAAATAAAGTTAATTTTGTGTTTTCAAGTGGCGTCCTTTTTTCGACGATGAAAAAAGTTTTTTCCTAAAGATCAAAACATTTTAGGTTGTGACCATGTTCTTTTAACTAGGAGAAAACCATTTTTAATGAATACCATAACATTTTAAATCGTGACCATTGTCTTTTCATTCAAACAAAATTCTTTTTATCAATATAATAACATTTTAGATGAGGATAATTACATTTTTCTTAGAACCATGTTCACTGAGCCAACATAGTTGCAGGTTAAAATGTTACATGGTCGCCGCAAAAATAGTTCCTATCATATTATTTTGCTCTTCGAATATGATTGTGACAATCATGTTTCTTCTCTGCGTGTACGGACTGCGAGCAGACCAAACTGATATGGGACGACATGTCGAGTTCCAAAAGTTCTAGGAGTTCTAGGATGGAAGACCTAGAATGCTCATTTTGGAACTCATCTGGAAACTCGAATACGATTGCTGAAGAGGAGAGAAACCAGCTATAAAGAAACACAATGGATCAACATAGTCTAAGTGGAACCAACCCCTTTCTCTAAGGGCTGGCTTCATCCTCTATAGCCTAACCTAAAGACCTCAGAATATTACTTGTAATGACCTGGTAACGACAAAGTCTTCAAAAATACCACGTTAATTAAATCGTTAAACATGGCGGGGGAAACCTCATGGTATGGCAAATTTGGAAATTTAATTTGTCGTTAACACGATTTTAAAAGGTTTTTTTCATAAAAGCTGAAAAACGAATAAATTCAAATTTGTTTCCCAGAATCAAGTACTCAAAACTCAAATTTAGAAGAGAATTGTATCTTAATTGTATACTTGCTTGAATTCTCCGCTTCGGAATCAATACCAATGTCATTAGTGTAAACACAAAGTCTTTGGAACCGAACATGCTTTGTTTTACAGTGAACTTAATTAATTTAATTTAAATAGAAAAATTGCTCAATTCAATTTTGAATGGTTCACGAGATATTGGAAATTCAAAATTTTGCAAATTTCTAAATCAGCTCCCATAAAAATTGCATAAATATTAGAATTCAGCAAAAATTTCAACAAATTAAAGAGTCAATTTATAACACAATATCCCTTATGGAGAAATTGTATCAATTGGAAAATCCACAAACGTTTTTTTATTTGTTTATGATTCAATTAATCGCAATCTTAATTAAGGCAATTTGAATTTCTACTGTGAGGTCGAGAGATTATAGGCAATCTAGAAAATCAATTAAGAGTGTGATAATATGTTATGAACAATACTCGTACCAGTGTTGCCATGGAAATTTCTAGAGCAACAAAACAGAAATAGTAATCGAATAAATGTGTGAGTGTTTGAGATCGTTTCACATGGGTTCATTATCGTTTCTTTGTTTTTATCATAGTAGAACTTTGCAAATGTTTATCAGAAACCTAATTTTTTTGTTGTTGTTGTTTTTTTTTTTTACTTAAATATTTCACTAGACTTTCAGTCGGACAAACAAAAGATTTCCAAACTTAGTTAAGAAAACAAATAAAAGTGATATTTTGCTAGGTTGAATGCCTATTTATTTAATGTACGTACATAGCCTCTTGGGCTTATGGTAGTTAACAGTGTGTATTTGTTCCTTGGTATCGCTGAAAATAGACAAGAAAAAATATTAAAGCAATTTGCTGGCGATAAGATAGAAGAAAATCATATTAAACTAAACCTCTTTCGACAATAACGAGTTCAAACCGGTTTCATGATCTTTGCGATACCCTCCTACAGTGGTATGAATAGGCCAGAGCATGCTGATATTATTCGCATACCGTATAATAGGCTGGGTCGCCTGGGCGCTAAGCCCATACATTTTAGGTTACAGTTTTGACATCTTGATTTTAGGTTAAAGTTTTGACATTTTGGATTTGGATTCTTCATTGGCCATATTGTACAAAAAGCGTGAACGTATAAACTGTACTTTCTAAAAATTTTTAACAGACATCCTGATCAAGAAAATATTAATTCTTAATAAAAAAAAAAAAGAATAAAAAAATATTTTTTGTCTTCATTCACGAAATTAATTGTTCCAATTAATTTTTAATTGAAATGTCTTCAATCATCAAAGTCAATTAAAATATTAATTGATATAATTTAAAAAATTAATTAATACAACTAATTTTTTGTAATTGTTTTTTTTTTTTCATTTTTAATAGAATATTTTTGAAAACTTAATTAAAATTTTAAGTGGAAAATGTTTCGTGATTTTTTTCTGTGTAGAAAACAAATGTTAATTTATTAACTTTTTCAGCTTTTTGCTTCATGTGCTATGAAAGGCCTTTACAACCGTGTTAACGACAATTATGATTTCATTAAATCGGACATTATATCTCCTATTTTTAAACGCTTCTTTGCTTTGCAGTCAAGATACAAAAAGTCAATATATTTCAGGACGATTTCATTACTTTTATAATTTTTTTTCAGAATTATTAAAGCCAAGTTAACTTGACAAAGGTTACTTGGTTTAAATAATTTGCCAAGTTAACCTGACAAAATTTTATTTCATGTAAATATATCCATTGTTAAGTAGAATTACATGATAACGACTTGAAAAGTTTAACGACTTTTGGACAAGGAAAAGAAGAAAGACAAAAGAGAAATGCGTTCTCTATGCTAAGCAAAAATCATATTCGTATTTTAATCTTTGGCCGCACGACAATATTTTCTTCAGTGTTGAGTACACCAATGTGAATTCGGAAATTCAAAGTAAAATTGTTCCGACAACGCCTTACCTTTTTTTAGACCCTCTTCCACATTTCCTGTGAATTTCAAGCGTGGATTGTCAAAGGGATGTATCCCTCTCCACAATATACCGGGAAATTAAGTATCCTATTTTAACAGCAAATAAATCCAAGAAAGTAACAAGTAAATAAAGTAAAAAGTCGGGCGTGGCCGACTTTCTACCCCTACTGAATTAGTAAACATAAGCATTTGTGGGGTAACATTGGTATTGGTATGAGCGATAAACCGCATTGCCATATTTAAGAAAATTAAGGCGTACATTTTTATGGGAGTTTTGTCATAATCTGAGCAGAAATGTCTGATATTATACACAGTTGTAGCTATAGTTGATTTTGCACTGCATTATTAAAAAAGAGGAAATCGGTCAATTAATATAGGTAATAAATCAAAATTCGGGAAAATCGGGCAATATTATTATGTAAGTGTTACATGTAAGTCTAAATACGGTCGGATAATACATAAAAATTTGAAACTTGAGTAGTATTGGTTAATAAATAAGAGTATTATGACCAAATTTGGAAAAATCGAGCGATGTATATATATATATGGGAGCTGTATCTAAATCAGAACCGATTTAGATGATATTTTCCAGATTTAATTGAAACCACAGAAGGCGACCTTGTGCCAAATTTGAGTAAGATCAGTTAAGAAATGAGGCCTCAATGGTCAAACATAAGGTTATTAGGGGGAATTTTTTCAAAATCGGGCGATACATACATATGGGAGATATATCAACATCTGAACCGATTTCGATGAAATTTTGCACATACAGTTAGTAATATAGAGGACTGCATCTAGCCAACATTGAGTAAGATCAGTTAAAAAATAAGGATTCTATAGAGCTATATCTAAATCTGAACCGATTTCGATGACATTTTGTACTTATAGTTAGTGCCATAAAAGATTACATTTAGCCAAAGTTTCCTTAAAATTGCTTCAAAGTTTCCTTAAAATTGCTTCAGATTTAAATGTTTCCCATATTTATACCATTCACCACTATTGCGGTACAGGGTAGAATGAGTTTGTGCATTTGTGTGTAACGCCGGGAAGGAGTAGTCCTAGACCCATCTTTTAGTATACCAATCGGCTTAGAATTAAATTCTGAGGCGATTTAGTCTGTCTGTTGATGTATTTTTGTGTGCAAAGTCCAGCTCGCAGTTTAAGTCCGATCGTCCTCAAATTTGGCATAGGGTCCTTTTTTGTCTCAAAGACGCCATATATATTTATAACCGATCTGTTCATAAATGACGTATTTACCAACAGATCTTCTTCCAATTTAGTACGCCGAAAAAATAGTGACTTGTTTTATAGGAAGAATGAACTACGACGCACGATAATTGAACTAAATTTTACTCCACATTTGGAGATTTCCACAAAGCGTTGTTGAAACCAGGAAATTTTAATGCCCTGTTGTACTTTTTAACTGCAGTTCACGAAATTACATCATCTCATAGAAGAAAAAATTAACTGAGAGTAAAGAAGAAAATCATTGGCGCCAATTTATGACCATTTTAACCATACTGTAGTTCATTCTTACTATTTTTGGGAATCGTACGAAAATTTTCATTTGTTTTAGTTCATATTGAACTTATGTGACCGTTAAACTTTATACTCACGTTTAGTTCACAAAATTTTTGAGACATACTTAAAAAAGTAAGATTTCATTAAGCTGTGGAAAATTTCGATAAAAATAATAAAATTTAACTACAAGCAAATAATCATACCTTCACCACTACTGTGGTACAGGGTATAATAAGTTTGTGCATTTGTATGTAACGCCAAGAAATAGTGGTTATAGACCCATCTTTTAGTATACCGATCGGCTTAGAATTAAATTCTGAGTCGATTTAGCGATGTCCGTCTGTCTGTCTGTCCGTCCGTCCGTCTGTCTGTATATGTAATTTTGTGCACAAAGTACAGCTCGCAATTTAAGTCCGATCAACCTCAAATTTGGCATAGGGCCGTTTCTTGGGACAGAGACAATCGCTATTGGTTTTGGAAAAAATCGGTTCAGATTTAGATATAGCTGCCATATATATTTATCCCCGATGTGGTCATAGTTATCGTGTTTATCAACCAATGTTCTTCAAATTCAGTATATCCGAATATTTTATGAGTCTCGAAAAACTTGCAAAATATCAGCCAAATCGGTTCAGATTTATATATAGCTTCCATATATATCTTTCGTCCGATTTAGACTCATATGACCACAGAGGCCAAAGTTTACTACAGATCTTCGTGAAATATTGCACAGAGGGTAGTATTGACATTCTACCAATGCTTGGTAAATTTGATTGAAATCGGTTCAAATTTAGATATAGCTCCCATATATATATATCTTTCGTCCGATTTGAACTTATATGGCCACAAAAGCCTGAGTTTTGCCGTGATTTGCTTCAAATTTTGCACAAGGAGTACGTTTAATAGTATCGTTAAGTGTGTCAAATTTTGTTAAAATCGGTTCAGATTTAGTTATAGCTCACATATATATCTTTCGCCCGATTTGGACTTATATGCTCTCAAAAGCCAGAGTTTTGCCCTGACTTACTTCAAATTTTGCACAAGCGGTACTTTTAACGGTACTATTGTATGTGCTAAATATGGTCAAAATCGATTCAGATTTAGATATAGCTCCCATATATATTTCGTCCGATTTTAACTTATATGGCCTCAAAATCCAGGGTTTTGCCGTGATTTGGTTCAAATTTCGCACAAGGAGTACGTTTAGTAGTATAGGTAATTGTGGCAAATTTGGTTGAAATCGGTTCAGATTTAGATATGGCTCCCATATAAATCTCCCGTCCGATTTGCACTCATATGACTAGGGGGGGGGGGGGGCAAAATTATACTCCCATTTACGTGAAATTTCGCATAGATAGCAGAATTATTATTCTAACTATGCATGTCAAATTTACCATTTTCAATGGGTTTTTCCTCCAATTAACTGGATAGTTTCCTCAGAGAATACAAATATGGCCAAAATTCTCACACTTTACACAAAATTCTGTGATTATTTCCCCATATCTTAGCCATATCCTACACACTGCAATGCCAAAATTTCCACAGAACGGATGAGTTTTAAATAAGGCTCCAAGTCGCCCGACTAGACCAAATAATATATCACAACCCACACTTGACCACATATCTTGGCGAGATCTAACCAACATCCTTGTAAAATCGCCACTGCTGAGTAGCATAAATTGTAAACATTACTCTAATTCTCCTATCTATACCTATATCTCGAATATATATGTATCGCCTGAAAAATCATAAATCTCTTTTGTACAATTGCATTAAAATTTCTCTCGCTTCATATTTCCCATATTTTTTATACCCTCCACCATAGGATGGGGGGTATATTAACTTTGTCATTCCGTTTGTAACACATCGAAATATTGCTCTAAGACCCCATAAAGTATATATATTCTGGGTCGTGGTGAAATTCTGAGTCGATCTGAGCATGTCCGTCCGTCCGTCCGTCCGTCTGGTGAAATCACGCTAACTTCCGAACGAAACAAGCTATCGACTTGAAACTTGGCACAAGTAGTTGTTATTGATGTAGGTCGGATGGTATTGTAAATGGGCCATATCGGCCCACTTTTACGTATAGCCCCCATATAAACGGACCCCCAAATTTGGCTTGCAGACCCTCTAAGAGAAGCAAATTTCATCCGATCCGGCTTAAATTTGGTACATGGTGTTAGTATATGGTCTCTAATAACCATGCAAAAATTGGTCCAAATCGGTCCATAATTATATATAGCCCCCATCATTAGCGTAGCTAGACAATTTTCCTAGGGGGGGCTATAGCCCCCCTAGCTATAAATTAACAGACTGAACTAATAGGTTCAATTAAATTTATTTTATAAAAATGAATAAAAAATCATACATCCACATAACTAGACACATACATCCACATAACTAATAGTAGTTCCACACTTTTTCCCAGTAAAAAAATTGGGAGTTGTTCTAAAGGTACAACTTTAAAAGCACTTCCAAAAATGTCCTCACAAAGAAGTTAATTATTTTAACTACACAGGAAGTTTTTTTAATTAAATTTTTATAGCTCGTTTTTCATATTTTAATGGGTATTTTTTTTTCAAATAGGTTAAAAAGAATTAATAGTATGGTACAAATTATTCAAATGCCGAAGAATGCTAGAAAAATCGATAATTTTTGAAAATATTTCAAGCAAACGTTTCAGACAAGCATTGGAATGCATTAAAAATTATAAAAATTATTTATTCGGGAAAATATCACAACATTCAGTGCAACAGCTACTGAAATGGGGTACATCCTTCCTATGACAGTTCTCCGCCAATTTTACACCGCTCTGAGACCCAAAATGAACTTTTTCACTAGTTTTATGGCGACGCTTTGTTGCATTTAATATGTGCATTTATGAAAGAATAATTTTAATATCAATTACTATTTATTTAATTAAATTCAAATCAGACTAAACAATATAGTAAATGGGCTTTAGATATTAAACTAAACATAAATTTAGGAACTTAAATCATAAGTTCAACCGCACCTTTATTTCATAAATATCAGACGTCAAGCATACACTTATAATAATGAAACTAACTTACAATTTAGAAGACAATGTTAAGAAATAAAACTATATATTGCCATCGGCAACTGCTACCACAACCAAGTAATTCGATTGTGCATGAAAGTCTTTAGCGCAACTGTGTCTATTTACTTGTTTAATTTTATATAAAAACAATGGAAAATCGTAAATAGGTTTTCCAATTCTGGGGGGGGGCTAAAATTTTTCTGGGGGGTCTAAGCCCCCTCCCCAGAGGCCTTCCTACGCTTATGGCCCCCATATAAACCGATCCCCCGATTTGGCTTGCAAGGCCTCTAAGAGAAGCAAATTTCATCCGATCCGGCTGAAATTTGGTACATAGTGTTAGTATATGGTTTCTAACAACCACGCAAAAATTGGTCCACATCGGTCCATAATTATATATAGCCCCCATATAAACCCAGATTTGACCTCCAGAGCCCCTTGGAGGAGAAAAATTCTTCCCATTCGTTTGAAATTTGGTACGTGATGTTAGTATATGCTATCCAACAACCATGCAGGAATTGGTTCCCATATAAACCGATATAAACCGATCCCCAGATTTGACCTCCGGTGCCTTTAGGAGAAGCAAAATTCATCCGATCTGCTTGAAATTTGGTACGTGGTGATCGTATATGATATTTAACAACCATGCCAAAAGTGGTCCATATCAGTCCATAATCATATATTGCCCCATATAAACCGATCCCGAGATTTGGTTTTGGAGCCTCTTGGAGGAGCAAATTTCATCCGAGTCAGTTGAAATTTGGTACATTGTGCTAGTATATGGTCGTTAACAACCATGCCATATCGGTCTACAGTTATATATATCCCTCAGATAAAGCGATTTCCAATCACACAAAAATTGGTCCATATCATGTTCATAATTGTACATAGCCCCCATATCTTTTGTTCCGATTGACGTGAAATTTTGAACAGGGAGTAGAATTAATATTATAAATATGCGCGCCGAATTTGGTTTAAATCGGTTGAGATTTAGATATCGCTCCCATATACAGCTTTCGCCCGATTTAAACTCCTATGGCCCCAGAAGCCAAAGTTTTACCCCGAGTTACGTACATTTTTGCACAAGGAGTAGAACTAACATTATAGATACGCATACCGAATTTGGTTGAAATCGGTTCAGATTTAGATATAGCTGCCATACATATCTTTCGTCCGATACGGACTTATATGGCCCCAGAGATCAAAATTGCACGCAGATTTACTTAAAGTTTTGCACAGAGGGTAGGACTAACATTCTTGCAACACATGCCAAATTTGGTTAAAATCGGTTCAGATTTAGTTATAACTCCCATATATATCTTTCGCCCGATTTAGATTCATATGACAACGGAGGCCAATGTTTCATTTCGAAAATTTAGATGTGTTGCACTGAGAGTTCAATTAAAATTTTAGCCATGTGTGCCAAATTTGATCAAAATCGGCTCGGAATTAGACAAAGCCCCCATATATGTTCTTCCGATTTTAGCAAATATGGCCAAAGTACCCACATACCCACAGCAAATATGGCCAAAATACACACCCTTGTAAAATTGACACTTTTAAGTCGATAACTCGCAAAAATGATTCAAGTTTACCTATACTATAATTCGTATATATCGACCTATAAATCGAAAAAGAAGATTTGCAAAAATTTTATTTTTTACTAACATTGTGGTCCGTGGTGGTCATCAACCAATTTAAATTTTGAGTCTATACATTTTGTGAAAGTTTAAAATTTTTTGTCCAAATCGGTCCATATTTAAATATTTGTATATTGGAATATAAACCTTTATATAGTTCCTAACAAATTTGAAGGTGTTAAGATGGTATCAAAAATATTGACATACATAGTGGTAAAGGGTATAATATAGTCGGCCCCACCCGACTTTAGACTTTTCTTACTTATTATACCCTCCATCATAGGATGGGGGTATATTAACTTTGTCATTCCGTTTGTAACACATCGAAATATTGCTCTAAGACCCCATAAAGTATATATATTCTGGGTCGTGGTGAAATTCTGAGTCGATCTAAGCATGTCCGTCCGTCCGTCCGTCTGTTGAAATCACGCTAACTTCCGAACGAAACAAGCTATCGACTTGAAACTTGGCACAAGTAGTTGTTATCGATGTAGGTCGGATGGTATTGAAAATGGGCCATATCGGTCCACTTTTACGTATAGCCCCCATATAAAGGGACCCTCAGATTTGGCTTGTGGAGCCTCTAACAGAAGCATATTTCATCCGATCCGGCTGAAATTTGGTATATGGTGTTGGTATATGGTCTCTAACAACCATACAAAAATTGGTCCACATCGGTCCATAATTATATATAGCCCCCATATAAACCGATCCCCAGATTTGGCTTGCGGAGCCTAAAAGAGAAGCAAATTTCATCCGATCCGGCTGAAATTTGGTACATGGTGTTGGTATATGGTCTCTAACAATCATGCAAAAATTGGTCCACATCGGTCCATAATTATATATAGCCCCCATATAAACCGATCCCCAGATTTGGCTTGCGGAGCCTCAAAGAGAAGTAAATTTCATCCGATCCGGCTGAAATTTGGTACATGATGTTGGTATAAGGTCTCTAACAACCATGGACAAATTGGTCCATATCGGTCCTTAATTATATATAGCCCCCATATAAACCGATCCCCAGATTTGGCTTGTGGAGCCTCTAAGAGAAGCATATTTCATCCGATCGGGCTGAAATTTAATACATGGTGTTGGTATATGGTCTCTAGCAATCATGCAAAAATTGGTCCACATCGGTCCATAATTATATATAGACCCCATATAAACCGATCTCCAGATTTGGCTTGCGGAGCCTCAAAGAGAAGTAAATTTCATCCGGTCCGGCTGAAATTTGGTACATGATGTCGGTATATGGTCTCTAACAACCGTGCCAGAATTGGTCCATATCGATCCATAATTATATATAGCCCCCATATAAAACATTCTCCAGATTTGACCTCCGGAGCCTCTTGGAGGAGCAAAATTCATCCGATCCGGTTCAAATTAGGCACGTGGTGTTAGTATATGGTCGCTAACAACCATACCAAAATTGGTCCAATCACACAAAAATTGGTCCATATCGGTTCATAATCATGGTTGCCACTAGAGCCAAAAATAATCTACCAAAATTTTATTTCTATAGAAAATTTTGTCAAAATTTTATTTCTAGAGAAAATTTTGTTAAAATTTTATTAGGTTCATAATAAAATTGTCATCATTGTCAAAATTTTATTTCTATAGAAAATTGTATCAAAATTTTATTTCTATAGAAAATTTTGTTCATATTTTATTCGGTTCATAATCATGGTTGCCACTCGAGCCAAAAATAACCTACCAAGATTTTATTTCTATAGAAAATTTTGTCAAAAGTTTATTTCTATAGAAAATTTTGTGAAAATTTTATTTCTATAGAAAATTTTGTTAAAATTTTATTTCTGTAGAAAATTTTGTCAAAATTTTATGTCTACTTTGTCAAACTGAATTATATACGTATTGGATCGATATTTTTTGATTTAATATATACCACGTATGGACTTACATACAATTTAGAAGATGGTGTTAGGAGGTTTTAAGATACCTTGCCATCGGCAAGCGTTACCGCAACTTAAGTAATTCGATTGTGGATGGCAGTGTTTAGAAGAAGTTTCTACGCAATCCATGATGGAGGGTACATAAGCTTCGGCCTGGCCGAACTTACGGCCGTATATACTTGTTTTTTACTAACATTATTTTCCACCCTAGTGCATTAGCCGACTTAAATTTTGAGTCTATAGATTTTGTAGAAGTCTATCAAATTCTGTCCAATCGAGTGATATTTAAATGTATGTATTTGGGACA
Source organism: Haematobia irritans (assembly GCF_050003625.1). Taxonomy (NCBI): domain Eukaryota; kingdom Metazoa; phylum Arthropoda; class Insecta; order Diptera; family Muscidae; genus Haematobia; species Haematobia irritans. The sequence continues at coordinate 50,370,511 of NC_134400.1, forward strand.
AACCTTTATATATAGCACCCAACACATTTGACGGATGTGATATGGTATCGAAAATTTAGATCTACAATTTAGACTTTCCGTACTTGTTTTTTTTTTTTTGCTTTTTTCATACTTTTTAAAATCCTAAAGAATTCTTTGAAGACGTGTTAACGGTAACTTAAATGTCGAAATTCGGATTCGACATAGAGTGGAATTCAATAATTTTCAGAATTACTAACCCCAAGTTTACCTTAGTCAAACAAAATTTTCTTTCATATAAAGATACTCATTTTTAAGTCCAATCACTTAAGTATAAGGACAACACGACTTCATTTACAATGTTATCGACTTTTGGACAACAAAAGAAAGAAGAATGATGTCAATGTGTGATTTCCAATAATCATGCAAAAATGAAATTTGCAACTCCAACAGGCTTCGGAAGTCAAATCAGAAGATCGGTTTATTGCGGGTTATGAACGCATTTCCATTATTGTATTTACATAGCCACTTCATTGACTCCATTTTTATGACATACGGGTACGTAGTAAAGGGTGATTTGTTAAGAGCTTGATAACTTTTTTAAAAAAAAAACGCATAAAATTTGCAAAATCTCATCGGTTCTTTATTTGAAACGTTAGATTGGTCCATGACATTTACTTTTTGAAGATAATTTCATTTAAATGTTGACCGCGGCTGCGTCTTAGGTGGTCCATTCGGAAAGTCCAATTTTGGGCAACTTTTTCGAGCATTTCGGCCGGAATTGCCCGAATTTCTTCGGAAATGTTGTCTTCCAAAGCTGGAATAGTTGCTGGCTTATTTCTGTAGACTTTAGACTTGACGTAGCCCCACAAAAAATAGTCTAAAGGCGTCAAATCGCATGATCTTGGTGGCCAACTTACCGGTCCATTTCTTGAGATGAATTGTTCTCCGAAATTTTCCCTCAAAATGGCCATAGAATCGCGAGCTGTGTGGCATGTAGCGCCATCTTGTTGAAACCACATGTCAACCAAGTTCAGTTCTTCCATTTTTGGCAACAAAAAGTTTGTTAGCATCGAACGATAGCGATCGCCATTCACCGTAACGTTGCGTCCAACAGCATCTTTGAAAAAATACGGTCCAATGATTCCACCAGCGTACAAACCACACCAAACAGTGCATTTTTCGGGATGCATGGGCAGTTCTTGAACGGCTTCTGGTTGCTCTTCACTCCAAATGCGGCAATTTTGCTTATTTACGTAGCCATTCAACCAGAAATGAGCCTCATCGCTGAACAAAATTTGTCGATAAAAAAGCGGACTTTCTGCCAACTTTTCTAGGGCCCATTCACTGAAAATTCGACGTTGTGGCAGATCGTAAGTCTATTCATGATGAAATGTCAAAGCATACTGAGCATCTTTCTCTTTGACACCATGTCTGAAATCCCACGTGATCTGTCAAATACTAATGCATGAAAATCCTAACCTCAAAAGAATCACCCTTTATATAGGATGACAATATGAACTGTGGATTTTAACTGTTCATGGCGCCTCCCGTTTTGTATCAGGTAAACGAAAATATGACACATTTCTGGATATGTTCTGGTATTAGTTTTATTAACTCCAACATGGTACCCCAGAAGTTTCTAATTTTATTTGTTAATATCCATATAATAGTGGCCTATTTTTAAGGTATGTAACATTATGTGTTCTGGACATAACTTTGGGCAGAGCAATCAACTCGGAGTAACCAGTGATTTAATTCTGGAGTTTAAGAAGCTACATTTCAGAAATGAGCCTCATCGCTGAACAAAATTTGTCGATAAAAAAGCGGATTTTCTGCCAACTTTTCTAGGGCCCATTCACTGAAAATTCGACGTTGTGGCAGATCGTAAGTCTATTCATGATGAAATGTCAAAGCATACTGAGCATCTTTCTCTTTGACACCATGTCTGAAATCCCACGTGATCTGTCAAATACTAATGCATGAAAATCCTAACCTCAAAAGAATCACCCTTTATATAGGATGACAATATGAACTGTGGATTTTAACTGTTCATGGCGCCTCCCGTTTTGTATCAGGTAAACGAAAATATGACACATTTCTGGATATGTTCTGGTATTAGTTTTATTAACTCCAACATGGTACCCCAGAAGTTTCTAATTTTATTTGTTAATATCCATATAATAGTGGCCTATTTTTAAGGTATGTAACATTATGTGTTCTGGACATAACTTTGGGCAGAGCAATCAACTCGGAGTAACCAGTGATTTAATTCTGGAGTTTAAGAAGCTACATTTCAGAGATCAATGTGTTTATCAATGTGTTCACACCACGAATATTCAATTACTGATATCCATAAAAAGATAAAATATCTTTGATGCTGTCGAAATCAGGTACATAATGTCCGAGAAAATAACAGGCTTGCGGCAACCATGTTACAAGTGCTCTAAGAATCTGAGTGTGGATACATTTTGATGCAATAAATAGAGATACTAGACAAACATTTTTATCTACTAATTACATACATTTATCGTATTTAGATTTATTTGTACCACTATACCTATATGTAAATAAAATAAAATATAATATTTAATGTTGAAGTAATTGATTTTTAAATATATTTGTAACTCGGTCATGAGTATTATTAAGGTTGGGCAAACCAACCGAATGATGAAGGTAGTCACAACCAATATCGTCGGCAGACCCAACCAACACCATATGTGGTATTAGTTGTATCGACCGAATCATTCGGGTGACACAACTACCAACTGATAGTAGCTGCAACTGCCAAATTGTTCTTATATACCAGTTTACTTTTTTTTCGATGCATAAATGAATAATTTTCATAAAAAGTACGAGTATTTTTTCATAAACAAACACGAAATATTTATGTAATTAGTGCGCAAAGTTATCAATTAAAAATACATACAACTATGAGGAGTAAATTTCGTTTATTTGATGAAAAGTTTCTTTTATTGTCCAGGCCCTCTCACTTTGTCTAACCTATTCTAAGCCCCAGATTTGATGGCTGAAGTGCTCTTATACGAAATTACAATACTGTATTGCTATATAACAACAAGATTTTTATGTATACCCACTAGTTGTAAAGTGAGCCTTAGTGAGCAAAAGACATAAAAACGAAAAAAAAACAGATAAGTTGAACAAAAAAATTAACAAGTTGACTGTTGTTAAATTATATGATACTTGGGGAAAACGTGCACAGCCTTTGTGTATTGCTGATCGTTGAGACAGACACTCTAAATGACTGACAAACAATCTGAGATGCAATGGATGCCTTATTCTGCCTCCACCGTTGGTGCTATTTTTATATCCACCATCATCAGGATGGTGATGGAGATATAATAAGTTTGTCATTCCGTTTGTAACACATTGAAATATCCATTAACGCCTATATAGAGTATATATATTCGTGATCTGGCTGAAATTCTAAGACGACGTTATGGTGTCCGTCTGTATGTTGTATTCACCTGATATAACATACAGTGCTGTTCAAAACATTTGCAACTAGCCCTACCATGAAATTAATCTATGTATATCTCCCATAAGAAGAATTTTATAGTTTAGCTTCCACTTTAAAAGAAATCTTTATGGAGTAGTATTTCCAAATTCTTATTGGGTAAATGAATGGGCAGTTATAAAATATTGATATTTCCCGAAAAGTAAAAAATCGTAGGATTCGACATGTTCAAAACATTTGCAAATACCTAGCACCCTGTAATATTTTCTTCTTTAATTACATTATTTTTGTATTTATACCCTGCGCCACACTATGGAACAGGGTATTATAAGTTAGTGCATATATTTGCAACACCCAGAAAGAGACGAGATAGACAAATTCAAAATTTGCACTAGGAGTACAATTACTAGTGTAGTCAAGTGTGCTAAATTTCATTGAAATCGGTTCAGATTTATATATAGCTTCCATATATATCTTACGCCCGATTTTCCGTCATATGACCACAGAGTTCAAAGTTGTTGCCCGATTTACGTGAAAATTTGGACAGGGAGTAAAATTAAAATACTAAGTATGCATGTCAAATTTGGTTGAAATCGGTTCAGATTTTTATATAGCTTCCATATATATGCTTTTCCGATTTGGGCAAAAATGACCAAAATACCCACATTTTCCTTATAAAATCGCCACTGCTAAGTCGAAAACTTGTAAAAGTGACTCAAATTTTCCTTTATTTTGCCTCCAAATTGGTTCAGATTAAAATGTTTCCCATTTTTTTACTAGTGTACCATCCCAGGACATTAGCCGACTTAAATTGTAGGAATATCGTATAGTTCACTGCCTAATTTGGCCATAAACTGATCGTCATAGGCCTTTATTCCCTATTTTTGGAATAATTCAATATATAGATGATTCTAAAGTTGGTGTATCACAGAAATGTGCACTGAGGTAGAAGTAGACCTAAGACTACGCTAGAAGAAGATCATATAATCAAATAAACTATGCAACAATTCACTCAGATATCATATAAAGGAGTCAAAAATTAAATTAAACTGGATAAAACAACCAATGAGATCAGATGTAGAGCTTTAGAAGTCGGAATGCGAACATATAAAATGTCAAAAACCACTTATTTCCAAGAAAAATAAATAAATAAGCCTTAATTTTCACAAAAATGGCCTTAAATGACCTGAGGAGCAGTGGAAATGTGTTATATTTTCCTACGACTCAAAGTTTAACTTGCATGGATCGGATGGAAGAAATTTAGTACGAAGGTTGAAAGGAAAGTGTTAATCCAAGAAATACAAAATGTTCCGCCAATCATTGTCTGGGAGTGTTATTCTGGACAAGTTATTGGCCCGATTTATTTTGTCCCATGTGATATTGCCATAAGCATTCCAGAAAATGCCATCTGCATGGATTATTCATCGCGATCATGACCTCCAGCATACGTGTAAGATGGTAAAACTATGGATGAAAAATTGCGGGTGCTTGACTGGCCTGCTCAGTTGCCTAATGTAAAACCTCATAAAATAACCTTTGGAAAGTTGTAAAACGAAAAATTTGTATTAAATTTTTGCAATATCATTGACCATTTAATCCTAATTATTAAGTTGAGTAGAAGTAATCAAACTACATGGCTATAGTACCAACTATTGACATTTATCGTTACAAGTTATAACAACTTTAATTATTTTAAACTAAATGTGACACTTAATATTAGGTTATGTTAAAGTGGCAACCCGATTAAGTTTCAGGCTCACTTAGACTATTGGGTCCATTGTGATACCACATTTAACTAAAAATACTTATTACATATGGGCACTTCTAGTTTTAACCACTGAACCTTCACTATTATTTTCTTTTGTTGAACCAACCAGATTGTTCCAAAAACATTAACAGACTGCTTAAGTTAACGTTTTCCAGGTCCGCCAGTAATCTAAAGCTATATGCCCCTAAAATTCGCGTACGCCTTACACAAAATGCAGGACACTCACTCTTGTGTGAGTGTGTTTACTTGATTCCTTTTCCTCCGCATCATGACAGCTCATACAGTAGTCATTATATTTCGCAACAATAGTTTTTGCAAATTCGCCTATCAGGCAGCGACCCATTATAGCAGATATCAGAAGTGATATCTGACGTCTTGAGAACACTAGCATATCTTGTGTACGGTTCAAGTTTAAATGGGGCCATATTTGCTTGGTGTCGTTACAACCCTTGCAATTCTCCCATCGAACATTTGCCATCATGATAGCCAAAGACATACCAACAGATTCTATTTCCCCTGGAATATGTAAGTGCCGGCCACCAGACTACAACACCATATACCATTATAGGTCTAACCACTGCCGTGTATAGCCAATACACAATTTTCGGTTTTAGTTCCCACTTTTTTCATATTGCCTTTTTGCACAAAGTACAAGCTATCGTGGCTTTTCACGCCCTTTCTTCAATATTAAGCTGAAAGTTCAGCTTCCTGTCCAGAATAACGCCAAGGTATTTTGCACACTCACCAAAGGGAATTTCAATACCCCCTAAGGATATGGGCTTAACCGTGGGAGCTTTGCGATCTTTGCAGTACATGACTAATTCTGTCTTTGCAGGATTTACCCCAAGACCATTGTCTTTCGCCCATTTCTCAGTCATCCGGAGGGCCCTCTGAATAATATCTCTGATTGTGGATGGGAATTTTCCCCTGACTGCCAGAGCCACATCGTCTGCGTATGCCACCACTTTTATCATTTCTTTTTCTAGGGAAACCAGAAGGTTGTTTATAGCAACATTCCAAAGAAGAGGTGATAGAACTCCTCCTTAAGGAGTGCCTCTGTTCACATACCTTTGTATGTTTGCTTGCCCTATTTAGTGTGGCCGAAATACGTCTCCTCATTAGCAGTTCGTCTAGCAGCCTAAGTATACCTGGATCAACATTCAGATTTGCCAGTCCATTTAATATAGAGCTTGGACGTTATGGACGTTATTGAATGTCCCCTCGATGTCTAGAAACGCCACGATTATGTATTTAATGACAGATAGTGAGCTTTCAATAAATCTGACTAGTTTATGCAAAGCGGTCTCAGTAGACCTGCCGTTCGAGTATGCATGCACAGTGCTCATATTTGTCTTTGGTATTTCCGGTATCATCATACCGAACGATTCCCTATACCTATTCCAATCAGCTTTCGTAACATTTGGCGGAAATATGGTCTTTGAAGTACGAACAGACAATCTGAAACTGATATAGCGATGGTCTGAGAAGCTATGTTCACTCAAAACTTGCCACTCAGCTATCTTATCATTCAGTTCCGGAGAGGCCAATGTGACGTCCAACACCTCTGGCCAGTTTTTGGTGACGAAGGTTGGTGCATCTTCCTTATTGTAAACTACCAGGTTAGTACGCAAAATAAACTCTATTAGCGACTCTCCTCTTGCATTAGTACCCAGCAAAAAAAATTGGAAGTTCTTCTTGAGGCACAACTTTAAAAGCACTTCCAAAAATGTTCTCCCAAAGATGTTCTTTATTTTAACTGCACAGGAAGTTAATTTGAGTCAATTTTTTTATAACTCGATTTTTTCATATTTTTAATTTAAAATTTTATTGTTTCAAATGGGTTAAAAACAGATAAAAAATTAATAAAATAGTGCAAACTATTTTAATTTTGCCGAAAAAAATGCTAAATCCTTTCTAGAAAAATTGCGAATTTTTGAAAATATTTGATGTCAAACGTTCCAGACAAGCGTTATAATACATTAAAAATCATAAAAAAAAATTAAAAATGTTGTAATCGTCAAAATATCACAAAGTTTCTTTATCCACATCCAAATCATTGGATTCGCATCACACCTTAAGAAGTGATGCAAATTCAGTGCAACGGCTGTTGAAATGGTGGACATCCGTCCTATGACAAGCTCATATTAAAATCATCGCTTCTGCGAAAAATTTTGCACCACTTTCGGATCCAAAAAGAACATTTTCACTACTTTTTTGGCGACGCTGTTTTTGCTGGGTATCACTACTTCCCCAAATACTATGATGTGCATTTGCATCGCATCCCATAATGAGTTTTGTCTGTCAGTGACTCCTCAACTAAGATCTTAACGGCACATGGAGGCATCTCCCTATCATGTCCCATGTAGACCGAATATATCCAGTATTTGCATTTGGATATCTCTAGACTGGCTACGACAGTGTCTGCATTGCTCAATGAAGGAAGCAGAAACAAGTTTAGTTCGTTCTTAGCAATTATACATGCTCGATTTTTATCTTTACCGGTATTATGCAAAAGTTTGAAACCCGTAGTGCTTGATTCACAGATCTTATTCGTATATATGTATGGTTCTTGTATAAGAACTATATCTATTTCTCCTTTCATCAGGAGATCTTTTAAGGCAGCACAAGCGGCCTTACAATGGTGAAGATTTGTCTGGAGGAACCGTAGAACCATCCAAATTGTCAACCACCGTCACATCAGCCGCTTCAATTGAGTCATCAAAGGCTTCCTCTTCACAGATCTTGGTGACTCTCGCCACAACACGAGGTTCAGCTTTGGTGAGGTTTGAGCCTGTAGGGACTTCCCGCATACGATGTTCGTCAATGTCTGCAGTTTTCGGAATCCTTTGGCTGATCGCTTTTGTATACTTTCATATGGATATCATGAAAGCCATAACTTACACGATGTGGCAGCGACTTAATGTTCAATATAAACATCGCATGTCGTCTTGGTCCATCCACCTCATCCAAACGACCAACCTTCCAATCGGCGGTTGGAAGATCTGGGTTACATTCCTTTAGTCTGTTTAGTATCGACTCAGGATATGGTGGGTTTGCAGCAGGGATCCGGAGCGGTCCTTTTTTTTCGCTCCGCTCCGCTCCCGCTCCGGAGAAAAAAAAACCGCTCCGCTCCGAGAAAAAAAAATCGCTCCGCTCCGCTCCTCTTCGAGAAAATTATAGTACAAACATTGTATTATTTGTTCAATTGAGTTTTATTTTATTTAGAAAAATCGGGCGGTACATATATGGGAGCTATAGCTAAATCTGAACCGATTTCGATGATTTTTTGCACATATAGTTAGTGCTATAGAAGATTACATTTAGCCAACTTTGAGTAAGATCGGTTGATAAATAAGGGTTTTATGACCTAATTTGGCAAAATCGGGCGATACATATATATGGGACCTATATCTAAATCTGAAGCGATTTCGATGAAATTTTCAGACTTAAAGGGTGATACAGAAGATTATTTTGTGCTAAATTTGACGACGATCGGTTAGTAAAAAAGTACAACGTGACCCCATTTGTCGAAATCGGGCAATACATATATATGGGAGCTATATCTAAATTTGATCCGATTTCTTCCAAATTCAATAGCGTTCGTCCTTGTGCCCAAATAAACTCCCTGTACCAAACTTCATCAAAATCAGGTAATAATTGCGACCGGAATCCTGTGAACAACAAATACATGGACAGATGGACGGATGGACGGACGGACACCAAGCGCTAGATCGACTTAGGAGGTGATTCTGAGTCGATCGGTATATATTTTATGGGGCCTAAAATCAATATTTCTGGTAGGCACATTTTTTGGCAGATCAAACTTATTATACCCTAACCACTATGTGGTTTAGGGTATAATGACTTTAAAACAATGTGTTGAAACATTTTATTAATTTTGAAGATTTTTTTCAGAAATATTAAACCCATTTTGACTTCATTAAAACGAAATTTTCATTCATGTTAGGATACACATTTTTATGTCGAATTACTTAGCTATAAGGACAAACAGACTTCATTGAAAAGTTTAGAGACTTTTAGACAAGGAAAAAACTTTATTTCAGAGAAATACGTCTTCTATTCTAAGCAAAATTCGTATTCGTATTTTAAGCATGTGAAATATTTGGCCTCCCGACAATATTCTTTGCGGTGCACCATCTACTATTTAATATGTGATAGAAACCAAATTTATGAAAATGGGCCAAAATGGACCAAATTCTGTTTGGTCCGACCATCGGACCAAATTTAAAAATTAGAAATCTTTTGGACCAATTTTGGTCCGATCGGACCAATTTTGGTCCGATCGGACCAAAACGGCAATGCTGATTGGAATTGAAAGTCTATACATAGAGTAGAAGTAACTACTCTCCGAAAGTTTTTTTTTTGGTTTGTAACAGACGTAGAGAAGAGGTATTGTTATATTTGTAATGTGTGTGTATGTTTATGTTTGCAACAACCTCCATCGAAATCAGTCCGTGGTATACCTACGAATATTCTTACTCAGATCTAGTGTTACCTAATTTCGCTTTTTTCCCCTTTATTGTAAAAATAAATTTTCGAACAGCGTTTTTAAAAAATGTTCGTTCTCAAAAAAAGTAGATAACATGCAATAATACAAATCAAGTCATTATTTTTCAATGTGAGAAAAAATTAAAATAAATGTATATGCGCACATTTTTCAACCAAAATTGAAACTATCCATAATTTTAATTAAATTTTCGAGAACTAATATCAAAAATAAGAGAATGCTAGGATATAGTACAATAGTAAAGCAAATATGAATGTCCTTACACTGAAAAAAAAAGAAATTTTCTTAATTATTAAAGTCACGTTGACCTTACCTCAAAAATTTTATCTTTCATGTTATGATACACATTTTTAAGTAAAATCACTTAATTATAAGGGCATTACAACTTCATTCAAAAGTTTATTGACTTTTGGACGAGGAAAAAAAACTTTATTTTAGAGAAATGCGTCTTCCATGTTAAGCAAAATTTGCATTCTTATTCTAAGGACATGAAATCTTTGACTTCACGATAATATTTTTTCAGTGTAGAAAACTAAAACATTAAATATAAATAAGATCGTTTAATTGCGTTTATTTGACGTTCATTACAAACATCTTTGTAGTAATACGGGATGAAATTGATCGAAAGTACTGTTGTTACTTTTACAACACATACTACACACAAAAAAATTTCACGAAAAATTTTCCAATTAAAAATTTAATTGAGTTTTAAAAAATATTCAATTAAAAATTTAAATGATTCAACAAATTTTTTAATTGAAACAAAAATCAATCACAAAAATAATAGTATCGATTAATTTTTTAATTGGATCAATTAACTTTTTAATTGGCCTTCAATTAATTTTTTAATTGATACTATCATTTCTGTGATTGAAGACATTTCAATTAAAAATTAATTGGATCAATTAATTTCGTGATTGAATCAGAAAAAAATTTTTTTTTGTGTAAAGATATATTTTGACATTTGCCGTTTTTGAAAACAATTACTAAAAAACACGTTGTGTTTTCCCCAATGTACGTACGTACAAAAATACATATCGTACATTTTAAACGTTTACTCACACTACGCTAAGTACTAGCTATATGTGAAATTACCTTCACAGTGTAATTTCAAAGTTACACATTTCATTCAAGTAATATTTTATTCGGAGCGGTTTTTCATTTGGAAACCGCTCCGCTCCGGATTTTATAAATGCCGCTCCCGCTCCGGCAAAAAAGGGCTTGCTCCGCTCCGGATCCCTGGTTTGCAGGTATCCATGCATGTGCTCTAGGTTTAGCCGGTATGTCTTTTTTATCGACTAACTCCAAAGCGACTCCTTCCCAAACTTCACCAATTAGCATCAAAGAGTTTTAAAGCTATCCATAGACCTCTGGTCCGCAAATGCTATTAAGTTATATCGTCTTTGATACCATCCAGCATCTTGCCGTCGAGGATTTGGTCCGGTAAACTTTTTTCGCACCTCTGAGTAGACACTAGACATCGCGTTCCCAATTTCCCCCCATTTTTGCTTTGGAACCATACCGTCAAATGCTCCTTTATTAATGATAGCCATCACAAGGCTATCTTTTGCAACTGAGAATCGCTTTGCGTATCCGACAACGTGCTTGGGTCGACAGATCCTAATTTCTTAAGGATAAACAAAGCATTTCTGAGTTCTTTGAATCTATTTCGTGAGGGATTACCTCCTTTTCATATCGTTATCTTAGAAAAGGTTCGACTCGCCAAAGTGTCGCCACCTGTCGACCCGTCTATAGGTCGACTAATTGGGCCTGACTCTTGGTCACCGCCCAAATTCATAACTTCAATCGATACCCGTCCACTGGGCCCTGAAGTGAGCAACCCAGTGTATGACTTTGATTTTCGCTGCATGGTGGTTTAATTTTCCACCCCACGTGAAATTCGTAATAGGTACCTATTACGACGAAATAATTCGCTATTAGAAAACAAGTCCGTTCAGTTTGACGCTTGAACACAAACTCGACACTTAATATTAGTTGCAAATGTTATGAACAGGTGAAAACTCTTATTTTTATACCCTGCGCCACACTGTGGAACAGGGTATTATAAGTTAGTGCATATGTTTGCAACACCCTGAAGGAGACGAGATAGACACATGGTGTCTTTGGCAAAAATGCTCAGGGTGGGCTCCTGAGTCGATATAGCGATGTCCGTCTGTCCGTGAACACATTTTTGTAATCAAAGTCTAGGTCGCAGTTTTAGTCCAATCGACTTTAAATTTGGCACCAGTATGTGTTTTCGCTCAGAATAGAAACCTATTGATTTTGGAATCGGTTCAGATTTAGATATAGCTCCCATATATATATTTCGCCCGATATGGACTTATATGGCCCCAGAAGCCGGAGTTTTACCCTAATTTGCTTAAAATTTTGCACAAGAAGAACAATTAGTACTATAGTCAATTGTGCCAAATTTTATTGAAATCGGTTCAGATTTAGATATAGCTCTCATATATATCTTTCGTCCGATATGGACTAATACGGTCCCAGAGGCCAGAGTTTTACCCCAATTTGGATGAAATTTTGCACTAGGAGTACAATTAGTAGTGTAGTCAAGTGTGCCAAATTTTATTGAAATCGGGTCAGATTTAGGTATAGCTACGATATAAATCGTTCGCCCGATTTACACTCATATGACCACAGAGACCAACTTTTTGCTCCGATTTTGTTGAAATTTTGCACAGGGAGTAGAATTAGCATTGTAGCTGTGCGTGCCAAATTTGGTTGAAATCGGTTCAGATTTAAATATAGCTCCCATATATAGCTTTCGCCCGATTTATACTCATATGACCACAGAGGCCAATTTTTAACTCCGATTTAGTTGAAATTTTGAACAGGGAGTAGAATTAGCATTGTAGCTATGCGTGCCAAATTTGGTTGAAATCGGTTCAGATTTAGATATAGCTCCCATATATATGTTTTCTGATTTCGACAAAAATATACATATATATATATATATCGCGCGATAAATCATAAATAAACTTTTGCGAAGTTTCCTTTAAATTGCTTCAGATTTAAATGTTTCTCATATTTTTTTACTAACATTGTGTTCCACCCTAGTGTATTAGCCGACTTCTATTTTGAGTCTATAGATTTTGTAGAAGTCTATCAAATTCTGTCCAGATCGAGTGATATTTAAATGTATGTATTTGAGACAAACCTTTATATATAGCCCCAACACATTTGACGGATGTGATATGGTATCGAAAATTTAGATCTACAAAGTGGTGCAGGGTATACTATACTCGGCCCCGCCCGACTTTAGACTTTTCTTACTTGTGTTTTACTAACATTGTGTTCCATCCTATTGCATTAGCCGACTTAAATTTTGAGTCTATAGATTTTGTAAAAGTCTATCAAATTCTGTCCAGATCGAGTGATAATTAAATGTATGTATTTGGGACAAACCTTTATATAGCCCCCAACACATTTGACGGATGTGATATGGTATCGAAAATTTAGAGCTACAAAGTGGTGCAGGGTATAACATAGTCGGCCCCGCCCGACTTTAGTCTTTCCTTACTTGTTTTTTACTAACATTGTGATCCACCCTAGTGCATTAGCCGACTTAAATTTTGAGTCTATAGATTTTGTGAAAGTCTATCAAATTCTGTCCGGATCGAGTGTAAATTAAATGTATGTATTTGGGACAAACCTTTATATATAGCCCCCCAGACATTTGATGGATGTGATATGGTATCGAAAATTTAGATCTACAAAGTGGTGCAGGGTATAATATAGTCGGCCCCGCCCGACTTTAGACTTTCCTTACTTGTTATACCCTCCATCATAGGATGGTGGTATATTAACTTTGTCATTCCGTTTGTAACACATCGAAATTTCAACCGTATCGGATGAATTTTGCTCTTCCAAGAAGCTCCGGAAGACAAATCTGGGGATCGATTTATATGAGGGCTATATATAATTATGGACCGATATGGACCAATTCTTGCATCGCTGTTAGAGATTATATACTAACACCACGTACCAAATTTCAGCCGGATCGGATGAAATTTGCTTCTCTTAGAGCAATCGCAAGCCAAATTTGGGGGTCCGTTTATATGGGGGCTATACGTAAAAGTGGACCGATATGGCCCATTTTCAATACCATCCGACCTACATCGATAACAACTACTTGTGCCAAGTTTCAAGTCGATAGCTTGTTTCGTTCGGAAGTTAGCGTGATTTCAACAGACGGACGGACGGACGGACATGCTTAGATCGACTCAGAATTTCACCACGACCCAGAATATATATACTTTATGGGGTCTTAGAGCAATATTTCGATGTGTTACAAACGGAATGACAAAGTTAATATACCCCCATCCAATGATGGAGGGTATAATAAAAATTGCGACAAACTGGAGCACCCGCACCAGTCCTGTGATATGGTACGGGAATTTTTGAAAATTCTCTGTATTTCTTCAAGCCAGTTTTGAGCATGTAGAAGTAAAGAATTTCATACAATTTATAACTTTACATCTGATTTATTATACTAAATAGATTTCGTAAGTTCCCTATCTAATCCCCAAATCAAACGATTTCGAAAAAATAAACCCGTATTGGGGAAAATCCCCAATACTGTTAACACTGCGTGAATGTGAGTCCTTAAGAGATTTCCGAGCGTGAGTACACATTTTATGAGAGCGACACAGTCCTACCAAAAATATCGTGCGTGCGTGCTCGGGAGTAAAATTTTTCCGTCGCGAAAAACGAATAACAATCTCACAGAAAGAAATTGGGGTTTATTTTCATACTTTTTTGGGGTTCTAGCGCCGTTATATATTCTTGTTACAAATATCGCCATCTACACTGAAAAAAAGCATGCCCGGTTCCAAAGATTTTGTCTTTACTTTAAAAATTTTGGTATTGATTGCGAGCCAAAGAAGCGGAGGATACAAGTAAGGATACTTTTAAGACACAATTCTCTTTTAAAATTGAATTTTGTGTACTTGCTTCTAGGAAGCAAATTTTAATTTTTCGCTTTTCAGCTTTTTTTCTTCATATGCTATCAAAGTCCTTTAAAAACGAGTTAACAACAACTTTATTTTCCAAATTAAGACTTGACTTCCATTAGAAATTATGCTATGTTTCAAGTAATAAACGTCTTTAAAATGAAGTGTTGAAAAATATGTCCTATATTTGAACGATTTTTTGCTTTGTAGTCAAGATGCAAAAAGGCAACAAATTTAAAGACAATTTCATTAAATTTAAAGAATTTTTCTGAATTATTAAAGTCAAGTTGACCTTAGCCCAAACATTTTTTCTTTCATGTTATGATACCCATTTTTAAGTGAAATGACTTTATAAGGATAATACGACTTCATTGAAAAGTTTATTGACTTTTGGACAAGGAAAAAAAAATTATGGTAGAGAATTGCGTATTCCGTGCTAAGCAAAATTTGCATTCGTATTTTAAAGACATGAAATTTTTGACCTCACGACAATATTTTTTCAGTGTATAAAAACTTAGTCTTAGGGTATCACATAATAGGCTCCACCCAGTAACAGTTTTCGTTCACTTGTTTTTCAGTTTTTCAATTCTATTTTGCAAAATAATAAAAACAAATATTTCAGTACAAAAAAAAAAACAAAGCCAACAACAAAATGACGATTGTCTGTCCGTCTTGATATTTATATTAACAATTAGACAGAATGTCTTCCATATATATCTCACCACACATTGGAAGCTATGTGCATACGATTCCCAAGTATGTCTGTGAGAGTCTTTGTGTGTGCGTTGATATCCAAACACAGAAATTATCAATAAAACTACCAATGAAATGTGAAATTAATTCGATATTTATGGAGGTGTTTAAAAATCATGGTGTACAAATATTGATGCGACGTCGAACTTCCTTATGAAGAATTATGGCACACGTATACATACGTATTTTTTTTTTATTCTTCTCCTCCCAATTTATAATAATCGTAAATATGTTGAAGGAACACAATATACAATTTAAAGCCAATCCGAGCTTCATTTTGTTGGGTGCCGCCGAATTTCAATTAATACTCGGACCAGCGGCAAAGAAAATTCAGCTCGAAAGATTAAAAGAGCTCTGGCCTTGGGGGGGTATATTAACTTTGTCATTCGGTTTGTAACACATCGAAATATTGCTCTAAGACCCCATAAAGTATATATATTCTGGGTCGTGGTGAAATTCTGAGTCGATCTGAGCATGTCCGTCCGTCCGTCTGTTGAAATCACGCTAACTTCCGAACGAAACAAGCTATCGACTTGAAACTTGGCACAAGTAGTTGTTATTGATGTAGGCCGGATGGTATTGCAAATGGGCCATATCGGTCCACTTTTACGGGAGCCACCGTGGTGCAATGGTTAGCATGCCCGCCTTGCATACATAAGGTCGTGGGTTCGATTCCTGCTTCGACCGAACACCAAAAAGTTTTTCAGCGGTGGATTACCCACATCAGTAATGCTGGTGACATTTCTGAGGGTTTCAAAGCTTCTCTAAGTGGTTTCACTGCAATGTGAAAAGCCGTTCGGACTCGGCTATAAAAAGGAGGTCCCTTGTCATTGAGCTTAACATGGAATCGGGCAGCACTCAGTGATAAGAGAGAAGTTCACCACTGTGGTATCACAATGGACTGAATAGTCTAAGTGAGCCTGATACTTCGGGCTGCCACCTAACCTAACCTACACTGTTATAAAAATATGTTTTTCATATGCTCCGATATAAACAAAATGTGTTTCGGGCACAATTTTTAAACACAATATATTTAAGTGCAAACATGTAATGTTCCTAAACTAACTCTAAATATATTATTATTAGAATATATTATGTTTGGGGCATGAATGTTACATAAAAATAATATGTGTGAATGTAAATATATATACATTTACAAATTTCGAGTAAACATATATATGTTGTGATATTTTATTCAGAGAGCGACAGAGAGAGAGAGAGAGAGAGAGTATAGAGAAAGAAATAGAGATGGAAACCGAAAGATATCAACATAACACATAATCAAAAGAGAGCAACTTCTGTGAAACCGCTTGTATGTTGTTTAGGAAAACTGTTTTATGATAAGGCCAAAAATTTGATATGCTTAAGTCTAAATATTATTTAATATGAATACTAGAATGAGTATTCGGAGTAAAGAGAATAGACATTAAAAAAAAAAAAAAAAACAGCATGTGTTTTCGTCTTGAGAGCAGCATTTTAAGTTCGAGTTTTGTAGCTACAACAAATGAAAAAGTTTATTTTCTTTAAAATGAATTATTAAAGAAAAGTAAAAGGCAAAACAGGGTCATTTTAGAGCAATAATGCCAACTTAATACCGGCCTTAAAGGTAAAAATGAAATTAAGTACAAAACACGATAAGTTTTAAATGCATTTAAAATGGTGTTAAATGCTAGTAAAAACTGCACACGCCTAAATAAATTTATGTGTATATTATAAAATTATTTATGTATGTTTATACTCGACTCCACGTTCTTCTTTTGTTAGAGTTGTTAAATTCCTTCCAAAATTTCAAACTTTTATACCAAAAACAGTTTTTTATTACAAAATTGTTATATTTCCAATAAAAAAATAATGATATTTTATCCAAAAGCTCAGTCCATTTCGTTTATATCAAGCACTGTTTCTGACTGTAAATCTTTAATAACCCACATTTCGAAGTTTTATTAAAAAAATTAATATAGTATAAATATAAATGTGTAACGTAAATTAAAAAAAATGGTGTTTAGTCGGAGCAGGGATTGAACCCACGACCCCTTGCATGCAAGGCAGATATGCTAACTACTGCTCCACGTGGCCAACAAATGTATGTTTCTGTTAAATAATGTTTTGTTTGCATCGGCTCGTGGGCGCTGCAAACTATGCTACATAAATATAACTTATAACGATAATTGTCTATTGATGGCCATAACAGCTACGTAGCTCAGCATATAGTGTGATGGCTTACAAACTGTATGGTCCTCGGTTCGATTCTCGAAAGATAAAATTTAAAAAAATTATAAAATTGAATAATTTCTTCAACATTATTTGTATTACAGAAAAAGGTGCCAAGAACTAAAAAATTTCGTGGAAATGAAAATTATGTGAGGGAATGAGTACAATCTTCTGTGGGGAAAATTCTTCCAAGCATATACTATTTTTGGGCTCAAAATGCTTCCAAACATACAATATGTTCACATAAAACAAACATATTAATGTTTCGGCAGCATCCAATAATGCTTCCTGCAAAATATGTTTGGAACATATGTTAGAGAAGCGATTTTTTTTGAGGGTGTACGTATAGCCCCCATATAAACGGACCCCCAAATTTGGCTTGCGTTTGCTCTAAGAGAAGCAAATTTCATCCGATCCCGCTGAAATTTGGTACATGGTGTTAGTCTTTAACAACCATGCAAAAATTGGTCCACATCGGTCCATAATTACATATAGCCCCCATATAAACCGATCCCCCGATTTGGCGTGCGGAGCCTCTAAGAGAAGCAAATTTCATCCGATCCGGCTGAAATTTGGTACATGGTGTTGGTATATGTTCTTTAATCACCATGCAAAAATTGGTCCACAGCGGCCCATAATTATATAGCCCCCATATAAACCGATCCCCAGATTTGACCTCCGGAGCCTCTTAGAGGAGCAAAAGTCATCCGATCCGATTGAAATTTGGTCCGTGGTGTTAGTATATGGTCTCTAACAACCATGCACGAATTGGTCCATATCGGTCCATAATTATATACAGCCCCCATATAAATCGATCCCCAAATTTGTCTTGGAGGAGCAAAATTCATCCGATTCAGTTGAAATTTGGAACGTGGTGTTAGAATGTGATCTCCAACAAACACGCAAGCATTGGTCCATATCGGTCCATAATTATATATAGCCCCCATATAAACCGTTCCCCAGATTTGATCTCAGGAGCCTCTTGGAGGAGCAAAATTCATCCGATCCGATTGAAATTTGCAACGTGGTGTTAGTAAAGGGTGATTTGTTAAGAGCTTGATAACTTTTTTTAAAAAAAAAACGCATAAAATTTGCAAAATCTCATCGGTTCTTTATTTGAAACGTTAGATTGGTCCATGACATTTACTTTTTGAAGATAATTTCATTTAAATGTTGACCGCGGCTGCGTCTTAGGTGGTCCATTCGGAAAGTCCAATTTTGGGCAACTTTTTCGAGCATTTCGGCCGGAATAGCCCGAATTTCTTCGGAAATGTTGTCTTCCAAAGCAGGAATAGTTGCTGGCTTATTTCTGTAGACTTTAGACTTGACGTAGCCCCACAAAAAATAGTCTAAAGGCGTCAAATCGCATGATCTTGGTGGCCAACTTACCGGTCCATTTCTTGAGATGAATTGTTCTCCGAAGTTTTCCCTCAAAATGGCCATAGAATCGCGAGCTGTGTGGCATGTAGCGCCATCTTGTTGAAACCACATGTCAACCAAGTTCAGTTCTTCCATTTTTGGCAACAAAAAGTTTGTTAGCATCGAACGATAGCGATCGCCATTCACCGTAACGTTGCGTCCAACAGCATCTTTGAAAAAATACGGTCCAATGATTCCACCAGCGTACAAACCACACCAAACAGTGCATTTTTCGGGATGCATGGGCAGTTCCGACAAGGCAAATGTCGGTATTTTGACCATTTTTGTCGAAATCAGAAAAACATATATATGGGAGCTATATCTAAATCTGAACCGATTTCAACCAAATTTGGCACGCATAGTTACAATGCTAATCCTACTCCCTGTACAAAATTTCAACTAAATCGGAGTTAAAAATTGGCCTCTGGGGACATATGAGTGTAAATCGGGCGAAAGCTATATATGGGAGATATATCTAAATCTGAACCGATTTCAACCAAATTTGGCACGCATAGCTACTATGTTAATTCTACTCCCTGTGCAAAATTTCAACTAAATCGGAGTTAAAAATTGGCCTCTGGGGACATATGAGTGTAAATCGGGCGAAAGCTATATATGGGAGATATATCTAAATCTGAACCGATTTCAACCAAATTTGGCACGCATAGCTACTATGTTAATTCTACTCCCTGTGCAAAATTTCAACTAAATCGGAGTTAAAAATTGGCCTCTGTGGTCATATGAGTGTAAATCGGGCGAAAGCTATATATGGGAGCTATATCTAAATCTGAACCGATTTTGCTGATATTTTGCAAGTTTTTCGAGACTCCTAAAATATTCGGATGTACGGAATTTGAGGAAGATCGGTTGATATACACGCCAATTATGACCAGATCGGTGAAAAATATATATGGCAGCTATATCTAAATCTGAACCGATTTTTTCCAAAATCAATAGGGATCGTCTTTGAGCAGAAACAGGACCCTATACCAAATTTTAGGACAATCGGACTAAAACTGCGAGCTGTACTTTGCACACAAAAATACATCAACAGACAGACAGACAGACAGACAGACGGACAGACAGACGGGCGTCGCTAAATCGATTCAGAATTTAATTCTAAGACGATCGGTATACTAAACGATGGGTATCAGACTTTTCCTTCTTGGCGTTACATACAAATGCACAAACTTATTATACCCTGTACCACAGTAGTGGTGAAGGGTATAAAAATCAAAAAGGCCCAGCGGGACCACATCACGCACAGAAGGGTTAATGAAAATAGACTTACTAAATGATAACCAAATTAGCTGTTTTTTATTCAACTTAAAAAAACACTTGTATCTTTTGAACAAAAACAAAAACCACGCTGACAGTTAGTCTCCAAAGGGTTAAAGATATATTTAAAAAAATAAAATTAGAAAATAAACAATGACTGTTAAACTGGGTTTAACATGCCGCCCGCCTTGCAGGACTGCAACGTTGATAGCGACATGCTCATGAAATCAGCCAACCGAAAATGCTACTTTGTAGAATTGGCATATTTGACGATGTTCTTATCATTTCAGCTCTAAGCATTCCAGGTAATTGATCGTTGGCAATTATAACTTCGATGTTAACTGGATTACAAAAAAATCGGATGTGCCAGTTCACTCATATGATTGTATATAGACTTTAGAGAGGGCTCCTTTGTCGATTTTAGCAAGTTGTTGTTGAATCGAGGTTTGACCAAGCCGCTCATTTGTATTTTTACCTAAGGGTCGTAAAATGATTCCAAATTAATCGTACAATATTGCACATTCTCTCTGGTAGTAGTACGCAGCTTCAATCGATCGACCAACCCTTGCAATATTATTGTTTAAGCTTCTCCAGTACTCAACAGAAGCCGCGCATTCTCTGGGCCATTAGATGTTACTACTCGGGCGAGCGCTGTGGGTATGAAAACATGAGTTTGAAGACGGCGGCTCAAACTTTTCTGAAGATGGGATTGTCGACTACGACGGTTGGATGCACTTCGTTTTTGGCGAGTCACATTAGAACTTCGGCGGATTCGAGAATCAGATGAGTGAGCAGATGAAGTTTGTTGTTGTGGATTGTCTACCTGGACCATTGTATGGTGTTTTTTCTGACACACCATTCATTTGTTCCGTGATGGGCAAAAGTTTCTCTGATGAGCGGTACAAAGGCAGTACAATGCGGCACATTAGTGTACTAGAGTTTAAGCTGAAATTGTAAGATTTATTAGGTATGTGAACGGTTGTGAAAGACAATAAGCTCGATCAATAGGAGGGATACACAGTTTGACTAAGGGATGTGTCAGAATGCCGTTTTGTGTGCTTATTTCGGCAACGCGAACATTCGAATCTGAGCCCTTGAAGACCTTTATCACTGTGTCTAAACAACATTAGTTAGGATGGAGGTTGTTTTCTTTGATTACCACGAAACCATCGGGTTTCAGATTTTGTCGAACAGATTTCCATTTGTATCTCCTTTGGAGCTCACAAATGTATTCAGCCTTCCAGCGTTTGGCAAATTGTAGTTTTAATGCTTTCAATCTTTGCCATCGATTTAGTAATGTCAAGTTATCAGAATATTCTTCAGGGGCAGCGATTAACGCAGCTCCTCTTACTAAATGACCAGGGGTGATGGGTATTATATCAGTTGGATTCTCACTCATTTGAGACCGTGGACGAGAATTCAAAACACTTTCGATACGAATAAGAAGAGTGGAGAATTCTTCAAACGTAAACTTAAAGTTGGAAGCCACTTTGCGTAAATGGGACTTCATACTATTTACTGCTGGGTCCCACAGGCCACCCATATGTGGGGAATGTGGAGGAATAGACTGCCACGAGAAACCATGCAGATTATATTTATCAGAAACAGACTTCTGCACAGTCTTCAAGAAGGTTTTGTACTCAGCGGTAAATGCCCTACTAGTACCAACAAAACTAGTTCCATTATCGGAAAACACTTTATTGGGGAATCCTCTGCGGCCAACAAAGCGATTAAAGGTGGCTTAGAATGCTTCAGTTGTCAAAAATGGCAACATACCCTTTTATCAACTTAGCATTTCAAAGTATTGAGGACTTCAACTCGTAAGGTCCTGCAATGTCCACACCTGTGTGCCTAAAGAGCAAAGAAAAAGTACATCTGTCAGTTGGGAGGGATACCCGTATTTGAGTTCTAATACGATGATTTTATATAGTACAGGTACGACATTGTGTCATACAACTTCTGATTACATTTTTCAGACGTATAACATATAAATACATAACAGCATTTGGTGTGAAAATTCAATAAACAATTTGCACAAACGTGATTTTTCAGGCAGTATATCGGATGGCGTTCGTTATAACTCAGATCTGAGTTAACTAAACGACCATTTACACGTAATAGTTCGTTATCCTCCAGTGTTGGGTTCAATGTCAATAGGCGACTTTTTGAACTTAATGGAAAGTTATTTACCAGCGACTGGTATTCAGAAGAATAATATTTTTGTTGAGGCAAACGAACCAGCTTGTATTTAACAAACAAGATTCCTCATGAGTAATGAAATCAGTATGACAGGGTTGTTTTTTTGCATTTGTTTATAAAACGATAAATGAAGTATAATACAACTTCATGTACAAATTCCTGGCTTCATATATAATTCCTGGCTCGGTCTTCAGAAAGTGGACTGTATGCGGTTTTATCGAAGCTCGGAAAATGTAAAATGATAGTAAAAGAAAAAGAACAAAGACAGGTTTCAGATTCAAAATATGTTACAGGGTTTTATTCAAGTATGGCTGCTTCTTACCAGGTTGAAGTGTTAAATCGAAGTGAAGTTATTAAATTATGGTAACTTATGAGCAAATATGACAATGAGAGAGAGAGAGTTTAATTCAGTTGGAGTGAGACAACTAGGCTTAAAGTATAAAAAGCTTTTCTTGCTTGAAGAGTTAAAGTAGAGTTACCACTAGTAGATATAAAATGAGTAATTATTTTCATTGGAAGTAAAGATGATAAATTCATTAATTCAAGTTATTTAAAAGTAATTCAGTTTCTTAAAGATATATTTCGAATAAAATTAGAAAATAAACAATGGCTGTTAAACTGGGTTTAACACACATGGTGATCGAATCCCCACTTTTATTTCTCGAGCATTTACCGGGTATACCGGTATGAAGTGAGCGCAAAGATAAAAATGTCTCGATGGGGAACATTTGTTGTGAACGAGCCTTTATTTTTTGTTTGTTCGCTATGACATCTGTGAAAAAAATTTAGTATTTATATTTATTTGCTTTTTTTATACCCACCACCATAGGATGGGGGGTATATTAACTTTGTCATTCCGTTTGTAACACATCGAAATATTGCTCTAAGACCCCATAAAGTATATATATTCTGGGTCGTGGTGAAATTCTGAGTCGATCTGAGCATGTCCGTTGGTCCACATCGGTTCATAATTATATATAGCCCCCATATAAACCGATCACCAGATTTGACCTCCGGAACCTCTTGGAAGACCAAAATTCATCTGATTCAGTTGAAATTTGGTACGTGGTGTTAATATATGGCCTCAAACTCCCATGCAAAAATTAGTCGATATCGGTCCATAATTATATATAGGCCCCATATAAACCGATCCCCAGATTTGACCTCCAGAGCCCCTTGGAAGAGCAAAATTCTTGCCATTCGGTTGAAATTTGGTACGTGATGTTAGTATATGGTATCCAACAACCATGCCGGAATTGGTTCCTATCAGTCCATAATTATATATTATATGGGATAAACCGATCCCCAGATTTAACCTCCGGTGCCTTTTGGAGAAGCAAAATTCATCCGATCTGCTTGAAATTTGGTACGTGGTGGTAGTATATGATATTTAACAACCATGCCAACAGTGGTCCATATCAGTCCATAATCGTACATAGCCCCATATAAACCGATCCCGAGATTTGGTTTTGGAACCTCTTGGAGGAGCAAATTTCGTCCGAGTGAGTTGAAATTTGGTACATTGTGCTAGTATATGGTCGTTAACAACCATGCCTAACTAGGTCCATATCGGTCTATAGTTATATATGGCCCTCAGATAAATCGATCCCCAATCACACAAAAATTGGTCCATATCAAGTTCATAATTGTATATAGCCCCCATATAAGCGACCCCCATATTTCAATTCTGGCTCTCTACGTACAAAAAGTCCATATCGATTCGTAATTATTTGTAGACTTAACTATACATAACTTTGTTGTCTAATATATACCATGTATGGACTAAATCACAGTCTTTCGTAGAAGTTTCTACGCAATCCATTCGGCCTGGCCGAACTTGCGGCCGTATGTACTTGTTGTTGTTTTAATTTGAAGAAAATTGCTGCAGAGTCGCATCGAATGCTAATCGAGACATATGCTGATCATGCTCTATCAGAAGCAACATGCAAAATATGGTTTCAACGGTTCAGAAATAATGATTTTGATGTGAGAAATCAAGAACGCGGAAGACCACCAAAAAAGTTTGAAGACGTCTAATTGGATGCAGATGACACATTGACTCAAAAGCAAATGTCAGCAATGTTAAAAGTTGCACAACAAACAATTTCTGACCGTTTGAAAGCTATGGGAAAGATTAAAAAGTGTAACAAATGGGTGATTTTTTACACCAATAATTCTGATGACGGGTTGTACCGGATGATATTTTGGATTTGTGTTTTGAAATTTTAATTTTATTTTAACTCACAAATTGTAATACCAAACAAACTTGTCAAACACATTAATTTTGAAGAATTTTTCAGAATTATTAAGGTCATATTGATTTTAGTCAAAACATTTTTTATGCTAACATACCCATTTTTAAGTCGGATCATTTATAGACTTTTGGACAAAAGTAACGCGGAAAATTCGCATTCGTATTCTAAGGACATGAAGTCTTTGGTCTCACGACAATATTTTTTCCAGAGCATCACAGGCTGCACGAAAGCGGCTCTGCGGCATTTTGGCCTATTCTCGGTGAACCGCCGCCTTGAGATGATCGACACTTTGGTATTTTTGTGGCCGTTGTGCTGTATAAATCAAGCGAGGAACCTCCTTTTTAAGCTATTCTTAGATTGGACGAAATGTTTGCCAGTCCAGGGCTTCAATACTGTATTTAGCACATTTTCCCGATAATATTCGGCATTGACCATCGGAGTTGCTTAAGTTCTGGTGGCCAATCGAAGGTGTACATTTTCAGCTGACCTCTTTGTCAAGAAAACCCGATCATTTGGTTTGTTCACAAACTGTTCAATGTGAAATGGTTTCTCATCCGAGAAAAACAAATTTTTGTGGGTCGGTATGCTCTTGCAATTTTTGCTACATTAATGGCTTTAGTCCAAGCTCATTTTACATCCGGGTTTAACCGAGTTTTGAATTTTTAAAAGGTCGAAAATTCGAATTTCCGAGACGTTGTTGAGAATGTCTACACGCACAGAAAAGCCATATTTGGACATGGTTTTCGCATCCATTTAATGCTTTAATTTTAATTTTTTAACTTTTTTGCAGCGAAAAGAATTTTATAAAACATTGAGCAGGTACACACGATTTTCATTTTGCGCGTCAGTCGTGTGTTGATTGTGTCTTGGAATGGACAGAGAATACAGATTTACTGTTTTGTGTTAATTTATTTATTCAGAAGTGGCACGTGGTTTTATGTGCTTGAACGGCATTATAAATACAAATAAACAATGAATTAGTTAATAAATAAATAAAAACAAAAAAAGCGAATTGTGTGTTTTCTTTTCTAAAGTGGCGTCCTTTTTCGACGATGAAAAAAGTTTTTTCATAAAGATCAAAATATTTTAGGTTGTGACCATGTTCTTTTAACTAGAAGAAAAACATTTTCAATGAATACCATAACATTTTAAATCGTGACCATTGTCTTTTCATTCAAACAAAATTCTTTTTATCAATATAATAACATTTTAGATAATGACAAACATATTTTTCCGAGAACCATGTTCACTGAGCCAACATGGTTGCAGGTGAAAATGTTACATGGTCGCCGCAAAAATAGCTCCTATCATATTATTGTGCTCTTCAAATATGATTGTGACAATTATGTTTCTTCTCTGCGTGTATATTCAGAAAGTCGACCTTTCCAAATTTAGAAAAAAGTCGAAAGTTCGTAAAGTCGACTGTTTGATTCGAAATGCGTCATCATCTCGCGATCAAAATATAAATAAAATTAATGAATGAAATTGGTGTACGAAATTTGGCTATTAACAGTCAGAGGCCTTAAAGGCATCGTTGGGATGCTTTGTATTACTTGGAGGGGGCGCCAAAAAATTACCAGAATAAATAAAAAATTTTTGCATTATGCATAAAGTGTAACTATTCTTTACCCAAAATATTCTTCTTCAGAATTAGATTAGTGACCATAAGTACCCCAGCAAAAAATATTTCAGGAGTAAGAGTTTAGTTGCGCTTTTTGATACACAATAAAGTAGGCAGTGCATCCACACTGCATGAATCGGTGACAATAACGTAAACGAGTAATCAAACTAGTTTATGATCATTCGTTTACGTTATTGCAACCAATTCATGCAGTATAGATGCATGAAAGGTAGTGCTGTTTTCCTTCACGGCAACAATGCTATACTAAAGATTATATATCAGTTATGAGCAATATTTCTATTAAAATGAGCAAGCGCTATGTGGAAGCTGCTCTAAATCGGGACATCGCCCACAAAAATCAGTGCTGATTCGGTTGTTTTGTAAGCAGTTGGTACTACCTCTCTCCCTTACAATCCTGCTGAAATAGTGCTCCATTTTGTGCTGGGACTACATCAACTTACTTTGGATTGTGTGATGTAAATGTATCGAAGCCATGTATTTATAAATAACCTACTGCATGATACGACACTCATCCATTTGATCGATAGAGAGATAGAGGCCGACCAACTGGCTGTCTTAATAAAAATGATAAGTGAATCCACTTTTTCTGAACCAGACATTGTTTACAATATGAACGACTTATGTATGACTGTGCGAACTGTATTTTCACACAGAGGGCGATTTGCTTGTCAACGGAGGCCCATACTCAGTTCCTAAGTGCGAAACTATCAAGTAAAATTATTTCGACTGGCTGTCCGTCTCGTCCATGTATGAGGGCCGCTTAGCACGTCTATTATCTGTCTTGTTAAGACTTTTGTTCCATTTGTTTGCGTTTTCTATTATTATCTTTATTTTTTTTTTATTTTAACTATGTTTTTTTTTTCTAACAACCATTGTTAAATAGAAAATCGCATTTGTAATTTTTTATACCCTCCATCATAGGATGGGGGTATACTAACTTTGTCATTCCGTTTGTAACACATCGAAATATTGCTCTAAGACCCCATAAAGTATATATATTCTGGGTCGTGGTGAAATTCTGAGTCGATCTGAGCATGTCCGTCCGTCCGTCTGTTGAAATCACGCTAACTTCCGAACGAAACAAGCTATCGACTTGAAACTTGGCACAATTAGTTGTTATCGATGTAGGTCGGACGGTATTGAAAATGGGCCATATCGGTCCACTTTTACGTATAGACCCCATATAAAGGGACCCTCAGATTTGGCTTGTGGAGCCTCTAATAGAAGCATATTTCATCCGATCGGGCTGAAATTTGGTATATGGTGTTGGTATATGGTCTCTAACAACCATGCAAATTGGTCCACATCGGTCCATAATTATATATAGCCCCCATATAAACCGATCCCCAGATTTGGCTTGTGGAGCCTCTAAGAGAAGCATATTTCATCCGATCCGGCTGAAATTTGGTACATGGTGTTGGTAGATGGTCTCTAACAATCATGCAAAAATTTGTCCACATCGGTCCATAATTATATATAGCCCCCATATAAACCGATCCCCAGATTTGGCTTGTGGAGCCTCTAAGAGAAGCATATTTCATCCGATCCAGCTGAAATTTGGTACATGGTGTTGGTAGATGGTCTCTAACAATCGTGAAAAAATTGGTCCACATCGGTCCATAATTATATATAGCCCCCATATAAACCGATCCCAGATTTGGCTTGCGGAGCCTCAAAGAGAAGCAAATTTCATCCGCTCCGGCTGAAATTTGGTACATGATGTTGGTATATGGTCTCTAACAACCATGCAAAAATTGGTCCACATCGGTCCATAATTATATATAGACCCCATATAAACCGATCTCCAGATTTGGCTTGCGAAGCCTCAAAGAGAAGCAAATTGCATCCGATCCGGCTGAAATTTGGTACATGATGTTGGTATATGGTCTCTAAGAACCATGCAAAAAGTGGTCCACATCGGTCCATAATTTGGCTTGTGAAGCCTCAAAGAGAAGCAAATTGCATCCGATCCGGCTGAAATTTGGTACATGGTATTGGTATATGGTCTCTAAAAACTGTGCAAAAATTGTTCCACATCGGTCCATAATTATATATAGCGCCCATATAAACCGATCCCCAGATTTGGGTTGCGGAGCCTCAAAGAGAAGCAAATTTCATCCGATCCGCCTGAAATTTGGTACATGATATTGTTATATGGTCTCTAATAACCATGCAAAAATTGGTCCACATCGGTTCATAATTATATATAGGTCCCATATAAGCCGATCCCCAGATTTGGCTTGCGAAGTCTCCAAGAGAAGCAAATTTCATCCAATCCGGTTGTAATTTTGAACATGGTGTTAGTATATGATCTTTAACAACCGTGCCAGAATTGGTCCATATCGGTCCATAATTATATATAGCCCCCATATAAAACGTTCTCCAGATTTGACCTCCGGAGCCTCTTGGAGGAGCAAAATTCATCCGATCCGGTTCGAATTAGGAACGTGGTGTTAGTATATGGTCGCTAACAACCATACAACAATTGGTCCAATCACACAAAAATTGGTCCATATCGGTTCATAATCATGGTTGCCACTAGAGCCAAAAATAATCTACCAAAATTTTATTTCTATAGAAATAAAAAAATTTTATTTCTATAGAAAATTTTGTCAAAATTTTATTCGGTTCATAATGAAATGTTCATCATCGTCAAAATTTTATTTCTATAGAAAATTTTGTCAAAATTTTATTTCTATAGAAAATTTTGTTCAAATTTTATTCGGTTCATAATCATGGTTGCCGCTCGAGCCAAAAATAATCTACCAAGATTTTATTTCTATAGAAAATTTTGTCAAAAGTTTATTTCTATAGAAAATTTTGTTAAAATTTTATTGCTGTAGAAATTTTTGTCAAAATTTTCTTTCTATAGAAAATTTTGTGAAAATTTTTATTTCTATAGAAAATTTTGTGAAAATTTTATTGCTATAGAAAATTTTATTTCTGTAGAAAATTTTGTCAAAATTTTATGTCTACTTTGTCAAACTGAATTATAGACGTATTGGATCGATCTTTTTTGATTTAATATATACCACGTTTGGACTTACATACAATTTAGAAGATGGTGTAAGGAGGTTTTAAGATACCTTGCCATCGGCAAGCGTTACCGCAACTTAAGTAATTCGATTGTGGATGGCAGTGTTTAGAAGAAGTTTCTACGCAATCCATGATGGAGGGTACATAGGCTTCGGCCTGGCCGAACTTACGGCCGTATATACTTGTTTTTATTTATTTTTTAATTATTTTAAAAGCGCATATGCATAACAAAATATGCTGAAGTGTACGAGCACAATTGAATCTTTTCTATATTAAATTTCAAACTAGAATCGAATCGCATGTAACATATGAATGACGATATTCACACATGTACACGTAACATACATATATATAGCAGAGCTTTTGATAACACGCCTTAGATTTTATTCCAAAATATTCATGCATCCATCATGTGGGTGCATAATGTGTTTTTCAGAGAATGTAGAAAGATGTAGAGTTAGTATGGGGTACACCATATTTTGATACATTGATGGAAAGAGGGACATCTCCCTAGCCTCACGTTTTCAAAATTGAACTTAGGTTCTCCCATTTTGTTGAAAATTTCAGGGAAGATACAGAGTGGTCCTTATATAGTACCTCGATACTTCCACGATTTTATATACCCTCCACCACGACTTATTAGTCTCATACCCACGGTTGTCACAGTTTGTAGAATTCTACTAAAAATGGTAGATTTTTTAGTGTTTGGTAGATTTGTTGAAATTGTGATATTTTGTTATATTTTGCAAAATATTTCTCTTCAACTTAAAGGTACTTCACAAATATCCTCTAGAAATAAAATTTTTACAAAATTTTCTATAGAAATAAAATTTTGAACAAAATTTTCTATAGAAATAAAATTTTGAACAAAATTTTCTATAGAAATAAAATTTTGAACAAAATTTTCTATAGCAAAAAAAATTTTGACAATATTTCCTATAGCAATAAAATTTTGACACAATTTTCTATAGAAATAAAATTTTGACAAAATGTTCGAAAGAAATAAAATGTTGACAAATTTTTCCATAGAAATTTTGACAAAATTTTCTATAGAACTAAAATGTTGACGAAATTTACTATAGAAATAAAATTTTGATAAAATATTCTATAGAAATAAAATTTTGACAAAATTTTCTATAAAAATAAAATGTAGAGAAAATTTTCTATGAAAATAAAATTTTGAAAAAATTTACCATAGAAATAAAATTTTGACAAAATTTTCTATAGAAATAAAATTTTGACAAAATTTTCAATAGAAATAAAATGTTGACAAAATTTTCTATAGAAATAAAATTTTGAAAAAATTTTCTATAGAAGTAAAATTTTGACAAAATTTTCTATAGAAATAAAATGTTGACAAATTTTCTATAGAAATAAAATTTTGACAAAATTTTCTATAGAAATAAAATTTTGACAAAA
The DNA here is from genome assembly GCF_050003625.1 of Haematobia irritans. Lineage (NCBI taxonomy): Eukaryota > Metazoa > Arthropoda > Insecta > Diptera > Muscidae > Haematobia > Haematobia irritans. Next base: position 50,401,428 of record NC_134400.1, read on the forward strand.
TGTTCTATAGAAATAAAATCCTCTGTTGGTTAAGCTACACTTGTAGTTTAGTCAATGCATGGTTTTAAGCTGAAATCAAAAAACAACAACAATGAAAAAATTTGACAATATTTTCAATCAAAATAAAATTTTGACAAAATTTTCAATAGATATAAAATTTTGACAAAATTTTCTATGGAAATAAAATTTTGACAAAAAAATTGGGTTTATTTGAGCGTGCTTCCTCTTCTTTTTCCATTCGTTTTGTTTTGTTATTGTTGGTTTTGTTCTTTAAGCATTGTTGTTGTTTTTTGATTTCAGCTTAAAACCATACATTGACTAAACTACAAGTGTAGCTTAACCAACAGAGGAAAAGACAAACATTCTTTTTCTCTGTTGGTTAAGCTACACTTGTAGTTTAGTCAATGCAGGGTTTTAAGCTGAAATCAAAAAACAACAACAATGAAAACAAATTTGACAATATTTTCAATCAAAATAAAATTTTGACAAAATTTTCAATAGATATAAAATTTTGACAAAATTTTCTATGGAAATAAAATTTTGACAAAATTATCTATAGAAATAAAATTTTGAGAAAATTTTCTATAGAAATAAAATTTTGTCAAAATTTTCAATAGATATAAAATTTTGACGAAATTTTCAATAGATATAAAATGTTGACAAAATTTTCTATGGAAATAATATTTTGGCAAAATTTTCTATAGAAATAAAATTTTGACAAAATTTTCTATAGAAATAAAATTTTGACAAAATTTTCTATAGAAATAAAATTTTGATAAAATTTTCTATTAGAATAAAATTTTAACAAAATTTCTATAGAACTAAAATTTTGACAAATTTTCTGTTGAAATAAAATTTTGACAAAATTTTCCATAGAAATAAAATTTTGACAAAATTTTCTATAGAAATAACATTTTGACTAAATTTTCTACAGAAATAATATTTTGACAAAACTTTCTATAGAAATAAAATATTGACAAAATTTTCAATTGAAATAATATTTTGACAAAATTTTCAATAGAAATAAAATTTTGACAAAATATTCTATAGAAATAGAATAGGGGTGATACGCATCCCTAGGAGGCACCATCTCACATTATCTACCATGACAAACAAAAAACGTGGCTAAGAGAAACTTATTTCTCAAAACTTTGCACCTTCAATGCGCAGTACTTAAGAAGGTTCATAGCAACATTTTTATATCCATCTCCTCTGAGTCATTCTAACCATGTCCATTCTAACCAGACACAAAAACATCTGTTTGTAAAAATCACGCTAATATTCGAACTAATGGAGATATCTGCTTTACACTTGCCACTAATACTTGTTTTATAGGTTGCCGATTATTAGAAATGGGGTATATCGGAATATAGAATTGGCTTCTGGAACATTCTGAAGTTCTTTTTCATCCGATCCACCTGAAATACGGTACGTAATGTCGGTATTCACTGAACTTAGCCGTATATATACTTTTAGCACTAGGTGACCTAGAGCAATTACATAACGAATTCGAATATGCACTGAAAAAAAAGCATACTCGGTTCCAAAGATTTTGTCTTTACTTTCAAAAATTTGGTATTGATTTCGAGCCAAAGAAGCGGAGAATACAAGTAAGGATACTTTTAAGACACAATTCTCTTTTAAATTTAGGTTTTGTGTACTTGCTTCTAGGAAGCAAATTTTAATGTTTCGCTTTCTCAGCTTTTTTTCTTCATATGCTATCAAAGTTCTTTAAAAACGAAATTTTGGACATCTTTGAAAGTGTATGTTTTCATTGGATGCAGAGGCCACCACTTTTCTCCACTGATCGCCTTAGAATTGTACTTTGCTATTCCATTTTTCAACTTGTCTAGGTCACATAAAAGAAGACAAATATTTTCACTAAGATTATCGTAATTGGCATTAATTTCAATATGTGAAAATCTAGCCGAATAATGGGCAAATATACGAGTATTTATGGCACCACTAAGTATTAATTGGAATAGTCAATTTAATCAATTGCGCAGTTTGTTTTGCACTACCATAACTATTTGGAATTATTTACTCACCAATTAAATCCGAACCAACATCTGCACCCTTTTTGCTATTCAAGTCCATTTGTTGTTGAAGATTGACAGGTTGCGTCAGTCCAGATATGAACATTTGTGCAAAAAATTATATGTGATCATCCCAGACATACGGATACTATTCACACTGTGCGCAAATATTGAATTTTACCATTATCAAATGATCCATAGGCGACCAGGCTTTGCTTATAGCCCATCGACCCCCCACCCTCTCCCAAACATTTTCTATACATACTCCCATTTCATTTCGGTACGTCGGTGTTATCTGCTCTGGGTGAAATGAATTGCACAAATGTAGGATTTTGTTAAGATATTCAAATAATACAACTAAATACATAGCACAATGCATTTATTTCAGTAGTCGAAGCAGTGGCACGATATTCGAGTAATATTTTTACCGATATTGATTTTGAATCATGTGTGGCTTAGGTTAGGTTACAAAATTATATCAACGCTCAAAATGTACAATGTCGGTGATTTCAAAGTTTTAAAAGTCGACTTTTGAATAAATCGAAATTTCCAACTTCTGCACTGAAAAAAATATTGTCGTGAGGTCAAAGATTTCATGTCTTTAAAATACGAAAACAAATTTTGCTTAGCATAGAAGAAGCATTTCTCTAAAATAAAGTTATTTTCTTTGTCCAAAAGTCGATAAACTTTTCAATGAAGTCGTATTGTCCTTATAATTAAGTGATTTGACTTAAAAATTTGTATCTTAACATGAAAAAAATTTATGGACTACGGTCAACTTGACTTTAATAATTCAGAAAAATTCTTTAAATTTAATGAAATTGTCTTTAAATTTTGCCTTTGTTGCCTTTTTGCATCTTGACTACAAAGCAAAAAATCGTTAAAATATAGGACATGTTTTTCAAAACTTTATTTTAAAGAAGTTTTTTACTTCAAACATAGCATAATTTCTACTGGAAGTCGAGTCCTAATTTGGAAAATAAAGTTGCCGTTAACTCGCTTTTAAAGGACTTTGATAGCATATGAAGAACAAAAGCTGAGAAAGCGAAAAATTAAAATTTGCTTCCTAGAAGCAAGTACACATAACCTAAATTTAAAAGAGAATTGTGTCTTAAAAGTATCCTTACTTGTATTCTCCGCTTCTTTGGCTCGGAATCAATACCAAATTTTTTAAAGTAAAGACAAAATCTTTGGAACCGAGTATGCTTTTTTTTCAGTGTGGGTTCTCTTTACAATGTCTAAATCTGAACTGATTGCAACAAAAATCGTCACACAAAGTGTGTTAATTCCTTGTGAAATATCGATTCAATTGGAATAAAATCCTGATGACAATGGGGGTAATATGTGAAATTTTACACCATATTTTCGGTAACAAAATGAAACGGAAACGTTCATAAAAAATCAAAACGGAATGTTCACGATATCGTCCACGAGCGTTCACGATTTCATGAACGGCATTCGTTTTCTTTGGCCATGAAAAGTTTTAAAATAATCTTTCGATGTCGTTATAGCAACTCCGTCGGTGGTGCAATGTGCTAAGGTGACTTCTACGCGTTAACAGTCAGTCGCCTTAGCACATTGGTGCAGAACACACAGATTCGAGTCACGGCCACGAGGGAAATCTTTTTATACCTTCCACCATAGGGGGTATATTAACTTTGTCATTCCATTTGTAACATATCGAAATATTGTTCTAAGACCCCATATAGTATATATATTCTGGGTCGTGGTGAAATTTTGAGTCGATCTAAGCATGTCCGTCCGTCCGTCTGTTGAAATCACGCTAACTTCCGAACGAAACAAGCTATCGACTTGAAACTTGACATAAGTAGTTGTTATTGATGTAGGCCAGATCGTATTGCAAATAAGCCATATTGGACCACTTTTACGTATAGCCCCCCATATAAAAGAACCCCCAGATTTGACATGCGGAACCTCTTGGACGAGCAAAATTCATTCGATGGGTACATTGCGCTAGTATATGGCCGCTATCAAGCATGACAAAAATGGTCCATATCGGTCTATAGTTACCCAGCAAAAAATTTTGGAAGTTCTTCCAAAGGCACAACTTTAAAAGCACTTCCAGAAGATGCACTCCCAATGATGTTCTTTTTTTTAACTACCCAGAAAGTTATTTTCATTCAATTTTTTATAACATCCTTTTTCTAGATATTATTACAATATTTATTCGAGCTTATTGGACAGGAAGATCAAGGGAATTGACATCATTAAGTTACTGAAAAGAAAATGCCAGATACCCATCTCGCAAGCCTGACTATACATATATCTTTCAGTGTTGGCCACTACACATTTCCATAGTCTTTAGCGAGATCTGGCCGGGTGAGATGATCAAATTTGGTTCTTTTATGTTAATTTCTTATGAAATTTACATACGAGAATTATTCTTCCCAAATTTAACCATTTTTCGCCCTTTTTTCATATTTTTAATGGGTAATTTTAACTTTTTTTGTTTCCAATAGGTTAAAAATAGAGTAAGAATTCATAAAATGGTACAAATCATTTAAATTTTGTCGACAAAAATGCTAAATCCAATCTGAAAAAATTGTGATTTTTTGAAAATATTTGAGGTCAAATGTTTCCCCCAAGAGTTAGAATCCATTAAACCTAAGTGCTTTTACAGTTGTGCCTTTGGAAGAACTTCCAAATTTTTTGCTGGGAATAAATAAACCATCGTCCGATTTGATTTCTTGGGCTTCTGGAAATTGCAATTTTAATTCGATTTGCTTGGAATTCGAAATCTAGAGGTACTATGGCTTCGTAAATTTATGTGCCAAATATGGTGCGTATTGGTCTATGTATGAGTATAGAAGCCCCTATATAGAGCTTGGAGATCGCTTTGACTTCTTGTGCTTCTAAAATTCTTAATTTTTATCAGAAACTAATATCTTTAATTCATGGTGGAGGGTATATAGTTTCGTAAAGGCCGTATTACACGCAAAAAGGACGTTTGAAAAACGTGTACCGTAAACGTTTTTCTTTTGTTATTCTAAAAAATTCTAAACTTTTCCTACAAAATTTTTATTTTCGCAATAAAACAAAAATTTTTGAGCCAAAACACAGCCCATTTCGTTTATATCAAGCATTGTTCTTTTCTGATTTTAATAAGACTCATTTTGAAGTGACATAGTAAAAATTTAACATAGTGGTATGTAATGTCGAACTCCAAAGGATTTGACAAGCTTTAGTGAAATCCAGTGCGGAGTGAGTGGATGCTAATGCCTTATTCAGCAGGGTGTAGTTTCGAGGCGGCTGCAATAATCATTTTAATAGCCATTTTCATGTAGCTCCGTTAGGCTTTAACTGCCAGTAAATATAAAGTAAATTGCAAATATCTTCTCTCCAATTAACTTTTGCCGAAAATTTTCAGCAGATAAGTTTTTAGCTAACGTTGCAGGTTCATGAAGCTTCATGAAAATGGGGGTAAGATTCGTAAATCAGTAGGTTAATTTTAGAGTATCAAACCGTCGGATTCTTTTTTGTGCATGACGTATACCTTAAAATAGAAGACACATAAATACATACATATTTCGAGCATGACAGTTATACCGCATTATAGCGTTTTTTTCTTGGAAGACGCATCTGCATTTGACTTCCCTTTCTCAAGGATATTTCTTTCATTTACACGTAAATTAGATTTTATTCGGTTGACATCTCAATTAATTAATGCAACATGTTTCGCAATTGTCTTATTGCACTCTAAGACTTTGTAATCCATACAACAAACATAATCCCTTCTAATTGAAGATGTCTTCAGTGGAAATCCTCAACCCTGAGGATATACGCGTACACGCCAATATTCATGTTTATGGCATTAACGATTAAAATGTGGCAATGTACAGTGGTGATAATTTTATATTTGGATCAAAAGTTTTAATCAACAAATAACGTTAACTTCTAAAGTTTACAGAATTTTATTTTTGTGGATTAAAGTTAAGAACAAACATAAACTAAAATAGAAAACTCAAACCTTATAAAATTAACATAAAACGTAATACATGACAGAAACTCGTTCATCCAAAATCCCTTCGTTGTTATAAATGAGGGGTTTTTAAACAAAAAAAAAAAAAAAAAATATATATATATATATATATATATATATATATAATATATATATATATATATATATATATATATATATATATATATATATATATATATATATATATATATATATATATATATATATATATATATATATATATATATATATATATATATATATATATATATATATATATATATATATATAGTTTCAAGTCGATAGCTTGTTTCGTTCGGAAGTTAGCGTGATTTCAACAGACGGACATGCTCAGATCGACTCAGAATTTCACCACGTCCCAGAATATATATACTTTATGGGGTCTTAGAGCAATATTTCGATGTGTTACAAACGGACTGACAAAGTTAATATACCCCCATCCTATGGTGGAGGGTATAATAATACCCTGTTCCACAGTGTGGCGCAGGGTATATATATATGGGAAACATTTAAATTTGAAGCAATTTTAAGGAAACTGTGCAAAAGTTTATTTATGACTTATCGCTCGATATATATGTATTAGAAGTTTAGGAAAACTAGAGTCATTTTTACAACTTTTCGACTAAGCAGTGGCGATTTTACAAGGAAAATGTTGGTATTTTGACCATTTTTGTCGAAATCAGAAAAACATATGAGAGCTATATCTAAATCTGAACCGATTTCAACCAAATTTGGCACGCATAGCTACAATGCTAATTCTACTCCCTGTTCAAAATTTCAACTAAATCGGAGTTAAAAATTGGTCTCTATGGTCATATGAGTATAAATAGGGCGAAAGCTATATATGGGAGATATATCTAAATCTGAACCAATTTCAACCAAATTTGGCACGCATAGCTACAATACTAATTCTACTCCCTGTGCAAAATTTCAATTAAATCGGATTAAAAGATTGGCCACTGTGGTTATAGGAGTGTAAATCGGGCGAACGATATATATGGGAGCTATATCTAAATCTGCACCGATTTCAATAAAATTTGGCACACTACTAATTGTACTAATTGTAGTGCAAAATTTCAACCAAATTGGGGTAAAACTCTGGCTTCTGGGACCGTATTAGTCTATATCGGGCGAAAAATATATATGGGAGCTCTATCTAAATCTGAACCAAAATCAATAGGGTTCTATTCTGAGCCAAAACACATACTTGTGCCAAATTTGAAGTCGATTGGACTAAAACTGCGACCTAGACTTTGATTACAAAAATGTGTTCACAAACAGACGGAAATGGCTATATCGACTCAGGAGCCCACTCTGAGCATTTTTGCCAAAGACACCATGTGTCTATCTCGTCACTTTCTGGGTGTTGCAAACATATGCACTAACTTATAATTTCCTGTTCCACAGTGTGGTGCAGGGTATAACAAAACTATTACCCAGCAAAAAAACGTCGCCAAAAAAGTAATAAAAATGTTCTTTTTGGGTCCGGAAGTGGTACAAAATTGAAGCAGAAGCGATGAATTTAACATGGGCTTGTCATAGGACGGAAGTCCTCCATTTCAACAGCCGTTGCACTGAATTTGCATCACTTCTTTAGGTGTGATCCGAATTCAATGTTTTGGATGTAAATTCAAAATTTCTGTGATATTTTGTCAAATAAATAGTTTTTATAATTTTTTATAATTTTTAATGGATTCTAACGCTTCTCGGGAACGTTTGACCTCAAATATTTTCAAAAATTCACAATTTTTTCAAATTGGATCTAGCATTTTTTTAAATTTTAAAATTATCCATTAAAAGTATGAAAAAACCAAGTTATAAAAAATTTAATTCAAAGAACTTCCTGGGTAGTTAAAATAAAGAACATCATTGGGAGTGCATATTCTGGAAGTGCTTTTAAAGTTGTGCCTTTGGAAGAACTTCCAAATTTTTTAAGTGTTAACGACAAATAAGCAAAATTCGCATTTTATGGACATAAATCTTTGTCCTCACGAAAATATTTTGTAGAGTGAAGTGATTGACCAAGACTTCGCCTTTTCAACTTAGAGAATCCGAATTATTTGGTTGAAATTTGGTGTTTTTTTACATAAATGCTGAAGATTGTAGATATCTGTCTATATGTTAATGAGGCCTGAAATGTAGCTATTTTAGCATCGTAAAATGCTGAGGCTTGTCAGTGTACAATTCGCACCACCTTTTAAATTGAGTGTTCTTTTGGGCACAGTGCAATGTTTAATTTATTTGGCCGACATCAGGTCTCATGTAAATTTAATGTTTGCAATTGCTAATGCTTCATAAGACTAAAAATTCTTACCTTAATCCCTATTCAATACAATGGTATGGTGTGGGTTTTCAGTCATGTTGATTCATTTAGGGGGCTTATGTCAAAAGAGGGACATGCCATTTCTGTCGTTGACTGATAAGACAATTGCTTCGCTTTAAGTGTTCGAAAGTAAGTGCAACGTCATTTGGCAATAACCCAGTGGGGTAATGGGGAAAATCAGGATTAACTTTCCCAATTAAGGCATTTTAAATAGAATGATGTTGTTACATGCCAGCTTATCACAACCCTAGGCTGTATAAAAATTCTTCTGAAAAATAAAGTTTTCAATAAATCAAATTACCAGAAAAGATTACGTTATTTAGTCCATTCTGATTCCCGGAAACGACTCTCGATTTTATTCTATGTGGGTTTTATTATAAGGCCATGTAACTCGATTTTATGTTTAACTCAGTTGCAAGCATTAAACCTATGACCCTTTGAAAGTAAGGCGACCATGCAAATCATAGCAATACGATCCTCACCGTGTAATACTTTTTATCTGCATGAAAAAGTGCCAACCAGAAAAATTGGTTTCAGGCACTATATTTTATACCGATCAACTTCTAAGTCAATCTTCTTTATGTCTGTTCGTCCAACATTCCTAAAAGAAATTCTATGGAAGTAAAAGGTCAAATGGCACAGGTTCAATTTTTCTCCTGTTATGAAATTTTAATTTTATTCCCATTACTAGCCGAACCCGGCCCAGATTCGTTGCACCTTCCAATTTATTTTTAATTGAGAGACAATTTGCAAAAAAATATCATAATTTTAAGGAACATAAAATATTTCGAATGATATTATAAAAAAAGATAATCTTACTGAAAAAATCTAAATGGCATGAAAATATTTTCGAAATTCACATGAAATTCGTATTTCAATTTATTGATCACAGCGTTTTTTTTTTATTTTTCTTTCAGCTGTGGTTCATTTTTCTTAAAGTAGTGCAACCGATAGCATTATTGGTCGTTAATCAGAATTCGTTGGTAGAATTTGGTAGATCAAATCTCTATAGAAATAAAATTTTGGAAAAAGTTTATATAAAACAAGTAAGTAAAGTCTAAAGTCGGGCGGGGCCGACTATATTATACCCTGCACCACTATGTTGCAAACACTTGTGTTACCATCTCAACTGCTTCAAATTTGCTGGGAGCTATATAAAGGTTTGCATTTCCAGATACAAATACTTTTAATGGAGACAATTTTTTGTACTTTTACAACAATTCTAGAATTAAAATTTTAATCGGCTAACACCCTGGGATGAAACAAAATGTTAGTAAAAAAGTATACCCTGTACCACAGTAGTGGTGAAGGGTATAAAAATATGGGAAATATGAAGCGAGAGCAATTTTAATGCAATTGTACAAAAGAGCATTTATGATTTATCAGGCGATACATGTGTATTCGAGATATAGGACAATTTTAGTAATATTTACAATTCTTGCTACTCATCAGTGGCGATTTTACAAGGATATTGGTTAGTTCTCGCCAAGATATGTGGTCACGTGTGGGTTGTGATATATTATTTGGTCTAGTCGGGCGACATGGAGCCTTATTTAAAACTCAACCGTTCTGTGGAAATTCTGGCATTACAGTGTGTAGGATATGGCTAAGATATGGGGAAATCATCACAGAATTTTGTGTAAAGTGTGGGAATTTTGGCCATATTTGTGTAAACCGGAAAAACGGATATATGGAGGCTTTATCCAAATCTAAACCGTATTAGATCAAACTTGGCACACTTAAATATCATACTAAATAAATTCTCTGTGGAAACTATCCAGTCAATTGGAGGAAAATCCCACTGAAAATGGGTCTAAAATATGAAATTTTCTACCATATTTTCCCAACTCTGGTGTACATATATATAGGAGCTATATATAATCTGAACCGATTTTGACTAAATTTGACATGTATAATAATAATTCTGCTATCTCTGCAAAATTTCACGTAAACAGGAGAATAACTCTGGCCCCCGTGGTCATTTGAGTGTAAATCGGGCGAAAGATAATATGGGAGCTATATCTAAATTTAAACCGATTTCAATCAAATTTACCAAGCATTAGTAGAATGTCAATTCTACTCTCTGTGCAAAATTTTACGAAAATCGGTAGTAAACTTTGGCTTCTGTTGTCATATGAGTCTAAATCGGACGAAAGATATATATGGGAGCTATATCTAAATCTGAACCGATTTAGCTGACATTTTGCCAGTTTTTCGAGACTCATAAAATATTCGCATGTACTGAATTTGAAGAACATCGGTTGATAAACACGCCAATTATGACCAGATCGGGGATAAATATATATGACAGCTATATCTAAATCTGAACCGAAATCAACCAAAATCAATAGCGATTGTCCTTGTTCCAAAAAACAACCATATGCCAAATTTGAGGACGATCGGACTTAAACTGCGACCTGTACTTTGCGCACAAAAATATATGAACAGACAGACGGACATCGCTAAATCGACTCAGAATTTAACTCTAAGACGAACGGTATACTAAACGATGGATCTCAGACGTTTCCTTCTTGGCGTTACATACAAATGAACAAACTTATTATACCCTGTATCAATGAAACTGAACGAATTTATTGCGAAAACATTTTCATGCACAATGTTTTTTATTGCTTAATTCGAAAAAAAAAAATCTTTTGTAGAAATCAGGGAGAAATATTCCTTGAAAATACATTTTGCAAATAAAAGGTATGTTAAAAATTTTCTTTATTTCAATAAAGATTGGACGAAGAACAGTATTGTGCACACCATAAGAAAACATCGAGGCCTTTGGTTTCTTTATTTGGGCCTTTCAAAGGGCATTACGAGTGCTTTACTTCCCCATTTGAAATATAAATGTTATCTGCATTTGCTCAATTCTTGTACTAGTTAGTGAGTTTTATTGTGCAAGGAGTTGCGATAGCACTTCATTTTTTTAAATCGATTTCTGTTATGTCTTCCAAATTGGGTTAACGATTGATTGTTTGAGACTGGAAATACTATACATACCTACCTCCGTTTACCTATCTATCAATATCGACTTTGTTTTTATTTTTACCCAATGATCTTTTAAATGAACGATAAACGAACATTGGCTTTGAATATTGTCTCTTATGAGACAAATGCGATAGAAAGGAAATGGATTTGGTAAATGTAAAACCAGAAAACCAAAAAATTTCTATAGAAGTAAAATTTTAAAGAAATTTGCTATATAAAAAAATTGCCACATAAAAGTCTGCGGAAATTTTCTATAGAAATATAATTTTGAGAAAAATTTCTATAGAAATACAATTTTTTAAAAATTGCCTATAATAATAAATTTTGACGAAAATTTGAACAAAATTTTCTATAGAAATAACATTTTGGCAAAATATTCTAAACATTGGCTTTGAATATTGTCTCTTATGAGACAAATGCGATAGAAAGGAAATGGATTTGGTAAATGTAAAACCAGAAAACCAAAAAATTTCTATAGAAGTAAAATTTTAAAGAAATTTGCTATATAAAAAAATTGCCACATAAAAGTCTGCGGAAATTTTCTATAGAAATATAATTTTGAGAAAAATTTCTATAGAAATACAATTTTTTAAAAATTGCCTATAATAATAAATTTTGACGAAAATTTGAACAAAATTTTCTATAGAAATAACATTTTGGCAAAATATTCTAAAGAAATGACATTTTGAGGAATTCTTCTATCGAAACAAATGTTTGACCATAGTCTCTATAGAAACAAATTTTGAAAAAATTTTCTATAAAACAAAATTTGCCCAAATTTTCTATAAAAATAAAATTTTTAAAAAATTGTCAATTAAAATTTGGTTGAAGTTTAGTCAAAGCATGGTTTTATTCTGAAATCAAATACAACAATAAAGATTGAAGAATAAACCAACAATAAGAAACAAAACGAATGAACAAAAACAAGCCAACTGCACTCAAATCGATTATATGACTTTGGCAAAGGAAAAGAGATATGTTTGCAAACTTGTTTAGGCAAAGCCGACTATCAAAAACCTTTTTTCGGGAGGTTCAAGTGTAGTTCACTTTGGCTTTTGATAATCTGAAAATTGTTTGATAGTTTTGCTGGAAGTAGAGGATGCTGATGAGGAACGTGATGCAATTTTTGTAAAAATTATTTGTAGAAATAAATGTTGGCAATATTTTCTATAGAAAAAAAATTTTGACAAAATTTTCCATAGAAATAAAATTTTGACAAAATTTTCTATAGAAATTAAAGTTTGACAACATTTTCTATAGAAATAAAATTTTGACAAAATTTTCTATAGAAATAAAATTTCAACAAAATTTCTATAGAAATAAAATTTTGACAAAATTTTCAATCGAAATAAAATTTTGACAACATTTTCTATAGAAATAAAATTTTGACAAAATTTTCTATAGAAATAAAATTAAAAAAATCTATAGAAATAAAATTTTGACTAAATTTTCTATAGAAATAAAATTTTGAAAATTTTTTTATAGAAATAAAATTTTGACAACATTTTCTATACAAATAAAATTTTGACAAATGTTTGTATAGAAAACAAATTTTGACAACATTTTTTTGTAGAAATAAAGTTTTGACATAATTTTCTATAGAAATAAAATTTTGACAAATTTTCCTATAAAAATAAAATTTTGACAAAACTTCTATAGTAATAAAATTTTGACAAAATTTTCTATAGAAATAAAATTTTGGTAGATTATTTTTGGCTCGAGTGGCAACCATGATTATGAACCGATATGGATCAATTTTTGTGTGATTGGGGACAGGCTATATATAACTATAGACCGATATGGAACAATTTTTGCATGGTTGTTGAGACCATATACTAACAACACGTACCAAATTTCAACCGGCTCGGGAGAATTTTGCTCTTGCAAAATGCTCCGGAGGTCAAATCTGGGGATCGGTTTATATGGGGGCTATATATATAATTATGGACCGATATGGACCAATTTTTCAATGGTTTTGAGATACCATATACTTACACCTCGTTCTAAATTTCAACCGGATCGGATGAATTTTGCTCCTCCAAGAGGCTCCGGAGGTCAAATCTGTGGATCGGTTTATATGGGACTATATATAATAACGGAGGGATATGGACCAATTTTTGCATGGCTGTTAGAGACCATATACTAATACCATGCGACCTACATCAATAGCAACTAATTATGCCAAGTTTCAACTCGATAGCTAGTTTCGTTCGGATGTTAGCATGTTACAAACGGAAAGTTAAGATACTCCCATCCTATGGTGGAGTGTATAAAAATACTATAGAAATAAAATTGTGAGAAAAGTTTTTATAACAATACAATTTTTTAAAAGTTACCTATAGAAAGAAAAGTTTGACAACGTTTTCAATAAAACTACAATTTTAACCAAATTTCCAAAGAAATCAAATTGTGACACATTTGCTGTAGAAATAAAATTTGGAAAATATTTTTTATACACCGAAAAAAGCCCGTATTTAAACTAACGCTAAACTTATTTTATTGCAAAATAATTTTGCACAGCCCAATGAAATTTTCTTTTTATACCCTAAACCACATAGTTGTCAGGGTATAATAAGTTTGATCTGCCAAAAAATGTGCCTACCAGAAATATTGATTTTATACCCCATAAAATATATACCGATCGACTCAGAATCACCTCCTGAGTCGATCTAGCGCTTGGTCTCCGTCCGTCCATCCGTCCGTATGTCCATGTATTTGTTGTTCACAGGATTCCGGTCGCAATTATTAACCGATTTTAATGAAATTTGGTACAGGGAGTTTTTTGGGCACAAGGACCAACGCTATTGAATTTGGAAGAAATCGGATCAAATTTAGATATAGCTCCCATATATATGTATAGCCCGATTTCGACAAATGGGGTCACTTTGCGCTTTTTTTTTCAAATTGATCGTCACCAAATTTGGCAAAAGGCAATCCTTTTCATTGAGCTTAACATGGAATTGGGCAGCACTCAGTGATAAGAGAGAAGTTCACCAATGTGGTATCACAATGGACTGAATAGTCTAAGTGAGGCTGATACATCGGGCTGCCACCTAACCTAACCTAACCTAATCCTTTTCATCGCCCTTCAAGTCTGCAAAATTTCATCCAAATCGGTTCAGATTTAGATATAGCTCTCATATATATGTATCGCCCGATTTCCCCAAATTTGGTCATAAAAATATTATTTATTAAGCGATCTTACCCAAACTTGGCTTACTATAATCTTTTATGGTACAGACAATATGAGCCAAAAATAATCGAAATCGGTTCAGATTTAGATATAGCTCCCATATATATGTATCGCCCGATTTTCCCAAATTTGGCCGTAAAACCCCTTATTTATCAACCGATAGTGCTCAAAGTTGGCTAAATATAATCGTCTATACCATCAAATTTCATCGAAATCGGTTCAGATTTAGATAAAGCTCCCATATATATGTATCGCCCGAAATCGAATTTGGTCGTAAAACCCTTATTTATTCTCCAAAACCTATACCAATGATACCCCACAAATGCTTATGTTTACTAATTCAGTAGGGGTGGTTTAGGGTATGATATAGTCGGCCCCGTCCGACTTTCTACTTTACTCACTTGTTTAATAATGGACTCAATATTAGTGGCATACTAACTCCGTAGGTGCAATATCAACTACAGCCAGTGTTGCTAGAAGTAGGGGAAATTACATTTTCACCCAACAGAATTTGTAATAATTTTTACACTTTGGTGGCTCTAGAGGAGGAATTTTGTATGAAATAAAAGTGGATATAAAGGTCATTAACCGTACACATAATTTCAGTGTGAACTAAAGCAGAAGACAATTTTCGTGTGATTCCCAAAAATAGTAAGAATGAACTACTGTACGTTTAAAATGGTCATGATTAAGCGCCAATAATTTTTTTCTTTATTTTTAGTTCATTTTGTCTTCTATGAGAGGATGTAATTTCTGTTGCAGTTGCTGTTAAAAAGTACATCAGTGCATGAAATGTTCCTGGTTTTAAAAACGCTTAAATCTCAAAATGAGGAGTACAATTTAATTCAATTTTCGCACGGGCTGGTTCATTCCTCCTATAAAACAGTTTACTTGGTGCCAAATCATGACCATTTTAAATATGCAGTAGGTAATTCTTACACCCAAAAAAAGTGAACCCACCGTGGAAGAAAATGTAGGTTTATTTTAGAAAATTTTAACTAAAATAGTTTTCTAATTGCAACATGTTACAAATAAGTTAATAATTTTTGTCAAATTGAAAAAAATTTATTAAAAATAATTAATTTTTTTCTCTTGTTTAAGAAAATTTCATATGTTGAAAGAAAAAATTGGATTTAAAAATTGTTAAAATGTCTTTAGCGCTATACGAAGTTCATGACAGGTACAATTTTAGTAAAATTTACTCATTTGAGAGACTTATGAACTCAATTTAAGCAAACTTCTGCCATTTTAGGAAAATATGAACTATTTTATTTTTTAGTAAAACTGTGCACTATATTTGTATACAACTTTTTTTTCTTATTTTTAGTTCACGTCATTAAAGTTAGCAAAAAATTATTCAAATAAGGGACATTTAGTCATATTGTGGAAAATTTAACTAAAATCAACTAATCTTCATACACTAAAATAAAGTTCAGTTGGCATTAGAGCCCCTTTTTTCTGGGTGTATTATTTATGGGAATCGTACTAACATTTTCTTCTGCTTTAGTTTATACTGAACTTATGTGTACCGTCATTGAACTTTATAGTCACGTTTAGTTCATAAAACGATTGAAACATACACGCACAGAAAAAAACATTTTTGGACATGGTTGCCGCATCCATTTAATGCTTATATAGAGCATGTAATTGTCGCGAAAACCATATATTTTGTCTTTGTAAAAATAATTTTCGAGCAGAGAAAAATATATGTTGGCAATAAGCATTTAAATGGTTCTCAAATGCCGCAAACATGTTCTATTATTTAAATGATAGAAGTTCATACCATTATATGCTCGGGAAAATCATGTACCTGACCATTCAATTTTTTCCTTTTTTGCTGAGAAAAAAGTATTTATATAGGTTACGTATGTTATAGACATTACATGGCCATAAAGACCATGTACATTGTTTTCGTGACCATTTAATTTTTTTGCAGCGAAAAGAATTTTATAAAAAAATGGAGCAGGTACACACGATTTTCAATTTGCGCGTCAGTCGTATGTTGATTGTTTCTTGGAATGGACGGATAATACGGAATTACTGTGTTGTGTGTTAATTTATTTACTCAGAAGTGGCACGTGGTTTAATGTGAACACAAACAAGTATAAACGGCCGTAAGTTCGGCCAGGCCGAATCTTATGTACCCTCCACCATGGATTGCATAGAAACTACTACGAAAGACTGTCATTCACAATCGAATTACTTGGGTTGTGGTATCTTAAAACTTCTTAAATCGTTTTCTAAATTGTGAGTTAGTCCATACGTGGTATACATTAGACAAAAACAAGTATATACGGCCGTAAGTTCGGCCAGGCCGAATCTTATGTACCCTCCACCATGGATTGCGTAGAAACTTCTACGAAAGACTGTCATCCACAGTCGAAATACTTGGGTTGTGGTATCTTAAAACTTCTTAACATCGTTTTCTAAATTGTGAGTTAGTCCATACGTGGTATATATTAGACAAAAAAGGTATGTATAGGTAAGTCTACAAATAATTACGAATCGATATGGACTTTTGCACGGCACGTAGAGAGGGGGCTATATATGATTATGGACTGATATGGACCACTTTTGGCTTAGTTGTTAAATATCATATACGATCACCACGTACCAAATTTCAAGCAGATTTGACCTCCGGTGCTTCTCCAAAAGGCACCGGAGGTCAAATCTGGGGATCGTTTTATATGGGAGCTATATATAATTATGGGCTGATAGAAACCAATTCCTGCATGGTTGTTGGATACCATATTCTAACATCACGTACCAAATTTCAACCGAATGGGAAGAATTTTGCTCTTCCAAGGGGCTCTGGAGGTCAAATCTGGGGATCGGTTTATATGGGGCCTACACCCTAAAAAAAAATCGCTTCTTTAACATATGTTCCAAACATATTTTGCAGGAAGCACATATATTATTGGATACTGCCGAAACATTAATATGTTTGTTTTATGTGAACATATTATATGTTTGGAAGCATTTTTAGCCAAAAATATTATATGCTTGGAAGAATTTTTCCCAAACACGATTGTGCTTTTCCTAACATACTCGTAATTTTCACTTCCACGAATTTTTTTAGTTCTTGGCACCTTTTTCTGTAATACAAATAATGTTGAAAAAATTATTCACTTTTATAAATTTTTTAAATTTTACCTTTCGCCTGCGCGGAGAATCGAACCGAGAACCATACAGTTTGTAAGCCAACACTTGCATGCAAAGGGTCGTGGGTTCAATCCTATATTATTATACTATATTAAATTTTTATAATGAAACTTCGAAATGTGGGTTATTAAAGATTTATAGTAAGTAACAGTGCTTGATATAAACGAAAGTGACTGATTTTTGGATAAAATATTATTTTTTATTGCAAAAATAACAATTTTGTAACAAAAAACAGTTTTTTGTACAAAACTTTAAAATTTGGAAATTTGGAAAAACTCTAACAAAAGAAGAACGTGGAGTCGAGTATAAACATATATAAATAATTTTATAATATAAACATAAATTTATTTAGGCGTGAACAGTTTTTTACTAGCATTTAACACCATCGCTCTAAAATGCCTGTTATTTTTCTTTAATAATTCATTTTAAAGAAAATAAACTTTTTAAATTGTTTTAGCTGTAAAACTCGAACTTAATGTCCGCTTTTATATTTGATGGTGCCCGTCAACTCCTCGTGGACTACTTATTAATAAAGAGGAACTAAACTTTGTTTTTATACATTTTACTGTGTAATTTTTCACTATTTCCCCCTTATTTCATATTACTGTCCTAACTTTAAAAAGAGTATAGGGCCCTTTCGTTATTTTTATGAAGACCCCTGATTTCTTTTAACGAACCAAGAAAAAAAATTGAGCCCATAATGCCAAAATGATAAACAAAACACATGTCCACAGATACATAAAATGCTGCTCTCAAGGCGAAAACATATGCTGTTTGTTTTTCAAATATCTATTCTCTTGGTTCCGAATGTCTATTCTCTTTATTCAAATTCAATAATATTTAGACTTAAGCATATCAAATTTTTGGCCTTATCATAAAACAGTTTTCCGAAACAATATACAAGCGGTTTCAAAGAAATTGTTCTCTTTTGATTCTTTTGCTGTGTTATGTTGATATCTTTCGTCAACTCTCCCGGTTTCCATCTCTATTTCTTTCTCTATAGTCTCTCTGTCGCTTTGAACATATGTATGTTTAGTCGAAATTTGTAAATTTATATATGTTTGCATTCACACATATGATTTTTATGAAACATTCATGCCCCAAACATAATATATTCTAACATATTAACATAGATGTCCCAAACATTTAGTGTTAGTTTAGGAACATTACATGTTCGCACTTAAATATATTGTGTTTTAAAATTGTGCCCGAAACACATTTTGTTTATATCGGAACATATGAAAAACATATTTTTCTAACAGTGTATATATAATTATGGACCGATTTCGACCAATTTTTGCATGGTTGTTAGAGACCATATACAAATGGTATGTACCAAATTTCAGCCGGTTCGGATAAAATTTGCTTCTCTTAGAGGCCTCGCAAGCCAAATCGGGGGATCGGTTTATATGGGGGCTATATGTAATTATGGACCGATGTGGACCAAGCTTGTTTCGTTCGGAAGTTAGCGTGATTTCAACAGACGGACGGAATGACGGACATGCTCAAATCGACTCAGAATTTCACCACGACCCAGAATATATATACTTTATGGGGTCTTAGAGCAATATTTCGATGTGTTACAAACGGAATGACAAAGTTAATATACACCCCATCCTATGGTGGAGGGTATAAAAAAAGTATGTGTAGGTAAGTCTACAAATAATTACGAATCTATATGGACTTTTGCACGATACGTACACTGAAAAAAAATCATACTCGGTTCCAAAGATTTTGTCTTTACTTTAAAAAATTTGGTATTGATTCCGAGCCAAAGAAGCGGAGAATACAAGAAAGGATACTTTTAAGACACAATTCTCTTTTAAATTTAGGTTTTGTGTACTTGCTTCTAGGAAGCAAATTTTAATTTTTCGCTTTCTCGGCTTTTTTTCTTCATATGCTATCAAAGTCCTTTAAAAACGAGTTAACGGCAACTTTATTTTCCAAATTAGGACTCGACTTCCAGTAGAAATTATGCTATGTTTGAAGTAAAAAACTTCTTTAAAATAAAGTTTTGAAAAACATGTCCTATATTTGAACGATTTTTTGCTTTGTAGTCAAGATGCAAAAAGACAACAAATTTAAAGACAATTTCATTAAATTTAAAGAATTTTTCTGAATTATTAAAGTCAAGTTGACCTAAGTCTATAAATTTTTTCTTTCATGTTAAGATACCCATTTTTAAGTCAAATCACTTAATTATAAGGACAATACAACTTCATTGAAAAGTTTATCGACTTTTGGACAAGGAAAATAACTTTATTTTAGAGAAATGCGCCTTCTATGCTAAGCAAAATTTGTATTCGTATTTTAAAGACATGAAATCTTTGACCTCACGACAATATTTTTTTCAGTGTAGGGAGCCAGAATTGAAATATGGGGGTCGCTTATATGGGGGCTATATACAATTATTGATATGGACAAATTTTTGTGTGATTGGTTCGATTTATCTGACGGCTATATATAACTATAGACCGATATGGACCTAGTTAGGCATGGTTGTTAACGGCCATATACTAGCACAATGTACGAAATTTCAACTGACTCAGATGAAATTTGCTCCTCCAAGAGGCTCCAAAACCAAATCTTACTCTTAGTGCAATATTTCGATGTGTTACAAACGGAATGACGAAGTTAATATACCCCCCATCCTATGGTGGAGGGTTTAAAAAGGAAAGTGTAATTGAAAACAAGTAAGGAAAGTCTAAAGTCGGGCGGTGCCGACTATATTATACCCTGCACCACTTTGTAGATCTAAATTTTCGATACCATATCACATCCGTAAAATGTATTGGGGGCTATATATAAAGGTTTGTCCCAAATACATACATTTAAATATCACTCGATCTGGAAGAATTTGATAGACTTCTACAAAATCTATAGACTCAAGATTTAAGTCGGCTAATGCACTAGGGTGGAACACAATGTTAGTAAAAAAATATGGGAAACTTTTAAATCTGAAGCAATTTTAAGGAAACTTCGAAAAAGTTTATTTATGATTTAGCTCTCGATATATATGTATTAGAAGTTTAGGAAAATTAGAGTAATTTTTACAATTTTTCGACTAAGCAGTGGCGATTTTACAAGGAAAATGTTGGTATTTTGACCATTTTTGTCGAAATCAGAAAAACATATATATGGGAGCTATATCTAAATCTGCACCGATTTCAACCAAATTTGGCACGCATAGCTACAATGCTAATTCTACTCCCTGTGCAAAATTTCAACTAGATCGGAGTTAAAAATTGGCCTCTGTGGTGATATGAGTGTAAATCGGGCGAAAGCTATATATGGGAGCTATATCTAAATCTGAACCGTGCATTAGCCGACTTAAATTTTGAGTCTATAGATTTTGTAGAAGTCTATCAAATTCTTCCAGATCGAGTGATATTTAAAAGTATGTATTTGGGACAAACCTTTATATATAGCCCCCAGTACATTTGACGGATGTGATATCGTATCGAAAATGTAGATCTACAAAGTGGTGCAGTGTATAATATAGTCGGCCCCGCCCGACTTTAGACTTTCATTACTTGTTTTTGTTCTGCATTATGATATAGGGTATAATTTATTTTTATTTGCAGTTACATGATGTCTGCATTGGTACATTTGATGGGCACGAAGTAAATTTGGAATGATTACTTATTGTTGAAATTGAACCAAAATTGAATGTGTAAAAATATGTGATGTTTGCTTGACATAGTAAATACAAATAAACAATGAATTGGTTTATAAATAAATAAAAACAAATAAATAAAATTAATTTTGCGTTTTCATTTCTCAAGTGGCGTCCTTTTTTCGACGACGAAAAAGATCAAAACATTTTAGGTTGTGACCATGTTCTTTTAACTAGAAGAAAAACATTTTTGACGAATACCATAACATTTTATTAAGGACAGTTTTATTTTTCTTAGAACTATGTTCACTGAGCCAACATGGTTGCAGGTGAAAATGTTACATGGTCGCCGCAAAAATAGCTCCTATCATATTATTTTGCTCTTCGAATATGATTGTGACAATCATGTTTCTTCTCTGCGTGTACTTAAAAAAGTGACAATTTTAGTGTGCTGTGTAAAATTTCAAAAACAATAGTAAAATTTTACCAAAAACAATTTTTTTTGCAATAAAAATAAGTAAAATTTAGCTTTATTTTAACTACAGACTTTTTTCTTGAGCCATGAAGTATACAGCATTCGATTCGATTGTATGTTCGTTTCAAGATATCTTGATAGCAAGATATCTTGGCTTATAGGAGCCAAATCCAAATTTACTCGCGTTACCAAGCAACTGATGATCTGTGTTTTTTTTTCGGAAAAACTGGACATGTCGCAATCGTACCGCTAAAGCACTCTGCGTTGCGATTGGTACGCAACAAATTTTTTGCAAATTGTCTTCCAAGAAATCAGGAAAACCAACCGCCGAAGTCGGATCACTCTTCACACCGACAATGCAAGCTCTCACATGTCGATATGATGGGCCATCCGCCGCATGGTCCTGATTTGGCACTGAAGTACTTTTTTTTATACTCTTACGTAAAAATAAAATGTTTTTCGACTCCTGTAGTAACAGTTGATGCGTTCAGAATGTTTAAAAGTTTACCATTGCCGTGTGTAGGATATGTCTGCAGTATGGGGAAATCGTCACTGAAATTGTGTGTCAAATGTGGATATTCTGGCCATATTTGCCTAAATCGGAGCAACATATACGTGGGGGCTTTATCTAAACCTGAACCGATTGATTAAAATTTAACACATTTAAATGGAATGTTAAATATATTCCCTGTATAAAACATCAAGTCAATTAGAGAAAACCCCATTGAAAATTGGTTTAGTACCCAAATCTGGCGGGTGGTTTATGAAACTCACAAAACATTCGGACTCAAACTGCAAGCCGTACTTTGCACAAAAATACATCAACAGACGGACTAACAGACGGCCATCGCTAAATCGAGTCAGAACTTAATTCTAAGACTAAATGATGGTTTTCAGACTATTGTCTCTTCTGCACTTTAAAAAATATTTACGTGATATTAAAGATTACGCAACCTAAACTTTAGGATGCGAAATTTACAAAAAATTAACGACAAACTTCTTAAAGTTTGTTAAAGTCGCATGTCTTTGAACCAGGGATCCGGAGCGGTCCATTTTTGTCGCTCCGCTCCGCTCCCGCTCCGGAGAAAAAAAACCGCTCCGCTCCACGCTCCGTTCCGAGAATAAAAAAATCGCTCCGCTCCGCTCCTCTTCGAGAAAATTGTAGTACAAATATTGTATTATTTGTTCAATTGAGTTTTATTATAACCTGCTCCACACTGTGGAACAGGGTATTATAAGTTAGTGCAAATGTTTGCAACACCAGAAGGAGACGAGATAGACACATGGTGTCTTTGGCAAAAATGCTCAGGGTGGGCTCTTGAGTCCGTCTGTCCGTCTGTCCGTGAACACATTTTTGTAATCAAATTCTAGGTCGCAGTATTAGTCCAATTGACTTCAAATTTGACACAAGTATGTGCTTTGGCTCAGAATAGAACCCTATTGATTTTGAAAGAAATCGGTTCAGATTTAGATATAGCTCCCATATATATATTTCGCCCGATATGGACTTATATGGCCCCAAAAGCCAGAGTTGTACCCTAATTTGCTTAAAATTTTGCAGAAGAAGAACAATTAGCACTAGAGCCAAGTGTGCCAAATTTTACTGAAATCGGTTCAGATTTAGATATAGTTCCCATATATATCTTTCGCCCGATATTAGTCCATATCGGGCGAAAGATATATACGGTCCCAGAAGCTAGAGTTTTATCCCAATTAGGTTGAAATTTTGCACTAGGGGTACAATTAGTAGTGTAGTCAAGTATGCCAAATTTTATTGAAATTGGTTCAGATTTAGATATAGCTCCCACATATAGCTTTCGACCGATTAACACTCATATGACCACAGAGGCCAATTTTTAACTCCGATTTAGTTGAAATTTTGCACAGGGAGTAGAATTAGCATTGTAGCTATGCCTGTCAAATTTGGTTGAAATCGGTTCAGATTTAGATATATCTCCCATATATAGCTTTCGCCTGATTTACACTCATATGACCACAGAGGCCAATTTTTAACTCCGATTTAGTTGAAATTTTGCACAGGGAGTAGAATTAGCATTGTAGCTCTGCGTGCCAAATTTGGTTTAAATCGGTTCAGATTTAGATACAGCTCTCATATATATGTTTTTCTGATTTCGACAAAAATGGTCAAAATACCAACATTTTCCTTGTAAAATCGCCACTGCTTAGTCGAAAAGTTGTAAAAATGACTCTAATTTTCCTAAACTTCTAATACATATATATCGAGCGATAAATCATAAATAAACGTTTGCGAAGTTTCCTTAAAATTGCTTCAGATTTAAATGTTTCCCATATTTTTTTACTAACATTGTGTTCCACCCTAGTGCATTAGCCGACTTAAATTTTGAGTCTATAGATTTTGTAGAAGTCTATCAAATTCTGTCCAGATCGAGTGATATTTAAATGTATGTATTTGGGACAAACCTTTATATATAGCCCCCAACACATTTGACGGATGTGATATGGTATCGAAAATTTAGATCTACAAAGTGGTGCAGGGTATAATATAGTCGGCCCCGCCCGACTTTAGACTTTCCTTACTTGTTTTATTTAGAAAAATCGGGTGGTACATATATGGGAGCTATAGCTAAATCTGAACCGATTTCGATGATTTTTTGCACATATAGTTAGTGCTATAGAATATTACATTTAGCCAACTTTGAGTAAGATCGGTTGATAAATAAGGGTTTTATGACATAATTTTGCAAAATCGGGCGATACATATATATGGGACCTATATCTAAATCTGAACCGATTTCGATGAAATTTTCAGACTTAAAGGGTGATACAAAAGATTATTTTGTGCTAATTTGACGACGATCGGTTAGTAAAAAATTGCAACGTGACCCCATTTGTCGAAATCGAGCAATATATATATATGGGAGCTATATCTAAATTTGATCCGATTTATTCCAAATTCAATAGCGTTCGTCCTTGTGCCCAAAAAAACTCCCTGTACCAAACTTCATCAAAATCGGAATCCTGTGAACAACAAATACATGGACAGACGGACGGACGGACACCAAGCGCTAGATCGACTCAGGAGGTGATTCTGAGTCGATCGGTATTTACTTTATTGGGTCTAAAATCAATATTTCTGGTAGGCACATTTTTTCAATCTTCTTTCAATCAAACTTATTATACCCTAACCACTATGTGGTTTAGGGTATAATGACTTTAAAACAATGTGTTGAAACATTTTATTAATTTTGAAGATTTTTTAAAGATATATTAAATCCATTTTGACTTCATTAAAACGAAATTTTCATTCATGTTAGGATACACATTTTTATGTCGAATCACTTAACTATAAGGACAAACAGACTTCATTGTAAAGTTTAGAGACTTTTAGGCAAGGAAAAAACTTTACTTCAGAGAAATACGTTTTCTATTCTAAGCAAAATTCGTATTCATATTTTACGCATGTGAAATATTTGGCCTCCCGACAATATTCTTTGCGGTGCACCATCTACTATTTAATATGTGATAGAAACCAAATTTATGAAAATGGACCAAATTCTGTTTGGTCCGACCATCGGACCAAATTTAAAAATTAGAAATTTTTTTGACCAATTTTGGTCCGATCGGACCAAAACGGCAACGGTGATTGGAACTGAAAGTCTATACATAGAGTAGAAGTAACTACTCTCCGAAAGTTTTTTTTGTTTTGCAACAGACGTAGAGAAGAGGTTTTGTTATATTTGTAATGTGTGTGTGTATGTTTATGTTTATGTTTGCAACAACCTCCATCGAAATCAGTCCGTGGTATACCTACGAATATTCTTACTCAGATCTAGTGTTACCTAATTTCGCTTTTTTCCTTTTATTGCAAAAATACATTTTCGAACAGCGTTTTTAAGAAATGTTCGTTCTCAAAAAAGTAGATAACATGCAATAATACAAATCAAGTCAATGTGAGAAAAAAATTAAAATAAATGTATATGCGCACATTTTTCAACCAAAATGGAAACTATCCATAATTTTAATTAAATTTTCGAGAACTAATATCAGAAATAAGAGAATGCTAGGATATAGTACAATAGTAAAGCAAATATGAATGTCCTTACACTGAAAAAAAAAAAGAATTTTTCTTAATTATTAAAGTCACGTTGACCTTACCTCAAAAATTTTATCTTTCATGTTATGATACACATTTTTAAGTAAAATTACTTAATTATAAGGACATTACAACTTCATTCAAAAGTTTAGAGAAATGCGTCTTCCATGCTAAGCAAAATTTGCATTCTTATTCTAAGGACATGAAATCTTTGACTTCACGACAATATTTTTTTCAGTGTAGAAAACTAAAAAATTAAATATAAATAAGATCATTTAATTGCATTTATTTCACGTTCATTACAAACATCTTTGTAGTAATACGGGATGAAATTGATCGAAAGTACTGTTGTTACTTTTACAACACATACTAGAGATATATTTTGACATTTGCCGTTTTTGAAAACAATTACTAAAAAACACGTTGTGTTTTCCCCAATGTACGTACGTACAAAAATACATATCGTACATTTTAAACGTTTACTCACACTACGCTAAGTACTAGCTATATTTGAAATTACCTACACAGTGTAATTTCAAAGTTACACATTTCATTCAAGTAATATTTTATTCGGAGCGGAGCGGTTTTTCATTTGGAAACCGCTCCGCTCCGGATTTTGGAAATGCCGCTCCCGCTCCGGCAAAAAAGGGCTTGCTCCGCTCCGCTCCGCTCCGGATCCCTGCTTTGAACTAAGGCTAATTTCCTTTAAAGTTAAAGAAATTGTTATTAAATTAACTGAAATATTGAAACTTTAGATTTAAGATAAAAACGCTTCAAATATAGGCTAAGGCTTATTTTGAGGATTTAGCGTCTTTAGTTTAATGTTTTTTTGGAATTAAGAAAACATTTTTTACTTTGAAGTATCCGTTATAATTAAATTTTTAAACTGGAATTTGTTTGTACGTGAGTACCTTTACTACTAAACTGCGAAAAGAGAATGACAATTTGATAAATGAGATCTGCATCCTAATTTTAGTTTTATTGGTCCTAGATTTAAAGCCAGATAGGTCGCTAAAAAATGTCTTTGTTTTAAAGAAGCCGCATCTTTGGCTCGGAATCAATACCAAAATCCTTAAGGGAAGGTCAAAAACTTTGAATCCAAGTAAACTGTTTTTTGAGTGTGAAATAATTACGGCTGACGTATGTTCATAAGATAACTCATTGGATAGTTAGCTAAATTCTTTTAGAAATTTATGCTAAGTCGATTAATGAATCTCCCCTACCCATACCTAACAATATGGTTAATTTTTCTATATCCATAGTACAGTCATTTGTCATATTAGACTACCAAGCGTTAATAAATAAAACTTAAATATGAATAGGGAAATATTTCTCACTTATCGTCCCCTAATGTGTCATAGGGAACTTTCGAAAAATGAAGAATACATAACAAACAAACATTACTCAATGTTTATATCTTTTTTTTTTCGATCGATAAAACATATCCCATATTGGTATATACAAAGCGTGAACACTGCTTAAGCTACTTATCTCAAAACAAATGTTAAGCCTCACTAAGTGTGCCATACAAATCGACCATATTCAATTTCGACAATGAGATATTTCTGTGTGTTTTGGTTTTTTTTTTTTCGAAACGATATTTTGTTCAGATCCGAATGAGGTGGATCGATTTGCATGGGGTCTGAGGTCTGTTCATAAGAGTTAGTCTGTCCAGTGCCTTCAAAGTGATAAATTACACACGTGTATCTCCACAAATGCTAGACGAGGGGAGAAATTTATTAATGCTGTTATCAATGCGAGCATTATGACAACTAAAACGCTTGGCATGCTTTTACTATCCGCAGATGAGAGTGCTAATAAATTTTCGTAAATTGTGTCATAATTCCACCTACGGGCTTTCTCTATGGCAAAGGGTTATCAACCCAATATTGTGACCATCTGGGGGTATTTAGCATTGAATTGTATGGCTTCATGTGTCCATTGTAATTTAAGTGAAAAAAAAAAATCAAATACAATAGTGTGTTGGTAGGCACGGGTGGATACCATATCGATAGCTACGTCATTTTAAGCTATTTGAATATGTCAGATACTTAATATCGACCATCCGTTCATCAATATTATGAACTTTATCTAAAATGAACTCAAATCTAATAGGCGCTGCTATTATTTGCGCCTACATTCAAAACATAATTTACTTAGGTCAAAGATTGTGGTCTAAGAGCCAAAGACAATGCGAATGACATTTTTTTTAGGAAGCAATACGAATGCAAACTATGGTTAGGATCCCACCAAAAAACTTTCAAGTTCTTCTAAAGGCACAACTTTAAAATCACTTCCAAAAACGTCCTCCCAATGATGTTCTTGTCAAATTTAAATTTATCGCTTCTGCACAAATTTTGCACCATTTCCGAATCTATAAAGAACATTTTCACTACTTTTTTGGTGACAAAACTTTCCATTGAAATGTAATTGTGACAAAATTTTCTATAGAAATAATATTTTGATAAACTTTTCTATAGAAATAACATTTTCCATTGAAATAACATTTTGACAAAATTCTCAAAAGAAATACAATTTCGACAAATTTTTCTATAGAAATAAAATCTTGACAAAATTTTCTATAGAAATAAAATATTGACAACATTTTCTATAGAAATAAAATTTTTACAACATTTTCTATAGAAAAAAAAAAATGTTGACAAAATTTTCTATAGAAATAAAACTTTGACAAAATTGTCTATAGAAATAAACTTTTGACAAAATTTTCTATAGAAATAAAATTTCGAAAAAATTTTCTATAGAAATAAAATTGTGACCAAATTTTTACAAGTCCATATTAAGTCAATATCGTTAAAACACTTAATTTTCATTTTAGGCAGACTTTGATGCCTTTTTGTATATGTGCCCAGCAAAAAAGTGTCGCCAAAAAGTAGTGAAAATTATCTTTATGGATCAAGAATTGGTGCAAAATTGACGCAGGAGCGATGAAATTAACGTGGGCTCATCATAAAACAGATTACCACCATTTCAACAGCCGTTGCACTGAATCTGCATCACTTCATAAGGTGTAATGCAAATTCTGTGTTTTGGATGTGAATTAATAAATTTTGTGATATTTTGACAAATAAATAATTGTGCGTCTGTTGAAATCACGCTAACTTCCGAACGAAACAAGCTATCGACTTGAAACTTGGCACAAGTAGTTGTTATTGATGTAGGTCAGATGGTATTGCAAATGGGCCATATCGGACCACTTTTACGTATAGCCCCCATATAAACCGACGCTCAGATTTGGCTTGCGGAGCCACTTAGAGAAGCAAATTTTATCCGATCGTGTTGGAATTTGGTACGTGTATATGGTATCTAACAACCACGCAAAAGTGGTCCACATCGGTTCATAATTATATATAGCCCCCATATAAACCGATCCCCAGATTTGGCTTGCGGATCTTCCGAGGGAAGCAAATTTTATCCGATCCGGTTGAAATTTGGTACATGGTGTTAGTGTATAGTATCTAACAACCATGTACAAATTGGTCCACATCGGTTCATAATTATATATAGCTCCCATATAAACCGATCCACAGATTTGGCTTGCGGAGCCTCTAAGAGAAGCAAATTTCATCCGATCCGGTTGAAATTTGGTACATGGAGTCAGTATATGGTCTCTAACAACCATGTACAAATTGGTCCACATCGGTTCATAATTATATATAGCCCCCATATAATCCAATCCCCAGATGTGGCTTGCGGAGCCTCTAAGTGAAGCAAATTTCATCCGATCCGGCTGAAATTTGGGACATCGTGTAAGTATATGGTATCTAACAACTATCCGATCCGGTTGAAATTTGGTACATGGTGTTAGTGTATAGTATCTAACAATCATGCAAAAATTGGTCCACATCGGTTCATAATTATATATAGCCCCCATATAAACCGATCCCCATATTTGACCTCAGGCGCCTCATGGATGAGCAAAATTCATCCGATTCGGTTGAAATTTGGTACGTGGTGTTAGTATATGGTCTCTAAAAACCATGCAAAAATTGGTCCATACCGGTCTTAATTATATATAAACCCCAATCAAATCTGGGGATCAGTTTATCCCCAGATTTGACCTCCGGAGCGTCTTGGATGAGCAAAATTTATCCGATACGGTTGAAATTTGGTACGTGGGGAAATTTGGTACATTGCGCTAGTATATGGCCGCTAACAACCATGCCCAAATTGGTCCATAGTAAATATAATCTACCAAAATTTTATTACTGTACAACATTTTGTCAAGATTTTATTTCTATACAAAATTTTGTCAAAATTTTATTTCTATCGAAATTTTGTCAAAATTGTACTACTATACAAAATTTTGTCAAGATTTTATTTCTTTAGAAAATTTTGTCAAAATTTTATTTCTAAAGAAAATTTTGTCAAAATTTTATTACTGTACAAAATATTGTCAAGATATTATTTCTATAGAAAATTTTGTCAAAATTTTATTTCTATAGAAAATTTTGTCAACATTTTATTGCTATAGAAAATTTTGTCAAAATTTTATTTTTATAGACAATTTTGTCAAACTGAATTATTTACGTATTTAATCGGCCTTTTTTGTTTAATATATACCCCGTATGGACTAACTTACAATTGAGAAGACAGTTGTAAGAAGTTTTAAGATATCTTGCCACCGGCAAGTGTTACCGCAACCCAAGTAATTCGATTGTGGATGACAGTCTTTCGTAGAAGTTTCTACGCAATCCATGGTGGAGGGTACATAAGGTTCGGCCTGGCCAAACTTACGGCCGTATATACTTGTTCTAGAATGGATTTACCAATTTTTCGGCAAAAATTAAATAATTTATACCATTTTATTATACCCTCCATCATAGGATGGGGGTATATTAACTTTGTCATTCCGTTTGTAACACATCGAAATATTGCTCCAAGACCCCATAAAGTATATATATTCTGGGTCGTGGTGAAATTCTGAGTCGATCTAAGCATGTCCGTCCGTCCGTCTGTTGAAATCACGCTAACTTCCGAAAGAAACAAGCTATCGACTTGAAACTTGGCACAAGTAGTTGTTATCGATGTAGGTCGGATGGTATTGAAAATGGGACATATCGGTCCACTTTTACGTATAGCCCCCATATAAAGGGACCCTCAGATTTGGCTTGTGGAGCCTCTAAAAGAAGCACATTTCATCCGATCCGGCTAAAATTTGGTATGTGGTGTTGGTATATGGTTTCTAACAACCATGCAAAAATTGGTCCACATCGGTCCATAATTATATATAGCCCCCATATAAACCGATCCCCAGATTTGGCTTGTGGAGCCTCTAATAGAAGCATATTTCATCCGATCCCGCTGAAATTTGGTATATGGTGTTGGTATATGGTCTCTAACAACCATGCAAAAATTGGTTCACATCGGTCCATAATTATATATAGCCCCCATATAAACCGATCCCCAGATTTGGCTTGCGGAGCCTAAAAGAGAAGCAAATTTCATCCGATCCGGCTGAAATTTGGTACATGGTGTTGGTATATGGTCTCTAACAACCATGCAAAAATTGGTTCCCATCGGTCTATAATTATATATAGCCCCCATATAAACCGATCCCCAGATTTGGCTTGCGGAGCCTCAAAGAGAAGAAAATTCCATCCGATCCGGCTGAAATTTGGTACATGATGTTGGTATATGGTCTCTAACAACCATGCAAAAATTGGTCCATATCGGTCCTTAATTATATATAGCCCCCATATAAACCGATCCCCAGATTTGGCTAGTGGAGCCTCTAAGAGAAGCATATTTCATCCGATCCGGCTGAAATTTGGTACATGGTGTTGGTATATGGTCTCTAACAATCATGCAAAAATTGGTCCACATTGGTCCATAATTATATATAGCCCCAATATAAACCGATCCCCAGATTTTGGCTTGCGGAGCCTCAAAGAGAAGCAAATTTCATCCGATCCGGCTGAAATTTGGTACATGATGTTGGTATATGGTCCCTAACAACCATGCAAAACTTGGTCCACATCGGTCTATAATTACATATAGCCCCCATATAAACCGATCTCCAGATTCGGCTTGCGAAACCTCAAAGAGAAGCAAATTTCATCCGATCCGGCTGAAATTTGGTACATGGTGTTGGTATATGGTCTCTAACAACCATGCAAAAATTGGTTCCCATCGGTCTATAATTATATATAGCCCCCATATAAACCGATCCCCAGATTTGGCTTGCGGAGCCTCAAAGAGAAGAAAATTCCATCCGATCCGGCTGAAATTTGGTACATGATGTTGGTATATGGTCTCTAACAACCATGCAAAAATTGGTCCATATCGGTCCTTAATTATATATAGCCCCCATATAAACCGATCCCCAGATTTGGCTAGTGGAGCCTCTAAGAGAAGCATATTTCATCCGATCCGGCTGAAATTTGGTACATGGTGTTGGTATATGGTCTCTAACAATCATGCAAAAATTGGTCCACATTGGTCCATAATTATATATAGCCCCAATATAAACCGATCCCCAGATTTTGGCTTGCGGAGCCTCAAAGAGAAGCAAATTCCATCCGATCCGGCTGAAATTTGGTACATGATGTTGGTATATGGTCTCTAACAACCGTGCAAAAATTGGTCCACATCGGTCCATAATTATATATAGCGCCCATATAAACCGATCCCTAGATTTGGGTTGCGGAGCCTCAAAAAGAAGCAAATTTTATCCGATCCGCCTGAAATTTGGTACATGATATTGGTCTCTAACAACCGTGCAAAAATTGGTCCACATCGGTTCATAATTATATATAGCCCCCATATAAACCGATCCCCAGATTTGGCTTGCGAAGTCTCCAAGAGAAGCAAATTTCATCCAATCCGGTTGTAATTTGGAACATGGTCCATATCGGTCCATAATTATATATAGCCCCCATATAAAACGTTCTCCAGATTTGACCTCCGGAGCCTCTTGGAGGAGCAAAATTCATCCGATCCGGTTCAAAGTAGGAACGTGGTGTTAGTATATGGTCGCTAACAACCATACCAAAATTGGTCCAATCACACAAAAATTGGTCCATATCGGTTCATAATCATGGTTGCCACTAGAGCCAAAAATAATCTACCAAAATGTTATTTCTATAGAAAATGTTGTCAAAATTTTATTTCTAGAGAAAATTTTGTTAATATTTTATTCGGTTCATAATAAAATTTTCATCATTGCCAAAATTTTATTTCTATAGAAAATTTTGTCAAAATTTTATTTCTATAGAAAATTTTGTTCAAATTTTATTCGGTTCATAATCATAGTTGCCACTCGAGCCAAAAATAATCGACCAAGATTTTATTTCTATAGAACATTTTGTCAAAAGTTTATTTCTATAGAAAATTTTGTTAAAATTTTATTTCTGTAGAAAT
Source organism: Haematobia irritans (assembly GCF_050003625.1). Lineage (NCBI taxonomy): Eukaryota > Metazoa > Arthropoda > Insecta > Diptera > Muscidae > Haematobia > Haematobia irritans. The sequence goes on from NC_134400.1 coordinate 50,434,682, forward strand.
TTTTGTCAAATATTTCTTTCTATAGAAAATTTTGTCAAAATTTTTATTTCTATAGAAAATTTTGTGAAAATTTTATTTCCATAGAAAATTTTTTAATATTTTCTTTCTGTAGAAAATTTTGTCAAAATTTTATGTCTACTTTGTCAAACTGAATTATATACGTATTGGATCGATCTTTTTTGATTTAATATATACCACGTATGGACATACAATTTAGAAGATGGTGTTAGGAGGTTTTAAGATACCTTGCCATCGGCAAGCGTTACCGCAACTTAAGTAATTCGATTGTGGATGGAAGTGTTTAGAAGAAGTTTCTACGCAATCCATGATGGAGGGTACATAAGCTTCGGCCTGGCCGAACTTACGGCCGTATATACTTGTTAATTCTTAATTTGTTTTTAACCTATTTGAAGCATAAATTGAAATTTCCCATTATAAAAATGAAAATAGCGAGTTATAAAAAAATTGACTCAAATGAACTTCGTGTGCAGTTAAAATAAATAACATATTTAGGAGGACATTTTTGGAAGTGCTTTTAAAGATGTGCCTTTGTTTTATTTCATGCAATTATTATGTTGGGAGAGTTTCCTGTAATCTAAAAATGTTTTGAGTACGTTAAATGAACTAAAACGGGGAAAAATTATATACAAATGATGTATAACGATTTACTAAATCTGTACTTTTCACAAAATAGTTCTTTATTTCTTCAAATTTGTAAAGTTTACTACAAATGCGCCCATCTTGAACTTCGTATGGCACTAAAGACATTCTTGCAAATCTGAACTCCATTTTTTTCCTTCTGACTATAAAATTTTCTTTAACAAGTGAAAAAACTTAATTATGTCTAATAAAATTTCTTCAATTTGTTTAAAAATATTTACTTATTTTTGTGATATCGGAGTGATGTCAGCGTTTGTAATACAGTTTAGATAATTTTTTCTAAATAGAGAATGAAATAACTCGTACGAAAATGGAACCAAACGAAAATGGAACCATTTTGAGATTTCCACAAAATGTTATTAAACCCTGTTGTAATTTTTAATTGCAGTTCACGAAAGTGCACTCTCTCATTAAGGAAAAAATTAACTAAAAGTAAAGGAGAAAATAATTGGAGCTAAATCATGACCATTTTAACCATACGGTAGTTATTCTTACTATTTTTGGGAATCGTACGAAAATGGTCTTATGATTTAGTTCATATTGAAGTTATGTGTACGTTCAAAACTACTTGGAAAATTGAAGAACAATGTAAGTACGGCTTAAAGAGAATATTGTTTGGGAGTTTCGGATTTTTTTTAATGTAATATGGTGAACCGTTTTCAAGTTATTACAATATATGTAGCGGCTTAATTTTAAACATAACGGTATATTTCGAAAAGTGGAGCTGAAAGAAAAAAAAAACGAGTGCAGATTTAAATTCAGCGTCCCAAATAACCATAAAAACAATATTCAATTCTTATTCAACAGAACCATAAAAAACTAACTTATTACATACAAACACTTACCTATTAGAAAATGTTATTTTTGTACGGAAATCGAGATTTATATCAATCCAGTAAATCGTGAACAAAATCAAAAGTTGTGTTATTTTTGTATGGAAATCGCGATTTATATCAATGCAGTAAATCGTGAACAAAATCAAAAGTTGATTTTAATGAAGTAAAGCTCATTTTATTCGAAATATAATAAACTAACTGCTTCTGGAACAAAACTGTATTTTTTTATTCCATTTTTATTTTTTAGGAATTTTTAAAGAACAACAAGTATATACGGCCGTAAGTTCGGCCAGGCCGAATCTTATGTACCCTCCACCATGGATTGCGTAGAAACTTCTACGAAAGACTGTCATCCACAATCGAATTACTTGGGTTGTGGTATCTTAAAACTTCTTAACATCGTTTTCTAAATTGCGACTTAGTCCATACATGGTAGAGAGCCAGAATTGAAATATGGGAGTCCCTTAATTGGGGCTATATACAATTATAAACTTGATATGGACCAATTTTTGTGTGATTGGGGATCGATTTATCTGAGGGCTATATAAAGGGTGATTTGTTAAGAGCTTGATAACTTTTTTAAAAAAAAAAACGCATAAAATTTGCAAAATCTCATCGGTTCTTTATTTGAAACGTTAGATTGGTCCATGACATTTACTTTTTGAAGATAATTTCATTTAAATGTTGACCGCGGCTGCGTCTTAGGTGGTCCATTCGGAAAGTCCAATTTTGGGCAACTTTTTCGAGCATTTCGGCCGGAATAGCCCGAATTTCTTCGGAAATGTTGTCTTCCAAAGCTGGAATAGTTGCTGGCTTATTTCTGTAGACTTTAGACTTGACGTAGCCCCACAAAAAATAGTCTAAAGGCGTCAAATCGCATGATCTTGGTGGCCAACTTACCGGTCCATTTCTTGAGATGAATTGTTCTCCGAAGTTTTCCCTCAAAATGGCCATAGAATCGCGAGCTGTGTGGCATGTAGCGCCATCTTGTTGAAACCACATTTCAACCAAGTTCAGTTCTTCCATTTTTGGCAACAAAAAGTTTGTTAGCATCGAACGATAGCGATCGCCATTCACCGTAACGTTGCGTCCAACAGCATCTTTGAAAAAATACGGTCCAATGATTCCACCAGCGTACAAACCACACCAAACAGTGCATTTTTCGGGATGCATGGGCAGTTCTTGAACGGCTTCTGGTTGCTCTTCACTCCAAATGCGGCAATTTTGCTTATTTACGTAGCCATTCAACCAGAAATGAGCCTCATCGCTGAACAAAATTTGTCGATAAAAAAGCGGATTTTCTGCCAACTTTTCTAGGGCCCATTCACTGAAAATTCGACGTTGTGGCAGATCGTTCGGCTATTCATGATGAAATGTCAAAGCATACTGAGCATCTTTCTCTTTGACACCATGTCTGAAATCCCACGTGATCTGTCAAATACTAATGCATGAAAATCCTAACCTCAAAAGAATCACCCTTTATAACTATAGCCTTAATTCAACCGTCGAACGGAACGGACGTGTTTTTTTAATAGCGGATAAAATCATCGTAATAAGTACCTACTACGAATTTCAAGTGTGGTGGGATATTAGGCCTTTTCCAAGGTAACGGCATCAAAAGGAGGTAATCCCTCACGAAAGAGATTCAAGGAACGCAGAAATGCTTTGTTTATCCTAAAGAAATTAGGATCAGTCGACCCAAGCACGTTGTCGGCTAAACAAAGCGATTCCTTATAATGGGCTCAAGGAATTCTTGAGGCTGGAAAAAGGGAACGATCACCGGATGAGCTGCCATCCTCAAAAAGGGATCAACGATCGTTTGCCTCAGTTGCTAAAGACAGCCTTGTGATGGCTATCATAAATAAAGGAGCATTGGACGGTATGGTTCCAAAGCAAAAATGGGGGAAATTGAGAATGCTTTATCTGGCGTCTACTCACAGGTGCTGGAAAAGTTTCCCGGCCCAGATCCTCGACACCAAGAGGCTGGTTGGTATCAAGGACGATTTAAGCTAGTCGCATTTGAGGACCAGAGGTCTATAGAATGTTTTAAAGCTGCTCTGATACTAATTGGTGAAGTTTGGGAAGGAGCTGCTCTGGAGTTAGTCGAGAAGAAAGACATACCGGCTAGACCTAGAGCACATGCGTGGATACCTGCAAACCCTTCTGACCCTGAATCCATTCTAAATAGACTGAAACGATGCAATCCAGATCTTCCAACAGCTGATTGGAAGGTTGGCCGTTTGGATGAAGTGGATGGACCAAGACGGCATGCAGTGTTTATATTGAACACTCAGTCTTTGCCACATCTAGCAAAGTCCCAGGGCCGTGTATGTTATGGCTTTCATTATATCCAAATGAAGGTATATAAAAACGATCAGCTAAAGGATTCAGAAATGGACAAGCCTCTGTCTGAATCAGAAGTAAGCGGATCCTCTTGCGAAGTCGAGGGAGATACCAAAGTTGAAGACATGGATAGACACCGTATGCGAGAGGAGGTTTCTATTGCCTCAGAACTCACCAAAGTTGAACCTATGGTTATTGCGAGAGTCACCGATATCTCTGAAGAGGACATTCTTGATGACTCGATCGAAGCGGCTGATGTGACGGTTGTTGAAAATCTCGATGGTCCTACGGATCCTCCAGATAAATCTTCATCATTGAAAGGCTGCATGTGCTGCCTTAAAAGTTCTCCTGATGAAAGGGGACATATATATAGTTCTTATTCAAGAACCATATGTTTATAAAAACAAAATATGTGAATTAAGTACTCCGGGGTTCAAACTATTGCAGTATACTTGTAATGATGTAAATCGAGCCTGCATAATTGCTAAAAACGAGCTCAACTTGTTTCTGCTTCCTTCAATGTGCAATACAGACACTGTCGTTGCCAGTTTAGAAATAGCCAAATGCAAATATTGGGTATCTTCGGTCTACATGGGACATGACAGGGAGATGCCTCCATATGCCGTTAAGACCTTAGTGGAGGAGTCACTGAAAACAAAGACGAAACTCATTATGGGATGCGATGCGAATGCACATCATAGTATATGGGGAAGTAGTGATACTAATGCAAGGGGAGAGTCGCTAATAGAGTTTATTTTGCGTACTAATCTGGTAGTTTGCAACAAGGGAGATGCCCCAACCTTTGTCACTAAAAACAGGCAAGAGGTTTTGGACATCACCTTGGCCTCGCAAGAACTGAATGAAATGATATCTGAGTGGCAGGTTTTAAGTGAACACAGCTTCTCAGATCATCGCTACATCAGTTTCAAATTTGACGTTCATATCACAAAGACCATATTTCCGCCAAATGTTAGGAAAGCTGACTGGAATAGGTATAGGGAATCGTTCAATATGATGATACCGGAAATAACAGAGACAAATATGAGAAATGTGCAAGATATCGAACACGCAGTGGAGCGGATTACTAAGGCCTTCAACATCTCACTGAAAGCTGCATGCCCTAGAGGAAAGCCAAGGGGGAAACATCGACCACCATGGTAGTCTACGGAATTAAGTAATATGAGGAAAACCTGCAGGAAGCTCTTTAACAAGGCAAAGTCCACCAGAGCCCCTGAGGACTGGGACGCTTACAAGAAGAATCAGAGAGGATACAAGCGAGAACTGAGAAATGCTCAGCATAACTCTTGGAATGATTACTGCAGCAGTATTGAGAATACGTCCGAGGCTTCCAGACTACGGAAGGTTCTAGCATCCACCAACTCCCCTCCAGGTTTCATTAAAACATCGGAGGGCAATTGGACAACGTCCATTGAGGAGACGCTGGAGATACTATTGGACAAACATTTTCCTGGAAATCAGACGGTTGAACCATGTACTGGCGGTACCACAGTTCCTCAGCGGTCGTTTCCTGTCGAGGAAATTGTAAACTAGAATAAGATGGGCGCTAAATAGCTTTGGACCATTCAAATCCCCCGGACCTGATGGAATTACTCCGGCGGAGTTACAAGCTGTAACTGACAAAATTACCCCTGGTTGTCGGTGATATATAAAGGATGTATCAACTTATCATATATCCCAGGAAAGTGGAGGGAAACAAAAGTCGTTTTCATACCTAAAGCGGGAAAAGCCTCTCACTCGAGGGCGAAGGATTTCCGACCAATCAGCTTATCCTCATTCCTACTTAAGACTCTGGAGAGGATGATAGATATCTATCTTAGAACTAGCATCGATTCAAGTTTGTTCTCGAAACGACAGCATGCATACTCGAAGGGCAGGTCTACTGAGACCGCACTACATGAACTAGTCAGCTTTATTGAAAGCTCACTGTCTGTCAAAGAATACACAATCGTGGCGTTTCTAGACATCGAAGGGGCGTTCAATAATGTCCATCCGAGCTCGATATTAAATGGACTGACAACTCTGAATGTTGATCCATGTATACTCAGGCTGTTAGACGAACTGCTAATGAAGAGACGTATTTCAGCCACACTAGGGCAAGCAAACATACAAAGGCATGTGAACAAAGGCACTCCCCAAGGAGGAGTTCTATCACCTCTTCTTTGGAATGTTGCTATAAATAGCCTTCTGGTTACTCTAGAAAAAGAAAGGATAAAAGTGGTGGCATACGCAGATGATGTGGCTCTGGCAGTCAGGGGAAAATTCCCATCCACAATCAGAGATATTATTCAGAGGGCCCTCCGGATGACTGAGAAATGGGCGAAAGACAATGGTCTTGGGGTAAATCCTGCAAAGACAGAATTAGTCATGTACTGCAAAAATCGCAAAACTCCCACGGTTAGGCCTATTTCCTTAGGGGGTATTGAAATTCCCTTTGGTGATTGTGCAAAATACCTTGGCGTTATTTTGGACAGGAAGCTGAACTTTAAGCTTAATATTGAAGAAAGGGCGAGAAAGGCAACTGTAGCTTTGTACTCGTGCAAAAAGGCAATAGGAAAAAAGTGGGGACTAAAACCAAAAATTGTGCATTGGCTATACACGGCAGTGGTTAGACCTATAATGCTATATGGTGTTGTAGTCTGGTGGCCGGCACTTCAGAAACCGACTTGTTTAGATAAAGTTCAGCGTATGGCGTGTTTGTGTATTTCAGGCGCATTCAGCAAGACAGGAACAAATTCCCTTAATGTCATGCTGCATCTATTGCCTTTAGACATTTTGGCCAAACAGTCAGCTGCAACAACGGCTGTGCGGTTGCGCGAACTATCGCTGTGGTCGAAAAAAGGTTACGGTCACAGTTCTGTCCTCAAAATAATGCCAGAACGTAGTGGATTACACTTTGGCGAGTCCACTTTTCGACAAAAAGTTTGAGACTCTAATCCCCAACAGTGAGGCGTGGTGCACACAGACCCCGGGGAATAAAGAATATATAGATTTCTACACTGATGGCTCCAAATTGGATGGACAAGTGGGGTTCGGAGTATATTCTAATGATCTGGAACTTCGAATAGCGAAAAGATTACCTAATCACTGTAGTGTTTTTCAGGCTGAAATATTAGCAATAAGAGAGGTGGCGAATTGGCTGAGAAGTAATGTTCCAAAAAATGTGGGCATTAATATATACTCAGACAGTCAACCTGCAATAAAATCCTTGAACTCTGTGTTCCTCAACTCGAAAACGGCCATCGACTGCCGCAAATCTCTCAATGAGATGGCTGAGCAGTACAATATTCACCTAATATGGGTGCCAGGCCATAGGAACATACCGGAGAACTGCGAAGCGGATGAGTTGGCAAGGCTAGGGACTACCTTACATATTCCAGGGGAACTAGAATTTGTTGGTATGCCCCTAGCTACCTGCAAGCTCATGCTGCGTGAGAAGGCTGTTATGATGGCAAATGTTCGATGGGAGAATTGCAAGGGTTGTAACGACACCAAGCAAATATGGCCCCATTTCAACTTAAACCGCACACTAGATATGCTAATGTTCTCGAGACGTCAGATATCACTCCTGATATCTGCTAAAACGGGTCGCTGCCTGATAGGCGATTTTGCAAAAACTATTGGCGCGAACTATAATGACTATTGTATGAGCTGTTATGATGCGGAGGAAAAAGAATCAATTAAACACCTCTTGTGTGAGTGTCCTGCATTTTGTGTAAAGCGCAAGCAACTTTTAGGAGCATATAGCTTCAGATTACTGGCGGATTTTGAAAACGTTAACTTAAGCAGTCTGCTAATGTTTTTGGAACAATCTGGTTGGTTCAGCAAAGAAAAATAATCAAGAAGGTTCAGCGGTTATAACTAGAAGTGCCCATATGTAATAGGTACTTTTAGTTAATGTGGTATCACAATGGACTGAATAGTTTAAGTGAGCCTGAATCTTAATCGGGCTGCCACTTTAACCTAACCTAACCTAACCATATATAACTATAGACCGATATGGCCCTACCGATATGGCCGTTAACAACCATGCCTAAGCATGGAATGACAAAGTTAATATACCCCCCATCCTATGGTGGAGGGTATACAAAAATGTTTTTGTTAAAATTTTTTTCAAAACTTGAACGATATCTCTAAAATTACTTGGAAAATTGAAAAACAATGTAAAGACTGCTTAAAGAGAATATTGTTTGGGAGTTTCGGATATATTTTTTAATTTAATATGGTGAACCGTTTTCAAGTTATACCAATATATGTAGCTGAAGTGCCTCAATTTTGAATATAAAGGTACATCTCAAAAAGTCGAGCTGATCTCAAAAAACCGAGGTCAGATTTGGATTCAGCAACTTCAAATTACTAAAAATTTGCTATAAATTTCAAATCAACACAAACAAGTTTAATTTTGTTCCCCTGTGTTATTATTAATAAAAGCTTTCAAGCTGAAAACACAGACCTCAACTGTTAACTCTTAGTTACAGACCTTCGATATAGATTTGTATTATTTATAAATAGGTGCGCTGGGTATTTTGATTGGCTAAGGATTGATTTATTTAATAAATATAACAAGTATATACGGCCGCAAGTTCGGCCAGGGCGAATCTTATGTACCCTCCACCATGAATTGCATAGAAACTTGTACTAAAGACTGTCATCCACAATCGAATTACTTAGGTTGCGGTAGCACTTGCCGATGGCAAGGTATCTTAAAACTTCCTAACACTGTCTTCTCAATTGTAAGTTAGTCCATACGGGGTATATATTAAACAACAAAAAGACCGATTAAATACGTATATAATTCAGTTTGACAAAATTAAAATAAAATTTTGATGAAATTTTCTATAGAAATACAATTTTGACAAAAATTTTTATAGAAATAAAATTTTGGTAGATTATTTATCGGATCGGATGACATTTGCTTCTCTTAGAGGCTCTGCAAACCAAATCTGGGGATCGGTTTATGTGGGGTCTATATATAATTATGGACCACTTTTTGCATGGTTGTTAGAGACCATATACTAACACCATGGACCAAATTTCATCGGTACATCCGGATCGGATGAATTTTGCACCTCCAAGAGGCTCCGCAAGCCAAATCTGAGCGTCGGTTTGTATGGGGGCTATACGTAAAAGTGGTCCGATATGGCCCATTTGCAATACGGGGTATATATTAAACAACAAAAAGACCGATTAAATACGTATATAATTCAGTTTGACAAAATTAAAATAAAATTTTGGTAAAATGTTCTATAGAAATACAATTTTGACAAAATGTTCTATAGAAATACAATTTTGAAAAAATTTTTTATAGAAATAAAATTTTGCTAGATTATTTTTGGGGATCGGCTATGTATAACTATAGACCGATATGGACCAATTTTGGCATGGCTGTTAGTGGCCATATAACAGGTTGGCTGATAAGTCCCCGGTCTAACTAAGAAAAACACATTTTTTTCAAAATTCGTTTTTATTATTCAAGAGCGATACAACGATTATAACGACCTTCCAATTTTTTGATACCATTTTGGTAGTACTCCTTCGGTTTTGCCTCAAAATAGGCCTCAGTTTCGGCGATCACCTCTTCATTGCAGACAAATTTTTTCCCTGCGAACATCTTTTTGAGGTCTGAGAACAAGAAAAAGTCGCTGGGGGCCAGATCTGGAGAACACGGTGGGTGGGGAAACAATTCGAAGCCCAATTCATGAATTTTTGCCATCGTTCTCAATGACTTGTGGCACGACGCGTTGTCTTGGTGGAACAACACTTTTTTCTTTTTCATATGGGGCCGTTTTGCCGCGATTTCGACCTTCAAACGCTCCAATAACGCCATATAATAGTCACTGTTGATGGTTTTTCCCTTCTCAAGATAATTGATAAAAATTATTCCATGCGCATCCCAAAAAACAGAGGCCATTACTTTGCCAGCGGACTTTTAAGACTTTCCACGCTTCGGAGACGGTTCACCGGTCGCTGTCCACTTAGCCGACTGTCGATTGGACTCATGAGTGTAGTGATGGAGCCATGTTTCATCCATTGTCACATATCGACGGAAAAACTCGGGTGTATTACGAGTTAACAGCTGCAAACACCGTTCAGAATCATCAACACGTTGTTGTTTTTGGTCAAATGTGAGGTCGCGCGGCACTCATTTTGCACAGAGCTTCCGCATATCCAAACATTGATGAATGATATGACCAACACGTTCCTTTGATATCTTTAAGGCCTCTGCTATCTCGATCAACTTCATTTTACGGTCATTCAAAATCATTTTGTGGATGTTTTGATGTTTTCGTCGGTAACCACCTCTTTCGGGCGTCCACTGCGTTCACCGTCCTCCGTGCTCATTTCACCATGCTTGAATTTTGCATACCAATCAATTATTGTTGATTTCCCTGGGGCAGAGTCCGGAAACTCATTATCAAGCCAAGTTTTTGCTTTCACCGTATTTTTTCACTTCAGAAAATAGTATTTTATCAAAACACGAAATTCCTTTTTTTCATAATAACAAAAGTTTTTTCACAAAAGACGCGCTATCTCACAAACTAATTGACTTATAGACGTCAAATTTTGACACGAATCATTTAACGGTTGGTACTTTATAAAAATAATATGAATTGAATACTAGCGACGCCATCTATCTAGCGCAATGTACCAAATTTCACCACGTACCAAATTTCAACCGGATCGGATGAGCTACGGAGATCAAATCTGGGAATCGGTTTAAATTGGGGTTATATATAATTAAGACCGGTATGGACCAATTTCTGCATGGTTGTTAGAGACCATATACTAACACCAAGTACCAAATTTCAACTGGATCGGGTGAATTTTGTTCATCCATAAGGCTCCGGAGGTCAAATCTGGGGATCGGTTTATATGGGGGCTATATATAATGATGGACCGATGTGGACCAATTTTTGCATGGTTGTTAGAGACCATATACTAACACCATGTACCAAATTTATTCGAGCATATTTCGATGTGTTACAAACGGAATGACAAAGTTAATATACCCCCATCCTATGGTGGAGGGTATAAAAATAAAATACATAAATTGTAAGTAAAATGGAAGATAAGAGGGAAATGCTGTCGAAATAAAAGTCCTTTGCCGGAAAAGGCTATAAACAAACATTGTTGTTGGTCTGGTCTTTGATGGCCACTGCAAGGACATAAAATGTCCATAAGAATTTTTACGCCATATTACGCATCAAATTAATTACATTTAGAAGTTTACGTACACGCCTGTAGTCATAACAATAAGTTGATAAATGTTATTATAGAAAAAAATATTTTGTGAAAACCAATAACTACCAACAAAACTTTTGTTGCTGTTATGATGGTCAGTATTTTTCCATTTATTTGATTACTCCGTGCTCTTGATTGATGACTGTTGATTTACCACTCCAGAAACGAGTTTTCCAAACTTTTTATTAACTTGGTAACAACTCAACTCAACACTCTTCATTTTATTAATAATTATCACTCGAATTTCTTTCTAACTACTTTCTTTATGGTGCACTAAAACTTTGATATCAAAAACCAACCCACCTTTAGCATTTAATCACCTATGTGTACTGTGAAAAATCAACTCTCAGCCATAGACTCTAATGATTCTTCCTTTCGAATCGCATTAACAAATCTGTAATTTTCTCATATTAAATATATTTATTGTGTATTTTTATAGATGGCCATTATAACTAATTAAGGGGAGGGCAATGGTATTAGCTATAGTAAGATATGATGAATCGAACAGAATAAGAATTGAGGTGCGTGGGATTTCTACGACGGGCAAGTAGACAGCTCACCCTAATCTTTTTTTTTTTTTGCTTCGAAGCAAGAAAACCAACAAACGCAAAGAATTTCTAAACTAAAGGTGTATAATTAGTGTGTAGTTAAGTCGCTAAATTCAAAACTTTTACAGATTTATTTTTGATTTTACACTAAGCGAAGCAGGTTTGTACCTTTAATGATTTTGTTAGGCAATGTAAAAATTCATTAACACAACGGGGGTTCCGTTATTTGAACGAAAAAATTTCGTTCTATTGAAGAACGTCAATATTACCAATGATTTTTCTTTTAGTGCAGCGTAAGCCGAATTAAGAATGAATGCTTTATGGACCTGACAGAGTCTCCATCTGTGCGTTGTACTCTATCACAATCGACGATACACTCCTACTCCCTCTTCCCTCGGGGTTTGATTACCATATTGGAACAGCTTTCGCACTATGTTGAGGTGGACCCATATCACGGCTGTCACTTGATCCACAAATAATCTACCAAAATTTTACCAAAACCTACCAAATAAAAAAATCTTATTTTGCAATGTTTGATTTCTATAGAAAATTTTGGTAAATTTTCATTTCTATTGAAAATTTTGTCAAAATTTTATTTCTATAAAAGTCTTTGTCAAAATTTTATTCCTAGAGAAAATTTAAGGTGCGTAGGATTTGTACGAAAATTTTGTCAAAACTTTATTCCTAACGAAAATTTTGTCAAAATTTTATTCCTAGAGGTCATTTTGTCAAAGTGGTATCCAATTAAAATTTTGGCAAAATTTTATTTCAATAGAAAATTTTGTCAAAATTTTATTTCAATAGAAAATTTTGTCAAAAAAAATTTTTTTTATAAAATTTTTTGTCAAAAATTATGTAGACATTTTTTGAAGTACCTCTTAGGTTTTGCTAAATCTACCAAAACATCAACAATTTTACCAATCTACCAAACAGTTAAAAATCTTCCATTTTTTGTAGCATTCTACCAACTGTGGTAATCGTGACCTCTTCTTCGTAAATGCAGTTTTTGAGCTGCATTGGCCCATACGGTGCAGATATTTTCCCGAGAGCATCAGAGTCATGTAATAACGTCTCTTCCCCATTTTTCCCTCCCTCGAAATAATTGTATATCGGTTATAAGTCGGTGTGTCCATGAGAATCCTTCTTTTGCGTGGGGATGGCCTCATATATTTTCCATTAACCTGCACAGTCTTGATATTATTATAGCAGCGTTTCCCATGGCGTACTCTATCTTCTTGAGGTACGTTAGTTTTGAGTGTAGTCTTAGAACCAAGTATTGGGTTGTTTGACTTGTTGGGATTACCATGTCGTCTATGTGCAACTTTTGTCCTAAAAGCAGTAGTTCGACCTTTTGCATGGCTATTTGCCACGCGTGTCAAACTACTCTTTGGCACGTATCATGGTTTGACCCAACTAATGGTTTGGCTCAACTATTTATTCCGGCCTCCATCTTGCGGAGTGCTAATTGACATTTAGTTCGGGCTTTCAATTGCGCTGTTCTCATTTTCATAATGAACTCATGTTTTGGCGAGTTGTGATTTGAAAGAGTTCTCTCCGACTGGGGATCTTCTCCGTTTTCCTTTGAATTGCTCGCAGTTTCGCGTTCCTTGGTATTGGGACCTACTATTATCCCGCGTGGTGCATCTACACCAACATCTCTTTCATTAGCTGGTACCGTTCCGAAGGGATGCGTAGGTTTTCCGCCGGTTCTCCCATCAGTTTGTTGAAGTATTCATTCGGTATGGGTTCCAACTTTGAGCCGTTACCTATACCCGATAATGTAGTTGCCCTTGGAGTGACCCCATGGATCCGAGGCCGAGAGGGTTGACACAAGACCTAATTGGTACTTGCGTTCAAAGCCAGGTCACTCAAGCCCTACCAGACCCTGAGATATTACTCGCAGGTACTCAGTTATCAGAATACCACAACTGACTGCTCGTTGCTTCTATTTCGATCCATAGTTGAAATCATAGTCCATATTCGTGATTCCCTGACAATACCATTCTTATATTTAACGTGTTTGATTTGGGAACCGTGGCCGTTGTTTTGGTCTCGCCACATTTGAATACCTGTTATAAGCTGATGTGTCCACCTGCTTCTCTAGTTTCTCCAACTTCTCTTGATACTGTGCGGTATGCTGATGTGACCCTCATGACTGCTGTTCTGTTTTGGTGCCCAGATTTCAGATCCATATAGTAGAATGCTGTTTGTAGTCTTCACTATTCACTTTACTTTCCTTCTACTTGGGAGCGGTCATCCACTATTTGCTATAAGGCGATTAAAGTGTGCTGTTGTCACGGCAGCTTTTGTCTAGCCCTAAGTCCTTGATTGACGGTCTTGTATCTATAACTACGTAGTCTACATGCAACTCTATTCCTAGAGGCCCTGTCAACAGCAACAACACCGTGTTTTCGTTCGTATCATCGTTTGCCGCAGTTTGCGTTGATATCCTTCTGTACTTATAGCTCTGATTACTGCAGCTAAATCGTCTGTGTATCTCACTAGGAATGCGTCATCTGGCATATCCATCATTAAAGGGTGATACGGTCAAAATTTGGTCAATATAAACTTGACGTATTTCTTTCAATTTTGCATTTAAAAAACCTGAACAACCCTCATTTTGAAGCTGTGTGTGTATAGAATGTTGCTCCTATTTTGATTTTGGAATTCACTCTTCAGTTGTCAAAATGCCGTCCAAGCAAGAAGAGCAGCGTATCAAAATTTTGCTCGCGCATCGCGAAAATCCGAGCTACTCGCACGCAAAGCTGGCACAATCGCTAAAAGTTGCCAAATCAACCGTTACAAATGTAATTAAAGTGTTTGGGGAACGTTTGTCGATATCCAGGAAGTCTGGATCGGGGGAAATCGAAAATCGGAAGCCGCTGAGACGACAAAGAGAGTTGCCGGTAGTTTCAAGCGAAACCCTAACCTCTCTCTCCGAGATGCCGCAAATAAGCTGGGTGTATCGTCTACAACCGTGCATCGAGCCAAAAACGAGCCGGACTATCGACTTACAAGAAGGTAGTGACTCCAAATCGCGATGATAAACAAAATACGACGGCCAAAGCGCGATCCCGGAGGCTGTACACGACGATGCTGACGAAGTTTGACTGCGTGGTAATGGACGACGAAGCCTACGTCAAAGCCGACTACAAGCAGCTTCCGGGACAGGAGTTTTATACGGCAAAAGGAAGGGGAAAGGTAGTAGATATTTTCAAGCACATAAAACTGTCAAAGTTCGCAAAGAAATATCTGGTTTGGTAAGCCATCTGTACCTGTGCCTTGAAAAGCAGCATTTTCATAGCTTCCGTGACTGTCAACCAAGAAATTTACGTGAAAGAGTCTTTGAATAAACGTCTGCTGCCTTTCCTGAAGAAACACGGTTGTTCTGTACTGTTTTGGCCGGATTTGGCATCTTGCCATTACGGTAAAAAGGCCATGGAGTGGTACGCCGCCAACAACGTGCAGGTGGTTCCCAAGGACAAGAACCCTCCCAACACGCCAGAGCTCCGCCCAATTGAGAAATACTGGGCTATTATCAAGCGGAACCTAAAGAAGACAAAAAAAAAACTGCTAAGGACGAGCAGCAGTTCAAGACAAACTGGCTTTCTTCGGCGAAGAAGGTGGCTGTACAAAATCTGATGGCAGGTGTCAAGCGTGAGGCCCGGCAATTCGGATTTGGAAAAGCGAAAGCCTAACTGAATATTTTTCCTGAATTTTATACTAATTGAACTTGAAAAAAAAATTTAATTTGATTTTTTAAATAAACGATTTCACCGATTTACCCTTTAATATCTTGTCGTACGTTTTATTCCACAGGTATGCACCATCTCAGGCTGCAGACTTGTAGGATGATATATTTCGATGATTGTATGGTATCTAGTACTTAAAGGTTTCAACAAGTCTAAGTTTTATTAGGCTTTAGGAGTGATGGCTTTTGGGGACTTGTGTTCAGAACCAGTTCGGGCACTAATCTGGATGTCGTATCAACAGAACCTACATTGCCAACCTAATGGTTACGTGACACAGAGCGTTCTCCAAGCCCTTTCAGAAGTATTACGGGACGGGGGCTGTTGTGACATTAGTCTGAAAGCCATTTAACTGAGATGTCATTTCCAGGTACTCAGGTAACACAACTGTTGGCTCGATGCTTCTATTCCGATCCATAGTTCAAATCATAGTTCATACTCGTGATTCCATGTCAATACCATTCTTAAATGTTTGATTATGGAGTCCACGGGGGCATCACACATCTTACTACGCTTTACTATAGGCTATGCCTAGTGATCTGGCTGCGTTCAGTCGCCGTGTCGCAAAGATATTCTGTGATATACCTGGCTAGTTTGGACACGTTCTGAAACTTCGTCGCTCTTGGTTGGGAGCTGTCTAGCTTTCACAACCGACCTTAGAGGTTGTCCAGCTATCCATCACCTGCTTTCCCCGGTGATAGCCTGAGCTCAGCCTCCTCAATTTAATTTATTATAATTTAGCTTCATTTCGTTTCGTTTCATTTACTTTAGTTTAATTTACTGTAGAAATGTAATTGTTGTCATTGCAACAGTAACAATACATACACAGAAAAAAATTTCACGAAAATTTTTCCAATTAAAATTTTAATTGAGTTTTAAAAAATATTCAATTAAAAATTTAATTGAATCAACAAATTTTTTAATTGAAACAAAAATCAATCACAAAAATTAATAGTATCAATTAATTTTTTAATTGGATCAATTAATTTTTTAATTGACCTTCAATTAATTTTTTAATTGATACTATCATTTCTGTGATTGAAGACATTTCAATTAAAAAATTAATTGGATCAATTAATTTCGTGATTGAATCAGAAAAAAATTTTTTGTGTGTAGGATTTCCTAAACAAATTTTCCTATATTAAAGACAGTATTTGTCTAACCAAATTGTGGTTCAATTTCAATCACCTTTTTGGATCATATATTAAAGCAAGAATTTGTCTAAACAAATTTAGGTTGACAAAATTGGGTGTGAATATACTAAATTATCACAATTTGGCCGTCCATCAACTGAGGAGTGGGAGTCGTAACTATCACCACCCTTATTATTGTCTTTGTGTTTTTTCGTTTTCTACTTTGCCTACTATCACCAATAGTTATGGGTCGAATTTGATTGATGTTTCTAAATTCAAAACAAACTGAAATATAAACATGAAATTATGTATATACATTTGTATGTATGAATAATCGTAAAAAATAAACAAAATAAAATAAATATATCAAATGTCAGCCAATAAAAAGCTGTCAGTTACTTTAGTTTCGGTTCCGGGGGGAGTGAGAATTTTTTGTGTACGATAACGAATGAAAATCCAAATCGATGAAACGAATTTGTTATAAATGGTACAAGAGCGGGCTACGTACGATACGGTAGCAAGGAATAGTGACATGGCTATGAGTGTTGTCGATGCCATGTTATAGCTTTGAAGGGAGCTAATTAGATTTATCTATCAAATGTCACGGACTGAAAATATTCAAACATCAACAGGAATGTTTTCATTTAATAAATGTGGAAATTTAATTTATGGAGAAAATTCCATATAAACTATTCATATAATAGTTTCGAACAAATTTTAATTTTTTGCCAATATAATTTATTGTTAATGAAATGCCAATTTATAGTATGATTATTACAAGTATATGACGAACTCGATTACTGGGATAAAATGTGCAAAATATTTTGCTTCAATCATCCTATTAAGATTTTACTACTTTGGTAAAAACAAGCGTGCCACTTTTCTAGAAGTAAAGTCAATTTATCGAAACAAGCTATCGATTTTAAACTTGGCATAACATAAGTAGTTGTTTTTGATGTAGATCGGATGGTATTGCAAATGGGCCATATTGGATCACTTTTACGTACAGCCCCAATATAAACCGACTCCCAGATTTGGCTTGCGGAGCCACTTAGAGAAGCAAATTTCATCCGATCGTGTTGAAATTTGGTACGTGGTCTAACAACCATGCAAATGGACCACTTTTTGCATGGTTGTTAGAGACCATATGCTAACAATACGTACCAAATTTCAACCGAATCGGTATATGGGGGTCATATATAATTATGAACCGATATGGACCAATTGATTTATATACTAACACCACGTACCAAATTTCAACACGATCGGATGAAATTTGCTTCTCTAAGTGGCTCCCCAAGCCAAATCTGGGAGTCGGTTTATATTGGGGGTATATGTAAAAGGGGTCCAATATGGCCCATCGGTCCATAATTTTATATGGTCCCCATATAAATCGATCCCCAGATTTGACCTCCGTAACCTCTTGGAGGAGCAAACTCCCTGATTTGGCTTGCGGAGCCAGTTAGAGAAGCAAATTTCATCCGTTCGTGTTGAAATTTGATACGTGGTGTTAGTATACGGTCTCTAACAATCTTGCCAGAATTTGTTCATATCGGTCAATAATTATATATAGCCCCCATATAAACCGATCTCTAGATTTGACCTCCGGAGCATTTTGGAGGAGCAAAATTCATCCGATCCGGTTGAAATTGGAAACGTGGTGTTAATAAATGGTCTCTAAAAACCATGCAAAAATTGGTATATATCGGTCCATAATTATATATAGCCGCCATATAAACCGATCCCCAACTTTGACCGCCGGAGCCTCTTGGATGAATTTGAAATTTGGAACGTGAATGCTAGTATATGGCCGCTAACAACCAAATCCAAAATTGGTCCATATCGGTCTATAGTTGTATATAGCTGATCCCCAATCACACAAAAATAGGTCCATATCGGTTCATAATCATGGTTGACACTCGAGCCAAAAATATTCTACCAAAATTTTATTTCTATAGAAAATTTTGTCAAAATTTTACTACTATAGAAAATTTTGTCAAAATTTTATTACTATAGAAAATTTTGTCAAAATTTTATTTTTATAGAAAATTTTGTCAAGATTTTATTGCTATAGAAAATTTTGTCACAATTTTGTTTCTATAGAAAATTTTGTTAAAATGTTATTTCTATAGAAAATTTTGTAAAAATTTCATTTCTATAGAATATGTTGTCAAAATTTTATTTCTATAGAAAATTTTCTTAAAATGTTATTTCTATAGAACATATTCTTAAAATGTTATTTCTATAGAAAATTTTGTTAAAATTTTATTTTTATAGAAAATTTTATTTCTATAGAAAATTTTGTCAAAATTTTAATTAATAGAACAATTTGTCAAACGGAATTATATACGTATTTAATCAGCCATTTTTAGTTTAATATATACCACGTATGGACTAACTTACAATTTAGAAGACGGTGTTAGGAAGTTTTAAGCCATCGGTTGTGGATGACAGTCTTTAGTAGAAGTTTCTACGCAATCCATGGTGGAGGGTACATAAGCTTCGGCCTTGCTGAACTTACGACCGTATATAAAGGGTGATTTGTTAAGAGCTTGATAACTTTTTTTTTTTAAAAAAAACGCATAAAATTTGCAAAATCTCATCGGTTCTTTATTTGAAACGTTAGATTGGTCCATGACATTTACTTTTTGAAGATAATTTCATTTAAATGTTGACCGCGGCTGCGTCTTAGGTGGTCCATTCGGAAAGTCCAATTTTGGGCAACTTTTTCGAGCATTTCGGCCGGAATAGCCCGAATTTCTTCGGAAATGTTGTCTTCCAAAGCTGGAATAGTTGCTGGCTTATTTCTGTAGACTTTAGACTTGACGCAGCCCCACAAAAAATAGTCTAAAGGCGTCAAATCGCATGATCTTGGTGGCCAACTTACCGGTCCATTTCTTGAGATGAATTGTTCTCCGAAGTTTTCCCTCAAAATGGCCATAGAATCGCGAGCTGTGTGACATGTAGCGCCATCTTGTTGAAACCACATGTCAACCAAGTTCAGTTCTTCCATTTTTGGCAACAAAAAGTTTGTTAGCATCGAACGATAGCGATCGCCATTCACCGTAACGTTGCGTCCAACAGCATCTTTGAAAAAATACGGTCCAATGATTCCACCAGCGTACAAACCACACCAAACAGTGCATTTTTCGGGATGCATGGGCAGTTCTTGAACGGCTTCTGGTTGCTCTTCACTCCAAATGCGGCAATTTTGCTTATTTACGTAGCCATTCAACCAGAAATGAGCCTCATCGCTGAACAAAATTTGTCAATAAAAAAGCGGATTTTCTGCCAACTTTTCTAGGGCCCATTCACTGAAAATTCGACGTTGTGGCAGATCGTAAGTCTATTCATGATGAAATGTCAAAGCATACTGAGCATCTTTCTCTTTGACACCATGTCTGAAATCCCACGTGATCTGTCAAATACTAATGCATGAAAATCCTAACCTCAAAAGAATCACCCTTTACTTGTTTTGTCTAATATATACACGCAGAGAAGAAACATGGTTGCCACGATCATATTCGAAGAGCAAAATAATATGATAGGAGCTATTTTTGCGGCGACCATGTAACGTTTTCACCTGCAACTATGTTGGCTCAGTGAACATAGTTATAAAATGTTATAATATTGATAAAAAAAATTTTGTTTGAATCAACAGACAATGATCATGATCTAAAATGATTATTATCTAAATGTTATCCAAACAATATTTTGTTTGGACCAATCCTGAAAATATATGTGCTTGAAGCAAAATGTGTTTGGGGTATGTGTTACAGAAGCGATTTTTTTTGAGGGTGTACTCAGTTCAATTACTATTGTTATTGAAAAAAGCTTTATATACTTCAAATACTAATGTATTTGGATTGAGTACTATATCATTTGGATATTTTGACGAATTCCAATGACCTTTATACTCAACACAAATATTCCTTCATTTGAAAATAATTTTATGACAACCTTACAATTTTGGTAACTGGATTTATGATTTTCGTAATAAGATGAAAATCAAATACAACAAGTATATACGGCCGTAAGTTCGGCCAGGCCGAAGCTTATGTACCCTCCATCATGGATTGCGTAGAAACTTCTTCTCAACACTGCCATCCACAATCGAATTACTTAAGTTGCGGTAACGCTTGCCGATGGCAAGGTATCTTAAAACCTCCTAATACCATCTTCTAAATTGTATGTAAGTCCATACGTGGTATATATTAAATCAAAAAAGATCGATCCAATACGTATATAATTCAGTTTGACAAAGTAGACATAAAATTTTGACAAAATTTTCTACAGAAATAAAATGTTAACAAAATTTTCTATAGAAATAAAATTTTCACAAAATTTTCTATAGAAATAAAAATTTTGACAAATTTTTCTATAGAGAGAAAATTTTGACAAAAATTTCTACAGAAATAAAATTTTAACAAAATTTTCTATAGAAATAAACTTTTGACAAAATTTTCTATAGAAATAAAATCTTGGTAGGTTATTTTTGGCTCGAGTGGCAACCATGATTATGAACCGAATAAAATTTGAACAAAATTTTCTATAGAAATAAAATTTTGACAAAATTTTCTATAGAAATAAAATTTTGACAATGAGGAAAATTTTATTATGAACCGAATAAAATTTTTACAAAATTTTCTCTAGAAATAAAATTTTGACAAAATTTTCTATAGAATTAAAATTTTGACAAAATTTTCTATAGAAATAAAATTTTGGTAGATTATTTTTGGCTCTAGTGGCAACCATGATTATGAACCGATATGGACCAATTTTTGTGTGAATGGACCAATTTTGGTATGGTTGTTAGCGACCATATACTAACACCACGTTCCTAATTTCAGCCGGATCGGATGAAATTTGCTTCTCGTTGAGGCTCCGTAAGCCAAATCTGGGGATCGGTTTATATGGGGGCTATATATAATTATGGACCGATGTGAACCAATTTTTGCATGGTTGTTAGAGACCATATACCAACACCATGTACCAAATTTCAGCCGGATCGGATGAAATTTGCTTCTCTTTTAGGCTCCTCAAGCCAAATCTGGGGATCGGTTTATATGGGGTCTATATATAATTATGGACCGATGTGGACCAATTTTTGCATGATTGTTAGAGACCATATACCAACATCATGTTCCAAATTTCAGCCGGATCGGATGAAATTTGCTTCTCTTTGAGGCTCCGCAAGCCAAATATGGGGATCGGTTTATATGGGGGCTATATATAATTATGGACCGATGTGAACCAATTTTTGCATGGTTGTTAGAGACCATATACCAACACCATGTACCAAATTTGAGCCGGATCGGATGAAATTTGCTTCTCTTTTAGGCTCCGCAAGCCAAATCTGGGGATCGGTTTATATGGGGGCTGTATATAATTATAGACCGATGTGGACCAATTTTTGCATGGTTGTTAGAGACCATATACCAACATCATATACCAAATTTCAGCCGGATCGGATGAAATATGCTTCTGTTAGAGGCTCCACAAGCCAAATCTGAGGGTCCCTTTATATGGGGGCTATACGTAAAAGTGGACCGATATGGCCCATTTTCAATACCATCCGACCTACATCGATAACAACTACTTGTGCCAAGTTTCAAGTCGATAGCTTGTTTCGTTCGGAAGTTAGCGTGATTTCAACAGACGGACGGACGGACGGACGGACATGCTTAGATCGACTCAGAATTTCACCACGACCCAGAATATATATACTTTATGGGGTCTTAGAGCAATATTTCGATGTGTTACAAACGGAATGACAAAGTTAATATACCCCCATCCTATGATGGAGGGTATAAAAATATGAAATCACAATTTTTGTATTTGATTGAAGTATTCACTTTATTACGTACGTACTTAATTGTTAGACATAATGTATGAACTGTTTACTGTACGGAGAAACTATTGTACACAGATGAGCAAAGGCAAGATCCTTTTTGGAATCAAAATGAATCAGTAAAAGCAGCTTTCAATTATATATTTTGGCACATTTTATTATGACTTGAAGGGGGAATGATACATAGCACACTGAAAAAAATATTGTCGTGAGGTCAAAGATTTCATGTCTTTAAAATACGAATACAAATTTTGCTTAGCATAGAAGACGTATTTCTCTAAAATAAAGTTATTTTCCTTGTCCAAAAGTCGATAAACTTTTCAATGAAGTCATATTGTCCTTACAATTAAGTGATTTGACTTAAAAATGGGTATCTTAACATGAAAGAAAAAATTTATAGGCTAAGATCAACATGACTTTAATAATTCAGAAAAATTCTTTAAATTTAATGAAATTGTCTTTAAATTTGTTGTCTTTTTGCATCTTGACTACAAAGCAAAAAATCGTTCAAATATAGGACATGTTTTTCAAAACTTTATTTTAAAGAAGCTTTTTACTTCAAACATAGCATAATTTCTACTGGAAGTCGAGTCCTAATTTGGAAAATAAAGTTGCCGTTAACTTGTTTTTAAAGGACTTTGATAGCATATGAAGGAAAAAAGCGAAAAATTAAAATTTGCTTCCTGGAAGCTAGTACACAAAACCTAAATTTAAAAGAGAATTGTGTCTTAAAAGTATCCTTACTTGTATTCTCCGCTTCTTTTGCTCGGAATCAATACCAAATTTTTTAAAGTAAAGACAAAATCTTTGGAACCGAGTATGCTTTTTTTCAGTGCACCAATTCAAAATGTTAATTTTATTAATTTTATTTTATTTATTTATTACTTAGTTTCTTATAATTACAAATTAAAGGGTGATTTGTTAAGAGCTTGATAACTTTTAAAAAAAAAAAAACGCATAAAATTTGCAAAATCTCATCGGTTCTTTATTTGAAACGTTAGATTGGTCCATGACATTTACTTTTTGAAGATAATTTCATTTAAATGTTGACCGCGGCTGCGTCTTAGGTGGTCCATTCGGAAAGTCCAATTTCGGGCAACTTTTTCGAGCATTTCGGCCGGAATAGCCCGAATTTCTTCGGAAATGTTGTCTTCCAAAGCTGGAATAGTTGCTGGCTTATTTCTGTAGACTTTAGACTTGACGTAGCCCCACAAAAAATAGTCTAAAGGCGTCAAATCGCATGATCTTGGTGGCCAACTTACCGGTCCATTTCTTGAGATGAATTGTTCTCCGAAGTTTTCCCTCAAAATGGCCATAGAATCGCGAGCTGTGTGGCATGTAGCGCCATCTTGTTGAAACCACATGTCAACCAAGTTCAGTTCTTCCATTTTTGGCAACAAAAAGTTTGTTAGCATCGAACGATAGCGATCGCCATTCACCGTAACGTTGCGTCCAACAGCATCTTTGAAAAAATACGGTCCAATGATTCCACCAGCGTACAAACCACACCAAACAGTGCATTTTTCGGGATGCATGTGCAGTTCTTGAACGGCTTCTGGTTGCTCTTCACTCCAAATGCGGCAATTTTGCTTATTTACGTAGCCATTCAACCAGAAATGAGCCTCATCGCTGAACAAAATTTGTCGATAAAAAAGCGGATTTTCTGCCACTGATTTTGGTAATAAAATTCAATGATTTGCAAGCGTTGCTCGTTAGTAAGTCTATTCATGATGAAATGTCAAAGCATACTGAGCATCTTTCTCTTTGACACCATGTCTGAAATCCCACGTGATCTGTCAAATACTAATGCATGAAAATCCTAACCTCAAAAGAATCACCCTTTATAATAAACTTATTTACGGGCATTAGCAACTAGAGGCTATCGGCCTATAATTTTCTTATTTATTTATTTATTAAGGAATAGTAATCATTAGAAACATACTATTTTCGCCAGATACGCAACAAAAAGTGAACTCTCTAGGGCACTAAATCTATTTTAACTATATTTTAGGCCAAGGAAAAAAAGAGCTTCCAAAGAAGTAGTTTGGTTCGAGAATTTGTGATCCAGAAGTAGTGCAAACCTGGATCATATTCAATGAATTTTACATGGAATTGTCATAGGACGGAAGTACTCCATTTTTGAATGCTTCGAATTGCTTTAGAAGTTGTGCCTTGGATGAAGACATTAAAAAAAAAACTTTTTTTCTCCAATTTCAACTTTTTATTTTTATCAGGATTTTTTGGGACACTTTAATTTTCTTATTATCTAATTTTCATAAATTGAAAAACTTCTCCACTTCCACCGGGGGTTGAACTTGGGTCTATTGGCACCATAACAGAACACACTCAGCTGCAAACGCCATTGAACACGATGCATCAAAACGTCTATTCAAATGTTTGTGATATGAACCTACTACTGCTTTATTTTCCGGTATATGTTTGGGAAAGGCATGTTGTCCGTGTCCAAATGTTAATATGGTCAATTTTTAAGTACTTTTACTTTTTCCGATTTATTGGATGGTATGTTGAGGAGAAGTATACCTCCCCTTGACAAACCACGCTTGAAATTCACAGGAAATATAGAAGATTGTCTAACGATTTGAATAGAGAACAATTAGAAAACAAAAAATTTGTTAAAATGGAACATCACCTACCCGACGTTTATTAAGCCGGTCCATTTTACATCTGCGTAACCGTCCTATTTCTGTATATAAACGAAAAAGTAAGTATTCCGATTTTTTTTTGAAATGTACGGGACACATGTGTGAAAACCATGGAGTGATTAATCAGTACTCCAGTTTTTGTGCCAGACTTCCCCTGACCTTACTCTTTCAAAGAGTTCAAATCTTTTCGAATTTGTTTTCAGATCGAAGGACATGGTTGACTAAGTTAAAGAAAATATGCTTTGGGAGGCGCAGCGAAGCGGGCCGGGTTACGCTAGTACATTATAGTAATATTCGAAATGATGACAAACAAAAATTTACCGATAAATATTCGGAGGGTTTAAATTTTTCTGGCGTTGTATATATATGTATGCACTGTCCGTTCCCAAAGATGTTTTTCTTTACTCTTACGATTTTAATATTAATTCCAGGTCAAAGAAATGGAGAATTGAAGTACAGATACATTTAAGACATACTTGCACAGAAAAAAATATCACCAAAATATTTCCAATTAAAAAGTTAATTGAATTTGAAATTTTTTCAATTAATAAATTAATTGGTACAATTAACTTTTTAATCAAGATAGAAACATTAAGTTAATTAAGTCAATGATTGAAAATTTTAAAATTTTTAATTAAAAAGTTAATTGATACAATAAACTTTTAATCAAATTCGGAAGACTAAGTCAGTTTATGATGATGATGAACATTTTTTTAAATTTTTAATTAATTTTTTTTTCAAACAATCAATTGTTAATCCAAAAAAAATTCTAAGCCAATTCAGAATTTAATTGAAAATAGTTACCTTTTTTAATAAATAAATTAATTGAGTTTTGCAATCAACATCAATTAAATTTTTAATTGAATCAATTAAAAAATTAATTGAAATATGGCAATGAAATCAATTAATTTTTTAATCAAGAATTTTTTCTATGCCCAATTAAAACTGTGATTGATACTATCATTTTCGTGATTGAAGACATTTCAATTAAAAAATTAATTGGATCAATTAATTTCGTGATTGAATCAGAAAAAAATTTTTTTGTGTGTGCCTTCTAAATTGGAGTTTTGAGTACTTGCTACTACAAATCGAATCTGAATGTTTTTTTCGCGTTTTCCTTCATGTGCTCTCATTGAAAAATTTATCAACTTTTGAAAAAGGAAAACACAAACTTTACATCAGCAACATGTGTCTTATATGCTAAACGAAATTTGCATTCGTATTTGAAGAACATGCAATATTTGACCTCAAGGCAATACTTTTTCCAGTGTGGGGCTTCATCTAATCTGAATGATCAAATTCTCAACACTTAAATAAAATTTAATGTACCAAGTTTTGATTTCTTGAGCCTGCTGAAATAGAAATTTCATTTAGTTATTGGAAGGCAAATATAGACTTACAAATTTTAACAGCGTCGGATGAGATCGAGGAGTAACCTCGAGGCTCCAGAAATTGCTTTAACTATCAATACAATTGTTTGTGATATATCAAGAAGGTGGAGGATATTTTATATTGTTTTCCACCTGACTTTCGGCATTACTTAGTGGCAAAATAAGTGTAGTCTCCAAAAGACCTAGCTTCCAATTGGCAATTAGTTATTTGTAGCCCTTCCTACAATATTAGCAATTCCACTGTTGACGACTGTCTTTAGTAGAATTTTGTATACAATCATTGGTACACGATACGGATTCGGTCTGGCTGATCTATCGGCCGTAACAGGTTGGCTGATAAGTCCCCAAAGAAAAACACATTTTTTTTGTCAAAATTCGTTTTTATTATTCAACATAGTTCCCTTCAAGAGCGATACAACGATTATAACGACCTTCCAATTTTTTGATACCATTTTGGTAGTACTCCTTCGGTTTTGCCTCAAAATAGGCCTCAGTTTCGGCGATCACCTCTTCATTGCAGCCAAAATTTTCCCCTACGAGCATCCTTTTGAGGTCTGAGAACAAGAAAAAGTCGCTGGGGGCCATATCTGGAGAATATGGTGGGTGGGGAAGCAATACGAAGCCCAATTCATGAATTTTTCCATCGTTCTCAATGACTTGTGGCACGGTGCGTTGTCTTGGTGGAACAATACATTTTTCTTCTTCATATGGGGCCGTTTTGCCGCGATTCGACCTTCAAACGCTCCAATAACGCCATATAATAGTCACTGTTGATGGTTTTTCCCTTCTCAAGATAATCGATAAAAATTATTCCATGCGCATCCCAAAAAACAGAGGCGATTACTTTGCCAGCGGACTTTTGAGTCTTTCCACGCTTCGGAGACGGTTCACCGGTCGCTGTCCACTCAGCCGACTGTCGATTGGACTCAGAAGTGTAGTGATGGAGCCATGTTTCATCCATTGTCACATATTGACGGAAAAACTCGGGTGTATTACGAGTTAACAGCTGCAAACACCGCTCAGAATCATCAACACGTTGTTGTTTTTGGTCAAATGTGAGCTCGCGCGGCACCCATTTTGCACAGAGCTTCAGCATATCCAAGTATTGATGAATGATAGACCAACACGTTCCTTTGATATTTTGAAGGCCTCTGCTATCTCGATCAACTTCATTTTACGGTCATTCAAAATCATTTTGTGGATTTTTTTTGATTTTTTCGTCGGTAACCACCTCTTTCGGGCGTCCACTGCGTTCGCCGTCCTCCGTGCTCATTTCACCACGCTTGAATTTTGCATACCAATCAATTATTGTTGATTTCCCTGGGGCAGAGTCCGCAAACTCATTATCAAGTCAAGTTTTCGCTTCCACCGTATTTTTTCCCTTCAGAAAACAGTATTTTATCAAAACACGAAATTCCTTTTTTCCATTTTTTTCACAATAACAAAAGTTGCTTCACAAAGGACGCTCTATCTCACAAACTAATTGACTTACAGACGTCAAATTTTGACACGAATCGTTTAAAGGTTGGTACTATATAAAAATAATATACATTTAATACTAGCGGCGTCATCTATGTGTCAGACCGGGGACTTATCAGCCAACCTGTTATATACTTGTTTCGGTGCAGAGTCTGCATTTAGTTAATATCATAGATTCATATCTTAACGGTTCGTTATGACCATTTTATCTTTTTCGTTGTCCATTCATTTAAATTTGTATATAATCTGTTTTTCGTCTTTATGTTGAAGAGTAAAACATTTATAAGGAGAAGAAAAAACACTGAATTAGAAAAAACTCCAACTTAAACATCTAAATGTATTTTTGCGATTGTAAGCTATCGTCTATGCAAACACGTTTAAATAAATTTCAATTAAGCACGAACTTTTGCAATTATCCCACTTTTTGCTCTAGTCCATAAAATGCGACAAATTTACAAGAGACATTCATTCGAGGAGATTAAGCATACACACCAAGTCCCAAAACCGGAGGAAAAAAATGCAAACACTGAAACCAAATTAAATAGAAACTAAACTGTGCGATGCGGAGGCTAAGCTGTATCGGTAAACCAATGATTTTACGTTGTGGACATAACAGAAGCATCAGGGGCAATGGTAACCAAGTCCTGTATTTTTCTTCGGCCATGGAATTTGGATTTGTTGTAGCCAGCCAACTAGCCCTGAATTTAGATAAAACGATTATAACGACAATTAATTCAACTCAACTTTTGCAATGTGTTTTGTGGGATCTTCTCCGTACCAAATTTTGCAGACGTTATCTGTAATACGATTTTATCGATCCATTAATCGTAAGGATAATGTACATAAATTGGTGATTCACATTGGCCTTCACATAGGAAAAATATCACCAAAATATAATCAATTAAAAAATTAACGGATACAATCCACTGTTCAATGAAACTAAAGAATAATGTCAAATAAGCAAATGATTGAAAATGTTTACTATTTATTAAAAAATTAAAATTCGTAACCACAGTTCAATTATTTGTAACCAATTAGTTTTACACTATTCATTGGTTAATTAAATTTTGACTCAAATCTAATGAAAAAGTCAACTATATTGATGCTTGGAAAATTCATAAAAAAGTATAATCTTTTGTAAAAGTACAAGAAAATTATTTCATCTAAAGCAAAAATAATTATAAACAAAAAACAAAATGAATAATTAATTGCCTCAATTAAAAATTTATCGAGTTTTCGACCAAAATCAATTAAATTTATAATTGAACCAACTAAAAAATGAAAGTGCAAATTTTTAATCAATCTTTTTTTAATTAATTTTGAAATTAATACTATCGTTTTCGTAATTGAAGGAAAAAAATGTACAAATTTCATTGGAATTCGATTACCCACATTGGCGAATCTATGGTGTTCTGGGAACAAAATCAACCCAAAGAAACTTATAATCCCCCAAGTTTAATCTTCGAATTTTAAATTGGAACATTACTATAATCTACATTGATATTATATTAACAGTAAATATATACTTGGATGTGCGCGTAAGTGAAATTTCACTTACGCTCACGCAAATTCACGAAGAAATATTTGTACTCACGCACGCCATGTGGGTAGGAATTCACGTTCACGCAAATTCAGGAAATAAAAAACTATATACACACGCACGCTCACGCACGAACATAGGTTATGCCTCACGTTCCTGCATGATTCACCACAGTTTTCGTAATTTACGACAAATCTCGTGATTCAGGAAAATTTTCGGAACACGACAATTGGCGTGTTTCACGACAAATCTCATGACTCTCTGCAATTACTGAACAGTAAGTAACATTCATAACTCACGACGGAACCATTAGCAAAATTCAAATATGTTTCACAATCAAACAACGGACGTTATTGAAATCTTAAGCATGATAAAATCCGTGAATGTGATTAAAGTCGGTGAGCTTGAATCGTGAACGTGACTTTGTTCGTGAGTGTGATTTTTTTCTGTCTCTGTTTTAAAGTGAATGTGTAATTGGACATGAAGATTAAGGAATTGATATTATTAAGCTTTTGAAAAGAAAATGCCAGATACCCATCATACAAGCCTGACTATAAATATGTTTCAGTGTCGGTCAATACACATTTCCATAGTCTCTAGTAAGATCTGACTGGGTTAGGTTAGGTTAGGTGACAGCCCGATGTTTCAGGCTCACTTAGACTATTCAGTCCATTGTGATACCACATTGGTGATCTGGCTGGGTGAGATGATTCAATTTGAGTCTTATAATTTCCTTAGAATACACCCTCAAAAAAAATCGCCTCTTTAACATATGTTCCAAACATATTTTGCAGGAAGCACATATATTATTGGATACTGCCGAAACATTAATATGTTTGTTTTATGTGAACATATTATATGTTTGGAAACATTTTGAGCCCAAAAATATTATATGCTTGGAAGAATTTTTCCCAAAGACGATTGTGCTCATTCCCTAACATACTCGTTATTTTCAGTTCCACGAAATATTTTAATTCTTGGCACCTTTTTCTGTAATACAAATAATGTTGAAGAAATTATTCACTTTTATAATTTTTTTAAATTTTACCTTTCGCCTGCACGGAGAATCGAACCGAGTACCATACAGTTTGTAAGCCAACACACTATCCACTGGGCTACGTAGCTGTTATGGTCACCAGCAGATAATTATCGTTATAAGTTACATTTATATAGCATAGTTTGCAGCGCCCACGAGCCCATGCAAACATAACATTATTTAACAGAAACATACATTTGTTTGCCACGTGGAGCAGTGGCTAGCATGTCTGCCTTGCATGCAAAGGGTCGTGGGTTCAATCCCTGCTCCGACCGAACACTTTTTTTTTTAATTTACACATTTATATTTATACTATATTAAATTTTTATAATAAAACTTCGAAATGTGGGTTATTAAAGATTTATAGTTATTAACAGTGCTTGATATAAACGAAATTGACTGATTTTTTAAAATATTATTTTTTATTGCAAAAATAACAATTTTGTAACAAAAAACTGTTTTTGGTACAAAACTTTAAAATTTGGAAGGAATTCAAAAACTAACAAAAGAAGAACGTGGAGTCGAGTATAAACATACATAAATAATTTTATAATATAAATATAAATTTATTTAGGCGTGAGCAGTTTTTTACTAGCATTTAACACCATCGGTCTAAAATGCCTTTTATTTTTTTTAATAATTCATTTTAAAGGAAATAAAACTTTTAAATTGTTTTAGCTGCAAAACTCGAACTTAATGCCCGCTTTTATATTTGAAGGTGTCCGTCAACTCCTCTTGGACTACTTATTAATAAAGAGGAACTAAACTTTGTTTTTATACATTTTACTGTGTAATTTTTCACTATTTCCTCCTTATTTCATTTTACTGTCCCAACTCTAAAAAGAGTATAGTGCCCTTTCGTTATTTTCTTTTAACGAACCAAGAAAAAAATTGTGCCCATAATGCCAAAATGATAAACAAAACACATGTCCACACATTCAGGAAATGCTGCTCTCAAGGCGAAAACACAGGCTTTTTTTCAAATGTCTATTCTCTTGGTTCCGAATGTCCATTCTCTTTATTCAAATTAAATAATATTTAAACTTAAGCATATCAAATTTTTTGCCTTATCATAAAACAGTTTTCTGAAACAACATACAAGCGGTTTCACAGAAATTGTTCTCTTTTGATTCTTTTGCTGTGTTATGTTGATATCTTTTGTCAACTCTCCCGGTCTCCATCTCTATTTCTTTCTCTATACTCTCTCTGTCGCTTTGAATAAAATATCACAACATATGTATGTTTAGTCGAAATTTGTAAATTTATACATGTTTGCATTCACACATATGATTTTTATGAAACATTCATGCCCCAAACATAATATATTCTAACATATTAACATAGATGTCCCAAACATTTAGTGTTAGTTTAGGAACATTACATGTTTGCACTTATATATATTGTGTTTTAAAATTGTGCCCGAAACACATTTTGTTTATATCGGAACATATGAAAAACATATTTTTCTAAGAGTGTACCAATTCCTTAATCTTCATGTCCAATTAGCTCGCATTAAAATTCTAGTAATATGTAAAGTAATTGATTTGGACGAAAAACCAGCCTGCGTTGATATCAGGCTAACATAAAAATAGAAAATGTTTTGTTTTATTTTATGTTTTGGACCCATGCCATTTTAATTGGCAATCAAAAAAACCAAAGTATAAAAACACCAAAAGTCAAGAAGAGCGATATCTATGGCTTCCCTCCTTTTAAGATCCCTTCTTCTAAGATCCCTAATAAAGGTACGTGAGTACCTTTATTAATAAACCGCGAAGAGAGAATGATAATTTTATAAATGAGATCTGTATCCTAATTTTAACTTTATTGGTCCTAGATTTAAAGCCAGTTAGGTCGCTACAAAATGTCTTTATTTTAAAGAAGCCGCATCTTTGGCTCGGAATCAATACCAAAATCCTTAAGCGAAGGTCAAAATCTTTGGTTCCAGGATTTTTTTTTGAGTGTACAGTCTACAATAATGAAGCAATCGTACTGATATTTCGCACAAGCTAGTATTTTGTCTGCAGGCAGGTCAAGCTCGAAGATGGGCTATATCGATCCAGGTTTTGATAAAGTCCCCATATAAACATACCTCCCGATTTGTGGTCTTCGGTTTATAAAAACCGTACTTTCTATCCAATTTGCCTGAAATTGGAAATCTAGAGGTATTTTATGACCACAAAGAGGTGTGCCGAAAGTGGTGAGTATCGGTCCATGTCTTGATATAGCCCCCATGGTTAGGTTAGGTTAGGTTAGGTGGTAGCCCGATGTATCAGGCTCACTTATACTATTCAGTCCATTGTGATACCACATTGGTGAACTTCTCGCCTATCACTGAATGCTGCCCGATTCCCTGTTATGCTCAATGACAAGGGACCTCCTTTTTATAGCCGAGTCCGATCGGCGTTCCACATTGCAGTGAAACCACTTAGAGAAGTTTTGAAACTCTCAGAAATGTCACCAGCATTTCTGAGGTGGGATAATCCACCGCTGAAAAACTTTTTGGTGTTCGGTCGAAGCAGGAATCGAACCCACGACCTTATGTATGCAAGGCGGGCATGCTAACCATTGCACCACTATAGCTCCCATATAGACGGATCTCAAGAGTTTATTTCTCGGGCTTATAGAAAACGTAGTTTTTATCTTATTTGCCTGAAAGTGGAAATCTAGAGGTATTTTATGATCACAAAGAGGTGTGCCGAAAGTGGTGAGTGTCGGTTCATGTTTTGATATAGCCCCCATATAGACCGATCTCCAGATTTTATTTCTCGGGCTTATAGAAAACGTAGTTTTTATTTTATTTGCCTGAAAGTGGTAATCTAGAGGTATTTTAGGACCATAAAAAGTTATGCCGAAAATGGTGAGTATAGGTGCATATATTGATATAGCCTTAAATATAGACCGATCTCCAGATTTTACTTCTTGGGTTAACCGTAGTTTTTATCCACTTTTCCTGAAATTGGAGATCTAGAGGTTTTCTAGGACTACAAATACGTGTGCCGAAAATGGCGTATATAGGTCCATGTTTTGGTATATCCCCCATACAGACGATCTCCCGATTTTACTTCTTGGGCTTATACAAACCGTAGTTTTTATCCAATTTGCCTGATATTGGAAATCTAGAGGTATTTTAGGAGCATAATGATGTATGCCGAAAATAGTGAGTATCGGTCCGAGTTTTGATTTAGCCCCCATATAGACCGATCTCCACATTTTATTTCTCAGCCTTATAGAAACCGTAGTTTTTATCCAATTTGTTGAAATTGGAAATCTAGAGGTATTTTAGGACAATAAAGAAGTGTGCCGAAAATGGCGTATATTGGTTCATATTTTGGTATATCCCCATATAGGCCGATCTCCCGATTTTATTTCATGGGCTTATAGAAACCTTAGCTTTTATCCAATTTGCATGAAATTCGAAATCTAGAATTATTTTAGGACCACAAAGAGGTGTGCCGAAAACGGTGAGTATCGGTCCATGTTTTAGTATAGCCTTCATAAGACCAATCTCCCGATTTCATTCATTGGGTTTCTAGAAACCGTAGGTTTTATCCGATTTGCCTGAAATTGTAAATATACTGGTATTTTAAACTCACAAAAACGTGTATCGGAGTTAGGTTTTATCGGTCCATTTGATAAGGCCTCCATATAGACCGATTTCACTTCTTGAGGGTATAGAAGGCGCACAGATCATGCACGCAAAGAAAAAAAACGTTTGGAAAACGTGTACCGAAAACGTTTTTCTTTTGTTAGGGTTTTTTGAATTGCTTCGAAAATTTTAAACTTTTATCACCAAAAAAATCGTTTGTTACAAAATTTTTGTTTTTTCAATAAAAAAAGTTATTTTTGAAACAACAACACAGTCCATTTCGTTTATATCAAACACTGTTCTTTTCTGACTTTAGGTCTTTAATAAGACACATTTTACAGTTCAAAATTTAATATACTACAATGTAATGTTGAACATTTTTTCGGAAT
The DNA here is from genome assembly GCF_050003625.1 of Haematobia irritans. Lineage (NCBI taxonomy): Eukaryota > Metazoa > Arthropoda > Insecta > Diptera > Muscidae > Haematobia > Haematobia irritans. The sequence continues at coordinate 50,469,146 of NC_134400.1, forward strand.
CTTCCGAAGATATCTGGCATATATTTAAAAAAGAAAAAAAAAAAACAAGTAAGGAAAGTCTAAAGTCGGGCGGGGCCGACTATATTATACCCTGCACCACTTTGTAGATCTAAATTTTCGATACAATATCACATCCGTCAAATGTGTTGGGGGCTATATATAAAGGTTTGTCCCAAATACATACATTTCAATATCACTCGATTTGGACAGAATTTGATACAATTTGATACATTACAAAATCTATAGACTCAAAATTTAAGTTGGCTAATGCACTAGGGTGGAACACAATTTCAGTAAAAAAATATGGGAAACATTTAAATCTGAAGCAATTTTAAGGAAACTTCGCAAAACTTTATTTATGATTTATCGCTCGATATATATGTATTAGAAGTTTATGAAAATTAGAGTCATTTTTACAACTTTTCGACTAAGCAGTGCCGATTTAACAAGGAAAATGTTGGTATTTTGACCATTTTTGTCGAAATCAGAAAAACATATATATGGGAGCTATATCTAAATCTGAACCGATGTCAACCAAATTTGGCACGCATAGTTGCAATGCTAATTCTACTCCCTGTGCAAAATTTCAACTAAATCGGAGTTAAAAATTGGCCCCTGTGGTCATATGAGTGTAAATCGGGCGAAAGCTATATGGGGGATATATCTAAATCTGAACCGATTTCAACCAAATTTGGCACACATAGCTACAATGCTAATTCTACTCCCTGTGCAAAATTTCAATTAAATCGTAGTAAACAATTGGCCTCTTTGGTCATATGAGTGTAAATCGGGCGAAAGCTATATATGGGAGCTATATCTAAATCTGAACCGATTTCAACCAAATTTGGCACACATAGCTACAATGCTAATTCTACTTCCTGTGCAAAATTTCAACTAATTCGGAGCAAAAAGTTAGCCTCTGTGGTCATTTGAGTGTAAATCGGGCGATAGCTATATATGGGAGCTATATCTAAATCTGCACCGATTTCAACCAAATTTGACACGCATACCTATAATGCTAATTATACTCTGTGTGCAAACTTTCAACTAAATCGGAGCAAAAAATTGGCCTCTGTGGGCAAATGAGTGTAAATCGGGCGAAAGCTATATATGGGAGCTATATCTAAATCTGAACCGATTTGGCTGCTATTTTGCAAATTTTTCGAGACTGTTAAAATATTCGAATGTACGGAATTTGAGGAAGATCGGTTGATATACACGCCAATTATGACCAGATCGGTGAAAAATATATATGGCAGCTATATCTAAATCTGAACCGATTTTTTCCAAAATCAATAGGGATCGTCTCTGAGCCGAGCAGGACCCTATACCAAATTTTAGGACAATCGGACTAAAACTGCAAGCTGTACGTTGCACACAAAAATACATCAACAGACAGACAGACAGACAGACGAACATCGCTAAATCGACTCAGAATTTATTTCTGAGACGATCGGTATACTAAACGATGGGTCTCAGACTTTTCCTTCTTGGCGTTACATACAAATGCACAAACTTATTATACCCTGTACCACAGTAGTGGTGAAGGGTATAAATATGGGAAACATTTAAATCTGAAGCAATTTTAAGGAAACTTCGCAAAAGTTTATTTATGATTTATCGCTCGATATATATGTATTAGAAGTTTAGGAAAATTAGAGTCATTTTTACAACTTTTGGACTAAGCAGTGGCGATTTTACAAGGCAAATGTCGGTATTTTGACCATTTTTGTCGAAATCAGAAAAACATATATATGGGAGCTATATCTAAATCTGAACCGATTTCAACCAAATTTGGCACGCATAGTTACAATGCTAATCCTACTCCCTGTGCAATATTTCAACTAAATCGGAGTTAAAAATTGGCCTCTGTGGTCATATGAGTGTAAATCGGGCGAAAGCTATATATGGGAGATATATCCAAATCTGAACCGATTTCAACCAAATTTGGCACACATAGTTACAATGCTAATCCTACTCCCTGTGCAATATTTCAACTAAATCGGAGTTAAAAATTGGCCTCTGTGGTCATATGAGTGTAAATCGGGCGAAAGCTATATATGGGAGATATATCCAAATCTGAACCGATTTCAACCAAATTTGGCACGCATAGTTACAATGCTAATTCTACTCCCTGTGCAAAATTTCAACTAAATCGGAGTTAAAAATTGGCCTCTGTGGTCATATGAGTGTAAATCGGGCGAAAGCTATATATGGGAGATATATCCAAATCTGAACCGATTTCAACCAAATTTGGCACGCATAGTTACAATGCTAATTCTACTCCCCATGCAAAATTTCAACTAAATCGGAGCACAAAATTGACCTCTGTGGGCAAATTAGTGTAAATCGGGCGAAAACTATATATGGGAGCTATATCTAAATCTGAACCGATTTGGCTGATATTTTGCAAGTTTTTCGAGACCCATAAAATATTCGGATGTACGGAATTTGAGGAAGATCGGTTGATATACACGCCAATTATGACCAGATCGGTGAAAAATATACATGGCAGCTAAAGGGTGATTTGTTAAGAGCTTGATAACTTTTTTTTAAAAAAAAACGCATAAAATTTGCAAAATCTCATCGGTTCTTTATTTGAAACGTTAGATTGGTCCATGACATTTACTTTTTGAAGATAATTTCATTTAAATGTTGACCGCGGCTGCGTCTTAGGTGGTCCATTCGGAAAGTCCAATTTTGGGCAACTTTTTCGAGCATTTCGGCCGGAATAGCCCGAATTTCTTCGGAAATGTTGTCTTCTAAAGCTGGAATAGTTGCTGGCTTATTTCTGTAGACTTTAGACTTGACGTAGCCCCACAAAAAATTGTCTAAAGGCGTCAAATCGCATGATCTTGGTGGCCAACTTACCGGTCCATTTCTTGAGATGAATTGTTCTCCGAAGTTTTCCCTCAAAATGGCCATAGAATCGCGAGCTGTGTGGCATGTAGCGCCATCTTGTTGAAACCACATGTCAACCAAGTTCAGTTCTTCCATTTTTGGCAACAAAAAGTTTGTTAGCATCGAACGATAGCGATCGCCATTCACCGTAACGTTGCGTCCAACAGCATCTTTGAAAAAATACGGTCCAATGATTCCACCAGCGTACAAACCACGCCAAACAGTGCATTTTTCGGGATGCATGGGCAGTTCTTGAACGGCTTCTGGTTGCTCTTCACTCCAAATGCGGCAATTTTGCTTATTTACGTAGCCATTCAACCAGAAATGAGCCTCATCGCTGAACAAAATTTGTCGATAAACACATTTCGAACCGAACACTGATTTTGGTAATAAAATTCAATGATTTACAAGCGTTGCTCGTTAGTAAGTCTATTCATGATGAAATGTCAAAGCATACTGAGCATCTTTCTCTTTGACACCATGTCTGAAATCCCACGTGATCTGTCAAATACTAATGCATGAAAATCCTAACCTCAAAAGAATCACCCTTTATATCTAAATCTGAACCGATTTTTTCCAAAATCAACAGGGATCGTCTTTGAGCCGAAACAGGACCCTATCCCAAATTTTAGGACAATCGGACTAAAACTGCGAGCTGTACTTTGCACACAAAAATACATCAACAGACAGACAGACAGACGGACAGACAGACATACAGACAGACAGACAGACGGACGGACATAGCTAAATCGACTCAGAATTTAATTCTAAGCCGATCCGTATACTAAAAGGTTGGTCTATGATTACTCCTTCTTGGCGTTACATACAAATGCACAAACTTATACCCTGTACCACAGTAGTGGTGAAGGGAATAAAAAAACAAAAAAAAAACTTTTGTCGAAGCAGGGATCGAACCAACGACCCTTGGCATGCAAGTCGGACGTAGCAACCACTGCTCCACGGTGCCGAACTAAATGTTTGTTTCTGTTAAATAAACTTTGTTTATTCGGTTCGTGGGCGCCGCAAGCTATGCTATATAAATATAACTTATATGGATATTTAGGTATTGATGGCCATAACAGGTACATAGCTCAGTGGTTAGTGTGTTGGCTTACAAAGTGTATGGCTTACCGAAAGGTAAAAAAATTTTAAAAATTTATAAAATCATATAATTTCTTCTACATTGGTGGTATTACAGGAAAAGGTGTTAAGAACTAAACCACCTCGTGGATGTGAGAAAGATGTGAGGGAAAATGCAATTACCAAGAAAACAATGTTTTTTGAGTTGGTCTTTATTTGTTTTTACATCCTGGTAAAGAATAAACGTTTATCACAAAAAGTATATACTTTTCATCCAAATACACTTCCTTACAGCGAAAAGCAAATGAGAAACGAACTTTGTTTGTCGAAAATTTCGTTTGGGAGGAAAGAATTATTTTTTTTCGTGTGAAAATTGTAATGGGTATATAGATCAATAGATTTTAGATTTCAAATCAAGGCGTTATTTCATCATTTTCTAGCACACCTACAAGAGATTTTAACGATTCCTCTAAAACACAAACAAAAATTAGAGTAGTACAATGTAATTCGTTAATTTGGCCTTTTAAAGGTTTTGAATTGCTTAAATAAATGGTTCTTATAAATCCAGATTCTGATATAGTCTACATAGGTAAAATTTTTAGATTTATCTTCGGAAAGTGTACTATTTGAACTGCTCTATTTCGGAGAATATCGACAATTGTAATTATTCCAATGGAAAACTCTGCTGAAAGAATATAGAACAAAATCTAAAGAAATATTCAAATAAGAAAGCGAGAAAACTTTTCCAAAATCGTCCTTGGGTGTTATCTTAGCAAACTTTCTAAATAGAAGGAGGCCAAAAGTACACTGCAAAAGGATGAAGGCCAGTCCTCATATCCCTTTTCACCATATAGGGTGGTGGATGGGTGGAGCAAACTCGATGTTCCCTTAGAGTATCATTATTAAAGGCATTTAGATGACAATAGTACTTGACATTTTCTTTGTGGTCGTTTTGTTTTGTTGAACCCTAAACTGTGCTTAACTGGGACGTAATGTTTGTACGGAATTCATTTTAATAATCCTAAGTAGGGGCATTATGTACAATTAGAATCTACCCAAAAGAAATGGGAGGAAAAATCGTTGAGTTTTTATACACGCACAGAAAAGTTTGTTTTTTATATGTTTCAGTGTAAAATGTACATATATTTGAAACTTTGATCTTAAGGCATAGTTATGAGTACATAATTCTCATAAACTAGCATAAAATATTTGTGTCATATACACATGTAAGTTAATATTTTGTTATATATTGTGTTTGGAACGGGGTTTAAATATAATATCAGTGGATACAAACATGTATTAATTTTGAAATTTTGTGTAAACATATATATGTTTAGATAAGTCACAGCGAGAGAGAGAACTAAAGATGGCGACGAAAGGACACCAAAGTAGCACAATGAGAGCAAAGTGTTGGTACTGTGAGATTACATGGGACATACACGCAAAAAAATAATTCTTTCCTCCCAAACCAAATTTTAGACAAACAAAGTTCGTTTCTCATTTGCTTTTCGCTGTAAGAAAGTGTATTTGGAAGAAAAGTATATACTTTTTGCGATAAACGTTTATTCTTTTCCAGGATGTAAACACAATTTCATAAAGACAAACTTAAAAAAAAAAACATTGTTTTCTTGCTAATTGCATTTTCCTCACATCTTTCTCACTTCGACGAGGTTTTTTAGTTCTTAACACCTTTTCCTGTAATACCAAGAATGTAGAAGAAATTATACGATTTTATAAATTTTTAAAATTTTTTTACCTTTCGCCTGGATGGAGAATCGAACCGCGGAACATGCACTTTGTAAGCCAACACACTAACCACTGAGCTATGTACCTGTTATGGTCATCAATAGATAATTATCCATATAAGTTATATTTATATAGCATAGCTTGCGGCGCCCACGAACCGAATAAACAAAGTTTATTTAACAGAAATAAACATTTAGTTTGACACCGTGGAGCAGTGGTTGCTACGTCCGACTTGCATGCCAAGGGTCGTGGGTTCGATCCCTGCTTCGACCAAAGTTTTTTGTTTTGTTTTGTTTTTTTTTTTTGTACATATATTCCAGATAAGCTCGGAAGATTCTGAAAAAATGTTCAACATTGCATTGCAGTATATTAAATTTTGAACTGTAAAATGTGTCTTATTAAAGACCTAAAGTCAGAAAAGAACAGTGTTTGATATAAACGAAATGGACTGTGTTGTTGTTTCAAAAATAACTTTTTTATTGAAAAAATAAAAATTTTGTAAAAAACGAATTTTTTCGGTGATAAAAGTTTAAAATTTTCGAAGCAATTCAAAAAACTTTAACAAAAGAAAAACGTTTTCGGTACATGTTTTCCAAACGTTTTCTTTCTTTGCGTGTATGTGTTGTTGTGTATAACTGTGTATCATGTATCTATCTCGTCTTCTTCTGGGTGTTTGATTAAATTTGGTACAGGGAGTTTTTTGGGCACAGGGACGAACGCTATTGAATTTGGAAGAAATCGGATCAAATTTAGATATAGCTCCCATATATATGTATCGCCCGATTTCGACAAATGGGGTCACAAATTGCGACCTAGACTTTGATCACAAAAATGTGTTCACAGACAGACAGACGGGCGGACGGACGGACATGGTTATATCGACTCAGGGACCCACCCTGAGCATTATTGCCAAAGACACCATGTGTCTATCTCGTCTCCTTCTGGGTGTTACAAACATATGCACTACCCAGCAAAAAAATTTGGAAGTTCTTCCAAAGGCACAACTTTAAAAGCACTTCCAGAAGATGCACTCCCAATGATGTTCCTTATTTTAACTACCCAGGAAGTTCTTTTAATTCAATTTTTTATAACTTGGGTTTTTCATACTTTTAATGGGTAATTTTAACTTTTTTTTTTTGTTTCAAATAGGTTAAAAACAGAGTAAGAATTCATAGAATGGTACAAATCATTTAAATTTGGTCGAAAAAATGCTAAATCCAATCTGAAAAACTTGTGAATTTTTGAAAACATTTGAGGTCAAATGTTTCCGACAAGCGTTAGAATCCATTAAAAATTATAAAAAATTATAAAAATTATTTATTTGGCAAAATATCACATAATTTTTTAATTTACACCCAAAACATTGAATTCGGGTCACACCTAAAGAAGTGTTGCAAATTCAGTGCACCGGCTGTTGAAATGGTGGACTTCCGTCCTATGACAAGCCCATGTTAAATTCATCGCTTCTGCGTCAATTTTGCACCACTTCCAGTTCCAAAAAGAACATTTTCATTACTTTTTTGACGACGCTTTTTTTGCTGGGTAACTTATAATACCCTGTTCCACAGTGTGGCGCAGGGTATAATGACACACAAAGAATTTTTATACACTAAACCACATAGTGCACGGATGAAAAAGGCTGTTTTTCATATGTTTGGCTATAAACATTATATGTTTGGAACACAAATTTTTAAACACAATATTTTTGAGTGCAAGCATATAATGTTCATAAACTAGCATAACATGTTTGGGACATATATGTTAATATGTTAGAACATATTATGTTTGGGACATAAAATGTTTGTAAATATAATATGCTTGGATGCAAACATATATTAATTTAGAAATAGCCTATAAACATATATGTGTTTAGTAGCTTGGAGCGCTATTTAACAGGGAGCGATATTGAATTAAGTTGGTGCTTGTTGCTTGTTATTACAAAATTAACATTTTATTTTTCCTTGGGCAATTGATCAGCTACTTCTTTGATCCTTACAAACTGTGTGGTCCGCTGTTCGAATCCCCGTCCGGCAAAAGGTAAAATTAAAATAAAAAAATCATACAATTGAATAATTTCTTCTACAATGTTTGTATTACAGAAAAAGGTGCTAAGAACTAAAAAATCTCGTGGAAGTGAGAAGGATGTGGGGGAATATACAATTGGGCAGAAACAAAATTTTGAGCATTCAGGTCGAAAACCTATGTTGTTAGCACCTATATTACCTGTTTATTTTCATAATTCATTATGATTGTAAATATATAAATAAATAAATAAAATTTTGAGCACAATATTGTTTGGGAGAATTTTTTTTAAGCATATAATATTTTTGGGTGCAAAATGCTTCCAAACATATTATATGTTCACATAATAACATATTGTTTTTTGGAAGACAACATTATTGAATTTGGATGCAAAAATACAAAATGTTTGTAACTTAGACTATCCAAACATATATTGTTTAGACCAATATGCTTTCAAACATATTATATATTGGAAGAGATCAAACATATAAATGTTTGGGCAATACCCAAAAATGTATATGCTTGAAGCAAAATATGTTTGGGAGTATATGTTACAGAAGCGATTTTTTGTGAGCGTGTGGTTAGGGTATAATAAGTTTGATCTGCCAAAAAATGTGCCTACCAGAAATATTGATTTTAGACCCCATAAAATATATACCGATCGACTCAGAATCACCTCCTGAGTCGATCTAGCGCTTGGTGTCCGTCCGTCTGTCCATGTATTTGTTGTTTACAGGATTCCGGTCGCAATTATTAACCGATTTTGATGAAATTTGGTACAGGGAGTTTTTTGGGCACAAGGACGAACGCTATTGAATTTGGAAGAAATCGGATCAAATTTAGATATAGCTCCCATATATATGTATCGCCCGATTTTGACAAATGGGGTCACGTTGCGCTTTCTTTTAAACGGATGGTCACCAAATTTGGCAGAAGGTAATCTTTTTCACCGCCCTTCAAGTCTTCAAAATTTCATCGAAATCGGTTCAGATTTAGATATAGCTCTCATATATATGTATCGCCCGATTTTTCTAAATTTGGCCATAAAACCCTTATTTATCAACCGATCTTACTCAAAGTTGGCTAAGTGTTATCTTCTATAGCACTTACTATATGTGCAAAAAAACATCGAAATCGGTTCAGATTTAGATATAGCTCCCATATATATGTATAGCCCGATTTTCCCAATTTGGCCATAGAACCCTTATTTATTAACCGATCTTACTCAAAGTTGGCTAGATCCAGTCCCCTATAGTACTAACGGTATGTGCAAAAAAGCATCGAAATGGGTTCAGATTTCGTTATAGCTCCCATATATATGTAACGCCCGATTTTGCCAAATTTGGTCATAATAACCTTATTTTTGACCATAGAGGCCTCATTTATTACCTAATCGTACTCAAATTTTGCACAAGGTAACCGTCTGTGGTATTAATCAAAACCGAAAAATATTATGCAAATTGGTTCAGAATTAGATATAGCTTCCATATATATGCATCGCTCTATTTTCCCAAATTTGGCCATAGTACTCTTATTTATTAACCAATGTTACTCAAATATCAAATTTTGATGTACTAGCCGATCGTATTTATACGTACTTGTAGCTCTTACATAAGAATATTGCTCGATTTTTACAAATTTGGATTTATTACCCACACTAATTGGCTCAATATTAGTGGCATACTAACTCCGTAGGTGCAATATCAAAACAACCAGTGTTGCTAGAAGTTAGGGGAAATTCCCTATATGTAGGGTTTTTCTAATATTTAGCGTCTTGTAGGGACGTAGGGCCACAATGTAGGGACATTTTCACTCAACACAATTTGTAATAATTTTTACATTTTGGTGGCTCTAGAGGAGGAAATTAGAAGCCGGCAAGGCTTGATCTTTAACAATGTGTGGTAACAACTGTTACCACTCGTACCAAAAGAAAAATCTAACAAAATTTGAAGATTACCACAAATCTACCAAACAAATATTTCTATAGACATTTTTGTCAAAACTTTATTCCTGTAGAAAATTTTATCAACATTTTATTTCTATAGAAAATTTTCTCAAAATTATATTTCTAAAGAATTTTTTTTTTCAAAATATTATTTCTATAAAAAATTTTCTCAAAATTTTATTTCTATGGAATTTTTCTCTAAATTTTATTTCTATAGAATTTATTGTCAAAATTTTATTTTTATAGAGATTTAACAAAAAAAGATTACTAATTTGGGTAGAATTCTACCAACTGTGGCAACGGTGGTGGTAATACAAATTTATATTCTAAGTTATGTACGTTGCATATTCATGTTTTAAGATAATAAAGTACTTAGAACCATTTTTGTTTTGTAAAATTTTTTAAATTTAACGAAAAATATTGTAGGGAAAATATTCGGGTAAACCGAATATTTTCCCTGGCAAGATTGACTATGAGCTATACTCAGATTGAGACAAAGCACCCATAAACATGTACCCCTTAATTTTCTTAAATATGCAACTGCGGTTTATCTCCCAGACCTATATCAATGTTACCACACAAATGTTTATGATTACTAATTCAGTAAGGGTGGTTTAGGGTATGATATAGTCGGCCCCGCCCGACTTTCTACTTTACTTCATTATGAAAATATCCATATCCTGGTCCCATATATATATTTATTGTTTTCTTGTTTATCCATTTGGTGAGCAAACATCAAAAGTTTATCAGTTGCACAAATATTGGGTTGTATTTGAAAATGACAATTCGGGCAAGAAGGCGATTAGATGTGCTGGTAGTTTCGACAATTACACTCTGGGGAAGGAAAATTACATTGCAAGTAGTAGTGAAATGTGGACTTTAGGGTTGGAGCTTTTTTCCGTTTGTATGAATGCGTTAATATTTGCAAAATATTCTTCAGTATTATCGTACACAGTCCAAGAATTAACAATGTATGCAATAGTTAGGGATTTGAATACAAGAATACCATAGTAAGCGAAAAGCAGGATGCCAAAGTCATAAAAATAACCGTAGATTTGATAACTGTGCTCAGAATAAGAAATTGATCTGATTTTCTGGATATCAGCAAAATGGTATTAGTTACGCGTGCACCCATAAAAAAAAATGGGTCCAACAATTTTGATTTTCTTAAGGTTTTTGGTATTAATTAGGAGCCAAAGAATAGCTATTTAGATAACCTATTTAGCTTTAAATATAGGCATTATTTTATTAAATTTGTGATATACAGTGAACGTCAAAATAAACTGTATATACGAATTTAATTCAAAATTCTCTTTATTTTAACCTTTATATCTACGATTTCATTAAACATTACTTGGTTTAGCTATAGAGTATTTAAGTCTCTACTTAAACTTAAAAATCAAAAATTAATTTTTAAAATAACATAAAATTTTAGAATAAGCAAAGATTTTCGGGTGGTTCGCGTTGGCTACCTTTCACTGATATTAAAGATTACGCAACCTACATTTTAGGATGTGCAATTTACAAAATATTAAGGACACATTTCTTTAAAATAATGAAATTTTAATTAAAATAAAGTTTATAATCTTTGCTTTAAAAATTGTTTTCATAGCACACAAATTTTGGAAATTCGCGTCCCTTCGTTAAAGACACATGCCTTTGAACTGAGACAAATTTTCTTTAAAGTAAATAAACACATTTTAGATTTAAAGAAATCATCCTTAAATTAGACGAATTATTGAATTTTGATACTTAAGATAAAAACGCTTCAAATATAGGCTAAGACTTCTTTGAGGATTTAGCATCTCTTGTTTCAATTTTTTTTTGGATTAAGAAAACAGATTTTATTTTGGAGTATCCATTATAATTTGGCTTTTTAAACTGGCATTAGTTTATACGTGAATAACTTTATTCTATACAGCGAAAAGAGAATGAAAATTTCATTACTGTGATCTGTATTCTAATTTTAATTTTATTGATCCTACACTCAAAAAAAAAGCGAATCCTATATTTCACTAAAGTCGATTTAATTCTAGTTCATGGAATTATTATGCTTTAAGAATGTTTCCATGAAACTTCTACAAAAGACTATCATCCACAATCGAATTACTTGGGTTGAGGTAACACTTGCCGATGGCAAGGTATCTTAAAACTTCCTAACACCGTCTTATAAACGTGGCATATATTAAACTACAAAAGGCCGGTTAAATACGTATATAATTCAGTTTGACAACATGTTCTATAGAAATAAAATTTTGACAACATTTTCTATAGAAATAAAATTTTGACAATATTTTGTATAGAAATAAAATTTTAATAAAATGTTCTATAGAAATACAATTTTGAAAAAATTTTCTATAGAAATAAAATTTTGATTTATTTTGAAAATAATAAAAACAAATAGATCTCAAGCTTGGGAAAATAAAGAATTTTATTTAAAATTTTGACAAACATTTCTATAGAAATAAAATTTTGACAAATGTCAAAATTTTATTTGTATAGAAAACAAATAAAATTTTGACAAAATTGTCTATAGCGACAAAATTTTGACAACATTTTCTATAGAAATAAAATATTGACAAATTTTTCTATAGAAATAAAATTTTGACAATATTTTCTATAGAAATAAAATTTTGACAAAATTTTTTATAGAAATACAATTTTGGCAATATTTTCTATAGAAATAAAAATTTGATAAAATGTTCTATAGAAATACAATTTTGACAAAATTTTCTATAGAAATAAAATTTTGATTTATTTTGAAAATAATAAAAACAAATAGATCTCAAGCTTGGGAAAATAAAGAATTTTATTTAAAATTTTGACAAACATTTCTATAGAAATAAAATTTTGACAAATGTCAAAATTTTATTTGTATAGAAAACAAATAAACTTTTGAAAAATTTTTCTATAGAAATAAAATTTTGACAATATTTTCTATAGAAATAAATTTTGACAAAATTTTCTATAGAAATAAAATTTTGACACAATATTCTATAGCAAGAACATTTTGGTGGATTATTTTTGGTTGGACCAATTTTTGTGTGATTGGGGATCGGCTATCTATAACTATATACCGATATTGACCAACTTTGGCGTGGTTGTTCGATACCATATGCTTACAACACTACCAAATTTCAACCGAATCGGATAAAGTTTGCTTTTCTAAGAGGCTCCGCAAGCCAAACCTGGGCGTCGGTTTATATGGGGGCCATACGTAAAAGAGGTCTAATATGGCCCATTTACAATACCATCCGACGTACATCAATAACAACTACTTGTGTCAAGTTTCAATGGTCTGTACAACGGCCTTATCCTTCAGTGTGCCAGAGATAGTTTCGCGGAAGATCTCTTTGTCTCCCCCTTTTCCCATCACTAATAGAATGGATCCAGCATAACTCCTCCGAACTGCTTGAACTGCCACCTCAGCTTTCCTTGGATTCACTTTATCCCTCAAACTTCTAAACACATCCGCATAACTGTGCCCATCACTGGGCTTTATAATGGCGGCATCGGGGCGTTCCCTTGACCCCTTTTGTTTTTATACCCTCCACCATAGGAATGGGGGGTATATTAACTTTGTCATTCCGTTTGTAACACATCGAAATATTTCTCTAAGACCTTTTAAAGTACCTCTGTAAAATAAATATATGTGCAACAATAGTTTCATTTCTCTTTTGGACGAAAATAACGGTACATAAAAATGTTCTTTTTAACGATGTTTAGGTGACTCTATGCTATGATTATTATTAGACACCAATTCAATGTACCGTTATATGAAATTTGTAGTGAAAGTTAGAAGTTCAATAGAAAATAGTTACATGTGCATTGTACATCATTTGCATTTTTTCGCTGAATTTACACGTTGCACATACAATTTTTTTACGAGGGTATATATGTCCGTCCGTCTTTTGAAATCTCGCTAACTTCCGAACGAAACAAGTTATCGACTTGAAACTTGGCATAAGTAGTTTTTATTGATGTAGGTCGAATGGTATTGCAAATGGGCCATATCGGACCACTTTTACGTATAGCCCCCATATAAAGGATGATACGGTCAAAATTTGGTCAATATAAACTTGACGTATTTCTTTCAATTTTACATTTAAAAACCTGAACACCCCTCCTTTTGAAGGTGTGTGTGTGTAGAATGTTGCTCTTATTTTGATTTTGGAATTCACTCTTCAGTTGTCAAAATGCCGTCCAAGCAAGAAGAGCAACGTATCAAAATTTTGCTCGCGCATCGCGAAAATCCGAGCTGCTCGCACGCAAAGCTGGCAAAATCGCTAAAAGTTGCCAAATCAACCGTTACAAATGTAATTAAAGTGTTTGGGGAACGTTTTTTCGACAGCCAGGAAGTCTGGATCGGGGGGAAATCGAAAACCGGAAGCCGCTGAGACGACAAAGAGAGTTGCCGGTAGTTTCAAGCGAAACCCTAACCTCTCTCTCCGAGATGCCGCAAATAAGCTGGGTGTATCGTCTACAACCGGGCATCGAGCCAAAAAACGAGCCGGACTATCGACATACAAGAAGGTAGTGACTCCAAATCGCGATGATAAACAAAATACGACGGCCAAAGCGCGATCCCGGAGGCTGTACACGACGATGCTGACTAAGTTTGACTGCGTGGTAATGGACGACGAAACCTACGTCAAAGCCGACTACAAGCAGCTTCCGGGACAGGAGTTTTATACGGCAAAAGGAAGGGGAAAGGTAGCAGATATTTTCAAGCACATAAAACTGTCAAAGTTCGCAAAGAAATATCTGGTTTGGCAAGCCATCTGTACCTGTGGCTTGAAAAGCAGCATTTTCATAGCTTCCGCGACTGTCAACCAAGAAATTTACGTGAAAGAGTGTTTGAATAATTGAACTTGAAAAAGAAATTTAATTTGATTTTTTAAATAAACGATCTCACCGATTTACACGCGTTTTCCCTTGACCAAATTTTGACCGTATCGCCCTTTAAAAACGAATTATGTCCAATAAATTTTCTTTAATTTGTCGACAATTATTTACTTAGTTTTGTAAAATCGGCATGACGTCTGCGTTTCTAATACAGTTTAGTTAATATTTTCAAAAATTAGTCTATATTTTCTTAAATTAACTAAAATGTTCATTCCTGGTGGGATCACTGTTTTTCCAGTGTAGAATTAAAGTCAGATGTGTCGCTAAAAACATCTTTTTTTTAATAAGCCGCATATTTGGCTCGGAATCAATACCAAAATCCTTAAGGGAGTGTCAAAATGTTTGGATCCTACAAAATTTTTATTTGAGTGTTGGGACGAATAATGGCCTTCAACGATCGATAAATTCATCGTACGCTACTCGAAAGTGGCTCTGCGGTATTTTGACGCATTCCCGGCGTAACACCGTCTAGGGATGATCGACTTTTCGCTGTGTTTGCCAAAGTTATACAAGCTGATAGCTATGGTGCGGGTCCTGTGGGAATGTTTATGATCTTCGCCCAAAATATTTGTCTAAACAGGGCTTCGACACTGTCGTTAGGTCAGTTTCCCGTTAATATTGGGCTTTTGGAGGGGAATGACCATCGACCATTACGGCTGCCCATCCCATTACCATCGGTTGCAATTGAGGTCTGGTGGCAAGTAAACCCAATCATTTTGTTTGTTCACAAATGGCTCTATTTGGAAAGGCTCCTCATCGCACTGAAAAAAATATTGTCGTGAGGTCAAAGATTTCATGTCTTTAAAATACGAATGCAAATATGTTTTTCAACACTTTAGTTTAAAGACGTTTTTTACTTGAAACATATAATAATTTCTACTGGAAGTCGAGTCTAATTTGGAAAATAAAGTTGTCCTTAACTCTTTTTTAAAGGAATTTAATAGCATATGAAGGAAAAAAGCTGAAAAAGTAAAAAATTAAAATTTGCTTCCTAGAAGCAAGTACACAAAACCCAAATTTAAAAGAGAATTGTGTCTTAAAAGTATCTTTACTTGTATTCTCCGCTTCTTTGGCTCGGAATCAATACCAAAATTTTTTAAGTAAAGACGAAATCTTTGGAACAGGGCATGCTTTTTTTCAGTGCGGAGAAACCCAATATCGGTAACTGTCCACTTTCGTGGCTCTTTCCTGTCTAACTTTTTCGGTACATTGGTGAGCTCTTGGAACTTCAAGGCTATAGTCAGAGCTCATTTTTCAATATGTGTTCTCGTGATATGTTCAGCTCACGAGCGAATTTTGTAAAACTGCCGCATCAATTTCGATCAAAATGCACATTTAAGTGATGGAGGGCTCTAACGAAAGCCACTATATAAGCAATCGCACTATCTCGCTTAAATTCCTTCATGAAGTACACTAGATCAATATGCTTTTGAAAGCTAGTAAACACCAAAGAATGAACTACCTCGCACGAAAATTGAACTAAATTTTACTCCACATTTTGAGATTTCCACAAAGCGTTGTTAAAACCAGGAAATTTTGATGCCCTGTTGTACTTTTTAATTGCAGTTCACGAAATTACATCACCTCATAGAAGAAAAAATTAACAAAAAGTAAAGAAGAAAATCATTGGCGGCAAATCATGACCATTTTAACCATACAGTAGTTCATTCTTACTATTTTTGTGAATCGTTCGAAAATCTTCGTTTGCTTTAGTTCATATTGAACTTATGTGTACGGTCATTGATCTTTATACCCACGTTTAGTTCATAAAATTTTTGAGACATACTTAAAAAAAGTAAGATTTCATTAAGCTGTAGAAAATTTCGAAAAAAAAAAATAAAATTTAACTACTAGCAAATAATTTTTATACCCACCACCATAGGAGGGGGGTATATTAACTTTGTCATTCCGTTTGTAACACATCGAAATATTGCTCTAAGACCCCATAAAGTATATATATTCTGGGTCGTGGTGAAATTCTGAGTCGATCTGAGCATGTCCGTCCGTCCGTCTGTTGAAATCACGCTAACTTCCGAACGAAACAAGCTATCGACTTGAAACTTGGCACAAGTAGTTGCTATTGATGTAGGTCGGATGGTATTGCAAATGGGCCATATCGGTCTACTTTTACGTATAGCCCCCATATAAACGGACCCCAAAATTTGGCTTGCGAGGCCTCTAAGAGAAGCAAATTTCATCCGATCCGGCTGAAATTTGGTACATGGTGTCAGTGTATGGTCTCTAACAACCATGCAAAAATTGGTCCACATCGGTCCATAATTATATATAGCCCCCATATAAACCGATCCCCCGATTTGGCTTGCGAGGCCTCTAAGAGAAGGAAATTTCATCCGATCCGGCTGAAATTTGGTACATGGTGTTAGTATATGGTCTCTAACAACCATGCAAAAATTGGTCGACATCGGTCCATAATTATATATAGCCCCCATATAAACCGATCCCCCGATTTGGCTTGCGAGGCCGCTAAGAGAAGCAAATTTCATCCGATCCGGCTGAAATTTTGTACGTGATGTTAGTATATGGTCTATAACAACCATGCAAAAATTGGTCCACATCGGTTCATAATTATATATAACCCCCAAATAAACCGATCACCAGATTTGACTTCCGGAACCTATTGGAAGACCAAAATTCATCTGATTCAGTTGAAATTTGGTATGTGGTGTTTATATATGGTCTCAAACTCCCATGCAAAAATTGGTCCATATCGGTCCATAATTATATATAGGCCCCATATAAACCGATCCCCAGATTTGACCTCCAGAGCCCCTTGGAAGAGCAAAATTCTTGCCATTCGGTTGAAATTTGGTACGTGATGTTAGTATATGGTATCCAACAACCATGCAGGAATTGGTTCCTATCAGTCCATAATTATATATAGCTCCCATATAAACCGATCCCCAGATTTGACCTCCGGTGCCTTTTGGAGAAGCAAAATTCATCCGATCTGCTTGAAATTTGGTACGTGGTGGTAGTATATGATATTTAACAACCATGCCAAAAGTGGTCCATATCAGTCCATAATCGTACATAGCCCCATATAAACCGATCCCGAGATTTGGTTTTGGAACCTCTTGGAGGAGCAAATTTCATCCGAGTGAGTTGAAATTTGGTACATTGTGCTAGTATATGGTCGTTAACAACCATGCCTAACTAGGTCCATATCGGTCTATAGTTATATATGGCCCTCAGATAAATCGATCCCCAATCACACAAAAATTGGTCCATATCAAGTTCATAATTGTATATAGCCCCCATATAAGCGACCCCCATATTTCAATTCTTGCTCTCTACGTACAAAAAGTCCATATCGATTCGTAATTATTTGTAGACTTAACTATACATAACTTTATTGTCTAATATATACCATTTATGGACTAAATCACAGTCTTTCGTAGAAGTTTCTACGCAATCCATGGTGGTGGGTACATAAGATTCGGCCTGGCCGAACTTGCGGCCGTATGTACTTGTTTTCCAATAAAAATAAGTTAAATTTAGCTTTAGTTTAACTACGGAAATTTTTTCTGTGCAGGGCATAATTCTAAGACGATTTAAAGATGTCTTCAATAATTGAGCTATCATTCTCAAATTTGGTACACATTCGTCTGTTTTCTGCAAGCAAGACATATCAATCTGTCCAGGTTTTGAAACCGCCCCCATCTTGACACAGAAGGAGGTATTTTAGGCCCACAAATGAGTGTGCGGTCGTTCTTCTAGACACCACTATTTTTGTCCGATTTAACTGAAATTAGAAATTTAGAATTATTTTAGGGTCAAATTTTGTTCATAACTTCTTAAGGAGGACGCCCTTATCATCCCAATTGTACGAAAGTAGAAGTAAAATGTCACAAGATTACTTCTTCTGCTCCTTCGGGTTTTAGAGGTAAAAATGCAAACAATGCATTGTAAAAATCTACACAATTTAAAAGAAGCATCGTCAAAATATTAATGAAAGTGTTACTTTTGAACCTATAAGTGGTGCCAAATTAGCGCAGAAGCGATGAATTTAGTATGGACTTGTCATAGGATGGATGTTCACCCGTTGCGCTGAATTTTCTTCACTTCTTAAGGTGTGATCCGAATTCAGTGTTTGAATGTGAATTACAATTGTGATGTTTTGCCAAAAAAAAATAATTTTTATAATTTTTTGTGTGTTTTAATGCGTTCTTATATTTCTAAATTTTTTCGAAAATACTCAATTTTTCTAGAAAAATTGCATTTTTGTTGAAAAAATTTGAATAATTTAATGGAGCAAATTGTTGCGTATGGCAAACCCTACTTTGGTGATAATTTTTGACTCATACAGTACTAATGGGTGATATTAGGTGGCAACTCTGCAAATAGACATGAGACAGCTCGGATGATGACAGCTTTGTGGAGAGATTGATCGAATGGGTTTTGATGGGCTGAGTTTTTACTTGGGGAAAAAGAGAAGGGGATTGATGATTCGGCGAGGAGTGATTCGGACGTTGGTTAAGACAAAGATAACATCGCTTATTTTTATGAAACGAAATTGTTTAACAAAATTTAGAGAAAACGATGTTATATTACATCAGAAATAGAATTCATAATAAGAGACTGAGATATTAATTCGCGACGTGTAATGCCCAGAAATAATAATAATAAATAATCTCCCAGATGTACCAAAGAAAAAAATGTGTTTAGTAAAGCAATAAAACGATAAACAGTTGTTCTAGAAGAAGAACTAATAAAGAAGACTGAGCAAAAATTTGCTAAATTTCTCTACCAAGCTTTGTAACGTCTGAGACAATAGCACAATTTTAAGACTTTTTGGAAAAAAAGTGAAAACAATAATGTATTTGAACATAACCTCTATTTGACTGCCTGTAATCTATAACAAAAGATAACGAAATAAACTGACAACCAAAAATAAGGTTCGTGCAAAATATGGGAGAAAATGTATATAAATATAAAAGAAAACACGAAATAAGAACAAATACATAGGTACATGTGAACAATTCTGTGAACTGCCAAAAGAAAAAAAGAAAGAAAATAGAAGCAAGTTATTTTTACGGAAAATCAAGTCCGAAGTGAAGAAGAAGAAATATCAAGAAGGCATCTGAAACGGGATGTCCCTCCCCTCATCCACCACTCCTGCTTTTATTTTACAATAAATCAATTTTATAAATTTTACAATAAAAATGTTTTTATCTAAATTTTATAAATCTTGCCCGAATTTTTATCTAAATTTTATAAATTTCGTCTGAATTTTATCTAAATTTTGTGTTCTGAATTTAATATGAATTAATAAAATAAAACAAAACACAATAGAAAAGAAATGTCAAGATAGGTTAAACTTGTTTTTATATTGCTTTAGTTACTACTATTTGTTTTCAATTGTAGGAATATTGTATGTAAAACTAAAATTTTGAGCCCAAATGTATTTCTTTTCTGAAATATATCTTGTTTGCATGATTTTTTTAATGTAGGAAGTTAATTTATATTGAAGTAATTTTAATTAAAAACCAAATAATTAAAATAAGAAAAATAAGAAAAACCAAATAATCAAAACAAAAAAAAAATAATAAAAAAAATCTCTGTAGAAAGAAAGAAAAAGAAGAGAAAGAATGAATTTTTCAATAACCTCTTCAATGATATGCATATGTAATGTTATTTACATTTCAAGAGAGTAAATATTTGTGGAATGCGTTATACTCATCATGATGCTGGCGCCAACATCTCTTAAAGAGTGGTGAGTTAAGAGTAAAATTAAGAGATTTGTTTAACAACAATAATAAGACACAACAATAAGCCTGGGGTCGATGCACACCCAAAGAAAAAAAATGTTATTAATTTAAAATCGATACTATTTACTATTCTCTTTGAGTCACCCTATAAACAACAAAGCAGTATATACGAATTTGAAATTTCATTATGAAATATATTAGTATTATTATTATTATTATTATTAGGAATTAAACTGAATATTTAAATTTTGATTATATACACATAAACACTAAATAATGATTTGTATCGTAAATCTACATATTATATTTAAAATAAAATCAGTGATTTGAAAAAAAAAAAAACGAATTTAAAGAGAAAAAAAAAAATGAAATCTTTTGCCTTGGTATATTTCTATTTTTTTGCCATGTTTGAGTAAATACTTTAGATAGGTGATGTTGGTTAATGACAGGATGATATGATTTTGTTACAATGCATGCTAAATTAATGGACAGTTGGGGGATTTAACTTAGGCTGCTGGCCTTAGCGATAGGGAACCGATCTTGTAGATACTGGACTAAGAGATGGTTACTGGATGTGATGTGCACTGCTAAAGGGAGGGTTAGTCCAACTAGGGTCAGCAACAGACAGACGGACGTACTGACATATTTGCAATTGGAAGTAAAGGTAGGGAGATAATTATTGAGTTTCTGTTTTGAAATTTCTACTGGACACGAGAAATTATGATGTGAGGAGGAGCATGTAGGTTATGGTTAGACCCAACCCCAAGGCCGACGAGCCAAGCCGGATATAGCCACCGTGTCCAAAGTAAACATGACTATATACCTTCAATCACAACATATGGCGCCCAACGAGCACGAAATTCTTTATTTTATTTCATTGTAGTTAATTTTTTTATTATTATTATTATGTGTGTTTAAATAAATGAGGCTTCAATTGAGGTATTTGTTTGTCTTTATTTTGAGTCTTTTGGCGGGGATATCTTATTATTATTTCCTAGGCACCTTTTCAGGAATGCAGATCTTGATTATTGTGAGTCTAGAAGGGGGTCAGGGATTCTGTGCAAAGATACCGGCATAATTATTGGTTTTGTTTGAGTCTTTGTATGGGGGGTTCAATAATATGCATCGTATAGCCTAAGCAATCTCGTTTTGTTTTTGACGGCTTATGTGGTATATGAGTTTGCATATTTTTGGGGTATCTTATATATATAGAGTTTTAGTTTTGTAGTTTGGCATTGCAACGAATCGATTCTCCAGTTAGATTCCAACATCACCTAGTCACTATATATATTAAAGAAATATTTTGGTATACGGAAGAATTGTTCATATATTTAGCTGAGATTATTTACGAAGTGTTTATTTTGCACAATTTTTTGTCATTGATTTTGGGCTGTGAATGGAGGAGGAAAATAGTAATCCTGTCAGGAAGGTGATTCATACCGAAAATCGAGTCGTAACACGAAGTATAACTCGCGCATTACAGAATCAGGTTGTGGGTTCAATTCTCAACCAGATAGATACAGGTATTTCTCGGCCCGTCGATTTTGTACCGGTTGATTATCTGAATAGGTGTGCCGACTTAGTTTTTGGCAGACCATCACAGGGTAATTCCATAAGGATTACGGATGAGATATTTGTGAACGAATCAGAACATTCATTGAGTTTTAGTAGAAAGTTAGATCGAATCGACATGCAGGAGGGTAGTGAGGAGATGTCCCGTAATGGTGGTGATAAGGGTGCACAGTCAGTCGCCGATAACGATCGGCTCTCACAGATGATGGCACTGCTTATGAGACAAACCGAAGATATGCATAAGTGCATGAATGAAATGAAGCAAATTCGTAATGAGGTGGCTAGTCTTGCAAGTAGGGTGTCAGAAGTGGAGGCATCAGGACGAGATGGCTTGTTAGATCCTCCTGGGGTTACTTCCACTCCGGATCATAATGCAAGATCAACGCAAAAATCTAACCAGGTCGGGACAGTAGCTTCAGAGGGAAACCAAGGGGGACTCTTGACTGGGGCGAATGGTAGTAATGGCTCACGGAACGGTGGGATTGGTCGAGAAACGGTAGATACCAGGACTTATAGTCAGAGCGAGATCTGCAGGAGGAAGTCTATAGATTTAGATCGCTGGCATGTCAAGTTCGACGGCACCAGTCGAACCATGACTGTCGAAAGTTTCGTTTTTCGGATAGAGAAAATGAGAGAGCTGTATAGTGTTCCCTACGACCAACTGTTTACAGATTTCCATTGTTTAGTCTCAGGTAGAGCTTTGCAGTGGTATTGGCAGCTACTTGAAGACCATGCTGATGATGTGGAATTTGATTATTTTTCTCTAAAACGGGAACTAATTAATAGCTTTAGGACGGCTGATTCGGACTACGATGTAATAAGCGAGATTATTGACCGTAAGCAACAGTTAGGTGAGAGTTTTGAAGACTTTTACTCTGAGGTTCATAACCTAACGTTTCGCCTCAAGAAAAAAATTCCCGAATCTGAATTAGTAAGCATAATACGAAGGAATATTAGGAGCAATTTGGCTTCTCTATTGTTTACGTCATCTATTAGTACGTTGGCAGAGTTACGTCGTGAATGCAAGAGGGCCGAGAAATGGCTTGCGGAAAATAAGGTTCGCGGGAAACCTGTTCATGAATTATGCTTGGTTGATGCTGGGGGGGATATAGAAGTATCGGAATCAGGTATTGGTGTTAGTGTTGAGGCGTTTGGGTATAAAGGTCGCACCGATGGTAGCAAGGCAAGACCAGTAAGAAACGATAGTTCCTCTCATGGTGCTGGTATTAATCGAGTCTCTGATAACAGGCAGACCAGTCAGGACCATTGTAGTTCACCGTTCCACCTGAACTTATGTTACCTTTGTGGTATGCCAGGCGACTTCTACAGGAATTTACCTTCTGGAGAGATCAGGGAATCAAATATTTGTAAGTCCTCATTTCACCTAATGGTTTGTTTTAAGTGTAATAAAGGGGAATCGTACTGTAAATTGGATCCCACTGCGGAAAACCGGAAAGTGTTGGAGTCGACCGGGGATTTCAACACGAGCCGGAAACCACCGGGAAACAACCTCCAGTAATAATATTGAAGCGTGGTAGTAATGGGGAAAACAGTGGGGGTAGGAGCGACATACCAACTTTGTCCAAATCTTTGCATCAGAGGATGATTGAATATGAGTTGGCGAGAGCCCGTATATTTAGTTCTAACCAGGAAATTACGAATAGAAAATTCAGGAAGATAGCCAAACTGAGACAGAGAGACTTTAAGATAAGAAATATGAAAAGGAAGATGGTGGAGACAATTATTACAACTGATGGGGACAACCGGTTTTTTGCGAAGACGTTGGTGGGGGGTAGGGAGGTTATGGCGTTATTGGACTCGGGGGCAAGTGCTTGTTGCATTGGGAAGAATGGCTTAGAATTCCTTTCTGGAATGGAGAAGAATATTTTGCGAATGAGAAACGGAAAAGTTCAGACTGCTAACGGGGGTAATGTGGAAGTGTACGGCATAATTACGTTACCGGTGAAGTGGAAGGATGATACCAAGGACGTAGATTTTTTGATAGTTCCTGACCTTCAACAGGAGTTTTATTTTGGGGTGGACTTTTGGAAAACATTTAATCTGTCGGTCGTGGGTAATTCTAAGCCGGCCCAAGAGATATTTACTCACGCCGTATCTGAAGTTATGGAACAGGACGATGCGGCCTTTTTCGATTCCGGCATGCATGCGCTACTTCCTGCTCAGCACGAGCAGCTACAGCGGGTGAAGGGAATGTTTCCGTCTTTTACATTGCGTGGGTTAGGTAGGACATCAGTTGAGAAACATATTATTGAGGTGGTAGATGAGAATATACCGGTGAAACAGAGGCATTATCCTGTCTCACCGGCTATACAGGAGCTTCTTTATGCCGAATTAGATCGGATGCTCAAACTAGGCGTGATCGAAGTTAGTAACAGTAGCTGGAGCTCACCTGTCACCCTAGTGAGGAAGGGAGAAAAGAATAGGCTGTGTTTGGATGCCCGGAAGGTAAATGCCCGCACGGTAAAGGACGCCTACCCCCTTCCTCACATTGAGGGAATATTGAGCCGGCTACAAGATACTAATTTCATTTCCGCAATCGATCTTAAGGATGCATTCTGGCAGATACCGCTAGAAGAGAAGTCGAGGGAAAAGACCGCATTTACTGTCCCTGGGCGGCCGTTGTACCAGTACACGGTGATGCCTTTTGGGCTTTGCAACGCCGCCCAGCGGATGTGCAGATTAATGGACAAGGTCATACCTGGAGCAATGCGGTCGAATGTGTTTGTCTACCTCGATGACCTTCTGGTGTGTTCTGCCAGTTTTGATGAGCATATGGTTTTGCTAGCCGATGTTGCAAAGTGTCTCGAACGAGCGAACTTAACGATAAATGTTGAGAAGAGCAAGTTTTGCTATCGAGAGGTTAGGTACTTGGGTTTTGTTGTGGGGAACGGTACTATTAGGACAGACACCCAGAAAGTTTGTGCTGTGGCGGAGTTTCCTATACCAAAGACGCCTCGCCAACTTCGTCGCTTCCTCGGCATGACAGGCTGGTACCGCCGTTTTGTCAAAGATTACGCGAGTGTGGCGGCGGCTCTTCACGAGTGCCTTACAAAAGAAAACATTAAGAAGTTTTCTCTAACGGCGGGGGCAATAAAATCCTTTGAGACGTTAAAAGAGTGCCTAATATCGGCACCAGTCCTGGTGAATCCTGATTTTGGCCGAAGATTCTACATACAGTGTGATGCGTCCACGCAAGGTGTAGGTGGCGTTCTTTTCCAATTGGATGACGAAGGAGGTGAACATCCAATTGCCTATATGTCGGCCAAATTAAATAAGGCACAACGGAACTATAGCATCACTGAACTGGAATGCTACGCAGCGGTTCAGAGTGTTAAGAAGTTCCGAGCCTACGTGGAAGGACTTCCCTTTACCATTATAACGGATCATGCCAGCTTGCGCTGGTTGATGAACCAAAGGGAGCTTTCGGGACGTTTGGCACGCTGGAGCTTAAAGCTCCAAGCTTTTGATTTCGACATACGCCATCGAAAAGGTTCCGAGAACGTGGTCCCTGATGCGTTGTCCCGCATCCATATGGATGAAATTAGGGGATATGTCGGCCTAGTCGACATTAATTTAAATTCTCCGGCTTTCGAATCTGAGGAATATCGGGCTTTACGGGAAAGCATAGAATGTTCCGAAGATGAAACTAAACTGCCTGATGTCCGCGTTTCCGATGGTTTCGTCTACAAAAGGACTTGTTTTTACAATGGCGATCCCATACAAGAAGATTACGCGTGGAAGCTGTGGGTTCCGACCGATATGAGACGAGAGTTGTTGTGGCAGGCACATTACTCCGAAGCTGCAGGACATGGTGGTGTCCAAAAAACAATGGCCCGCCTCCAGAAAATGTATTATTGGCCCAAAATGATTTTGGATGTCAAAGAGGTTGTCAATGGGTGTGAAATATGTAATTGTAATAAGACTTCGAACAAATTTCAGAAGCCACCCATGGGAAGTCAACAGATAACCGAAAGGCCATTTCAGCGAATCTACATTGATTTAATGGTCCCTATCCAAGATCGAGTAGTGGGAATACATTTTTGTTTGTTTGTCTTGACCACTTCACCAAATTTGTTTTTTTGGAACCCATGCGCAATTCGACAACGGGGAATGTTACAGCATTTTTGGAGAAGTATATCTTTCGTACCTTTGGGGTCCCAGAGTACGTACATTCCGATAATGGTCGACAATTCGTCTCCGACGCTTTTCAAGGGTTTCTGACAAAATATGGTGTGACACATGTAAGGACTGCGTTTTACTCTCCACAAGCTAATGCTTCAGAGAGAGTAAATCGTTCAGTCCTTCAAATTGTTAGATCGTATCTTGGGGAAAACCAACGAAAATGGGATGAACACATAGCCGATGTCGCTTGGGCCCTCAGAAGCGCATATCATAGTGCCATCAAGATGGAGCCTTACTACGCTCTATTTGGTTCTCATATGATACAACACGCGAACGCATATGAGGTGATAAGAAGGATTGGAGCAGTGAAGGATTTGGATTTATGTGTAAGTGAATTGCCACAAAAACAACAGTTGATAAGGGATAGGATCATTGAGAATCTGGCAAGGGCACACGAAAGGGATGAGAAGCTTTACAATACCCGATCGAGAGATGTTTCTTTTAAACCCGGTCAAGTAGTGTATAGGCGCAATAACAAACAGAGT
This sequence comes from Haematobia irritans, assembly GCF_050003625.1. NCBI lineage: Eukaryota > Metazoa > Arthropoda > Insecta > Diptera > Muscidae > Haematobia > Haematobia irritans. The sequence goes on from NC_134400.1 coordinate 50,495,734, forward strand.
AACCAGTCTGAGGCATATAATTCGAAACTAGGACCCCGACATATTAAATGTTTAGTAAGCAGGAAAATAGGAAATTCCTTGTACGAACTTTTGGGGCTAGACGGTAGGAAGATGGGTGTTTATCATGCTCGTGATCTATTTGCTTCTTAAAGGATGAATATTGCCCGGCGTGTGGTAGAGCAGTGGGTCGAGGCCACACGATTTTTACGCATCCGTTCCATGCCATGATGGGCATCGACGAGTGCGAGCCTGTTGCGTATGGCAAACCCTACTTTGGTGATAATTTTTGACTCATACAGTACTAATGGGTGATATTAGGTGGCAACTCTGCAAATAGACATGAGACAGCTCGGATGATGACAGCTTTGTGGAGAGATTGATCGAATGGGTTTTGATGGGCTGAGTTTTTACTTGGGGAAAAAGAGAAGGGGATTGATGATTCGGCGAGGAGTGATTCGGACGTTGGTTAAGACAAAGATAACATCGCTTATTTTTATGAAACGAAATTGTTTAACAAAATTTAGAGAAAACGATGTTATATTACATCAGAAATAGAATTCATAATAAGAGACTGAGATATTAATTCGCGACGTGTAATGCCCAGAAATAATAATAATAAATAATCTCCCAGATGTACCAAAGAAAAAAATGTGTTTAGTAAAGCAATAAAACGATAAACAGTTGTTCTAGAAGAAGAATTAATAAAGAAGACTGAGCAAAAATTTGCTAAATTTCTCTACCAAGCTTTGTAACGTCTGAGACAATAGCACAATTTTAAGACTTTTTGGAAAAAAAGTGAAAACAATAATGTATTTGAACATAACCTCTATTTGACTGCCTGTAATCTATAACAAAAGATAACGAAATAAACTGACAACCAAAAATAAGGTTCGTGCAAAATATGGGAGAAAATGTATATAAATATAAAAGAAAACACGAAATAAGAACAAATACATAGGTACATGTGAACAATTCTGTGAACTGCCAAAAGAAAAAAAGAAAGAAAATAGAAGCAAGTTATTTTTACGGAAAATCAAGTCCGAAGTGAAGAAGAAGAAATATCAAGAAGGCATCTGAAACGGGATGTCCCTCCCCTCATCCACCACTCCTGCTTTTATTTTACAATAAATCAATTTTATAAATTTTACAATAAAAATGTTTTTATCTAAATTTTATAAATCTTGCCCGAATTTTTATCTAAATTTTATAAATTTCGTCTGAATTTTATCTAAATTTTGAGTTCTGAATTTAATATGAATTAATAAAATAAAACAAAACACAATAGAAAAGAAATGTCAAGATAGGTTAAACTTGTTTTTATATTGCTTTAGTTACTACTATTTGTTTTCAATTGTAGGAATATTGTATGTAAAACTAAAATTTTGAGCCCAAATGTATTTCTTTTCTGAAATATATCTTGTTTGCATGATTTTTTTAATGTAGGAAGTTAATTTATATTGAAGTAATTTTAATTAAAAACCAAATAATTAAAATAAGAAAAATAAGAAAAACCAAATAATCAAAACAAAAAAAAAAATAATAAAAAAAATCTCTGTAGAAAGAAAGAAAAAGAAGAGAAAGAATGAATTTTTCAATAACCTCTTCAATGATATGCATATGTAATGTTATTTACATTTCAAGAGAGTAAATATTTGTGGAATGCGTTATACTCATCATGATGCTGGCGCCAACATCTCGTAAAGAGTGGTGAGTTAAGAGTAAAATTAAGAGATTTGTTTAACAACAATAATAAGACACAACAATAAGCCTGGGGTCGATGCACACCCAAAGAAAAAAAATGTTATTAATTTAAAATCGATACTATTTACTATTCTCTTTGAGTCACCCTATAAACAACAAAGCAGTATATACGAATTTGAAATTTCATTATGAAATATATTAGTATTATTATTATTATTATTATTAGGAATTAAACTGAATATTTAAATTTTGATTATATACACATAAACACTAAATAATGATTTGTATCGTAAATCTACATATTATATTTAAAATAAAATCAGTGATTTGAAAAAAAAAAAAACGAATTTAAAGAGAAAAAAAAAAATGAAATCTTTTGCCTTGGTATATTTCTATTTTTTTGCCATGTTTGAGTAAATACTTTAGATAGGTGATGTTGGTTAATGACAGGATGATATGATTTTGTTACAATGCATGCTAAATTAATGGACAGTTGGGGGATTTAACTTAGGCTGCTGGCCTTAGCGATAGGGAACCGATCTTGTAGATACTGGACTAAGAGATGGTTACTGGATGTGATGTGCACTGCTAAAGGGAGGGTTAGTCCAACTAGGGTCAGCAACAGACAGACGGACGTACTGACATATTTGCAATTGGAAGTAAAGGTAGGGAGATAATTATTGAGTTTCTGTTTTGAAATTTCTACTGGACACGAGAAATTATGATGTGAGGAGGAGCATGTAGGTTATGGTTAGACCCAACCCCAAGGCCGACGAGCCAAGCCGGATATAGCCACCGTGTCCAAAGTAAACATGACTATATACCTTCAATCACAACAAAATTATTATTATTATTAATTTTTACTCTGTTTTTGACCTACTTAGAACAAAAGTTGTTAAAATTACCCATTAAAACTATGAATAAAAAACAGTTTTAAGAATCTAAATTAAAAGTAAGTTAAAAAGGGTAAGTACTTAAAATAAAGAAATCTTTGGGAGAACGTTTTTGGAAGCGCTAAAGTTGTGCCTTTAGGAGAACTTCCAAATTTTTTTGCTGGGTTATAAACAATACGGAAGTAGTTTTTTCATTATTTTCCATAAAACGTAAATATTTTTGGAACAATTCAAGAAAAAGTATTAGATGTCATTTATATACCCTTGCATTTGTATGTAACGCCAAGAAGGACCAGTCCGAGGCTCATCGTTTAGTATACCGATCGTATTAGAATTAAGATCTGATTGGATTTATCCATGTCCATCTGTCTGTTGGTTGATGTATTTTTAAATGCTTCTCCCTTCGGGTTCGACTGTGGGAAGGGAGATCCCTTTTGTAATGAGATAAAAATAGAATTGGATAGCACTCATAGATAAGAGAGAAGTTGATATAGACATTAAATAGTACCAGTAGACAGTTATCCTTTCACAAAAATGTTATCCCAACTGGCATACTCAAAGCCCATACCAAAATGAATACTCTGTGAATTTTGTTATGTTCTCCAGGATTTTGTGATTGTGTATGCGAATGAATGTTGAATAATTCACAAAAAAAAGGAAATTGTATTACTTTTTGCATGACATTTGCAAGATATCATCGTACTTAACCCCAGCTGGATGTACGGTATGTTTAAATATTCAAATGTTTTTATTTCGAGAAAGTATGAAAATGAATCCCCTCTACACTGATCCTTTGCTTACAGTTGTCGGTGGTGCGGTGGGGGGAGACACATTGGTTGCGAAATAATTCACAACTAAAATCCCCATCTGTCAACAAGTGTAGACATATGTAAAGCAATGCTCTTGTGGTCGAAGGTATATTGTTTGAGATAAACATAATGAATTCAACGCTTGAAATATTTTCATAAACGATATGAACAAAGATGAAGGAATGAGGCTGCGGTGTACTCATCGGATGATAAACCTGGGGATTGGCTTATAAAGGGTGATTTGTTAAGAGCTTGATAACTTTTTAAAAAAAAAAACGCATAAAATTTGCAAAATCTCATCGGTTCTTTATTTGAAACGTTAGATTGGTCCATGACATTTACTTTTTGAAGATAATTTCATTTAAATGTTGACCTCGGCTGCGTCTTAGGTGGCCCATTCGGAAAGTCCAATTTTGGGCAACTTTTTCGAGCATTTCGGCCGGAATAGCCCGAATTTCTTCGGAAATGTTGTCTTCCAAAACTGGAATAGTTGCTGGCGTATTTCTGTAGACTTTAGACTTGACGTAGCCCCACAAAAAATAGTCTAAAGGCGTCAAATCGCATGATCTTGGTGGCCAACTTACCGGTCCATTTCTTGAGATGAATTGTTCTCCGAAGTTTTCCCTCAAAATGGCCATAGAATCGCGAGCTGTGTGGCATGTAGCGCCATCTTGTTGAAACCACATGTCAACCAAGTTCAGTTCTTCCATTTTTGGCAACAAAAAGTTTGTTAGCATCGAACGATAGCGATCGCCATTCACCGTAACGTTGCGTCCAACAGCATCTTTGAAAAAATACGGTCCAATGATTCCACCAGCGTACAAACCACACCAAACAGTGCATTTTTCGGGATGCATGGGCAGTTCTTGAACGGCTTCTGGTTGCTCTTCACTCCAAATGCGGCAATTTTGCTTATTTACGTAGCCATTCAACCAGAAATGAGCCTCATCGCTGAACAAAATTTGTCGATAAAAAAGCGGATTATCTGCCAACTTTTCTAGGGCCCATTCACTGAAAATTCGACGTTGTGGCAGATCGTTCGGCTATTCATGATGAAATGTCAAAGCATACTGAGCATCTTTCTCTTTGACACCATGTCTGAAATCCCACGTGATCTGTCAAATACTAATGCATGAAAATCCTAACCTCAAAAGAATCACCCTTTATAAATAAAATTTTGATAAAAATTTTCAATAAAAATAAATTTTTGACAAAATTTTCGATAGAAATAAAATGTAATGGGGCAAGTCCAACATATGCCCAATGACTTATGTTGGCACTGCAATCACCAAACTTAAGACAAGTCTTTTTCGTCGCATAAATCAGACCATAAAGACTGGCAGCTGGAAGACAGACAGCTCATTGTGCAACAACAAGACACAAGCCAAATTTCACAGACATCGAAATACTTGCTCAAGATAATAATCATAGACGTATATAACAGGTTGGCTGATAAGTCCCCGGTCTGACACATAGATGACGTCGCTAGTATTAAATGCATATTATTTTTATATAGTATCAACCTTCAAATGATTCGTGTCAAAATTTGACGTCTGTAAGTCAATTAGTTTGTGAGATAGAGCGTCTTTTGTGAAGCAACTTTTGTTATTGTGAAAAAAATGGAAAAAAGGAATTTCGTGTTTTAATAAACTACTGTTTTCTGAAGGGAACAAATACGGTGAAAGCAAAAACTTGGCTTGATAATGAGTTTCCGGACTTTGCCCCAGGGAAATCAACAATAATTGATTGGTATGCAAAATTCAAGCGTGGTGAAATGAGCACGGAGGACGGTGAACGCAGTGGACGCTCGAAAGAGGTGGTTACCGACGAAAACATCAAAAAAATCCACAAAATGATTTTGAATGACCGTAAAATGAAGTTGATCGAGATAGCAGAGGCCTTCAAAATATCAAAGGAATGTGTTGGTCTATCATTCATCAATATTTGGATATGCTGAAGCTCTGTGCAAAATGGGTGCCGCGCGAGCTCACATTTGACCAAAAACAACAACGTGTTGATGATTCTGAGCGGTGTTTGCAGCTGTTAACTCGTAATACACCCGAGTTTTTCCGTCGATATGTGACAATGGATGAAACATGGCTCCATCACTACACTCCTGAGTCCAGTCGACAGTCGGCTGAGTGGACAGCGACCGGTGAACCGTCTCCGAAACGTGGAAAGACTCAAAAGTCCTATGGCAAAGTAATGACCTCTGTTTTTTGGGATGCGCATAGAATAATTTTTATCGATTATCTTGAGAAGGGGAAAACCAGTGACTTATATGGCGTTATTGGAGCGTTTGAAGGTCGAAATCGCGGCAAAACGGCCCCATATGAAGAAGAAAAAAGTGTTCCACCAAGACAACGCACCGTGCCACAAGCCATTGAGAACAATGGAAAAAATTCATGAATTGGGTTTGGAATTGCTTCCCCACCCACCGTATTCTCCAGATCTGGACCCCAGCGACTTTTTCTTGTTCTCAGACCTCAAAAGGATGCTCACAGGGAAAAAATGAAGAGGTGATCGCCGAAACGGAGGCCTATTTTGAGGCAAAATCGAAGGAGTACTACAAAAATGGTATCAAAAAATTGGAAGGTCGTTATAATCGTTGTATCGCTCTTAAAGGGAACTATGTTGAATAATAAAAACGAATTTTGACAAAAAAATGTGTTTTTCTTTGTTAGACCGCGGACTTATCAGCCAACCTGTTACACTCTTGAGATGCTTAATATAATAGATCCCTCTCCAGAAAGAGAATGAATTTCAAACAAGTATAAACGGCCGTAAGTTCGGCCAGGCCGAATCTTATGTACCCTCCACCATGGATTGCATAGAAACTTCTACGAAAGACTGTCATCCACAATTACGAGGGCAGTTCGGAAACTTCTTAGTCTAGCACAAAAGGCGCGGTATAAACAGAAAAAAGTTAAGTGTTTTGAACACATGTTCAATTTTTTTCGATCTGGCAACTCCTTCATATAGAAACAGGTGTTCAAAAAAGACGCATCCGCAATTTTTTTACAATGGAAAAATTAGAAATGCGTGCTGTCATTAAATATTTACATAAAAATGGTTTATCGGGACAAGACATTCATAATGATATGGTGAATGTTATAGGTGAAAGTGTTCCTTCATATGCCACAGTAAAAAATTGGGTTGCTGAATTTAAATATGGTCACAGTGGACGTCCAAAAACAGCAACAACAATAGAAAGTGTAGCCAAAATGCATGATATGGTATTAAATGATCGACGAATAAAAGTGCGTGAAATTGCTATTATCATGGGCATTAGATAGGGTCACGGCCTAAAGGAAAAAAAAAGTTGATGCGGTCACCCCCCAGTTTTGTAGCATATTCAAAGACAATTTCAGAACACCAAAACCTTTTTTTCCGTGCACCCTACGACCCCCCGAAATACAATTTATTGTGCTGTGTCGTCATTTGAAGTCCGATCGAAAAGAAACGCATATCGTTTCGTGCATTGGTCATTTTTGACTCCGACGTCAAATTTGATTTTTAAGTTTTTTATTTCGCTTCGTATACCCCTACACTGATAGAAAAAGTTTCGTTATATTAACGAAATGTTTCATTAAAAGTGAGCCAATGAAACAAATTCGTTAATAAAGGGTGATTTTTTAAGAGCTTGATAACTTTTTAAAAAAAAAAAACGCATAAAATTTGCAAAATCTCATCGGTTCTTTATTTGAAACGTTAGATTGGTCCATGACATTTACTTTTTGAAGATAATTTCATTTAAATGTTGACCGCGGCTGCGTCTTAGGTGGTCCATTCGGAAAGTCCAATTTTGGGCAACTTTTTCGAGCATTTCGGCCGGAATAGCCCGAATTTCTTCGGAAATGTTGTCTTCCAAAGCTGGAATAGTTGCTGGCTTATTTCTGTAGACTTTAGACTTGACGTAGCCCCACAAAAAATAGTCTAAAGGCGTCAAATCGCATGATCTTGGTGGCCAACTTACCGGTCCATTTCTTGAGATGAATTGTTCTCCGAAGTTTTCCCTCAAAATGGCCATAGAATCGCGAGCTGTGTGGCATGTAGCGCCATCTTGTTGAAACCACATGTCAACCAAGTTCAGTTCTTCCATTTTTGGCAACAAAAAGTTTGTTAGCATCGAACGATAGCGATCGCCATTCACCGTAACGTTGCGTCCAACAGCATCTTTGAAAAAATACGGTCCAATGATTCCACCAGCGTACAAACCACACCAAACAGTGCATTTTTCGGGATGCATGGGCAGTTCTTGAACGGCTTCTGGTTGCTCTTCACTCCAAATGCGGCAATTTTGCTTATTTACGTAGCCATTCAACCAGAAATGAGCCTCATCGCTGAACAAAATTTGTCGATAAAAAAGCGGATTTTCTGGCAACTTTTCTAGGGCCCATTCACTGAAAATTCGACGTTGTGGCAGATCGTTCGTCTATTCATGATGAAATGTCAAAGCATACTGAGCATCTTTCTCTTTGACACCATGTCTGAAATCCCACGTGATCTGTCAAATACTAATGCATGAAAATCCTAACCTCAAAAGAATCACCCTTTACAATGAAATTTTTCGTTATTATAACGAATTTTCTGTTAATCAACGTAACGTTTCGTACTATTAACGATTTATTTCATTGTATTAATGAAAATTTTTCGTTATATCAATGAAATTTTTCGTTGGCCCAATTTTAATGAAATTTTCTTTGTGTGTATCATGACAACACAACAAAAACTATTTGGTGGTGTGTAGGGTGACCTATTGACTTTTTAAAATCTCTGTAACTTTTTTTGTTTATGAATATAAGTAAATACTTCAAAAGCAAAAGTTTCATATTTTGTTAAGATCTTTATAATGGTTATCAGAAATGGGCATCATATATGATGCGTATAACCCTATAGAGTTATACGCAGCGAAATAAAAAAAATTAAAAATCAAATTTGACGTCGGAGTGAAAAATGACCAATGCACGATATAGCCCCTGATCAACCACGAACAACGATATGCATTCTTTTCGATCGGACTTCAAATGACGACACAGCACAATAAATTGTATTTCGGGGGGTCGTAGGGTGCACGGAAAAAAAGTTTTGGTGTTCTGAAATTGTCTTCGAATATGCTACAAAACTGGGGGGTGACAGCATCAACTTTTTTCTTGACCCTATCTAATGGTCATCTCAAATGCTTGAGTCCATTTAATGTTGCATGAAGAACAACAGATGAAAAAGCTTTCTGCAAGATGGGTGCCGCATTTGTTAACAATCGATCAAAAACTCATAAGAATGAACATTTCTCAAGCTTGTTTGGATCGTTTTAAGCGAAATAAAATGGATTTTAAGCGTCGTTTCATAACTGTTGATGAGACATGGATCCACCACTATACTTAAGAGACAAAAGAACAATCCAAACAATGGACTGAAGCTGGAAGAAGTGCCGCAAAGAAGGCAAAAACAATTCAATCGGCTAGTAAGGTTGTGGCAACCGTTTTTTGGCACTTCAAAGGTATTTTATTGCTTGACTATCTGCAAAAGGGTAAAACAATACATTAAGAGTACACGCAGAGAAGGAATATGATCACCTCAAACATGTTTCAAGAGCAAAATGTTATTTTTGTATGGTGACCATGTACCATGTTTGTCACTAAAATGTTATTTTCTCGTCAAATATAACCTGCTTGCCGATACATGATTTCCGAGAAAATAACATGGTTGCGAAAACCATGTTACATGGTCACCACCCAAAAATAACATTTTGCTCTTAAAACATGTTTGAGGTGATCATATTCCTTCTCTGCGTGTACTATTGCAACCTTTTGGATCAATTAAATGTACAAGTTCGAGAAAAACGTCCTAGCTTACAACACAAGACAATGCACGAGCGCACAAGAGTGTTTTAACAATGGCTAAAATAAACGAATTAAAGTACGAGTTTCTTGACCACCCACCTTATTCTCCTGATTTAGCTCCCAGTGACTTTTACTTGGTCCCAAATCTATAAAAATTCCTTGCTGGCAAGCGTTTTACCTCAAATGAAGATGCAATTACAGTTGTAAACCACTATTTTGAAGACCTTGAGGAAAACTATTTTAATCAAGGGATAGAATTGCTAGAAATTTATTTTAATCAAGGGATAGAATTGCTTGAAAAATAAAAATATTTCTGAAAACTAACTATTCTCTTTCATTGATAGGCTAAGAAGTTTCCGAACCGCCCTCGTAGTTCAACTTAATTTGCTAAAGCTAACGATAAATCGTATTCAATGAAAAAGTGATCAACATTTAGTCAAGTAAAAACAAAATTTGTATTAGAGAAATTCTACACTACAAAAAATTAACATTTTAGGACTGAAAATTTTGTGCTTAGAACAGCAATTTTTTCAGTGTATTCAGTAATAAAAGTTTTTGCTGCAATATGCTACTCTATTTTCGCAATTAGAAAGTCTTGGCAAGGTACTCTACTTCTCTGTCGTTATTCGTTTCTTCTTTCTTAACTTCAGAATTTAGTTCTATCAAAGTTTCTTAATACCCAAAATCAAATATGAAAATTGTCATCAAAGTTTTAACCTCTAAGCATTTTATTTCACTGATGTTTCACCAAATGCATTGCCTTTCATAGCAAATTTTCATATGAAACTTCCACAAAAAAGTCACGCAGTGGATGCATTCAGCAGCGCGCTTTTAACGAGTTTCCAGAAAGTTCTGCATAAACATTTCCTCCTTCCGAATTTGAGTTGGGTTTAGTCGGTACAAAACTATGGGAGGAAACTTTTACATTGTTTGCGAGTTGTCATTTTGCATTGCTATTAATAAAATTTCTATTTTCCATACGATGTGTAGGTGCCGTCAAATAAAATAATGTGAAGTACCACCGAGTAAATTGGATTCGGTTAATTTATTTGTCAAATATTGCGTGGTGAATGGTGCGAATAACAAAATGATTTAAATTTTCTGAAGGTTGTGGAAATTCGCTCTAGTCAGCAATGAAATTTTGTTTTATATGTCAAATAGAACTTGTAAAGGCCTCCAAAGTTGGGTTAGTACTTGGAATATTTCGTATTTGGGCGGATTTTCTTTTCTAAACTGTAGGGAATGCAGTTTCAAATTCTACGGATTTGAAGTCATATTAGATACTGATAAAATGCGGTGTTACTACACTTGTATGGCCACAAAAGCCAGAGTTTTACTTTGACTTAGTTCAAATGTTTCACAAGGAGTACAATTGGTATTATAGTTAAGTGTGTTAAATTTGGTGGATATCGGTTCAGATTTGCACTCTGAGACCAAAATTTCACTACGATTTACTTGAATGTTTGCAAAGGTAGTAAAATTAACATTCCAGCTATGCATACCGAGTTTGGTTATTGGCCCTTGTCGGTTCATAATTAGCGCCCATATAAACCGATTTCCAAAATTTGACTTCTGGAGCCTCATGGAGGAACAAATTTTATCCGATCCGTTTGAAATTTTAGTTCATAATTATTTATAAACTATTCTATATATAAACCATGAAAGTACGCATTTCATGGTGGAGTGTACACAAAATTTGGCCTGGCCGAACTTGCGGACTTTTTTTTTGCTATAACTCAATCCCAGAGAATAGACATTAACGACCGAATATTTTGGTTTCAATTTCGGTAGCTTCCGCGAAATGTCTTCGGTTGTATTCTATAGTCACACATGTATGCAATATGACAAAGGAACTTTTGTAAATCGTTACATTTGAAATATTCAACCATGCGAGTTCTCTGTTTCACTAACTGCCACTCGTGGTTACCAAAAGTCCTATGTATACTGCAAACCTTGCCACATTATTAAAAGCGAGCTACACAGAATAGTTAAATAAACAATGACACAAAAAATAAATAAATTTAAATAAAATGCGATTTAGACATGCAACTTAGTCCCCAACTTACAAAACATGGGACATGCCACAAACAGCAAACAGTGGCAAATGTCAGTTCCATTTGTTGTGGACGACAACAGGAGTACGACGATGACGTTTCTGGGCAAGCTTTCACATCATCCGAATGCCATATATACCCCCGCGGTAGTATCCACAAAAAGTACGAGAAAGCAATTGTTTCAGTTTTTTGGTTTATTTGAGTTTACGTTGATTTTGTGAAGTAAAATCAGATACCAGGTAATTTATAAAGTTTTTTCGTGTCCGTGTGTATATGGTTACACAAATCCTGGGCATACATATTTTAGCTGATTATAACCATGAGTACAGTGAAGTTTAAATGATTAGAGACAGGATGTGCTAAACTTCATTCACATCCACGCAAAGAGAATATAATTTGTTCTGGAACGTAATTTTATACCAGCGAAATAGACCGATAAGAGATAAGAATATTCGGAAACGGTACCTGCATTCTTTATGTTCTTTTTCTACAACATTTTTTTGTGTGCTTATTATAAATAAGGGCAAGTTTCAAGCTTTATATCAGCTATTTTACTCCAGCACCCAGCAAACGAGCGTTGTCAAGAAATCAATGTAAATATTCTTTTTGGATCCGGAAGTGGAGCAAAATTGTCTCAGAAGCGATACAAGCTTTATATCAGCTATTTTACTCCAGCACCCAGCAAACGAGCGTCGTCAAGAAATTAATGTAAAAATTCTTTTTGGATCCGGAAGTGCAGCAAAATTGTCTCAGAAGCGACACATTTTATACTAGGGAAAAAGTTTTTAAGCATCTTTTTAATTAATTTCGTATCAATTCTGTGATGATAATTCAATATTTTCGATTCCATTTAAGAAACAGGATAATCCAAAAAAAAAAAATAAAAACCTTTTGATTCTATGCTATTTGATAGACAGCGAAATCTAAAATTTTAAATTTATTGCGAAACAAAGGACCTCAAAAGAAAATCTTGTGAAGTGAACATAATGCGGAGCTCAGGCTACCATCGCGGACAGCAGTTGATGGATCGCTGGACGACTTCTAGGGTCAGCTGTGAAAAATAAGCAGCCCCCAACCAAGAGGGAGCGGCAAAGACTAAGTACTTGCTATAAAAAGAAATATATCCGTGGATGTGTTTTGCGACATGGCGATCGGATGCCGCCAGTTAAGTAGGCATCATCCCACAAGGGTGCAATGGAGTGATGCCCTCGTGGACTCCTTTATCAAACACGGAGAAAATAGGAATGATATTGGCACGGAATTACGAACATGGACTATGATTTGAACTATAGATCGGAATAGAAGTAATGCGCCGACATTTGTGGCTGTCAGGCTAATATCATAATACAATGTCGGACGAGAGCAGGATTTTTCCGTCGTGAGTGTGAGTATAATATTACTCACGTGCACACCTCCAGGTCAAATCTGAGGATCGGTTTTTTGGGGGCTATATACCATTTTTATTTGGTTGTTAGAGAACATATACTAACACCACGTGTCAAATTTCAACCGGATCGGATAAGTTTTGCTCCTATTAGTGGCCCCGAAGGTCAAATCTGGCGATCGGTTTATATGGGGGCTACACAGAAAAAAATTTCACGAAAAATTAAAAAAAATAAAAATAATTGTATAATTAGAAAAATTTTCCAATTAAAATTTTAATTGAGTTTTAAAAAATATTCAATTAAAAATTTAATTGAATCAACAAATTTTTTAATTGAAACAAAAATCAATCAAGAAAATTAATAGTATCAATTAATTTTTTAATTGGATCAATTAATTTTTTAATTGATACTATCATTTCTGTGATTGAAGACATTTCAATTAAAATTAATTAGATCAATTAATTTCGTGATTGAATCAGAAATTTTTTTTTCGTGTACTTATAATTATAGACCAGTTTTTGCATGGTTGTTAGAGACCATATACTTACAACACGTACCGAATTTCAACCGGATCGGATGAAGTTTGCTCCTCCAAGAGGCTCCGCAATCCCAATCTGGGCATCGGTTTATATGGGGACTATACGTAAAAGTGGTCCGATATGGCCCATTTGCAATACCATTCGACCTACATCAATAAAAACTACTTATGCCAAGTTTCAAGTCGATAACTTGTTTCGTTCGGAAGTTAGCGAGATTTCAAAAGACGGACGGACATATATACCCCCGTAAAAAATTGTATGTGCAATGTCTAAATTCAGCGAAAAAAATGCAAATGATGTACAATGCACATGTAACTATTTTCTATTGAACTTCTAACTTTCACTACAAATTTCATATAACGGTACATTGAATTGGTGTCTAGCGACAAAATCGCTAATAATAATCATAGCATAGAGTCACCTAAACATCGTTAAAAAGAACATTTTTAAGTACCGTTATTTTCGTCCAAAAGAGAAATGAAACAATTGTTGCACATATATTTATTTTACAGAGGTACTTTAAAGGGTCTTAGAGAAATATTTCGATGTGTTACAAACGGAATGACAAAGTTAATATACCCCCCATTCCTATGGTGGAGGGTATAAAAACAAAAGGGGTCAAGGGAACGCCCCGATGCCGCCATTATAAAGCCCAGTGATGGGCACAGTTATGCGGATGTGTTTAGAAGTTTGAGGGATAAAGTGAATCCAAGGAAAGCTGAGGTGGCAGTTCAAGCAGTTCGGAGGAGTTATGCTGGATCCATTCTATTAGTGATGGGAAAAGGGGGAGACAAAGAGATCTTCCGCGAAACTATCTCTGGCACACTGAAGGATAAGGCCGTTGTACAGACCATTGAAACTTGACACAAGTAGTTGTTATTGATGTACGTCGGATGGTATTGTAAATGGGCCATATTAGACCTCTTTTACGTATGGCCCCCATATAAACCGACGCCCAGGTTTGGCTTGCGGAGCCTCTTAGAAAAGCAAACTTTATCCGATTCGGTTGAAATTTGGTAGTGTTGTAAGCATATGGTATCGAACAACCACGCCAAAGTTGGTCAATATCGGTATATAGTTATAGATAGCCGATCCCCAATCACACAAAAATTGGTCCAACCAAAACTAATCCACCAAAATGTTCTTGCTATAGAATATTGTGTCAAAATTTTATTTCTATAGAAAATTTTGTCAAAATTTATTTCTATAGAAAATATTGTCAAAATTTTATTTCTATAGAAAAATTTTTCAAAAGTTTATTTGTTTTCTATACAAATAAAATTTTGACATTTGTCAAAATTTTATTTCTATAGAAATGTTTGTCAAAATTTTAAATAAAATTCTTTATTTTCCCAAGCTTGAGATCTATTTGTTTTTATTATTTTCAAAATAAATCAAAATTTTATTTCTATAGAAAATTTTGTCAAAATTGTATTTCTATAGAACATTTTATCAAATTTTTATTTCTATAGAAAATATTGCCAAAATTGTATTTCTATAGAAAATTTTGTCAAAATTTTATTTCTATAGAAAATATTGTCAAAATTTTATTTCTATAGAAAAATTTGTCAATATTTTATTTCTATAGAAAATGTTGTCAAAATTTTGTCGCTATAGACAATTTTGTCAAAATTTTATTTGTTTTCTATACAAATAAAATGTTGACATTTGTCAAAATTTTATTTCTATAGAAATGTTTGTCAAAATTTTAAATAAAATTCTTTATTTTCCCAAGCTTGAGATCTATTTGTTTTTATTATTTTCAAAATAAATCAAAATTTTATTTCTATAGAAAATTTTTTCAAAATTTTATTTCTATAGAAAATATTGTCAAAATTTTATTTCTATAGAAAATGTTGTCAAAATTTTATTTCTATAGAAAATTTTGTCAAAATTTTATTTCTATAGAACATGTTGTCAAACTGAATTATATACGTATTTAACCGGCCTTTTGTAGTTTAATATATGCCACGTTTATAAGACGGTGTTAGGAAGTTTTAAGATACCTTGCCATCGGCAAGTGTTACCTCAACCCAAGTAATTCGATTGTGGATGATAGTCTTTTGTAGAATTTCATGGAAACATTCTTAAAGCATAATAATTCCATGAACTAGAATTAAATCGGCTTTAGTGAAATATAGGATTCGCTTTTTTTTGAGTGTAGGATCAATAAAATTAAAATTAGAATACAGATCACATTAATGAAATTTTCATTCTCTTTTCGCTGTATAGAATAAAGTTATTCACGTATAAACTAATGCCAGTTTAAAAAGCCAAATTATAATGGATACTCCAAAATAAAATCTGTTTTCTTAATCCAAAAACAAAAATTGAAACAAGAGATGCTAAATCCTCAAAGAAGTCTTAGCCTATATTTGAAGCGTTTTTATCTTAAATATCAAAATTCAATAATTCGTCTAATTTAAGGATGATTTCTTTAAATCTAAAATGTGTTTATTTACTTTAAAGAAAATTTGTCTCAGTTCAAAGGCATGTGTCTTTAACGAAGGGACGCGAATTTCCAAAATTTGTGTGCTATGAAAACAATTTTTAAAGCAAAGATTATAAACTTTATTTTAATTAAAATTTCATTATTTTAAAGAAATGTGTCCTTAATATTTTGTAAATTGCACATCCTAAAATGTAGGTTGCGTAATCTTTAATATCAGTGAAAGGTAGCCAACGCGAACCACCCGAAAATCTTTGCTTATTCTAAAATTTTATGTTATTTTAAAAATTAATTTTTGATTTTTAAGTTTAAGTAGAGACTTAAATACTCTATAGCTAAACCAAGTAATGTTTAATGAAATCGTAGATATAAAGGTTAAAATAAAGAGAATTTTGAATTAAATTCGTACACCCAAAAAAAAGTGAACCCACCACGGAAGAAAATGTAGGTTTATTTTAGAAAATTTTAACTAAAATAGTTTTCTAATTGCAACATGTTACAAATAAGTTTATAATTTTTGTCAAATTGAAGAAAATTTATTAAAAATAATTAATTTTTTTCTGGTATGTAAGAAAATTTCTTATGTTGAAGGAAAAAAATGGATTTAAAAATTGTTAAAATGTCTTTAGCGCTGTACGAAGTTCAACACAGGTAAAATTTTAGTAAAATTTACTCATTTGAGAGAATTATGAACTCAATTTAAGCAAACATCTGCCATTTTAGGAAAATATGAACTAATTTATTTTTTAGTAAAATTGTGCACTATATTTGTATACAACTTTTTTTCTTATTTTTAGTTCACATCATTAAAGTTAGCAAAAAATTATTCAAATAAGGAACATTTGCTCATATTGTGCAAAATCTAACTAAAGTCAACTAATCTTCATGAACTAAAATAAAGTTTAGTTGGCATTAGAGCCCCTTTTTTCTGGGTGTATATACAGTTTATTTTGACGTTCACTGTATATCACAAATTTAATAAAATAATGCCTATATTTAAAGCTAAATAGGTTATCTAAATAGCTATTCTTTGGCTCCTAATCAATACCCAAAACCTTAAGAAAATCAAAATTGTTGGACCCAATTTTTTTTATGGGTGCACGCGTAACTAATACCATTTTGCTGATTTCCAGAAAATCAGATCAATTTCTTATTCTGAGCACAGTTATCAAATCTAGGGTTATTTTTATGACTTTGGCATCCTGCTTTTCGCTTACTATGGTATTCTTGTATTCAAATCCCTAACTATTGCATACATTGTTAATTCTTGGACTGTGTACGATAATACTGAAGAATATTTTGCAAATATTAACGCATTCATACAAACGGAAAAAAGCTCCAACCCTAAAGTCCACATTTCACTACTACTTGCAATGTAATTTTCCTTCCCCAGGGTGTAATTGTCGAAACTACCAGCACATCTAATCGCCTTCTTGCCCGAATTGTCATTTTCAAATACAACCCAATATTTGTGCAACTGATAAACTTTTGATGTTTGCTCACCAAATGGATAACAAAGAAAACAATAAATATATATATGGGACCAGGATATATATATATTTTCATAATGAAGTAAAGTAGAAAGTCGGGCGGGGCCGACTATATCATACCCTAAACCACCCTTACTGAATTAGTAATCATAAACATTTGTGTGGTAACATTGATATAGGTCTGGGAGATAAACCGCAGTTGCATATTTAAGAAAATTAAGGGGTACATGTTTATGGGTGCTTTGTCTCAATCTGAGTATAGCTCATAGTCAATCTTGCCAGGGAAAATATTCGGTTTACCCTGCAAGGACAAAAAAAGTTCCCTACTTTCCCATACAATTTTCCCTTCAATATTTTTCGTTAAATTTAAAAAATTTTACAAAACAAAAATGGTTCTAAGTACTTTATTATCTTAAAACATGAATATGCAACGTATATAACTTAGAATATAAATTTGTATTACCACCACGGTTGCCACAGTTGGTAGAATTCTACCCAAAACAGTAATCTTTTTTGTTAAATCTCTATAAAAATAAAATTTTGACAATAAATTCTATAGAAATAAAATTTAGAGAAAAATTCCATAGAAATAAAACTTTGAGAAAATTTTTTATAGAAGTAATATTTTGAAAAAAAATTTTTTTAGAAATATAATTTTGAGAAAATTGTCTATAGAAATAAAATGTTGATAAAATTTTCTACAGGAATAAAGTTTTGACAACAATTTCTATAGAAATATTTGTTTGGTAGATTTGTGGTAATTTGTGGTAATCTTCAAATTTTGTTAGATTTTTTTTTGGCACTAGTGGTAACTGTTGTTACCACACATTGTTAAAGATCAAGCCTTGCCGGCTTCTAATTTCCTCCTCTAGAGCCACCAAAATGTAAAAATTATTACAAATTGTGTTGAGTGAAAATGTCCCTACATTGTGGCCCTACGTCCCTACAAGACGCTAAATATTAGAAAAACCCTACATATAGGGAATTTCCCCTAACTTCTAGCAACACTGGTTGTTTTGATATTGCACCTACGGAGTTAGTATGCCACTAATATTGAGCCAATTAGTGTGGGTAATAAATCCAAATTTGTAAAAATCGAGCAATATTCTTATGTAAGAGCTACAAGTACGTATAAATACGATCGGCTAGTACATCAAAATTTGATATTTGAGTAACATTGGTTAATAAATAAGAGTACTATGGCCAAATTTGGGAAAATAGAGCGATGCATATATATGGAAGCTATATCTAATTCTGAACCAATTTGCATAATATTTTTCGGTTTTGATTAATACCACAGACGGTTACCTTGTGCAAAATTTGAGTACGATTAGGTAATAAATGAGGCCTCTATGGTCAAAAATAAGGTTATTATGACCAAATTTGGCAAAATCGGGCGATACATATATATGGGAGCTATAACTAAATCTGAACCGATTTCGATGCTTTTTTGCACATACCGTTAGTACTATAGGAGACTGGATCTAGCCAACTTTGAGTAAGATCGGTTAATAAATAAGGGTTCTATGGCCAAATTTGGGAAAATCGGGCTATACATATATATGGGGAGCTATATCTAAATCTTAACCGATTTCGATGTTTTTTTGCACATATAGTAAGTGCTATAGAAGACTACATTTAGCCAAATTTGGGTAAGATCGGTTGATAAATAAGGGTTTTATGGCCAAATTTAGAAAAATCGGGCGGTACATATATATGAGAGCTATAGCTAAATCTGAACCGATTTCGATAAAATTTTGCAGACTTGAAGGGCGGTGAAAAAGATTACCTTCTGCCAAATTTGGTGACCATCCGTTTAAAAGAAAGCGCAACGTGACCCCATTTGTCGAAATCGGGCGATACATATATATGGGAGCTATATCTAAATTTGATCCGATTTCTTCCAAATTCATAGCGTTCGTCCTTGTGCCCAAAAAACTCCCTGTACCAAATTTCATCAAAATCGGTTAATAATTGCGACCGGAATCCTGTGAACAACAAATACATGGACAGACGGACGGACGCACGGACACCAAGCGCTACATCGACTCCGGAGGTGATTCTGAGTCGATCGGTATATATTTTATGGGGTCTAAAATCAATATTTCTGGTAGGCACATTTTTTGGCAGATCAAACTTATTATACCCTACCACTATGTGGTTTAGGGTATAAAAATTCTTCGTGTGTCATTATACCCCGCGCCACATTGTGGAACAGGGTATTATAAGTTACCCAGCAAAAAACCGTCGTCAAAAAAGTAATGAAAATGTTCTTTTTAGATCTGGAAGTGGTGCAAAATTGACGCAGAAGCAATGAGTTTAACATGGGCTTGTCTTAGGACGGAAGTCCACCATTTCAACAGCCGGTGCACTGAATTTGCATCACTTCTTTAGGTGTGACCCGAATTCAATGTTTTGGATGTAAATTAAAAAATTATGTGATATTTTGCCAAATAAATAATTTTTATAATTTTTTATAATTTTTAATGGATTCTAACGCTTGTCGGAAACATTTGACCTCAAATGTTTTCAAAAATTCACAAGTTTTTCAGATTGGATTTAGCATTTTTTTTCGACAAAATTTAAATGATTTGTACCATTCTATGAATTCTTACTCTATTTTTAACCTAAAGGGTGATACGGTCAAAATTTGGTCAATATAAGCTTGACGTATTTCTTTCAATTTTACATTTAAAAACCTGAACTCCCCTCATTTTGAAGGTGTGTATGTAGAATGTTGCTCTTATTTTGATTTTGGAATTCACTCTTCAGTTGTCAAAATGCCGTCCAAGCAAGAAGAGCAGCGTATCAAAATTTTGCTCGCGCATCTCGAAAATCCGAGCTACTCGCACGCAAAGCTGACAAAATCGCTAAAAGTTGCCAAATCAACCGTTACAAATGTAATTAAAGTATTTGGGGAACGTTTGTCGACAGCCAGGAAGTCTCGATCGGGGGGAAATCGAAAACCGGAAGCCGCTGAGACGACAAAGAGAGTTGCCGCTAGTTTCAAGCGAAACCCTAACCTCTCTCTCTCCGAGATGCCGCAGCTGGGTGTATCGTCTACAACCGTGCATCGAGCCAAAAAACGAGCCGGACTATCGACTTATAAGAAGGTAGTGACTCCAAATCGCGATGATAAACAAAATACGACGGCCAAAGCGCGATCCCGGAAGCTGTACACGACGATGCTGACGAAGTTTGACTGCGTGGTAATGGACGACGAAACCTACGTCAAAGCCGACTACAAGCAGCTTCCGGGACAGGAGTTTTATACGGCAAAAGGAAGGGGAAAGGTAGCAGATATTTTCAAGCACATAAAACTGTCAAAGTTCGCAAAGAAATATCTGGTTTGGCAAGCCATCTGTACCTGTGGCTTGAAAAGCAGCATTTTCATAGCTTCCGGGACTGCCAACCAATAAATTTACGTGAAAGAGTGTTTGAATAAACGTCTGCTGCCTTTCCTGAAGAAACGCGGTTGTTCCGTACTGTTTTGGCCGGATTTGGCATCTTGCCATTACGGTAAAAAGGCCATGGAGTGGTACGGCGCCAACAACGTGCAGGCGGAGTGTTGGGAGAAGAACTCTCCCAACACGCCAGAGCTCCGCCCAATTGAGAAATACTGGGCTATTGTCAAGCGGAATCTAAAGAAGACCAAAACAAGTATATACAGCAGTAAGTTCGGCCGGGCCGAATCTTAAATACCCACCACCATGAATCAAATATTAGGTTTTCCTTTGAAATTGCAGGGGGGGTTTGAGGACAGATCAATCAGAGCAGTTCAACCAGTACACTTCACGAAGATAAATTTAAAGATTTTACCTATGAAGACTATGTAAGATTCTGGATTTATAAGAACCATTTTTGTTTGAGCTTTAGAGAAATCATTAACATCTTGTGTGCAAGAAAATTATAAAACAACGTCTTGACTTGAAATCTATAATCTGTAGATTTTCACCCGAGAAGTAAAATCTGGAAATTTTACATTGAGTTTCAAGCAAATTTCATGATCGGTGCGCCACAAACAGTGAAATCGGTCTATATGGAGGCATTACCAAATGGACCGATAAAAACTTAATCTGATACACGTTTTTGTGAGCCTAAAATACCAGAATTTTTACAATTTCAGGCAAATCGGATAAAAACTACGGTTTCTAGAAACCCAAGGAGTTAAATCGGGAAATCGTTCTTATGGGGGCTATACTAAAATATGGATCGATACTCACCGTTTTCGGCACACCTCTTTATGGCCAGAATATACCTCTAGATTTCCAATTTCAGGCAAATTGGATAAAAACTTCGGATTCTAGAAGCCCAAGAAGTAAAATCGTGAAATCGGTTTATATGGGGGCTATACCAAAACATGGGCCGATACTCACCATTTTCGGTATACCTCTTTACGGTCCTAAAATACTTCTAGATTTCCAATTTCAGACAAATTGGGTAAAAACTACGGTTTCTATAAGCCCAAGACCCCAAATCGGGAGGTTGGTTTATATGGGGACCATACAAAAACATGGACCGATGCTCACCATTATTAGCACACTTCGTTACGGTTCTAAAATACCTCTAGATTTTCAATTTCTTGTAAATTGAATAAAAACTTCGGATTCTAGAAGCCCTAGAAGACCAAACATGGACCGATGCTCACCATTTTTGGCACACCTCTTTATGGTCATAAAATACCTCTAGATTTCAAAATTCAGGCAAATTGGGTAAAAACTACGGTTTCTATAAGCCCAAGACCCCAAATCGGGAGGTTGGTTTATATGGGGACCATACAAAAACATGGACCGATGCTCACCATTATTAGCACACTTCGTTACGGTTCTAAAATACCTCTAGATTTTCAATTTCTGGTAAATTGAATAAAAACTTCGGATTCTAGAAGCCCTAGAAGACCAAACATGGACCGATGCTCACCATTTTTGGCACACCTCTTTATGGTCATAAAATACCTCTAGATTTCAAAATTCAGGCAAATTGGGTAAAAACTACGGTTTCTATAAGCCCAAGACCCCAAATCGGGAGGTTGGTTTATATGGGGACCATACAAAAACATGGACCGATGCTCACCATTATTAGCACACTTCGTTACGGTTCTAAAATACCTCTAGATTTTCAATTTCTGGTAAATTGAATAAAAACTTCGGATTCTAGAAGCCCTAGAAGACCAAACATGGACCGATGCTCACCATTTTTGGCACACCTCTTTATGGTCATAAAATACCTCTAGATTTCAAATTTCAGGCAAATTGGATAAAAACTACGATTTCTATAAGCCCAAGACCCCAAATCGGGAGGTCGGTTTATATGGGGACTATATCAAAACCTGGACCGATATAGCCCATCTTCGAACTTGACCTGCCTGCAGACAAAAGACGAGTTTATGCAAAGTTTCAGCACGATTGCTTCATTATTGAAGACTGTAGCGTGATTACAACAGACAGACAGACGGACATCGTTACATCGTCTTAGAATTTCTCCCTGATCAAGAATATATATACTTTATATAGTCGGAAATCGATATTTGGTTGTGTTACAAACGGAATGACAAACTTATATGCAGCCAAAGACGAGATTGTGCAAAATTTCAGCACGATTGCTTCATTATTGAAGACTGTAGCGTGATTACAACAGACAGACAGACAGACGGACAGACGGACATCGTTATATCGTTTTAGAATTTCTCCCTGATCAAGAATATATATACTTTATATAGTCGGAAATCGATATTTCGATGTGTTACAAACGGAATGACAAACTTATAATACCCCCGTCACCATTCTATGGTGGTGGGTATAAAAACTGCTAAGGACGAGCAGCAGTTCAAGAAAACTGGCTTTCTGCGGAGAAGAAGGTGGACAAGGTGGCTGTACAAAATCTGATGGCAGGTGTCAAGCGTGAGGCCCGGCAATTCGGATTTGGAAAAGCGAAAGCCTAACTGAATATTTTTCCTGAATTTTATACTAATTGAACTTGAAAAAGAAATTTAATTTGATTTTTTAAATAAACGATTTCACCAATTTACACGCGTTTTCCCTTGACCAAATTTTGACCGTATCTCCCTTTATTTGAAACAAAAAAAGTTAAAATTGCCCATTAAAAGTATGAAAAAACAAAGTTAAAAAACATTGAATTAAAATAACTTCCTGGGTAGTTAAAATAAAGAACATCATTGGGAGTGCATCTTCTGGAAGTGCTTTTAATGTTGTGCCTTTGGAAGAACTTCCAAATTTTTTTGCTGGGTAGTGAATATGTTTGTAACACCCAGAAGAAGACGAGATAGACATATGGTGTCTTTGGCAATAATGCTCAGGGTGGGTCCCTGAGTCGATATAACCATGTCCGTCCGTCCGTCTGTCTGTGAATACATTTTTGTGATCAAAGTCTAGGTCGCAATTTAAGTCCAATCGCCTTCAAATTTGGCACATGTTCCTAATTTGGGTCAGAATAGAATCCTATTGATTTTGGAAGAAATCGGTTCAGATTTAGATATAGCTCCCATATATATCTTTCGCCCGATATGCACTAATATGGACCCAGCAGCCAGAATTTTATACCGATTTGCTTGGAATTTTGTGCAAACATAACACTTAGTCGTATAGTCAAGTGTGCAAAATTTGATGGAAATCGGTTCAGATTTAGATATAGCTCCCATAGATATCTTTCGCCCGATATGGACTTATATGACCCCAGAAGCCAGATTTTTGGCCGAATTTGGTTGAAATTTTGCACTAGGAGTACAATTAGTCGTATAGTCAAGTGTGCAAAATTTGATTGAAATCGGTTCAGATTTAGATATAGCTCCCATATATATCTTTCGCCCGATATGGACTAATATGGTCCTAAAAGCCAGAGTTTTGGCCCAATTTGGTTGAAATTTTGCACAGGGAGTAGATTTAGCATTTTAGCTATGCGTGCCAAATTTGGTTGAAATCGATTCATATTTAGATATATCTCCCATATATATCTTTCGCTCGATATGCACTTATTTGGACCCAGAAGCCAGAGTTTTATCCCGATTAGCTTGAAATTTTGCACAAGGAGTACAATTGGTAGTATAGTCATGTGTGCCAAATTTGGGAGCCACCGTGGTGCAATGGTTAGCATGCCCGCCTTGCAAACACAAGGTCGTGGGTTCGATTCCTGCTTCGACCGAACACCAAAAAAGTTTTCCGGCGGTGGATTATCCCACCTCAGTAATGCTGGTGACATTTCTGAGGGTTTCAAAGCTTCTCTAAGTGGTTTCACTGCATGGTGGAACGCCGTTCGGACTCGGCTATAAAAAGGAGGTCCCTTGTCATTGAGCTTAACATGGAATCGGGCAGCACTCAGTGATAAGAGAGAAGTTCACCAATGTGGTATCACAATGGACTGAATAGTCTAAGTGAGCCTGATTTAAATGTTTCCCATATTTTTATACCCTGCGCCACTCTGTGGAACAGGGTATTATAAGTTAGTGCATATGTTTGTAACACCCAGAAGGAGACGAGATAGACACATGGTGTCTTTGGCAATAATGCTCAGGGTGGGTACCTGAGTCGTTATAACCATGTCCGTCTGTCCGTCCGTCCGTCTGTCTGTGAACACATTTTTGTGATCAAAGTCTAGGTCGCAATTTAAGTCCAATCGCCTTCAAATTTGGCACATGTTCCTACTTTGGGTCAGAATAGAACCCTATTGATTTTGGAAGAAATCGGTTCAAATTTAGATATAGCTCCCATATATATCTTTCGCCCGATATGCACTAATATGGACCTAGCAGCCAGAGTTTTATACCGATTTGCTTGAAATTTTGTACAAATATAACACTTAGTCGTGTAGTCAAGTGTCCAAAATTTGATTGAAATCGGTTCAGATTTAGATATAGCTCCCATATATATCTTTGCCCGATATGGACTTATATGGCCCCAGAAGCCAGATTTTTGGCCAAATTTGATTGATATTTTGCACTAGGAGTACAATTAGTAGTATAGTCAAGTGTGCAAAATTTGATTGAAATCGGTTCAGATTTAGATATAGCTCCCATATATATCTTTCGCCCGATATGGACTAATATGGTCCTAAAAGCCAGAGTTTTGGCCCAATTTGGTTGAAATTTTGCACAGAGAATAGATTTAGTATTGTAGCTATGCGTGCCAAATTTCGTTGAAATCGATTCAGATTTAGATATAGCTCCCATATATAGCTTTCAGCCGATTTACACTCATATGACCACAGAGGCCAATTTTGTTCTCCGATTTAGTTGAATTTTTGCACAGGGAGTAGAATTAGCATTGTAGCTATGCGTACCAAATTTGGTTGAAATCGGCTCAGATTTAGAGATATCTCCCATATATAGCTTTCGCCCGATTTACACTCATATGACCACAGAGGCCAATTTTTAACTCCGATTTAGTTGAAATTTTGCATAGGAAGTAGAATTAGCATTGTAGCTATTCGTGCCAAATTTGGTTGAAATCGGTTCAGATTTAGATATAACTCCCATATATATGTTTTTCCAATTTCGACAAAAATGGTCAAAATACCAATATTTTCCTTGTAAAATCGCCACTGCTAAGTCGAAAAGTTGTAAAAATGACTCTAATTTTCCTAAACTTCTAATACATATATATCGAGCGATAAATCATAAATAAACTTTTGCGAAGATTCCTTAAAATTGCTTCAGATTTAAATGGTTCCCATATTTTTTACTAACATGGTGTTCCACCCTAGTGCATTAGCCGACTTAAATTTTGAGTCTATAGATTTTGTAGAAGTTTATCAAATTGTGTCCAACACATTTGACGGATGTGATATGGTGTCGCAAATTTAGATCTACAAAGTGGTGCAGGGTATAATATAGTCGGCCCCGCCCGACTTTAGACTTTCCTTACTTGTTTGTTACTAAAATTGTGTTCCACCCTAGTGCATTAGCCAACTTAAATTTTGAGTTTATAGATTTTGTAAAAGTCTATCAAATCCTGCCCGAATCGAGTGATATTTAAATGTATCTAAAGGGTGATTCTTTTGAGGTTAGGATTTTCATGCATTAGTATTTGACAGATCACGTGGGATTTCAGACATGGTGTCAAAGAGAAAGATGCTCAGTATGCTTTGACATTTCATCATGAATAGACTTACTAACGAGCAACGCTTGCAAATCATTGAATTTTATTACCAAAATCAGTGGCAGAAAATCCGCTTTTTTATCGACAAATTTTGTTCAGCGATGAGGCTCATTTCTGGTTGAATGGCTACGTAAATAAGCAAAATTGCCGCATTTGGAGTGAAGAGCAACCAGAAGCCGTTCAAGAACTGCCCATGCATCCCGAAAAATGCACTGTTTGGTGTGGTTTGTACGCTGGTGGAATCATTGGACCGTATTTTTTCAAAGATGCTGTTGGACGCAACGTTACGGTGAATGGCGATCGCTATCGTTCGATGCTAACAAACTTTTTGTTGCCAAAAATGGAAGAACTGAACTTGGTTGACATGTGGTTTCAACAAGATGGCGCTACATGCCACACAGCTCGCGATTCTATGGCCATTTTGAGGGAAAACTTCGGAGAACAATTCATCTCAAGAAATGGACCGGTAAGTTGGCCACCAAGATCATGCGATTTGACGCCTTTAGACTATTTTTTGTGGGGCTACGTCAAGTCTAAAGTCTACAGAAATAAGCCAGCAACTATTCCAGCTTTGGAAGACAACATTTCCGAAGAAATTCGGGCTATTCCGGCCGAAATGCTCGAAAAAGTTGCCCAAAATTGGACTTTCCGAATGGACCACCTAAGACGCAGCCGCGGTCAACATTTAAATGAAATTATCTTCAAAAAGTAAATGTCATGGACCAATCTAACGTTTCAAATAAAGAACCGATGAGATTTTGCAAATTTTATGCGTTTTTTTTTTAAGAAAAAGTTATCAAGCTCTTAACAAATCACCCTTTATTTGGGACAAACCTTTATATATAGCCCCCAACACATTTGACGGATGTGATATGGTATCGAAAATTTAGATCTATAAAGTGGTGCGGGATATAACATAGTCGTCCCCGCCCGACTTTAGACTTTCCTTACTTGTTTTTGGAAATGCTTTAAAGATGTGTCTTAAGAAAAACTTCAATTTTTTCTGGGATGTGTATAGTCGAAACAAATTCACATATACCAGTACAGTTATACACAACAACACATATGTCCCATGTAATCTCACAGTACCAACACTTCGCTCTCATTGTGCTACTTTGGTGTCATTTCGTCGCCATCTTTAGTTCTGTGCCTCTCTCTCGCTGTGACTTATCTAAACATATATATGTTTACACAAAATTTCAAAATTATACATGTTTGTATCTACTCATATTATATTTAAAACCCGTTCCAAACACAATATATTAAAAAATATTAACTTACATGTGTATATGACACAAATATTTTATGCTAGTTTATGAGAATTATGTACTCATAACTATGCCTTAAGATCAAAGTTTCAAATATATGTACATTTTACACTGAAACATATAAAAAACAAACCTTTCTGTGCGTGTATAAAAACTCAACGATTTTTCCTCCCATTTCTTTTGGGTAGATTCTAATTGTACATAATGCCCCTACTTAGGATTATTAAAATGAATTCCGTACAAACATTACGTCCCAGTTAAGCACAGTTTAGGGTTCAACAAAACAAAACGACCACAAAGAAAATGTCAAGTACTATTGTCATCTAAATGCCTTTAATAATGATACTCTAAGGGAACATCGAGTTTGCTCCACCCATCCACCACCCTATATGTTGAAAAGGGATATGAGGACTGTCCTTCATCCTTTTGCATTGTACATTTGGCCTCCTTCTATTTAGAAAGTTTGCTAAGATAACACCCAAGGACGATTTTGGAAAAGTTTTCTCGTTTTCTTATTTGAATATTTCTTTAGATTTTGTTCTATATTCTTTCAGCAGAGTTTTCCATTGGAATAATTACAATTGTCGATATTCTCCGAAATAGAGCAGTTCAAATAGTACACTTTCCGAAGATAAATCTAAAAATTTTACCTATGAAGACTATATCAGAATCTGGATTTATAAGAACCATTTATTTAAGCAATTCAAAACCTTTAAAAGGCCAAATTAACGAATTACATTGTACTACTCTAATTTTTGTTTATGTTTTAGAGGAATCATTAAAATCTCTTGTAGGTGTGCTAGAAAATGATGAAATAACGCCTTGATTTGAAATCTGAAATCTGTAGATTTTAATACCCATTATTTAAATGATTACGAGAAGTAAAATCTGGAAATTTTACATTCAGTTTCAAGCACTTTTCACACGCAAAAAATCATTCCTTCCTCCCAAACGAAATTTTAGACAAACAAAGTTCGTTTCTCATTTGCTTTTCGCTGTAAGGAAGTGTATTTGGAAGAAATGTATATACTTTTTGTGATAAACGTTTATTCTTTTCCAGGATGTAAAAACAATTTCATAAAGACAAACTCAAAAAAAAAAAAAACACTGTTTTCTTGCTAATTGCATTTTCCCCCACATCTTTCTCACATCCACGAGGTGGTTTAGTTCTTAACACCTTTTCCTGTAATACCAACAATGTAGAAGAAATTATATGATTTTATAAATTTTTAAAATTTTTTTACCTTTCGCCTGGACGGAGAATCGAACAGCGGACCATACAATTTGTAAGCCAACACACTAACCACTGAGCTATGTACCTGTTACGGTCATCTATACCTAAATATCCATATAAGTTATATTTATATAGCATAGCTTGCGGCGCCCACGAACCGAATAAACAAAGTTTATTTAACAGAAACAAACATTTAGTTTGGCACCGTGGAGCAGTGGCTGCTACGTTCGACTTGCATGCCAAGGGTCGTGGGTTCGATCCCTGCTTCGACCAAAGTTTTTTTGTTTTGTTTTTTTTACATATATTCCAGATATGTTCGGAAGATTCCGAAAAAATGTTCCACATTACATTGTAGTATATTAAATTTTGAACTGTAAAATGTGTCTTATTAAAGACCTAAAGTCAGAAAAGAACAGTATTTGATATAAACGAAATGGACTGTGTTGTTGTTTCAAAAATAACTTTTTTTTATTGAAAAAATAAAAGTTTTGTAACAAACGAATTTTTTTGGAAAAAAAATTTTCGAAGCAATTCAAAAAACCCTAACAAACGAAAAACGTTTTCGGTACACGTTTTCCAAACGTTTTTTTTTATGCGTGCATGATCTGTGCGTCTTCTATACCCTCAAGAAGTGAAATCGGTCTAAATGGAGGCCTTATCAAATGGACCGATAAAACCTAAATACGATACACTTTTTTGTGAGTCTAAAATACCAGTATACTTACAATTTCAGGCAAATCGCACACAAAAAAAAAAATTCTGATTCAATCACGAAATTAATTGACCCAATTAATTTTTTAATTGAAATGTCTTCAATTACAGAAATGATAGTATCAATTAAAAAATTAATTGGAGGTCAATTAAAAAATTAATTGATCCAATTAAAAAATTAATTGATACTATTAATTTTTGTGATTGATTTTTGTATCAATTAAAAAATTTGTTGAATCAATTAAATTTTTAATTGAATATTTTTTAAAACTCAATTAAAATTTTAATTGGAAAATTTTTGGTGAAATTTTTTTCTGTGCGGATAAAACCTACGGTTTCTAGAAACCCAATGAGTGAAATCGGGAGATTGGTCTTATGAAGGCTATACTAAAACATGGACCGATACTCACCGTTTTCGGCACACCTCTTTGTGGTCCTAAAATAATTCTAGATTTCGAATTTCATGTCAATTGGATAATTCCATTTCAAGTACGGTTTCTATAAACCCAAAAAGTAAAATCGGGAGATCGGTCTATACGGGTTCTATACTAAAACATTGACCGATACTCACCATTTTCGGCGCACTTTATGGTCCTTAAATAATTCTAGATTTCGAATTTCATGCAAATTGGATAAAGCTACGGTTTCTATAAGCCCATGAAATAAAATCGGGAGATCGGCCTATATGGGGATATACCAAAACATGAACCAATATACACCATTTTCGGAACACTTCTTTATTGTCCTAAAATACCTCTAGATTTCCAATTTCAACAAATTGGATAAAAACTACGTTTTTTTATAAGGCCAAGAAGTAAAATCTGGAGATCGGTCTATATTTAAGGCTATATCAATATATGGACCTATACTCACCATTTTCGGCATAACTTTTTATGGTCCTAAAATACCTCTAGATTACCACTTTCAGGCAAATAAGATAAAAACTACGTTTTCTATAAGCCCGAGAAATAAAATCTGGAGATCGGTCTATATGGGGGCTATATCAAAACATGAACCGACACTCACCACTTTCGGCACACCTCTTTGTGATCATAAAATACCTCTAGATTTCCACTTTCAGGCAAATTGGATAGAAAGTACGGTTTTTATTAACCGAAGACCACAAATCGGGAGGTCTGTTTATATGGGGACTTTATCAAAACCTGGATCGATATAGCCCATCTTCGAACTTGACCTGCCTGCAGACAAAATACTAGCTTGTGCGAAATATCAGTACGATTGCTTCATTATTGTAGACTGTACACTCAAAAAAAAAATCCTGGAACCAAAGATTTTGACCTTCGCTTAAGGATTTTGGTATTGATTCCGAGCCAAAGATGCGGCTTCTTTAAAATAAAGACATTTTGTAGCTACCTAACTGGCTTTAAATCTAGGACCAATAAAGTTAAAATTAGGATACAGATCTCATTTATAAAATTATCATTCTCTCTTCGCGGTTTATTAATAAAGGTACTCACGTACCTTTATTAGGGATCTTAGAAGAAGGGATCTTAAAAGGAGGGAAGCCATAGATATCGCTCTTCTTGACTTTTGGTGTTTTTATACTTTGGTTTTTTTGATTGCCAATTAAAATGACATGGGTCCAAAACATAAAATAAAACAAAACATTTTCTATTTTTATGTTAGCCTGATATCAACGCAGGCTGGTTTTTCGTCCAAATCAATTACTTTACATATTATTAGAATTTTAATGCGAGCTAATTGGACATGAAGATTAAGGAAATGTTATTATAAGGAAATTATAAGACCCAAATTGAATAATCTCACCCAGCCAGATCACCAATGTGGTATCACAATGGACTGAATAGTCTAAGTGAGCCTGAAACATCGGGCTGCCACCTAACCTAACCTAACCCAGTCAGATCTTACTAGAGACTATGGAAATGTGTATTGACCAACACTGAAACATATTTATAGTCAGGCTTGTATGATGGGTATCTAGCATTTTCTTTTCAAAAGATTAATAATATCAATTCCTTAATCTTCATGTTCAATTACACATTCACTTTAAAACAGAGACAGAAAAAAATCACACTCACGAACAAAGTCACGTTCACGATTCAAGCTCACCGACTTTAATCACATTCACGGATTTTATCATACTTAGGATTTCAATAACGTCCTTTGTTTGATTGTGAAACATATTTGAATTTTGCTAATGGTTCCGTCGTGAGTTATGAATGTTACTTACTGTTCAATAATTGCAGCGAGTCATAAGATTTGTCGTGAAACCGGCCAATTGTCGTGTTCCGAAAATTTTCCTGAATCACGAGATTTGTCGTAAATTATGAAAAATCATGCAGGAACGTGAGGCATAATCTATGTTCGTGCGTGAGTGTGTATATAGTTTTTCATTTCCTGAATTTGCGTGAACGTGAATTCCTACCCACATGGCGTGCGTGAGTACAAATATTTCTTCGTGAATTTGCGTGAGCGTAAGTGAAATTTCACTTATGCGCACATCCAAGTATATATTTACTGTTAATATAATATCAATGTAGATTATAGTAATGTTCGAATTTAAAATTCGAAGATTAAATTTGGGGGATTATAAGTTTCTTTGGGTTGATTTAGCCCCCAGAACATCATAGATTCGCCAATGTGGGTAATCGATACAAAATCAAAATAAAAATGAATTAATATCGAATTCCAATGAAATTTGCACGTTTTTAATTGAAATTCCTTCAATTACGAAAACGATAGTATTAAATTCAAAATTAATTAAAACAAGTATGTACGGCCGTAAGTTCGGCCAGGCCGAACCTTATGTACCCTCCACCATGGATTGCGTAGAAAAATTCTTCTAAACACTGCCATCCACAATCGGATTACTTAAGTTGTGGTAGCACTTGCCGATGGCAAGGTATCTTAAAACCTCCTAACACCGTCTTCTAAATTGTATGTAAGTCCTACGTGGTTATATTAAATCAAAAAAGATCGATCAAATACGTATATAATTCAGTTTGACAAAATTTTCTATAGACATAAAATTTTGACAAAATTTTCTATAGAAATAAAATTTTAACAAAATTTTCAATAGAAATAAAATTTTCACAAAATTTTCTATAGAAAGAAATAAAATTTTAACAAACTTTTCTATAGAAATAAAATTTTAACAAAATTTTCTATAGAAATAAAATTTTGACTAAATTTTATACAGAAATAAAATTTTAAAAAAATTTTCTATAGAAATAGAATTTTCACAAAATTTTCTATAGAAATAAAATTTTGACAAAATTTCCTATAGAAATAAAATTTTGGTAGATTATTTTTGGCTCGAGTGGCAACCATGATTATGAACCGAATAAAATTTTAACAAAATTTTCTATAGAAATAATATTTCGACAATGATGAAAATTTGATTATGAACCGAATAAAATTTTAACAAAATATTCTATAGAAATAAAATTTTGGTAAATTATTTTTGGCTCGAGTGGCAATCATGATTACGACCGATATGGACCAATTTTTGTGTGATTGGAGATCGGCTATATGTAACTATAGACCGATATGGACCAATTTTGATATGGTTGTTAGCGGCCATATACTAACACCAAGTTCCAAATTTGAACCGAATCGGATGAATTTCGCTCCTCCAAGAGGCTCCGGAGGTCAAATCTGGAGAACGTTTTATATGGGGGCTATATATAATTATGGACCGATGTGGACTAATTTTTGCATGGTTGTTAGAGACCATATATCAACATTATGTACCACATTTCAGGCGGATCGGATGAAATTTGCTTCTCTTTGAGGCTCCGCCAGCCAAATCTGGGGATCGGTTTATATGGGGGCTATATATAATTATGGACCGATGTGGACCAATTTTTGCACGGTTGTTAGAGACCATATACCAACACCATGTACCAAATTTCAGCCGGATCTGATGAAATTTGCTTCTCTTTGAGGCTCCGCACGCCAAATCTGGGGATCGGTTTATATGGGGGCTATATATAATTATGGACCGATGTGGACCAATTTCTGCATGGTTGTTAGAGACCATATACCAACATCATGTACCAAATTTCAGCCAGATCGGATGAAATTTGCTTCTCTTTGATGAAATATGCTTCTGTTAGAGGCTCTACAAGCCAAATCTGAGGCTCCCTTTATATGGGGGCTATACGTAAAAGTGAACCGATATGGCCCATTTGCAATACCATCCGACCTACATCGATAACAACTACTTGTGCCAAGTTTCAAGTCGATAGCTTGTTTCGTTCGGAAGTTAGCGTGATTTCAACAGACGGACGGACGGACGGACATGCTTAGATCGACTCAGAATTTCACCACGACCCAGAATATATATACTTTATGAGGTCTTAGAGCAATATTTCGATGTGTTACAAACGGAATGACAAAGCTAATATACCCCCATCCTATGGTGGAGGGTATAAAAAGATTGATTAAAAATTTGCACTTTCATTTTTTAATTGGTTCAATTATAAATTTAATTGATTTTGGTCGAAAAACTCGATAAATTTTTAATTGAGGCAATTAATTATTCATTGTTTTTTGTTTATAATTATTTTTGCTTTAGATGAAATAATTTTCTTGTACTTTTACAAAAGATTATACTTTTTTATGAATTTTCCGAGCATCATTATAGTTGACTTTTTCATTAGATTTGAGCCAAAATTTAATTAACCAATGAATAGTGTAAAACTAATTGGTTACAAATAATTGAACTGTGGTTAGGAATTTTAATAATTTGCTTCAATCATATGCTTATTTGACTTTATTCTTTAGTTTGATTGAACAACGGAGTGTATTCGTTAATTTTTTAATTGATTATATTTTGGTGATATTTTTCCTATGTGAAGGCTATAGAATCACCAATTTATGTACATTATCCTTACGATTAATGGATCGATAAAATCGTATTACAGATAACGTCTGCAAAATTTGGTACGTAGAAGATCCCACAAAACACATTGCAAAAATTGAGTTGAATTAATTGTCGTTATAATCGTTTTATCTAAATTCAGGGCTAGTTGGCTGGCTACAACAAATCCAAATTCCATGGCCGAAGAAAAATACAGGACTTGGTTACCATTGCCCCTGATGCTTCTGTTATGTCCACAACGTAAAATCATTGGTTTACCGATACAGCTTAGCCTCCGCATCGCACAGTTTAGTTTCTATTTAATTTGTTTTCAGTGTTTGCATTTTTTTCCTCCGGTTTTGGGACTTGGTGTGTATGCTTAATCTCCTCGAATGAATGTCTCTTGTAAATTTGTCGCATTTTATGGACTAGAGCAAAAAGTGGGATAATTGCAAAAGTTCGTGCTTAATTGAATTTTATTTAAACGTGTTTGCATAGACGATAGCTTACAATCGCAAAAATACATTTAGATGTTTAAGTTGGAGTTTTTTCTAATTCAGTTTTTTTTCTTCTTCTTATAAATGTTTTACTCTTCAACATAAAGACGAAAAACAGATTATATACAAATTTAAATGAATGGACAACGAAAAAAATAAACCGAACCGTTAAGATATAAATTTATGATATTAACTAAATGCAGACTCTGCACCGAAACAAGTATATAACAGGTTGGCTGGTAAGCCCCCGGTCTGACACATAGATGACGACGCTATTATTAAATGTATATTATTTTTATACCCTCCACCATAGGATGGGGGTATATTAACTTTGTCATTCCGTTTGTAACACATCGAAATATTGCTCTAAGACCCCATAAAGTATATATATTCTGGGTCGTGGTGAAATTCTGAGTCGATCTAAGCATGTCCGTCCGTCCGTCCGTCTGTCCGTCTGTCCGGCTGTCCGTCCGTCTGTGGAAATCACGCTAACTTCCGAACGAAACAAGCTATCGACTTGAAACTTGGCACAAGTAGTTGTTATTGATGTAGGTCGGATGGTATTGAAAATCGGCCATATCGGACCACGTTTACGTATAGCCCCCATATAAACCGATCCCCAAATTTGGCTTGGGGAGCCTCCCGGAGCAGCAAAATTCATCCGATCCGGTTGAAATTTGGTACCTGATGTTAGTATACGGCCTCTAACAACCATGCAAAAATTGGTCCATATCGGTCCATAATTATATATAGCTCCCATATAAACCGATCCCCAGATTTGACCTCCGGAGCCTCTTGGAGGAGCAAAATTCATCCGATCCGGTATAAATTTAGTACGTGGTCTTAGTATACGGTCTCTAACACCCATGCAAAAATTGGTCCATGTCGGTCCATAATTATATATAGCCCCCATATAAACCGATCCCCAGATTTGACCTCCGGAGCCTCTTGGAGGGGAAAAGTTCATCCGATCCGGTTGAAATGTGGTACCTGATGTTAGTATACGGTCTCTAGCAACCATGCAAAAATTGGTCCATATCGGTCCATAATTATATATAGCCCCCATATAAACCGATCCCCATATTTGACGTCCGGAGCCTCTTGGAGGGGCAAAATTCATCCGAACCTGTTGAAATTTGGTACCTGATGTTAGTATACGGCCTCTAACAACTATGCAAAAATTGGTCCATATCGGTTTATAATTATATATAGCTCCCATATAAACCGATCACCAGATTTGAACTTGAAGCAACTTTTGTTATTGTGAAAAAATGGAAAAAAGGAATTTCGTGTTTTGATAAAATACTGTTTTATGAAGGGAAAAAATACGGTGGAAGCGAAAACTTGACTTGATAATGAGTTTGCGGACTCTGCCCCAGGGAAATCAACAATAATTGATTGGTATGCAAAATTCAAGCGTGGTGAAATGAGCACGGAGGACGGCGAACGCAGTGGACGCCCGAAAGAGGTGGTTACCGACGAAAACATCAAAAAAATCCACAAAATGATTTTGAATGACCGTAAAATGAAGTTGATCGAGATAGCAGAGGCCTTCAAAATATCAAAGGAACGTGTTGGTCTATCATTCATCAATACTTGGATATGCTGAAGCTCTGTGCAAAATG
The DNA here is from genome assembly GCF_050003625.1 of Haematobia irritans. NCBI lineage: Eukaryota > Metazoa > Arthropoda > Insecta > Diptera > Muscidae > Haematobia > Haematobia irritans. The sequence goes on from NC_134400.1 coordinate 50,532,188, forward strand.
GGTGCCGCGCGAGCTCACATTTGACCAAAAACAACAACGTGTTGATGATTCTGAGCGGTGTTTGCAGCTGTTAACTCGTAATACACCCGAGTTTTTCCGTCAATATGTGACAATGGATGAAACATGGCTCCATCACTACACTTCTGAGTCCAATCGACAGTCGGCTGAGTGGACAGCGACCGGTGAACCGTCTCCGAAGCGTGGAAAGACTCAAAAGTCCTCTGGCAAAGTAATCGCCTCTTTTTTTTTGGGATGCGCATGGAATAATTTTTATCGATTATCTTGAGAAGGGAAAAACCATCAACAGTGACTATTATATGGCGTTATTGGAGCGTTTGAAGGTCGAAATCGCGGCAAAACGGCCCCATATGAAGAAGAAAAATGTGTTGTTCCACCAAGACAACGCACCGTGCCACAAGTCATTGAGAACGATGGAAAAATTCATGAATTGGGCTTCGAATTGCTTCCCCACCCACCATATTCTCCAGATATGGCCCCCAGCGACTTTTTCTTGTTCTCAGACCTCAAAAGGATGCTCGTAGGGGAAAATTTTGGCTGCAATGAAGAGGTGATCGCCGAAACTGAGGCCTATTTTGAGGCAAAACCGAAGGAGTACTACCAAAATGGTATCAAAAAATTGGAAGGTCGTTATAATCGTTGTATCGCTCTTGAAGGGAACTATGTTGAAAAATAAAAACGAATTTTGACAAAAAAAATGTGTTTTTCTTTGGGGACTTATCAGGGACTTATCAGCCAACCTGTTACGGCCGATAGATCAGCCAGACCGAATCCGTATCGTGTACCAAAGATTGTATACAAAATTCTACTAAAGACAGTCGTCAACAGTGGAATTGCTAATATTGTATGAAGGGCTACAGATAACTAATTGCCAATTGGAAGCTAGGTCTTTTGGAGACTACACTTATTTTGCCACTAAGTAATGCCGAAAGTCAGATGGAAAACAATATAAAATATCCTCCACCTTCTTGATATATCACAAACAATTGTATTGATAGTTAAAGCAATTTCTGGAGCCTCGAGGTTACTCCTCGATCTCATCCGACGCTGTTAAAATTTGTAAGTCTGTATTTGCCTTCCAATAACTAAATGAAATTTCTATTTCAGCAGGCTCAAGAAATCAAAACTTGGTACATTAAATTTTATTTAAGTGTTGAGAATTTGATCATTCAGATTAGATGAAGCCCCACACTGGAAAAAATATTGCCTTGAGGTCAAATATTGCATGTTCTTCAAATACGAATGCAAATTTCGTTTAGCATATAAGACACATGTTGCTGATGTAAAGTTTGTGTTTTCCTTTTTCAAAAGTTGATAAATTTTTTAATGAAAGCACATGAAGGAAAACGCGAAAAAACATTCAGATTCGATTTGTAGTAGCAAGTACTCAAAACTCAAATTTAGAAGGCACACACAAAAAAATTTTTTTCTGATTCAATCACGAAATTAATTGATCCAATTAATTTTTTAATTGAAATGTCTTCAATCACGAAAATGATAGTATCAATCACAGTTTTAATTGGGCATAGAAAAAATTCTTGATTAAAAAATTAATTGATTTCATTGCCATATTTCAATTAATTTTTTAATTGATTCAATTAAAAATTTAATTGATGTTGATTGCAAAACTCAATTAATTTATTTATTAAAATAAGGTAACTATTTTCAATTAAATTCTGAATTGGCTTAGAATTTTTTTTTTGGATTAACAATTGATTGTTTGAAAAAAAAATTAATTAAAAATTTAAAAAAATGTTCATCATCATCATAAACTGACTTAGTCTTCCGAATTTGATTAAAAGTTTATTGTATCAATTAACTTTTTAATTAAAAATTTTAAAATTTTCAATCATTGACTTAATTAACTTAATGTTTCTATCTTGATTAAAAAGTTAATTGTACCAATTAATTTATTAATTGAAAAAATTTCAAATTCAATTAACTTTTTAATTGGAAATATTTTGGTGATATTTTTTTCTGTGCAAGTATGTCTTAAATGTATCTATACTTCAATTCTCCATTTCTTTGACCCGGAATTAATATTAAAATCGTAAGAGTAAAGAAAAACATCTTTGGGAACGGACAGTGCATACATATATATATATACATACAACGCCAGAAAAATTTAAACCCTCCGAATATTTATCGGTAAATTTTTGTTTGTCATCATTTCGAATATTACTATAATGTACTAGCGTAACCCGGCCCGCTTCGCTGCGCCTCCCAAAGCATATTTTCTTTAACTTAGTCAACCATGTCCTTCGATCTGAAAACAAATTCGAAAAGATTTGAACTCTTTGAAAGAGTAAGGTCAGGGGAAGTCTGGCACAAAAACTGCAGTACTGATTAATCACTCCATGGTTTTCACACATGTGTCCCGTACATTTAAAAAAAAATCGGAATACTTACATTTTCGTTTATATACAGAAATAGGACGGTTACGCAGATGTAAAATGGACCGGCTTAATAAACGTCGGGTAGGTGATGTTCCATTTTAACAAATTTTTTGTTTTCTAATTGTTCTGTATTCAAATCGTTGGACAATCTTCTATATTTCCTGTGAATTTCAAGCGTGGTTTGTCAAGGGGAGGTATACTTCTCCTCAACATACCATCCAATAAATCGGAAAAAGTAAAAGTACTTAAAAATTGACCATATTAACATTTGTTAAAGTGTTGGACATGGACAACATGCCTTTCCCAAACATATACCGGAAAATAAAGCACCCTCTAAATTGACAAATGTCATGCAGTGGTGTCATGGTAGGTTCATATCACAAACATTTGAATAGACGTTTTGATGCATCGTGTTCAATGGCGTTTGCAGCTGAGTGTGTTCTGTTATGGTGCCAATAGACCCAAGTTCAACCCCCGGTGGAAGTGGAGAAGTTTTTCAATTTATGAAAATTAGATAATAAGAAAATTAAAGTGTACCAAAAAATCCTGATAAAAATAAAAAGTTGAAATTGGAGAAAAAAAAGTTTTTTTTTTTTTTTAATGTCTTCATCCAAGGCACAACTTCTAAAGCAATTCGAAGCATTCAAAAATGGAGTACTTCCGTCCTATGACAATTCCATGTAAAATTCATTGAATATGATCCAGGTTTGCACTACTTCTGGATCACAAATTCTCGAACCAAACTACTTCTTTGGAAGCTCTTTTTTTCCTTGGGCTAAAATATAGTTAAAATAGATTTAGTGCCCTAGAGAGTTCACTTTTTGTTGCGTATCTGGCGAAAATAGTATGTTTCTAATGATTACTATTCCTTAATAAATAAATAAATAAGAAAATTATAGGCCGATAGCCTCTAGTTGCTAATGCCCGTAAATAAGTTTATTATAATTTGTAATTATAAGAAATTACGTAATAAATAAATAAAATAAAATTAATAAAATTAACATTTTGAATTGGTGCACTGAAAACAAGCATACTCGGTTCCAAAGATTTTGTCTTTACTTTAAAAAATTTGGTATTGATTCCGAGCCAAAGAAGCGGAGAATACAAGTAAGGATACTTTTAAGACACAATTCTCTTTTAAATTTAGGTTTTGTGTACTAGCTTCCAGGAAGCAAATTTTAATTTTTCGCTTTCTGAGCTTTTTTCCTTCATATGCTATCAAAGTCCTTTAAAAACGAGTTAACGGCAACTTTATTTTCCAAATTAGGACTCGACTTCCAGTAGAAATTATGCTATGTTTGAAGTAAAAAGCTTCTTTAAAATAAAGTTTTGAAAAACATGTCCTATATTTGAACGATTTTTTGCTTTGTAGTCAAGATGCAAAAAGACAACAAATTTAAAGACAATTTCATTAAATTTAAAGAATTTTTCTGAATTATTAAAGTCAAGTTGACCTTAGCCTATAAATTTTTTCTTTCATGTTAAGATACCCATTTTTAAGTCAAATCACTTAATTATAAGGACAATATGACTTCATTGAAAAGTTTATCGACTTTTGGACAAGGAAAATAACTTTATTTTAGAGAAATGCGTCTTCTATGCTAAGCAAAATTTGTATTCGTATTTTAAAGACATGAAATCTTTGACCTCACGACAATATTTTTATCAGTGTGCTATGTATCATTCCCCCTTCAAGTCATAATAAAATGTGCCAAAATATATAATTGAAAGCTGCTTTTACTGATTCATTTTGATTCCAAAAAGGATCTTGCCTTTGCTCATCTGTGTACAATAGTTTCTCCGTACAGTAAACAGTTCATACATTATGTCTAACAATTAAGTACGTACGTAATAAAGTGAATACTTCAATCAAATACAAAAATTGTGATTTCATATTTTTATACCCTCCATCATAGGATGGGGGTATATTAACTTTGTCATTCCGTTTGTAACACATCGAAATATTGCTCTAAGACCCCATAAAGTATATATATTCTGGGTCGTGGTGAAATTCTGAGTCGATCTAAGCATGTCCGTCCGTCCGTCCGTCCGTCCGTCTGTTGAAATCACGCTAACTTCCGAACGAAACAAGCTATCGACTTGAAACTTGGCACAAGTAGTTGTTATCGATGTAGGTCGGATGGTATTGAAAATGGGCCATATCGGTCCACTTTTACGTATAGCCCCCATATAAAGGGACCCTCAGATTTGGCTTGTGGAGCCTCTAACAGAAGCATATTTCATCCGATCCGGCTGAAATTTGGTACATGATGTTGGTATATGGTCTCTAACAATCATGCAAAAATTGGTCCACATCGGTCCATAATTATATATAGACCCCATATAAACCGATCCCCAGATTTGGCTTGAGGAGCCTAAAAGAGAAGCAAATTTCATCCGATCCGGCTGAAATTTGGTACATGGTGTTGGTATATGGTCTCTAACAACCATGCAAAAATTGGTTCACATCGGTCCATAATTATATATAGCCCCCATATAAACCGATCCCCACATTTGGCTTACGGAGCCTCAACGAGAAGCAAATTTCATCCGATCCGGCTGAAATTATGATGGTACATGATGTTGGTATATGGGATCTAACAACCATGCAAAAATTGGTCCACATCGGTCTATAATTATATATAGACCCCATATAAACTGATCTCCAGATTTGGCTTGCGAAGCCTCAAAGAGAAGCAAATTGCATCCGATCCGGCTGAAATTTGGTACATGGTATTGGTATATGGTCTCTAACAGCCGTGCAAAAATTGGTCCATATCGGTCCATAATTATATATAGCGCCCATATAAAACGTTCTCCAGATTTGACCTCCGGAACCTCTTGGAGGAGCAAAATTCATCCGATCCAGTTCAAATTAGGAACGTGGTGTTAGTATATGGTAGCTAACAACCATACCAAAATTGGTCCAATCACACAAAAATTGGTCCATATCGGTTCATAATCATGGTTGCCACTAGAGCCAAAAATAATCTACCAAAATTTTATTTCTATAGAAAATTTTGTCAAAATTTTAATTCTATAGAAAATTTTGTCAAAATTTTATTTCTAGAGAAAATTTTGTAAAAATTTTATTCGGTTCATAATAAAATTTTCCTCATTGTCAAAATTTTATTTCTATAGAAAATTTTGTCAAAATTTTATTTCTATAGAAAATTTTGTTCAAATTTTATTCGGTTCATAATCATGGTTGCCATTCGAGCCAAAAATAACCTACCAAGATTTTATTTCTATAGAAAATTTTGTCAAAAGTTTATTTCTATAGAAAATTTTGTTAAAATTTTATTTCTGTAGAAATTTGTGTCAAAATTTTCTCTCTATAGAAAAATTTGTCAAAATTTTTATTTCTATAGAAAATTTTGTGAAAATTTTATTTCTATAGAAAATTTTGTTAACATTTTATTTCTGTAGAAAATTTTGTCAAAATTTTATGTCTACTTTGTCAAACTGAATTATATACGTATTGGATCGATCTTTATACCCTTCACCACTACTGTGGTACAGGGTATAATAAGTTTGTGCATTTTTATGTAACGCCAAGAAGGAAAAGTCTGAGACACATCGTTTAGTATACCGATCGTCTTAGAATTAAATTTTGAGTCGATTTAGCTATGTCCGTCTGTCTGTCTGTCTGTCTGTCTGTCTGTCTGTCTGTCCGTCTGTCTGTCTGTTGATGTATTTTTGTGTGCAAAGTACAGCTCGCAGTTTTAGTCCGATTGTCCTAAAATTTGGTATAGGGTCCTGTTTCGGCTCAAAGACGATCCCTATTGATTTTGGAAAAAATCGGTTCAGATTTAGATATAGCTGCCATATATATTTTTCACCGATCTGGTCATAATTGGCGTGTATATCAACCGATCTTCCTCAAATTCCGTACATCCGAATATTTTATGAGTCTCGAAAAACTTGCCAAATATCAGCCAAATCGGTTCAGATTTAGATATAGCTCCCATATATAGCTTTCGCCCGATTTACACTCATTTGCCCACAGAGGCCAATTTTTTGCTCCGATTTAGTTGAAATTTTGCACAGGGAGTAGAATTAGCATTGTAGCTATGCGTGTCAAATTTGGTTTAAATCGGTTCAGATTTAGATATAGCTCCCATATATAGCTTTCGCCCGATGTACACTCAAATGACCACAGAGGCCAATTTTTTGCTCCGATTTAGTTGAAATTTTGCACAGGGAGTATAATTAGCATTGTAGCTATGCGTGCCAAATTTGGTTGAAATCGGTTCAGATTTAGATATAGCTCCCATATATAGCTTTCGCCCGATTTACACTCATATGACCACAGAGGCCAATTTTTAACTCCGATTTAGTTGAAATTTTGCACAGGGAGTAGAATTAGCATTATAGCTATGCGTGCCAAATTTGGTTGACATCGGTTCAGATTTAGATTTAGCTCCCATATATATGTTTTTCTGATTTCGATCAACATTTTCCTTGTAAAATCGCCACTGCTTACTCGAAAAGTTGTAAAAATGACTCTAATTTTCCTAAACTTCTAATATATCGAGCGATAAATCATAAAAAACTTTTGCGAAGTTTCCTTAAAATTGCTTCAGATTTAAATGTTTCGTATATTTTTTATACCCACCACCATAGGATGGGGGGTATATTAACTTTGTCATTCCGTTTGTAACACATCGAAATATTGCTCTAAGACCCCATAAAGTATATATATTCTGGGTCGTGGTGAAATTCTGAGTCGATCTGAGCATGTCCGTCCGTCCGTCCGTCCGTCCGTCCGTCCGTCTGTTGAAATCACGCTAACTTCCGAACGAAACAAGCTATCGACTTGAAACTTGGCACAAGTAGTTGTTATTGATGTAGGTCGGATGGTATTGCAAATGGGCCATATCGGTCCACTTTTACGTATAGCCCCCATATAAACGGACCCCAAAATTTGGCTTGCGAGGCCCCTAAGAGAAGAAAATTTCATCCGATCCGGCTGAAATTTGGTACATGGTGTTAGTATATGGTCTCTAACAACCATGCAAAAATTGGTCCACATCGGTCCATAATTATATATAGCCCCCATATAAACCGATCCCCCGATTTGGCTTGCGAGGCCTCTAAGAGAAGCAAATTTCATCCGATCCGGCTGAAATTTGGTACATGGTGTTAGTATATGGTCTTTAACAACCATGCAAAAATTGGTCGACATCGGTCCATAATTATATATAGACCCCACATAAACCGATCCCCCGATTTGGATTGCGAGGCCTCTAAGAGAAGCAAATTTCATCCGATCCGGCTAAAATTTGGTACATGGTGTTAGTATATGGTCTCTAACAACCATGCAAAAATTGGTCCACATCGGTCCATAATTATATATAGCCCCCATATAAACCGATCCCCCGATTTGGCTTGCGAGGCCTCTAAGAGAAGCAAATTTCATCCGATCCGGCGGACATTTGGTACGTGATGTTAGTATATGGTCTCTAACAACCATGCAAAAATTGGTCCACATCGGTTCATAATTATATATAGCCCCCATATAAACCGATCACCAGATTTGACCTCCGGAACCTCTTGGAAGACCAAAATTCATCTGATTCAGTTGAAATTTGGTACGTGGTGTTAATATATGGCCTCAAATTCCCATGCAAAAATTGGTCGATATCGGTCCATAATTATATATAGGCCCCATATAAACCGATCCCCAGATTTGACCTCCAGAGCCCCTTGGAAGAGCAAAATTCTTCCCATTCGGTTGGAATTTGGTACGTGATGTTAGCATATGGTATCCACCAACCATGCAGGAATTGGTTTCTATCAGTCCATAATTATATATAGCTCCCATATAAACCGATCCCCAGATTTGACCTCCGGTGCCTTTTGGAGAAGCAAAATTCATCCGATCTGCTTGAAATTTGGTACGTGGTGGTAGTATATGGTATTCAACAACCATGCCAAAAGTGGTCCATATCAGTCCATAATCGTACATAGCCCCATATAAACCGATCCCGAGATTTGGTTTTGGAACTTTTTGGGAGCAAATTTCATCCGAGTGAGTTGAAATTTGGTACATTGTGCTAGTATATGGTCGTTAACAACCATGACTAACTAGGTCCATATCGGTCTATAGTTATGTATGGCCCTCAGATAAATCGATCCCCAATCACACAAAAATTGGTCCATATCAAGTTCATAATTGTATATAGTCCCCATATAAGCGACCCCCATATTTCAATTCTGGCTCTCTACGTACAAAAAGTCCATATGGATTCGTAATTATTTGTAGACTTAACTATACATAACTTTTTTGTCTAATATATACCATGTATGGACTAAATCACAATTTAGAAAACGATGTTAAGAAGTTTTAAGATACCACAACCCAAGTAATTCGATTGTGGATGATAGTCTTTCGTAGAAGTTTCTACGCAATCCATGGTGGTGGGTACATAAGATTCGGCCTGGCCGAACTTGCGGCCGTATATACTTGTTTTTACTAACATTGTGTTCCACCCTAGTGCTTTAGCCGACTTAAACTTTGAGTCTATAGATTTTGCAGAAATCTATCAAATTCTGTCCAAATCGAGTGATATTTAAATGTATGTATTTGGGACAAACCTTTATATATAGCACCCAACACATTTGACGGATGTGATATGGTATCGAAAATTTTGATCTACAAAGTGGTGCAGGGTATAATATAGTCGGCCCCGCCCGACTTTAGACTTTCCTTACTTGTTTTTGATTTAATATATACCACGTATGGACTTATATACAATTTAGAAGATGGTATTAGGAGGCTTTAATATACCTTGCCATCGGCAAGCGTTACCGCAACTTAAGTAATTCGATTGTGGATGGCAGTGTTGAGAAGAAGTTTCTACGCAATCCATGATGGAGGGTACATAAGCTTCGACCTGGCCGAACTTACGGCCGTATATACTTGTTGTATTTGGTTTTCATCTTATTACGAAAATCATAAATCCAGTTACCAAAATTGTAGGGTTGTCATAAAATTATTTTCAAATGAAGGAATATTTGTGTTGAGTATAAAGGTCATTGGAATTCGTCAAAATATCCAAATGATATAGTACTCAATCCAAATACATTAGTATTTGAAGTATATAAAGCTTTTTTCAATAACAATAGTAATTGAACTGAGTACACCCTCAAAAAAAATCGCTTCTGTAACACATACCCCAAACACATTTTGCTTCAAGCACATATATTTTCAGGATTGGTCCAAACAAAATATTGTTTGGATAACATTAAATAATAATCATTTTAGATCATGATCATTGTCTGTTGATTCAAACAAAATTCTTTTTATCAATATTATAACATTTTATAACTATGTTCACTGAGCCAACATAGTTGCAGGTGAAAACGTTACATGGTCGCCGCAAAAATAGCTCCTATCATATTATTTTCCTCTTCGAATATGATCGTGGCAACCATGTTTCTTCTCTGCGTGTATATATTAGACAAAACAAGTATATACGGCCGTAAGTTCAGCAAGGCCGAAGCTTATGTACCCTCCACCATGGATTGCGTAGAAACTTCTACTAAAGACTGTCATCCACAACCGATGGCTTAAAACTTCCTAACACCGTCTTCTAAATTGTAAGTTAGTCCATACGTGGTATATATTAAACTAAAAATGGCTGATTAAATACGTATATAATTCCGTTTGACAAATTGTTCTATTAATTAAAATTTTGACAAAATTTTCTATAGAAATAAAATTTTCTATAAAAATAAAATTTTAACAAAATTTTCTATAGAAATAACATTTTAAGAATATGTTCTATAGAAATAACATTTTAAGAAAATTTTCTATAGAAATAAAATTTTGACAACATATTCTATAAAAATGAAATTTTTACAAAGTTTTCTATAGAAATAACATTTTAACAAAATTTTCTATAGAAACAAAATTGTGACAAAATTTTCTATAGCAATAAAATCTTGACAAAATTTTCTATAAAAATAAAATTTTGACAAAATTTTCTATAAAAATAAAATTTTGACAAAATTTTCTATAGTAATAAAATTTTGACAAAATTTTCTATAGTAATAAAATTTTGACAAAATTTTCTATAGAAATAAAATTTTGGTAGATTATTTTTGGCTCGAGTGGCAACCATGATTATGAACCGATATGGACCTATTTTTGTGTGATTGGGGATCAGCTATATACAACTATAGACCGATATGGACCAATTTTGGATTTGGTTGTTAGCGGCCATATACTAGCATTCACGTTCCAAATTTCAAATTCATCCAAGAGGCTCCGGCCGTCAAAGTTGGAGATCGGTTTATATGGCGGCTATATATAATTATGGACCGATATATACCAATTTTTGCATGGTTTTTAAGAGACCATTTATTAACACCACGTTTTCAATTTCAACCGGATCGGATGAATTTTGCTCCTCCAAAAGGCTCCGGAGGTCAAATCTAGAGATCGGTTTATATGGGGGCTATATATAATTATTGACCGATATGAACCAATTCTGGCAAGATTGTTAGAGACCGTATACTAACACCACGTATCAAATTTCAACACGAACGGATGAAATTTGCTTCTCTAACTGGCTCCGCAAGCCAAATCAGGGAGTTTGCTCCTCCAAGAGGTTACGGAGGTCAAATCTGGGGATCGATTTATATGGGGGCCATATAAAATTATGGACCGATGGGCCATATTGGACCCCTTTTACATATAGCCCCAATATAAACCGACTCCCAGATTTGGCTTGGGGAGCCACTTAGAGAAGCAAATTTCATCCGATCGTGTTGAAATTTGGTACGTGGTTTTAGTATATAAATCAATTGGTCCATATCGGTTCATAATTATATATGACCCCCATATACCGATTCGGTTGAAATTTGGTACGTATTGTTAGCATATGGTCTCTAACAACCATGCAAAAAGTGGTCCATTTGCATGGTTGTTAGACCACGTACCAAATTTCAACACGATCGGATGAAATTTGCTTCTCTAAGTGGCTCCGCAAGCCAAATCTGGGAGTCGGTTTATATTGGGGCTGTACGTAAAAGTGATCCAATATGGCCCATTTGCAATACCATCCGATCTACATCAACAACAACTTATTATGTTATGCCAAGTTTAAAATCGATAGCTTGTTCCGATAAATTGACTTTACTTCTAGAAAAGTGGCACGCTTGTTTTTACCAAAGTAGTAAAATCTTAATAGGATGATTGAAGCCAAATATTTTGCACATTTTATCCCAGTAATCGAGTTCGTCATATACTTGTAATAATTATACTATAAATTAACATTTCATTAACAATAAATTATATTGGCAAAAAATTAAAATTTGTTCGAAACTATTATATGAATAGCTTATATGGAATTTTCTCCATAAATTAAATTTCCACATTTATTAAATGAAAACATTCCTGTTGATGTTTGAATATTTTCAGTCCGTGACATTTGATAGATAAATCTAATTAGCTCCCTTCAAAGCTATAACATGGCATCGACAACACTCATAGCCATGTCACTATTCCTTGCTACCGTATCGTACGTAGCCCGCTCTTGTACCATTTATAACAAATTCGTTTCATCGATTTGGATTTTCATTCGTTATCGTACACAAAAAATTCTGACTCCCCCCGGAACCGAAACTAAAGTAACTGACAGCTTTTTATTGGCTGACATTTGATATATTTATTTTATTTTGTTTATTTTTTACGATTATTCATACATACAAATGTATATACATAATTTCATGTTTATATTTCAGTTTGTTTTGAATTTAGAAACATCAATCAAATTCGACCCATAACTATTGGTGATAGTAGGCAAAGTAGAAAATGAAAAAACACAAAGACAATAATAAGGGTGGTGATAGTTACGACTCCCACTCCTCAGTTGATGGACGGCCAAATTGTGATAATTTAGTATATTCACACCCAATTTTGTCAACCTAAATTTGTTTAGACAAATTCTTGCTTTAATATATGATCCAAAAAGATGATTGAAATTGAACCACAATTTGGTTAGACAAATACTGTCTTTAATATAGGAAAATTTGTTTAGGAAATCCTATGTATTGTTACCGTTGCAATGACAACAATTACATTTCTACAGTAAATTAAACTAAAGTAAATGAAACGAAATGAAGCTAAATTATAATAAATTATATTGAGGAGGCTGAGCTTAGGCTATTACCGGGGACAGCAGGTGATGGATAGCTGGACAACCTCTAAGGTCGGTTGTGAAAGCTAAGCAGCCCCCAACCAAGAGCGACGAAGTTTCAGAACGTGTCCAAACTAGCCACGTATATCAGAAAATATTTTTGCGACACGGCGACTGAACGCAGCCAGATCACTAGGCATAGCCTATAGTAAAGCGTAGTAAGATGTGTGTTGCCCCCGTGGACTCCATAATCACACACTTAAGAATGCTATTGACATGGAATCACGAGTATGAACTATGATTTGAACTATGGATCGAGCCATCCAAAAGACGGAATTGTTACTGTTGACAACTCCTCTAGGAATAGAGTTGCCTGTAGACTACGTAGTTATAGATACAAGACCGTCAATCAAGGACTTAGGGCTATACTAGACAAAAGCTGCCGTGACAACAGCACACTTTAATCGCCTTATAGCAAATAGTGGATGACCGCTCCAAGTAGAAGGAAAGTAAATAAAGTGAATAGTGGAGACTACAAACAGCATACTACTATGTGGATGTGAAATCTGGGCACCAAAACAGAACAGCAGTCATGAGGGTCACATCAGCATACCGCACAGTATCAAGAGAAGTTGGAGAAACTAGAGAAGCAGGTGGACACATCGGCTTATAACAGGTATTCAAATGTGGCGAGACAAAAACAACGGCCACGGTTCCCAAATCAAACACGTAAAATATAAGAATGGTATTGTCAGGGAATCACGAATATGGACTATGATTTCAACTATGGGTCGAAATAGAAGCAACGAGCAGTCAGTTGTGGTATTCTGATAACTGAGTACCTGGGAGTAATATCTCATGGTCTGGTAGGACTTGAGTGACCTGGCTTTGAACGCAAGTACCAATTAGGTCTTGTGTCAACCCTCTTGGCCTCGGATCCATGGGGTCACTCCAAGGGCAACTACATTATCGGGTATAGGTAACGACTCAAAGTTGGAACCCATACCAAATGAATACTTCAACAAACTGATGGGAGAACCGGCGGAAAACCTACGCGTCCCTTCGGAACGGTACCAGCTAATGAAAGAGATGCTGGTGTAGATGCATCACGCGGGATAATAGTAGGTCCCAATACCAAGGAACGCGAAACTGCGAGCAATTCAATGGAAAACGGAGAAGATCCCCAGTCGGAGAGAACTCTTTCAAATCACAACTCGCCAAAACATGAGTTCATTATGAAAATGAGAACAGCGCAATTGAAAGCCCGAACTAAATGTCAATTAACACTCCGCAAGATGGAGGCCGGAATAAATAGTTGAGCCAAACCATTGGTTGGGTCAAACCATGATACGTGCCAAAGAGTAGTTTGACACGCGTGGCAAATAGCCATGCAAAAGGTCGAACTACTGCTTTTAGGACAAAAGTTGCACATAGACGACATGATAATCCCAACAAGTCAAACAATCCAATACTTGGTTCTAAGACTACACTCAAAACTAACGTACCTCAAGAAGATAGAGTACGCCATGGGAAACGCTGCTATAATAATATCAAGACTGTGCAGGTTAATGGAAAATATATGAGGCCATACCCACGCAAAAGAAGGATTCTCATGGACACACCGACTTATAACCGATATACAATTATTTCGAGGGAGGGAAAAATGGGGAAGAGACGTTATTACCTGACTCTGATGCTCTCGGGAAAATATCTGCACTGTATGCAGCTCAAAAACTGAATTTACAAAGAAGAGGTCACGATTACCACAGTTGGTAGAATGCTACAAAAAATGAAAGATTTTTATTTTGTTTGGTAGATTGGTAGAATTGTTGATGTTTTGGTAGATTTAGCAAACTATTCCTCTCCACCTAAGAGGTACTTCAAAAAATGTCTACATATTTTTTGACAAAAAATTTTATAAAAAAAAAATTGACAAAATTTTCTATTGAAATAAAATTTTGCCAAATTTTTAATTGGATAATACTTTGACAAAATGACCTCTAGGAATAAAATTTTGACAAAATTTTCATTAGGAATAAAGTTTTGACAAAATTTTCGTACAAATCCTACGCACCTTACATTTTCTCTAGGAATAAAATTTTGACAAAGACTTTTATAGAAATAAAATTTTGACAAAGATTTTTATAGAAATAAAATTTTGAAAAAATTTTCAATAGAAATGAAAATTTACCAAAATTTTCTATAGAAATCAAACATTGCAAAATAACATTTTTTATTTGGTAGGTTTTGGTAAAATTTTGGTAGATTATTTGTGGATCAAGTGACAGCCGTGATATGGGTCCACCTCAACATAGTGCGAAAGCGGTTCCAATATGGTAATCAAACCCCGAGGGAAGAGGGAGTAGGAGTGTATCGTCGATTGTGATAGAGTACAACGCACAGATGGATACTCTGTCAGGTACATAAATCATTCATTCTTAATTCGGCTTACGCTACACTAAAAGAAAAATCATTGGTAATATTAACGATTGGTGTTCGTTGACGTTCTTCAATAGAGCGAAATTTTTTCGTTAAAATAACGGAACCCCCGTTGTGTTAATGAATTTTTACGTTGCCTAACAAAATCATTAAAAGTACAAACCTGTTTCGCTTAGTGTAAAATCAAAAATAAATATGTAAAAGTTTTGAATTTAGCGGCTTAACTACACACTAATTATACACCTTTAGTTTAGAAATTCTTTGGGTTTGTTGGTTTTCTTGCTTCGAAGCAAAAAAAAAAAAAAAAGATTAGGGTGAGCTGTTCTACTTGCCCGTCGTAGAAATCCCACGCACCTCAATTCTTATTCTGTTCGATTCATCATATCTTACTATAGCTAATACCATTGCCCTCCCCTTAATTAGTTATAATGGCCATCTATAAAAATACACAATAAATATATTTAATATGAGAAAATTACAGATTTGTTAATGCGATTCGAAAGGAAGAATCATTAGAGTCTATGGCTGAGAGTTGATTTTTCACAGTACACATAGGTGATTAAATGCTAAAGGTGGGTTGGTTTTTGATATCAAAGTTTTAGTGCACCATAAAGAAAGTAGTTAGAAAGAAATTCGAGTGATAATTATTAATAAAATGAAGAGTGTTGAGTTGAGTTGTTACCAAGTTAATAAAAAGTTTGGAAAACTCGTTTCTGGAGTGGTAAATCAATGGGGTCTAAACAGTCATCAATCAAGAGCACGGAGTAATCAAATAAATGGAAAAATACTCACCATCATAACAGCAACAAAAGTTTTGTTGGTAGTTATTGGTTTTCACAAAATATTTTTTTCTATAATAACATTTATCAACTTATTGTTATGACTACAGGCGTGTACGTAAACTTCTAAATGTAATTAATTTGATGCGTAATATGGCGTAAAAATTCTTATGGACATTTTATGTCCTTGCAGTGGCCATCAAAGACCAGACCAACAACAATGTTTGTTTATAGCCTTTTCCTGCAAAGGACTTTTATTTCGACAGCATTTCCCTCTTATCTTCCATTTTACTTACAATTTATGTATTTTATTTTTATACCCTCCACCATAGGATGGGGGTATATTAACTTTGTCATTCCGTTTGTAACACATCGAAATATGCTCGAATAAATTTGGTACATGGTGTTAGTATATGGTCTCTAACAGCCATGCAAAAATTGGTCCACATCGGTCCATCATTATATATAGCCCCCATATAAACCGATCCCCAGATTTGACCTCCGGAGCCTTATGGATGAACAAAATTCACCCGATCCAGTTGAAATTTGGTACTTGGTGTTAGTATATGGTCTCTAACAACCATGCAGAAATTGGTCCATACCGGTCTTAATTATATATAACCCCAATTTAAACCGATTCCCAGATTTGATCTCCGTAGCTCATCCGATCCGGTTGAAATTTGGTACGTGGTGAAATTTGGTACATTGCGCTAGATAGATGGCGTCGCTAGTATTAAATTCATATTATTTTTATAAAGTACCAACCGTTAAATGATTCGTGTCAAAATTTGACGTCGGTAAGTCAATTAGTTTGTGAGATAGCGCGTCTTTTGTGAAAAAAACTTTTGTTATTATGAAAAAAAGGAATTTCGTGTTTTGATAAAATACTATTTTCTGAAGTGAAAAAATACGGTGAAAGCAAAAACTTGGCTTGATAATGAGTTTCCGGACTCTGCCCCAGGGAAATCAACAATAATTGATTGGTATGCAAAATTCAAGCGTGGTGAAATGAGCACGGAGGACGGTGAACGCAGTGGACGCCAGAAAGAGGTGGTAACCGACGAAAACATCAAAAAAATCCACAAAATGATTTTGAATGACCGTAAAATGAAGTTGATCGAGATAGCAGAGGCCTTAAAGATATCAAAGGAACGTGTTGGGCATATCATTCATCAATATTTGGATATGCGGAAACTCTATGCAAAATGGGTGCCGCACGAGCTCCCATTTGACCAAAAACAACAACGTGTTGATGATTCTGAGCGGTGTTTGCAGCTGTTAACTCGTAATACACCCGAGTTTTTCCGTCGATATGTGACAATGGATGAAACATGGCTCCATCACTACACTCATGAGTCCAATCGACAGTCGGCTGAGTGGACAGCGACCGTTGAACCGTCTCCGAAGCGTGGAAAGTCTTAAAAGTCCGCTGGCAAAGTAATGGCCTCTGTTTTTTGGGATGCGCATGGAATAATTTTTATCAATTATCTTGAGAAGGGAAAAACCATCAACAGTGACTATTATATGGCGTTATTGGAGCGTTTGAAGGTCGAAATAGCGGCAAAACGGTCCCATATGAAGAAGAAAAAAGTGTTGTTCCACCAAGACAACGCGCCGTGCCACAAGTCATTGAGAACGATGGCAAAAATTCATGAATTGGGCTTCGAATTGTTTCCCCATCCACCGTATTCTCCAGATCTGGCCCCCAGCGACTTTTTCTTGTTCTCAGACCTCAAAAGGATGCTTGCAGGGAAAAAATTTGTCTGCAATGAAGAGGTGATCGCCGAAACTGAGGCCTATTTTGAGGCAAAACCGAAGGAGTACTACCAAAATGGTATCAAAAAATTGGAAGGTCGTTATAATCGTTGTATCGCTCTTGAATAATAAAAACGAATTTTGAAAAAAAAAATGTGTTTTTCTTAGTTAGACCGGGGACTTATCAGCCAACCTGTTATATGGCCACTAACAACCATGCCAAAATTGGTCCATATCGGTCTATAGTTATACATAGCCGATCCCCAAAAATAATCTACCAAAATTTTATTTCTATACAAAATTTTGTCAAAATTGTATTTCTATAGAAAATTTTACCAAAATTTTATTTTAATTTTGTCAAACTGAATTATATACGTATTTAATCGGTCTTTTTGTTGTTTAATATATACCCCGTATTGCAAATGGGCCATATCGGACCACTTTTACGTATAGCCCCCATACAAAATGACGCTCAGATTTGGCTTGCGGAGCCTCTTGGAGGAGCAAAATTCATCCCATCCGGATGTACCGATGAAATTTGGTACATGGTGTTAGTATATGGTCTCTAACACCCATGCAAAAAGTGGTCCATTATTATATATAGACCCCATATAAACCGATCCCCAGATTTGGTTTGCAGAGCCTCTAAGAGAAGCAAATGTCATCCGATCCGATAAATAATCTACCAAAATTTTATTTCTATAAAAAATTTTGTCAAAATTGTATTTCTATAGAAAATTTCATCAAAATTTTATTTTAATTTTGTCAAACTGAATTATATACGTATTTAATCCGTCTTTTTGTTGTTTAATATATACCCCGTATGGACTAACTTACAATTGAGAAGACAGTGTTAGGAAGTTTTAAGATACATTGCCATCGGCAAGTGCTACCGCAACCAAAGTAATTCGATTGTGGATGACAGTCTTTAGTACAAGTTTCTATGCAATTCATGGTGGAGGGTACATAAGATTCGCCTGGCCGAACTTGCGGCCGTATATACTTGTTATATTTATTAAATAAATCAATCCTTAGCCAATCAAAATACCCAGCGCACCTCACTCAGATTGAAAGCTTTTATTATACCCTCCACCATAGGATGGTGGGTATATTAACTTTGTCATTCCGTTTGTAACACATCGAAATATTGCTCTAAGACCCCATAAAGTATGTATATTCTGGGTCGTGGTGAAATTCTGAGTCGATCTGAGCATGTCCGTCCGTCCGTCCGTCTGTTGAAATCACGCTAACTTCCGAACGAAACAAGCTATCGACTCGAAACTTGGCACAAGTAGTTGTTATTGATGTAGGTCGGATGGTATTGCAAATGGGCCATATCGGTCCACTTTTACGTATAGCCCCCATATAAACGGACCCCCAAATTTGGCTTGCGAGGCCTCTAAGAGAAGCAAATTTCATCCGATCCGGCTGAAATTTGGTACATGGTGTTAGTATATGGTCTCTAACAACCACGCAAAAATTGGTCCACATCGGTCCATAATTATATATAGCCCCATATAAACCGATCCCCCGATTTGGCTTGCGAGGCTTCTAAGTGAAGCAAATTTCATCCGATCCGGCTGAAATTTGGTACATACTGTTAGTATATGGTCTCTAACAACCATGCAAAAACTGGTCCACATCGGTCCTTAATTATATATAGCCCCCATATAAACCGATCCCCCGATATGGCTGGCGAGGCCTCTAAGAGAAGTAAATTTCATCCGATCCGGCTGGAATTTGGTACATGGCGTTAGTATATGGTCTCTAACAACCATGCAAAAATTGGTCCACATCGGTCCGTAATTATATATAGCCCCCATATAAACCGATCACCGGATTTGACCTCCGGAGCCTCTTGGAAGACCAAAATTCATCTGATTCAGTTGAAATTTGGTACGTGGTGTTAATATATGGCCTCAAACTCCCATGCAAAAATTGGTCGAAATCGGTCCATAATTATATGTAGCCCCCATATAAACCGATCCCCAGATTTGACCTCCGGAGCCCCTTGGAAGAGCAAAATTCATTTGATTCGGTTGAAATTTGGTACGTGATGTTAGTATATGGTACCCAACAACCGTGCAGGAATTGGTTCATATCAGTCCATAATTATATATAGCACCCATATAAACCGATCCCCAGATTTGACCTCCGGTGCCTTTTGGAGAAGCAAAATTTATCCGATCTAGTTGAAATTTTGTACGTGGTGGTAGTATATGATATTTAACAACCATGCCAAAAGTGGTACAAAATCACATATAGCCCCCATATAAACCGATCCCTAGATTTGGTTTTGGAGCCTCTTGGAGGAGCAAATTTCATCCGAGTCAGTTGAAAATTGGTACATTGTGCTAGTATATGGCCGTTAACAACCATGCCTAACTAGGTCCATATCGGTCTATAGTTATATATAGCCCTCAGATCCATATCAATAATTGTATATAGCCCCCATATAAGCGACCCCCATATTTAAATTCTGGCTCCCTACGTACCGTGCAAAAGTCCATATCGATTCGTAATTATTTGTAGACTTACCTACACATACTTTTTTTGTCTAATGTATACTACGTATGGACTAACTCACAATTTAGAAAACGAATTAAAATACCACAACCCAAGTAATTCGATTGTGGATGACAGTCTTTCTACGCAATCCATGGTGGAGGGTACATAAGATTCGGCCTGGCCGAACTTACGGCCGTTTATACTTGTTAATAATAACACAGGGGAACAAAATTAAACTTGTTTGTGTTGATTTGAAGTTTATAGCAAATTTTTAGTAATTTGAAGTTGCTGAATCCAAATCTGCACTCGGTTTGTTGCTATTAGCTCGACTTTTTGAGATGTACCTTTAGATTCAAAATTGAGGCACTTCAGCTACATATATTGGTATAACTTGAAAACGGTTCACCATATTAACCCTTTCGACCCCGAATTTTTATAAATATCGCTAAATTTTTTTTTATTTTTAATCATGTTGAAGTCATTTAAGAAGCGTCTAGCCAAAATTTCGGGTCGCCACGCCCATTCGTTTAGGCGGTAGAGAATGTTGCCTGTGGGCAACTTTGGGCAATTGTGACTACAAAATAGTTTGTTTTGTAATGATAGACGTATTACGTTTTATTGGATTTTTGTTAAGTTTTTTGTTATTTTACAGTAAATATATACTTAGATGTGCGCGTAAGTGGAATTTCAATCACGCTCAAACACATTCACGAAGAAATATTTGTACTCACGCACGCCATGTGGGTAGGAATTCACGGTCACGAAATGAATTCATGAAATGAAAAGTCAAGCTCGCGCACGATCACACATGAACAACGTTTATGTCTCACGCTTTCGCACGATTCACGACAATTTTCGTAATTCACGACAAATCTCGTGAGTCACGAATATTTTCGGAACACGACAATTCGTGGCTCAATAAAATTCTGGTAATTAACGAAATTTCTCGTGACTCACGCTATTGAAATCTTAAGCGTGATTAAATAAGTAAGGGTGATTAAAATCGGTGAACTTGAATTTAATCGTGAACGTGAATTTGTTCGTGATTGTGACTTTTTGTGTCTGTTTTACCGTGAGTGTGAATTTTATCGTGAACATGAATTTTATCGTTAACGTGAATTTTATCATAAGCGTGAGTTGGATCGTGAGGATGGGTTGGATCGTGAAAGTAAATTTTTATCGGGAGCGTGACTTCGGAGAAAGTTCACTCACTCACAATCACGAACACAATTTTATGTTTACTCACGCTCACGCGCCACACATTTTTCTTTAATCCCGTTCACGCATATTCACGAGATTTCGTTTAAATTTCATTCACGGCTTCGCGTGAATCACGCGTGACTCACGAAAATGTTTTGTTTTTTTTTTTTGTTTTTAACCCATGTCAATTTAACTGGCGGTGTTAAAAACCAAAGTATTATAAAGCGTCAATATTCGTGCTAATCCACTAGTATGTTGCCAAGAAATGGCTTCCTCCCTTTTTACGATTCCTTCCAAATTCCCCACTGCACTGCAGATATGTTTTCCACATCATCGCCGCATTTCTCGTCTCTGGGACATCCCAATTGAAGTTCAAAATTTTTTCAAAATCATTGGTTTTCAAACCTTTTTTCTCCAGGCCTTATGTTCGAAAATATGTAATTTTACTACCACAATTGCCCAAAGTTGCCCACAGGCAACTTTTCAATTTTAAAAATTTCTCATCTGTTGTTTTTTGCAATTCTAAGATTTGACTTCCAGAAATATTTTATTTGACATGTACTACAATAGATTTAATAAAAACTTTCAACATTTTAGTTGTAATTTTTGAAAAAAGTCACATGTATAAAAACCTCTTTTTAAATTCGCAAATATTTTTTTCTTGAGGTACGTGCGTATTAATGAAAATTTTTTTGCTAATTGACAACCAAATTAGCTGATTTTTCAAGTTGAATTGAAGAAAACACTTGTAGCTTTCGATACCGTTACAGTTTTATGAACAAAAGCAAAAACAACGCTGACAGTGAGTCTCAAAACACAAAAAGTTGCCCACAGGCAACTTTAGGGTAGAAAGGGTTAAATTAAAAAATATATCCGAAACTTCCAAACAATATTCTCTTTAAGCAGTCTTTACATTGTTTTTCAATTTTCCAAGTAATTTTAGAGATATCGTTCAAGTTTTGAAAAAAATTTTAACAAAAACATTTTTTTTGTTCTTTAAAAATTCCTAAAAAATAAATGTTGACGTTGAGAGACATCATGAGTCAACAGTTTTGAACTTTAAAAACAACGCCATCTATAAATTCAACTGGATGACTTTCTCGCAAAAATTATGAATCAGTTGCTGTAAGATATGGCCACATAGCGAGGAGCTTGGGACATTTTTTTATATATTAAGTTTATCATTTCTTTTATTATGAATATTTACTTGAATTTATGTAGGTGTTAGTGTATTAGAAGAAGTCAAACCGCGCGGTCATATACCATTGTATTGAACTTTATTACAAAAGCCCATTGTATTGAAAAGAGAAGCGTGTAAATTATATATAGTGTTCTGAACAATAATTAAAAGAAATTATAGTTTAATAAAATACTTGGGAATATAATAAACTAGTGAATTGAAACATAAAGGTGTTTATTATTTGGCTGCATATTCCCTGCGTGCGGTATTGTGACTCTTTTTTTTTTTTGTTTTGTTGGCTCCTATAGTACTCCGCCGGTGTATCACGAAATACCCTTTACCAGGGGAAATTGAACAAGGTCCTTCGAACCGGATCTGGAGTAGGAGGAGCAACTATCGTGTACACAAGGACCAGAAGAGTGTAGCAAAAAAAAAATCCATAGAAAGAGGAAAAATATAAAATAACTAAAGTTTGGTTTTTTGTTTCGGATCCCATTTTCCTGAAATTACGATCTGGCAACCCTCGACTATCTCTCCCACAAGTAACATTGCTCTAATTGGTTGAGATATGTCAAATGTTTAGTTTGGGATTATTTATTAATTAATTGAATTATAAATAATAAGTGATTTCAAAAAAAAAAGATAAAGAATACTGAAAAAAAGAATACATGTTTTTATGGAACACTGATTTGAAATTAAAGTTGAAAACAACAAATTTATCCGTGAGTTTCAAAGACAAATTGTTTTTTTTCTCCTCATTGCATTGTTTTGTGTTGTTGCCTGGATTTGAGGTATGTTGGTGTCAAATTATCAATTCTATCCTTATTTTCATTATTGGCAAATATATTTGGATCATAATTAACGCTTGAAGACATCCAATCAACTTTTTCTTCCTTTGTTGTTCATATTGTTTTGCATTAGGTAAATACAAGAGACGTACGGAACAAAGAGATATCACTATGTCCATATTGAACGAGTGTATGGATCATTAATGTTGAGAGTATAAATATGTCGCACAAAGAGAAATAACGTATTCTCTTCATCCACTCTCTTTTGTTGTATAAGTGTTGCTAATGCATAAGTGTTGCTAGCGGATTTGAAATGTTTTTTTTTCGTTCGTTTTTGAAGATTTAAATTAGAAGACGTCTAATTTGATTGCCACTAATTGAACTACGAGGAAAATAAGAATATCCAGAAGAAGAAAGAAAATACCAAATTTGTGGTGTTTTAATAAAATATATGGTTTTATTGAAACTGCAATCGTAATTTGTCGGAGTGAAAACGCTAAATAATTTTTTTTTTGTAAAGTGGTGACACTTTTCCTCTCCGGCATGAAGAGAGGGATGAAATTGCCTGAATAATTTTCAGTGTGGCATTATAGCGGTTTCCCCTACAAATATATCACGGTTATCGCCGAAAAGGAATTTAGAATTTTTTTTGGATAAAGTTTTGTTCTATTTTTAACCAGAAAATTAATGCGTCAAATTGTTATGTGGGACAAGTACGAAATATTTATTGTTTTTGTGGTGGTTTTATAAAATATTTGGTTTTATTGGAGTCTCAAAATAATTTGTCTGATTAAAAAACGCTAACTAATTTTTGTTTCGTAAAGTGGTGACACCTTTCCTCTCTGGCATGAAAAGAGGGATGAAACTGTCTGTATAATTTTCAGTGTTGTATTATAGCGATTTCCTCTGCAAATATAGCACCGTTGGTGTTATCACCGCAAAGAATTTGGAAACTTTTTTTGGGATAAATTTTATTTTATTTTATACCAGATAAATAATGCGTTCTTTGAGATAAGGATGAAATATTGAATTTTTATATTTTTTCGGTGGAGTTTGTTCATTTTCAGTGATAGTTGAACCTTATTTTAAAAAGCTAACTACAGTGGTTAATATTGTGCAGTCAGGATTTCCTAAAGTCTCACTTCCGACGGTTGTAACATGGCAGAACCCATTCTATTGCATAAATTTAAAAAATTTGCGGCATTATTTTTAGAATTTGAGAAGGAATACAATGCGATGTCTAGTACTGAACATACTATGTATACGGTAGAACTTCGTAAGGAAGAATTTAAAGGTTTGTGGAATAAGGTCAAGGCATCTTTCGAGAAATTTAATATAGATTGTGATTGTTCCGAAGAACAGGAAAGGGAGGCATCTGACCTGTTTAGACAGTGTCGGGAGGCATATATAACATGTGCTGCAGAAATGGGTCAACTTTCTCAAACTTTTTTGAACAGGTCGGTTCTCACGTCGACAATACTTCCCGCTAGTCAGAATACCCCTCAGCCAGGGGAGAATCGTATTAACGATCATCGGTTGCGGTTGCCCCCTTGCACCACAGAGATTTTTCACGGTGACTATCTTTCTTGGCCATCTTTCAGGGATATGTTTACGGCAGTTTATATCGATTGTCCGTCTATAACGCCTGTCGAAAAATTGTTCTATTTGCGTCAAAATACGCAAGGGGAAGCATTGGAAATCGTGAAGAAGTCACATTTGACTAATGAGGGATTCGAAGTTGCTTGGAATAATCTTAAGGATAGATACGAGAATAAAAGAATCCTCGTGAATAGCCAACTGAAGATCCTCTTTAATTTATTACCCGTTAAATCAGAGTCCGCAAAAGAAATTAAAAGGCTCCAAAGGGAGATAAACAACTGCATAACTTCTCTACAGTTGCATGAAATTTGTATTGATAGTTGGGACCCAATATTTGTCTTTTTATGTTCAACAAGGCTTCCAGTTACCACCTTATCCTTGTGGGAACAGACCGTGGAAAATAAGACGGAGATCTCCAAATGGGCGGATCTCGATAAGTTTTTAACCGCTAGATTCCAGTCGTTGGAAACGGTTTTTGACTTTTCACATTCGGATATCAATGAACAGTCCATGAGATTGGACACTTCGCAAAGGAAGGTGAAAACTTATCAGGCTAGTACCAATAGAATTATTTGTTATGCCTGCTCCCAGGAACATTTTCTGAAAAATTGCAGAGAATTCTTGCGAATGAATCATGAAGATCGGTTTGCTATTGTTAAAAATAATAACCTCTGCATAAATTGTTTTAGCAATCGACATAAGCTGAACCAATGTCCCAGTAAACTTATTTGTGAAAAGTGTAGTTTGAGACATAATACATTATTGCATCGTGAATCGCAAATATCGTTACCTGCCATTTCTAATAGGGTCGGTACGGAAGTCCCTACAACAAGCCATGTATCTTCTTCGGGTACATCTTCAAGTGAGCAACGTATTCAAAATTGTTTTGCTAGGACATCTAAGCATGTTCTCTTGGGGACTGCCATGGTGAATATTAGGGTGAAAGGAATCATTTACAGTGCGAGAGCATTATTGGACCCGGGATCACAAGCTTCATTCATTTCGGAGAGACTACAGAGACGGATTGGTTTACCTACTACCAAGGTGAACGCTAGGATATCGGGTTTGACTGACACAGGCAGGACTGACACAGAAACAATGTATTTTTGAATTGACTTCAGATAGCGACGAAGACATCAGAGTTGAAGTGTGTGGTTTGGTACTGCCCCAACTTACAGGTAAACTTCCAAGTTCGTCGATTTCGCTTCCGGTAAATATTTCTTTGGATGGTATAAAATTAGCGGACCCATATTTTGCAAAAAGCGATCAAATTGACGTTTTGATAGGTGCGGATGTCTATCCACAGATTATTTTGGACGGAATGCAGCGGAATGTACTTGGTTCTCTCGTGGCCCAGAATACAGTATTTGGTTGGGTATTAACTGGGCAACTTGATTGTGAAAGACATAGTTCGGATACTACCGTTTCCTTTTGCACCGAGGTTTTTTTGGGCCAGCAATTAGAAAAGTTTTGGAAATTGGAAGAGCCTCCAAGAGCTTCTATGATGACAGAAGGAGAGACTTACTGTGAAGAATTATATCAGAAAACGACCAGGAGGTCTCAAGATGGACGTTTTATAGTATGTCTTCCTTTTAAGCCTCAACATGCAGACGGGAAAGGTTTAGGATTATCGCGGACAAAAGCATTTAGACAATTTATGCGGAATGAATCGTCTTTGTTAAGGAAACCAGAATTGAAAGAGATGTATGATGCCGTGATTGGTGAATATGAGTCTTTGGGCCACATGGTTAAAGTAGATGAACCCAGCGGACAGGGTACTAATTTTTATTTACCTCATCACGCTGTAGTGAAGCCTGAAAGGACATCGACGAAGCTAAGAGTAGTGTTTAATGCTTCTTGTCCAACTTCTAGTGGCATGAGTCTAAATGATATCCTATACCCTGGACCTGTTTTACAAAACGATTTGGTGTTGTTGATTATAAGATGGCGTTTTTATCGTTATGTATTTAACGGTGACATTGAAAAGATGTATCGTCAAATACTGGTGGATGATAGACATACACGATTTCAAAGAATAATTTTCCGGACCGATCAGAAATTTTCTGTTCAAGATTTCGAACTGAAAACAGTGACTTTTGGTATAAATTGCGCACCGTTCTTAGCTATTCGGAGTTTGTTGCAACTGGCCAATGATGTAGAAAATGATCTTCCTTTGGCAGCAAGGATTTTAAGGAACATGATGTATGTTGATGATGCACTCGCTGGAGCACATGAATTATCTTTGGCAATAGACGCTAGGAACCAACTGATCGCGGCTTTATCTTCGGCGGGATTTTCTATGAGAAAATGGACATCGAACGATGAACGTATATTGACAGATATTCCCGTCGAGGATCTTTTAAGTGAACATTTTTTGGAAATCGATGAGGATAGCAAGGCAAAAACATTGGGCATTAGATGGAATGCCAAGAAAGATATTTTCTATTTTTCGGTAAAGCCTATAAGTCGAAAGGGTGATTTTACAAAAAGAGAGGTGTTGTCCATTATCGCTACACTATTCGATCCTGCAGGTTGGTTGGGACCTATAATAATTGTGGCAAAGATGTTGATGCAAAAAATATGGACTGAGAAGACGGATTGGGATGAATGTTTGTCCGAGTCTAGTACCCTTCGGTGGCGTCAGTTCATTGATGATTACGAGCATATAAACAATATTGAATTGACACGTTGGATAGGATTTAGTCCAAATTGTCAAGTGGAAATTCATGGATTCTCCGACGCCTCTGAAAAGGCTTATGGGGCATGTGTTTATGCGCGGATAAAGTCCGTTCATGGGGCTATTCAGACCCATTTGTTGCTTGCGAAATCGAGGGTGGCTCCTGTGAAGACTATTTCCCTCCCACGGCTGGAACTTTGTGGAGCACTTTTATTAGCGGAACTGATAGATGTTTTAAGGACCGACTTGAAATTAGATAGCAAGAGTATAAAATATGCTTGTTGGTCTGACTCTACGATCGTACTGGCTTGGCTTCAAAAGCCTCCTGCTTCATGGACTACTTTTGTTTCTAATAGAGAGTCGAAGATTGTTGACTTGGTGGGGAAGGACTGTTGGGGACACATTGCTTCAGAGCATAACCCGGCGGATATACTTAGTAGAGGGCTTCGAGCACAAGAATTGGATGGGAATACCTTGTGGTGGCATGGACCATCGTTTATAAGGGATTCGAATTATGGGTCATTTCAATCTCAGGATGAATTTCACACGGATGAGGAATGTCGTGATATTACTGCCCACTTCTCCTATATTAGCGATTTTGAAGATATTCTTGTTCGATTCTCGTCCTATTCGAGGGCGTTACGGGTAATGGCTTACGTCTATAAATTTATTTCATTGTTAAAAGGGAAGTCGCCACCGATGGTAGACCTGCAGGTTTCCTTTAGTGAGCTGCAATTTGTGAAAACAAGCCTTGTTGTTGTTGCACAAAAAGTATACTTTCCGAAAGAATATTTCAGTTTGACCAATGATAGTCCTCTGCCTACGTCAAGCAAACTGCTTAGTTTGAACCCTTTCATCGATAAAGAGGGTGTGATCCGAGTGGGAGGACGATTATCCAATGCAATTTCTTTGTCATTTAATGAGAAACATCCAGTCATTCTGCCGAATGAAAGCAAATTTTCACGTCTCTTGATCAACTTTATTCATGAAATTACATTGCATGGAGGAAATCAGTTAATGCTTAGGGTACTTAGGTCAGAATTTTGGATCCCAAGGGCTAAGAATTTGATAAGGAATGTTATAAGAAACTGCAGAATCTGCACTATTTGCGCGAAGAAATCAAAGGAACAGATTATGGCAGCTTTGCCAGTGTCCAGAACTATCCTTGACAGACCTTTTACCCGAACGGGCGTGGATTTCGCTGGCCCATTTGACATTAAATATTATACAGGTAGAGCTTGTTTGATAACTAAAGGTTATGCTTCGATTTTTATTTGTTTTGCCACCCGAGCTATTCACTTGGAAGCTGTTAGTGATTTAACAACGGCCACCTTTCTCGCAGCATTTGCCAGATTTGTTTCTCGACGCGGTTGTCCAAAGGAAATGTTTTCGGACAATGGGACGAATTTCGTGGGAGCCGCAAGAGCATTGCGGGTTGAATATCGGAATTTTATTCGGGATATGAGTTCAGAAGTTGTTCACTTATATGCGAATAATGGGCTAGATTGGCACTTTAACCCAGCAGGCGCACCGCACATGGGGGGCCTTTGGGAGGCAGGCGTCAAGTCTTTCAAACATCATTTTAAAAGAGTTGCATTTAACTTAAAGTATACCTTTGAAGAATTTTCGACCCTGTTGGCACGGATTGAATCATGTTTAAACTCGAGACCCCTTTGTCCATTGTCGGAGGACGTTTTTTGTCTTGATGCTCTGACCCGCGGACATTTTCTAATTGGTGGTCCCCTTTTGTCCCCCCCCGAACCGAGAATCAGTGAGGCTCCTATTTCTATTATAAATCGATGGCAGCGAGTAAAAGCAATAAACCAAAATTTGTGTGTGCGTTGGAAAGAGGAGTATTTGAGAGAGATTATTAAGCGAAATAAATGGAAAACAGATGAAGTAAATGTGAAGATAGATGATATGGTTGTTATTCGTGATGACAATTTGCCGCCCAACGAGTGGAGATTGGGCCGTATAGCAAAGGTTTTTCCTGGCGCGGATGGGAAAGTCAGGGTTGCAGAGATTCGAACGTCGAAGGGACTGCTAGTAAGACCGATAGTTAAACTGGTTCCTCTTCCTATGGATTAAGCAGAACCTATCCGTCAATTACATTTTGTTTTTTTTTCTTTTTTTCTTTTTTTCTTTGTTTTTTAAATATTTTTAGAATCATGGTTAAGGCAAAGAAATATAATTCAGAGAACCGCGGAAATAAGCAGAGAATTGTATGTCGAGTGTGTTTAAAAGATCACCCACTTAGATTTTGTAGCAAATTCTTGGCGATGAATTATTCGGAGCGTATGAGGATTGTGTCGATATACAGACACTGCGCAGGTTGTCTGGCTCACGATCATACATGGCGCACATGCAGTAGTGAAGGTCGATGTAAGAAATGCGGCGATATGCACCACACTTTACTCCATAAGCCGGGACCACGTTCGGCCTGTAGGTCCATAAAAAGTGTGGTAAAGAGATTAGGACCTCGTTCGTCTAAGTCTCAAACTGATTTAGGACCTAGTTCGTCCAAATCCGACCGCAAAGATGGACCTAGTTCGTCCAAATCCAGACACAATGAAGGACCTAGTTCGTCCGAAATCAGGAATAAAGATGGACCTAGATCGTCCTCGAAGGGGTCCAGACACGTTGTGCCATTTACACGCAGCCAGACCAGTATAGTAGATATCAAGGGAGTTATGAGATCTGATATGACGTATAGTATACAAGAGACTGTGATGCTCCGTCCGACGGCAATGGTTAACATTATTTGTGGCGATCGGCATATATGTGAACGAGTTTTAATAGATCAAGGTTCTGAGATAACTATAATTGACGAGTCGCTGGCCCGTAAAATCGGTCTAAAGGTTGTCAAAATTGGAAATCGATTCAGATGCGCTTTGCAGCTTCGTGGATGCCACGAAGTCAGTAGTACCGTCGAAACCTATGCTGAAGTTCGTAAAAGGTTCACCATACAAACGCCAAGGAAATCAGTGGACTGTCGTATACTTGAAGAGTATCCTGGATTGCAATTAGCAGATCCTCTGTTCTACATGTCGGCTGCTGTGCACCTATCATTAGGAGGAGATTTGTATTCCAAGATTATACGCAACGGGGTCGCCGGTGGAACACTCGGGAAACCTCTTGCCCAATTTACTATATTCGGGTATATAATCTCTGGATCATGTTCGTCTTAACTCTAGATTATTATTTTTACGTAAAAAAAAACATATCATTAAATTGCCATTTTGAGAATTGCAGAATACTGCAAAGGGGCCGGAATGTTGACGTTGAGAGACATCATGAGTCAACAGTTTTGAACTTTAAAAACAACGCCATCTATAAATTCAACTGGATGACTTTCTCGCAAAAATTATGAATCAGTTGCTGTAAGATATGGCCACATAGCGAGGAGCTTGGGACATTTTTTTATATATTAAGTTTATCATTTCTTTTATTATGAATATTTACTTGAATTTATGTAGGTGTTAGTGTATTAGAAGAAGTCAAACCGCGCGGTCATAGACCATTGTATTGAACTTTATTACAAAAGCCCATTGTATTGAAAAGAGAAGCGTGTAAATTATATATAGTGTTCTGAACAATAATTAAAAGAAATTATAGTTTAATAAAATACTTGGGAATATAATAAACTAGTGAATTGAAACATAAAGGTGTTTATTATTTGGCTGCATATTCCCTGCGTGCGGTATTGTGACTCTTTTTTTTTTTTGTTTTGTTGGCTCCTATAGTACTCCGCCGGTGTATCACGAAATACCCTTTACCAGGGGAAATTGAACAATAAAAATGGTTAGTTTATTATATTTCGAATAAAATGAGCTTTACTTCATTAAAATCGGTGCACAACTTTTGATTTTGTTCACGATTTACTGCATTGATATAAATCGCGATTTCCATACAAAAATAACACAACTTTTGATTTTGTTCACGATTTACTGGATTGATATAAATCTCGATTTCCGTACAAAAATAACATTTTCTAATAGGTAAGTGTTTGTATGTAATAAGTTAGTTTTTCATGGTTCTGTTGAATAAGAATTGAATATTGTTTTTATGGTTATTTGGGACACTGAATTTAAATCTGCACTCGTTTTTTTTTTCTTTCAGCTCCACTTTTCGAAATATACCGTTATGTTTAAAATTAAGCCGCTACATATATTGTAATAACTTGAAAACGGTTCACCATATTACATTAAAAAAATCCGAAACTCCCAAACAATATTCTCTTTAAGCCGTACTTACATTGTTCTTCAATTTTCCAAGTAGTTTTTTACGTACACATAACTTCAATATGAACTAAATCATAAGACCATTTTCGTACGATTCCCAAAAATAGTAAGAATAACTACCGTATGGTTAAAATGGTCATGATTTAGCTCCAATTATTTTCTCCTTTACTTTTAGTTAATTTTTTCCTTAATGAGAGAGTGCACTTTCGTGAACTGCAGTTAAAAATTACAACAGGGTTTAACAACATTTTGTGGAAATCTCAAAATGGTTCCATTTTCGTTTGGTTCCATTTTCGTACGAGTTATTTCATTCTCTATTTAGAAAAAATTATCTAAACTGTATTACAAACGCTGACATCACTCCGATATCACAAAAATAAGTAAATATTTTTAAACAAATTGAAGAAATTTTATTAGACATAATTAAGTTTTTTCACTTGTTAAAGAAAATTTTATAGTCAGAAGGAAAAAAATGGAGTTCAGATTTGCAAGAATGTCTTTAGTGCCATACGAAGTTCAAGATGGGCGCATTTGTAGTAAACTTTACAAATTTGAAGAAATAAAGAACTATTTTGTGAAAAGTACAGATTTAGTAAATCGTTATACATCATTTGTATATAATTTTGTTATGTTATTTATTTTACCTGCACACGAAGTTCATTTGAGTCAATTTTTTTTATAACTCGCTATTTTCATTTTTATAATGGAAAATTTCAATTTATGCTTCAAATAGGTTAAAACAAATTAAGAATTAATAAAATTGTATAAATTATTTAATTTTTGCCGAAAAATTGGTAAATCCATTCTAGAACAAGTATATACGGCCGTAAGTTTGGCCAGGCCGAATCTTATGTACCCTCCACCATGGATTGCGTAGAAACTTCTACGAAAGACTGTCATCCACAATCGAATTACTTGGGTTGCGGTAACACTTGCCGGTGGCAAGATATCTTAAAACTTCTTACCACTGTCTTCTCAATTGTAAGTTAGTCCATACGGGGTATATATTAAACAAAAAAGGCCGATTAAATACGTAAATAATTCAGTTTGACAAAATTGTCTATAAAAATAAAATTTTGACAAAATTTTCTATAGCAATAAAATTTTGACAAAATTTTCTATAGAAATAAAATTTTGACAAAATTTTCTATAGAAATAATATCTTGACAATATTTTGTACAGTAATAAAATTTCGACAAAATTTTCTTTAGAAATAAAATTTTGACAAAATTTTCTAAAGAAATAAAATCTTGACAAAAATTTTTATAGTAGTAAAATTTTGACAAAATTTTGTATAGAAATAAAATTTTGACAAAATTTTGTATAGAAATAAAATCTTGACAAAATGTTGTACAGTAATAAAATTTTGACAAAATTTTCTATAGTAACAAAATTTTGGTAGATTATTTTTACTATGGACCAATTTTGGCATGGTTGTTAGCGGCCATATACTAGCGCACACGCAGAGAAGGAATATGATCACCTCAAACATGTTTTAAGAGCAAAATGTTATTTTTGTACGGTGACCATGTAACATGTTTGTCTCTAAAATGTTATTTTCTCGTCAAATATAACCTGCTTGCCGAAATCAGATACATGATTTCCGATAAAATAACATGGCTGCGAAAACCATGTTACATGGTTACCACCCAAAAATAACATTTTGCTCTTAAAACATGTTTGAGGTGATCATATTCCTTCTCTGGGTGCAATGTACCAAATTTCCCCACGTACCAAATTTCAACCGTATCGGATAAATTTTGCTTTTCCAAGAGGCTCCGAAGGTCAAATCTGGGGATAAAATGATCCCCAGATTTGATTGGGGTTTATATATAATTAAGACCGGTATGGACCAATTTTTGCATGGTTGTTAGAGACCATATACACCACGTACCAAATTTCAACTGAATCGGATGAATTTTGCTCATCCATGAGGCTCCTGAGTTCAAATATGGGGATCGGTTTATATGGGGGCTATATATAATTATGAACCGATGTGGACCAATTTTTGCATGGTTGTTAGATACTATACACTAACACCATGTATCAAATTGCAACCGGATCGGATAGTTGTTAGATACCATATACTTACACGATGTCCCAAATTTCAGCCGGATCGGATGAAATTTGCTTCTCTTAGAGGCTCCGCAAGCCAAATCTGGGGATTGGATTATATGGGGGCTATATATAATTATGAACCGATGTGGACCAATTTGTACATGGTTGTTAGAGACCATATACTGACACCATGTACCAAATTTCAACCGGATCGGATGAAATTTGCTTCTCTTAGAGGCTCCGCAAGCCAAATCTGGGGATCGGTTTATATGGGGGCTATATATAATTATGAACCGATGTGGACCAATTTTTGCATGGTTGTTAGATACTATACACTAACACCATGTACCAAATTTCAACCGGATCGGATAAAATTTGCTTCCCTCGGAAGATCCGCAAACCAAATCTGGGGATCGGTTTATATGGGGGCTATATATAACTATGAACCGATGTGGACCACTTTTGCGTGGTTGTTAGATACCATATACACGTACCAAATTTCAACACGATCGGATAAAATTTGCTTCTCTAAGTGGCTCCGCAAGCCAAATCTGAGCGTCGGTTTATATGGGGGCTATACGTAAAAGTGGTCCGATATGGCCCATTTGCAATACCATCTGACCTACATCAATAACAACTACTTGTGCCAAGTTTCAAGTCGATAGCTTGTTTCGTTCGGAAGTTAGCGTGATTTCAACAGACGGACAATTATTTATTTGTCAAAATATCACAAAATTTATTAATTCACATCCAAAACACAGAATTTGCATTACACCTTATGAAGTGATGCAGATTCAGTGCAACGGCTGTTGAAATGGTGGTAATCTGTCTTATGATAAGCCCACGTTAATTTCATCGCTTCTGCGTCAATTTTGCACCAATTCTTGATCCATAAAGATAATTTTCACTACTTTTTGGCGACACTTTTTTGCTGGGCACATATACAAAAAGGCATCAAAGTCTGCCTAAAATGAAAATTAAGTGTTTTAACGATATTGACTTAATATGGACTTGTAAAAATTTAGCCACAATTTTATTTCTATAGAAAATTTTTTTCGAAATTTTATTTCTATAGAAAATTTTGTCAAAAGTTTATTTCTATAGACAATTTTGTCAAAGTTTTATTTCTATAGAAAATTTTGTCAACATTTTTTTTCTATAGAAAATGTTGTAAAAATTTTATTTCTATAGAAAATGTTGTCAATATTTTATTTCTATAGAAAATTTTGTCAAGATTTTATTTCTATAGAAAAATTTGTCGAAATTGTATTTCTATAGAGAATTTTGTCAAAATGTTATTTCAGTGGAAAATGTTATTTCTATAGAAAAGTTTATCAAAATATTATTTCTATAGAAAATTTTGTCACAATTACATTTCAATGGAAAGTTTTGTCACCAAAAAAGTAGTGAAAACGTTCTTTATAGATTCGGAAATGGTGCAAAATTTGTGCAGAAGCGATAAATTTAAATTTGACAAGAACATGATTGGGAGGACGTTTTTGGAAGTGATTTTAAAGTTGTGCCTTTAGAAGAACTTGCAAATTTTTTGGTGGGATCCTAACCATAGTTTGCATTCGTATTGCTTCCTAAAAAAAATGTCATTAGCATTGTCTTTGGCTCTTAGACCACAATCTTTGACCTAAGTAAATTATGTTTTGAATGTAGGCGCAAATAATAGCAGCGCCTATTAGATTTGAGTTCATTTTAGATAAAGTTCATAATATTGATGAACGGATGGTCGATATTAAGTATCTGACATATTCAAATAGCTTAAAATGACGTAGCTATCGATATGGTATCCACCCGTGCCTACCAACACATTATTGTATTTGATTTTTTTTTCACATAAATTACAATGGACACATGAAGCCATACAATTCAATGCTAAATACCCCCAGATGGTCACAATATTGGGTTGATAACCCTTTGCCATAGAGAAAGCCCGTAGGTGGAATTATGACACAATTTACGAAAATTTATTAGCACTCTCATCTGCGGACAGTAAAAGCATGCCAAGCGTTTTAGTTGTCATAATGCTCGCATTGATAACAGCATTAATAAATTTCTCCCCTCGTCTAGCATTTGTGGAGATACACGTGTGTAATTTATCACTTTGAAGGCACTGGACAGACGAACTCTTATGAACAGACCTCAGACCCCATGCAAATCGATCCACCTCATTCGGATCTGAACAAAATATCGTTTCGAAAACAAAAAAACAAAAAACACAGAAATATCTCATTGTCGAAATTGAATATGGTCGATTTGTATGGCACACTTAGTGAGGCTTAACATTTGTTTTGAGATAAGTAGCTTAAGCAGTGTTCACGCTTTGTATATACCAATATGGGATATGTTTTATCGATCGAAAAAAAAAGATATAAACATTGAGTAATGTTTGTTTGTTATGTATTCTTCATTTTTCGAAAGTTCCCTATGACACATTAGGGGACGATAAGTGAGAAATATTTCCCTATTCATATTTAAGTTTTATTTATTAACGCTTGGTAGTCTAATATGACAAATGACTGTACTATGGATATAGAAAAATTAACCATATTGTTGTGTATGGGTAGGGGAGATTCATTAATCGACTTAGCATAAAACTCTAAAAGAATTTAGCTAACTATCCAATGAGTTATCTTATGAACATACGTCAGCCGTAATTATTGCACACTCAAAAAACAGTTTACTTGGATTCAAAGTTTTTGACCTTCCCTTAAGGATTTTGGTATTGATTCCGAGCCAAAGATGCGGCTTCTTTAAAACAAAGACATTTTTTAGCGACCTATCTGGCTTTAAATCTAGGACCAATAAAACTAAAATTAGGATGCAGATCTCATTTATCAAATTTTCATTCTCTTTTCGCAGTTTAGTAGTAAAGGTACTCACGTACAAACAAATGCCAGTTTAAAAATCTAAATTATAATGGATACTTCAAAGTAAAAAATGTTTTCTTAATTCCAAAAAAACTTTAAACTAAAGACGCTAAATCCTCAAAATAAGCCTTAGCCTATATTTGAAGCGTTTTTATCTTAAATCTAAAGTTTCAATATTTCAGTTAATTTAATAACAATTTCTTTAAATCACTTTAAAGGAAATTAGCCTTAGTTCAAAGACATGCGACTTTAACAAACTTTAAGAAGTTTGTCGTTAATTTTTTGTAAATTTCGCATCCTAAAGTTTAGGTTGCGTAATCTTTAATATCACGTAAATATTTTTTAAAGTGCAGAAGAGACAATAGTCTGAAAACCATCATTTAGTCTTAGAATTAAGTTCTGACTCGATTTAGCGATGGCCGTCTGTTAGTCCGTCTGTTGATGTATTTTTGTGCAAAGTACGGCTCGCAGTTTAAGTCCGAATGTTTTGTGAGTTTCATAAACCACCCGCCAGATTTGGGTACTAAACCAATTTGCAATGGGGTTTTCTCTAATTGACTTGATATTTTATACAGGGAATATATTTAACATTCCATTTAAATGTGTTAAATTTTAATCAATCGGTTCAGGTTTAGATAAAGCCCCCACGTATATGTTGCTCCGATTTAGGCAAATATGGCCAGAATATCCACATTTGACACAAAATTTCAGTGACGATTTCCCCATACTGCAGACATATCCTACACACGGCAATGGTAAACTTTTAAACATTCTGAACGCATCAACTGTTACTACAGGAGTCGAAAACATTTTATTTTTACGTAAGAGTATAAAAAAAAGTCCTTCAGTGCCAAATCAGGACCATGCGGCGGATGGCCCATCATATCGACGTGTGAGAGCTTGCATTGTCGGTGTGAAGAGTGATCCGACTTCGGCGGTTGGTTTTCCTGATTTCTTGGAAGACAATTTGCAAAAAATTTGTTGCGTACCAATCGCAACGCAGAGTGCTTTAGCGGTACGATTGTGACATGTCCAGTTTTTCCGAAAAAAAAACAGATCATCAGTTGCTTGGTAATGCGAGTAAATTTGAATTTGGCTCCTATAAGCCAAGATATCTTGCTATCAAGATATCTTGAAACGAACATACAATCGAATCGAATGCTGTATACTTCATGGCTCAAGAAAAAAGTCTGTAGTTAAAATAAAGCTAAATTTTACTTATTTTTATTGCAAAAAAATTGTTTTTGGTAAAATTTTACTATTGTTTTTCGAAATTTTACACAGCGCACTAAAATTGTCACTTTTTTAAGTACACGCAGAGAAGAAACATGATTGTCACAATCATATTCGAAGAGCAAAATAATATGATAGGAGCTATTTTTGCGGCGACCATGTAACATTTTCACCTGCAACCATGTTGGCTCAGTGAACATAGTTCTAAGAAAAATAAAACTGTCCGTATCTAAAATGTTATTATATTCATAAAAAGAATTTTGTTTCCATTAAAAGACAATGGTCACGATCTAAAATGTTATGGTATTCGTCAAAAATGTTTTTCTTCTAGTTAAAAGAACATGGTCACAACCTAAAACGTTTTGATCTTTTTCGTCGTCGAAAAAAGGACGCCACTTGAGAAAAGAAAACACAAAATCAATTTTATTTATTTGCTTTTATTTATTTATAAACTAATTCATTGTTTATTTGTATTTACTATGTCAAGCAAACATCACATATTTTTACACATTCAATTTTGGTTCAATTTCAACAATAAGTAATCATTCAAAATTTACTTCGTGCCCATCAAATGTACCAATGCAGACATTATGTAACTGCAAATAAAAATAAATTATACCCTATATCATAATGCAGAACAAAAACAAGTAATGAAAGTCTAAAGTCGGGCGGGGCCAACTATATTATACCCTGCACAACTTTGTAGATCTACATTTTCGATACCATATCACATCCGTCAAATGTGCTGGGGGCTATATATAAAGGTTTGTCCCAAATACATACATTTAAATATCACTCGATCTGGAAGAATTTGATAGACTTCTACAAAATCTATAGACTCAAAATTTAAGTCGGCTAATGCACTAGGGTGGAACACAATGTTAATAAAAAAATATGGGAAATGTTTAAATCTGAAGCAATTTTAAGGAAACTTCGAAAAAGTTTATTTATGATTTATCGCTCGATATATATGTATTAGAAGTTTAGGAAAATTAGAGTCATTTTTACAACTTTTTGACTAAGCAGTGGCGATTTTACAAGGGAAATGTTGGTATTTTGACCATTTTTGTCGAAATCAGAAAAACATATATGGGAGCTATATCTAAATCTGAACCGATTTCAACCGAATTTGGCACGCATAGCAACAATGCTAATTCTACTCCCTGTGCAAAATTTCAACTAAATCGGAGTTAAAAATTGGCATCTGTGGTCATATGAGTGTAAATCGGGCGAAAGCTATATATGGGAGATATATCTAAATCTGAACCGATTTCAACCAAATTTAGCACGCATAGCTACAATGCTAATTCTGCTCCCTGTGCAAAATTTCATCCAAATCGGGCCAAAAAATTGGCCTCTGTGGTCATATGAGTGTAAATCGGCCGAAAGCTATATATTGGAGCTATATCTAAATCTGAACCGATTTCAACCAAATTTTGCACGCATAGCAACAATGCTAATTCTACTCTGTGTGCAAAATTTCAACTAAATCGGAGCAAAAAATTAGCCTCTGTGGTCATATGAGTGTAAATCGGGCGAAAGCTATATATGGGAGCTATATCTAAATCTGAACCGATTTCAACCAAATTTGGCACGCATAGCTACAATGCTAATTCTACTCCCTGTACAAAATTTCAACAAAATTGGGGTAAAACTCTGGCTTCTGGGACCGTATTAGGCCATATCGGGCGATTGATATATATATGGGAGCTATATCTAAATCTGAACCGATTTCTATAAAATTTGGCACACTTGACTATAGTGCTAATGGTTCTTCTTGTGCAAAATTTTAAGCAAATTAGGGTAAAACTCTGGCTTCTGGGGCCATATAAGTCCATATCGGGCGAAATATATATATGGGAGCTATATCTAAATCTGAACCGATTTCTTCCAAAATCAATAGGGATCTATTCTGAGCCAAAACACATACTTGTGCCAAATTCGATTGGACTAAAACTGCGACCTAGACTTTGATTACAAAAATGTGTTCACGGACAGACGGACAGACGGACATCGCTATATCGACTCAGGAGCCCACCCTTAGCATTTTTGCCAAAGACAACATGTGTCTATCTCGTCTCCTTCTGGGTGTTGCAAACATATGCACTAACTTATAATACCCTGTTCCACAGTGTGGAGCAGGGTATAAACAGGTACATTTTTTTCAATTACACTTTCCTTTTTATACCCTCCACCATAGGAAGGGGGGTATATTAACTTCGTCATTCCATTTGTAACACATCGAAATATTGCTCTAAGAGTAAGATTTGGTTTTGGAGCCTCTTGGAGGAGCAAATTTCATCCGAGTCAGTTGAAATTTGGTACATTGTGCTAGTATATGGCCGTTAACAACCATGCCTAACTAGGTCCATATCGGTCTATAGTTATATATGGCCGTCAGATAAATCGAACCAATCACACAAAAATTGGTCCATATCAATAATTGTATATAGCCATATAAGCGACCCCCATATTTCAATTCTGGCTCCCTACGTATCGTGCAAAAGTCCATATAGAATCGTAATTATTTGTAGACTTACCTACACATACTTTCTTTATACCCTCCACCATAGGATGGAGGGTATATTAACTTTGTCATTCCGTTTGTAACACATCGAAATATTGCTCTAAGACCCCATAAAGTATATATATTCTGGGTCGTGGTGAAATCCTGACTCGATTTGAGCTTGTCCGCCTTCCGTCCGTCTGTTGAAATCACGCTAACTTCCGAACGAAACAAGCTATCGACTTGAAACTTGGCACAAGTAGTTTTTGTTGATGCAGGTCGGACGGTATTGCAAATGGGCCATATCGGTCCACTTTTACGTATAGCCCCCATATAAACGGACCCCCAAATTTGGCTTGCGAGACCTCTAAGAGAAGCAAATTTCATCCGATCCGGCTGAAATTTGGTACATGGTGTTAGCATATAGTCTCTAACAACCATGCAAAAATTGGTCCACATCGGTCCATAATTATATATAGCCCCCATATAAACCGATCCCCCGATTTGGCTTGCGAGGCCTCTAAGAGAAGCAAATTTTATCCGAACCGGCTGAAATTTGGTACATGGTGTTAGTATATGGTCTCTAATAACCATGCAAAAATGGGTCCACATCGGTCCATAATTATATATAGCCCCCATATAAACCGATCCCCCGATTTGGCTTGCGAGGCCTCTAAGAGAAGCAAATTATATCCGAACCGGCTGAAATTTGGTACATGCCATTTGTATATGGTCTCTAACAACCATGCAAAAATTAGTCGAAATCGGTCCATAATTATATATAGGCTCCATATAAAACGATCCCCAGATTTGACCTCCGGTGCCTTTTGGAGAAGCACCGGAGGTCAAATCTGCTTGAAATTGGGTACGTGGTGATCGTATATGATATTTAACAACTAAGCCAAAAGTGGTCCATATCAGTCCATAATCATATATAGCCCCCTCTCTACGTGCCGTGCAAAAGTCCATATCGATTCGTAATTATTTGTAGACTTAGCTATACATACCTTTTTTGTCTAATATATACCACGTATGGACTAACTCACAAT
Source organism: Haematobia irritans (assembly GCF_050003625.1). NCBI lineage: Eukaryota > Metazoa > Arthropoda > Insecta > Diptera > Muscidae > Haematobia > Haematobia irritans. Next base: position 50,573,641 of record NC_134400.1, read on the forward strand.
TTAGAAAACGATGTTAAGAAGTTTTAAGATACCACAACCCAAGTATTTCGACTGTGGATGACAGTCTTTCGTAGAAGTTTCTACGCAATCCATGGTGGAGGGTACATAAGATTCGGCCTGGCCGAACTTACGGCCGTATATACTTGTTTTTGTCTAATGTATACCACGTATGGACTAACTCACAATTAAGAAAACTATTTAAGAAGTTTTATGATACCACAACCCAAGTAATTCGATTGTGGATGACAGTCTTTCGTAGTAGTTTCTACGCAATCCATGGTGGAGGGTACATAAGATTCGGCCTGGCCGAACTTACGGCCGTTTATACTTGTTTGTGTTCACATTAAACCACGTGCCACTTCTGAGTAAATAAATTAACACACAACACAGTAATTCCGTATTCTCCGTCCATTCCAAGAAACAATCAACACACGACTGACGCGCAAATTGAAAATCGTGTGTACCTGCTCCATTTTTTTTATAAAATTCTTTTCGCTGCAAAAAAATTAAATGGTCACGGAAACAATGTACATGGTCTTTATGGCTATGTAATGTCTATAACATACGTAACCTGTAAAAATACTTTTTTCTCAGCAAAAAAGGAAATATTGAATGGTCAGGTATATGATTTTCCCGAGCATATAATGGTCTCAAATTCTATCATTTAAATAATAGAACATGTTTGCGGCATTTGAGAACCATTTAAATGCTTATTGCCAACATATATTTTTCTCCGCTCGAAAATTATTTTTACAAAGACAAAATATATGGTTTTCGCGACAATTACATGCTCTATATAAGCATTAAATGGATGCGGCAACCATGTCCAAAAATGTTTTTTCTGTGCGTGTATGTTTCAATCGTTTTATAAACTAAACGTGACTATAAAGTTCAATGACGGTACACATAAGTTCAGTATAAACTAAAGCAGAAGAAAATGTTAGTACGATTCCCATAAATAATAAGAATTACCTACTGCATATTTAAAATGGTCATGATTTGGCATCAAGTAAACTGTTTTATAGGAGGAATGAACCAGCCCGTGCGAAAATTGAATTAAATTGTACTCCTCATTTTGAGATTTAAGCGTTTTTAAAAACAGGAACATTTCATGCACTGATGTACTTTTTAACAGCAACTGCAACAGAAATTACATCCTCTCATAGAAGACAAAATGAACTAAAAATAAAGAAAAAAATTATTGGCGCTTAATCATGACCATTTTAAACGTACAGTAGTTCATTCTTACTATTTTTGGGAATCACACGAAAATTGTCTTCTGCTTTAGTTCACACTGAAATTATGTGTACGGTTAATGACCTTTATATCCACTTTTATTTCATACAAAATTCCTCCTCTAGAGCCACCAAAGTGTAAAAATTATTACAAATTCTGTTGGGTGAAAATGTCCCTACTTTGTGGCCCTACGTCCCTACAAGACGCTAGATATTAGAAAAAACCTACATATAGGGAATTTCCCCTACTTCTAGCAACACTGGCTGTAGTTGATATTGCACCTACGGAGTTAGTATGCCACTAATATTGAGGCCATTATTAAGCAAGTGAGTAAAATAGAAAGTCAGACGGGGCCGACTATATCATACCCTAAACCACCCCTACTGAATTAGTAAACATAAGCATTTGTGGGGTATCAGTGGTATAGGTTTTGGAGAATAAATAAGGCTTTTACGGCCAAATTTGATTTCGGGCGATACATATATATGGGAGCTATATCTAAATCTGAACCGATTTCGATGAAATTCGATGGTATAGACGATTATATTTAGCCAACTTTGAGCACTATCGGTTGATAAATAATGGTTTTTGCGGCCAAATTTGGGAAAATCGGGCGATACATATATATGGGAGCTATATCTAAATCTGAACCGACTTCGATTATTTTTGGCTCATATTGTCAGTACCATAAAAGATTATAGTAAGCCAAGTTTGAGTAAGATCGCTTAATAAATAATATTTTTATGACCAAATTTGGGGAAATCGGGCGATACATATATATGAGAGCTATATCTAAATCTGAACCGATTTGGATAAAATTTTGCAGACTTGAAGGGCGATGAAAAGGATTAGGTTAGGTTAGGTTAGGTGGCAGCCCGATGTATCAGCCTCACTTAGACTATTCAGTCCATTGTGATACCACATTGGTGAACTTCTCTCTTATCACTGAGTGCTGCCCGATTCCATGTTAAGCTCAATGAAAAGGATTGCCTTTTGCCAAATTTGGTGACGATCAGTTTGAAAAAAAGCGCAACGTGACCCCATTTGTCGAAATCGGGCTATACATATATATGGGAGCTATATCTAAATTTGATCCGATTTCTTCCAAATTCAATAGCGTTGGTCCTTGTGCCCAAAAAACTCCCTGTACCAAATTTCATTAAAATCGGTTAATAATTGCGACCGGAATCCTGTGAACAACAAATACATGGACAGACGGACGGATGGACGGACGGACACCAAGCGCTAGATCGACTCAGGAGGTGATTCTGAGTCGATCGGTATATATTTTATGTTATGTATAAAATCAATATTTCTGGTAGGCACATTTTTTGGCAGATCAAACTTATTATACCCTGACCACTATGTGGTTGTGCAAAATTGTTTTGCAATAAAATAAGTTTAGCGTTAGTTTAAATACGGGCTTTTTTCGGTGTATAAAAAATATTTTCCAAATTTTATTTCTACAGCAAATGTGGTCACAATTTGATTTCTATAGGAAATTTGGTTAAAATTTTAGTTTTATTGAAAACGTTGTCAAACTTTTCTTTCTATAGGCAACTTTTAAAAAATTGTATTGTTATAAAAACTTTTCTCACAATTTTATTTCTATAGTATTTTTATACACTCCACCATAGGATGGGAGTATCTTAACTTTCCGTTTGTAACACATTGAAATATTGCTCTAAGACCCTATAAAGTATATATATTCTGGATCGTGGTGAAATTTCGAGTCGATCTAAGAATGTCCGTCCGTCTGTTGAAATCATGCTAACATCCGAACGAAACTAGCTATCGAGGTGAAACTTGGCATAATTAGTTGCTATTGATGTAGGTCACATGGTATTAGTATATGGTCTCTAACAGCCATGCAAAAATTGGTCCATATCCCTCCGTTATTATATATAGTCCCATATAAACCGATCCACAGATTTGACCTCCGGAGCCTCTTGGAGGAGCAAAATTCATCCGATCCGGTTGAAATTTAGAACGAGGTGTAAGTATATGGTATCTCAAAACCATTGAAAAATTGGTCCATATCGGTCCATAATTATATATATATAGCCCCCATATAAACCGATCCCCAGATTTGACCTCCGGAGCATTTTGTAAGAGCAAAATTCTCCCGATCCGGTTGAAATTTGGTACGTGTTGTTAGTATATGGTCTCAACAACCATGCAAAAATTGGTCCATATCGGTTCATAATCATGGTTGCCACTCGAGCCAAAAATAATCTACCAAAATTTTATTTCTATAGAAAATTTTGTCAAAATTTTGTTACTGTATAACATTTTGTCACAATTTTATTTCTATAGAAAGTTTTGTCAAAATTTTATTTTTATAGGAAAATTTGTCAAAATTTTATTTCTATAGAAAATTATGTCAAAACTTTATTTCTATAAAAAATGTTGTCAAAATTTGTTTTCTATACAAAAATTTGTCAAAATTATTTTTATTTATTTTTATAGAAAATGTTGTCAAAATTTTATTTCTATAGAAATTTTTGTCAAAATTTTATTTCTATAATTTTTTTTTTAATTTTATTTCTATAGAAAATTTTGTCAAAATTTTATTTCTATAGAAAATGTTGTCAAAATTGTATTTCGATTGAAAATTTTGTCAAAGTTTTATTTCTATAGAAAATTTTGTTGCAATTTTATTTCTATAGAAAATTTTGTCAAAATTTTATTTCTACAGAAAATGTTGTCATACTTTAATTTCTATTGAAAATTTTGTCAAAATTTTATTTCTATGGAAAATTTTGTCAATTTTTTTTTTCTATAGAAAATATTGCCAACTTTTATTTCTATAGATAATTTTTACAAAAATTGCTACAGAAAATGTTGTCAAAATGTTATTTCTTAGGAAATTTTTTCAAATTTGTTTTTTTTATTTCTATTTATAGAGTTTTTAAAAATTTTATTTCCATTATTGTTGTTTTTGATTTCAGCTTAAAACCATGCATTGAGTAAACTACAAGGGTAGCTTAACCACCAGAGGAAAAGTATGCTTGTCAAATTTATTTGGGCAAAACCCTATAGACTGCAAGACGGTTGAATGGACAGCTGTTTCGGAATTACCACGTTCCTCATCAGCATCCTCTACTTCCAGCAAAACTATCAAACAATTCTCAGATTATTAAAAGCCAAAGTGAACTACAATTGAACCTCCCGAAAAAAGGTTTTTGATAGTCGGCTTTGCCTAAACAACTTTGCAAACATATACCTTTTCCTTTGCCAAAGTCATATCATCGATTTGAGTGCAGTTGTCTTGTTTTTGTTCATTCATTTTGTTTGTTATTGTTGGTTTATTCTTCAATCATTATTGTTGTATTTGATTTCAGAATAAAACCATGCTTTGACTAAACTTCAACCAAATTTTAATTGACAATTTTTTAAAAATTTTATTTCTATAGCAAATTTCCTCAAAACTTTAATTCTATATCACTTTTCTCAAAGTTTTATTTCTTTATCGAAATGTTTTTTGTATAGGAAATTTGTCAACATTTTATTTTTATAGAAAATTTGGGTAAATTTTGTTTTATAGAAAATTTTTTCAAAATTTGTTTCTATAGAAACTATGGTCAAAAATTTGTTTCGATAGAAGAATTCCTCAAAATGTCATTTCTTTAGAATATTTTGCCAAAATGTTATTTCTATAGAAAATTTTGTCCAAATTTTCGTCAAAATTTATTATAGGCAATTTTTAAAAAATTGTATTTCTATAGAAATTTTTCTCAAAATTATATTTCTATAGAAAATTTCCGCAGACTTTTATGTGGCAATTTTTTTATATAGCAAATTTCTTTAAAATTTTACTTCTATAGAAATTTTTTCAAAATTTTATTTCTATAGAAAATTTTGTCAAAATTTTCTAAATGTTCTGACAATACGAGTATTGATTCATCTTCAATGTAATTCAGGATGGACTGGTTTTACATTTACCAAATCCATTTCCTTTCTATCGCATTTGTCTCATAAGAGACAATATTCAAAGCCAATGTTCGTTTATCGTTCATTTAAAAGATCATTGGGTAAAAATAAAAACAAAGTCGATATTGATAGATAGGTAAACGGATGTAGGTATGTATAGTATTTCCAGTCTCAAACAATCAATCGTTAACCCAATTTGGAAGACATAACAGAAATCGATTTAAAAAAATGAAGTGCTATCGCAACTCCTTGCACAATAAAACTCACTAACTAGTACAAGAATTGAGCAAATGCAGATAACATTTATATTTCAAATGGGGAAGTAAAGCACTCGTAATGCCCTTTGAAAGGCCCAAATAAAGAAACCAAAGGCCTCGATGTTTTCTTATGGTGTGCACAATACTGTTCTTCGTCCAATCTTTATTGAAATAAAGAAAATTTTTAACATGCCTTTTATTTGCAATATGTATTTTCAAGGAATATTTCTCCCTGATTTCTACAAAAGATTTTTTTCGAATTAAACAATAAAAAACATTGTGCATGAAAATGTTTTCGCAATAAATTCGTTCAGTTTCATTGATACAGGGTATAATAAGTTTGTTCATTTGTATGTAACGCCAAGAAGGAAACGTCTGAGATCCATCGTTTAGTATACCGTTCGTCTTAGAGTTAAATTCTGAGTCGATTTAGCGATGTCCGTCTGTCTGTTCATATATTTTTGTGCGTAAAGTACAGGTCGCAGTTTAAGTCCGATCGTCCTGAAATTTGGCATATGGTTGTTTTTTGGAACAAGGACAATCGCTATTGATTTTGGTTGATTTCGGTTCAGATTTAGATATAGCTGTCATATATATTTATCCCCGATCTGGTCATAATTGGCGTGTTTATCAACCGATGTTCTTCAAATTCAGTACATCCGAATATTTTATGATTTTCGAAAAACTGGCAAAATGTCAGCTAAATCGGTTCAGATTTAGATATAGCTCCCATATATATCTTTCGTCCGATTTAGACTCATATGACAACAGATTCCAAAGTTTACTACCGATTTTTGTGAAATTTTGCACAGAGAGTAGAATTGACATTCTACTAATGCTTGGTAAATTTGATTGAAATCGGTTTAGATTTAGATATAGCTCCCATATTATCTTTCGCCCGATTTACACTCAAATGACCACGGGGGCCAGAGTTATTCTCCTGTTTACGTGAAATTTTGCAGAGATAGCAGAATTATTATTATACATGTCAAATTTAGTCAAAATCGGTTCAGATTATATAGCTCCTATATATATGCACACCAGAGTTGGGAAAATATGGTAGACAATTTCATATTTTAGACCCATTTTCAGTGGGATTTTCCTCCAATTGACTGGATAGTTTCCACAGAGAATTTATTTAGTATGATATTTAAGTGTGCCAAGTTTGATCTAATATGGTTTAGATTTGGATAAAGCCTCCATATATCCGTTTTTCCGGTTTACACAAATATGGCCAAATTCCCACACTTTACACAAAATTCTGTGATGATTTCCCCATATCTTAGCCATATCCTACACACTGTAATGCCAGAATTTCCACAGAACGGTTGAGTTTTAAATAAGGCTCCATGTCGCCCGACTAGACCAAATAATATATCACAACCCAGACGTGACCACATATCTTGGCGAGAACTAACCAATATCCTTGTAAAATCGCCACTGATGAGTAGCAAGAATTGTAAATATTACTAAAATTGTCCTATATCTCGAATACACATGTATCGCTTGATAAATCATAAATGCTCTTTTGTAAAATTGCATTAATTCATATCGCTTCATATTTCCCATATTTTTATACCCTTCACCACTACTGTGGTACAGGGTCTACTTTTTTACTAACATTTTGCTTCATCCCAGGGCGTTAGCCGATTAAAATTTTAATTCTAGAGTTGTTGTAAAAGTACAAAAAATTGTCTCCATTAAAAGTATTTGTATCTGGAAATGCAAACCTTTATATAGCTCCCAGCAAATTTGAAGCAGTTGAGATGGTAACACAAGTGTTTGTCAACATAGTGGTGCAGGGTATAATATAGTCGGCCCCGCCCGACTTTAGACTTTACTTACTTGTTTTATATAAACTTTTTCCAAAATTTTATTTCTATTGAGATTTGATCTACCAAATTCTACCAACCAATTCTGCTTAACGACCAATAATGCTATCGGTGGCACTACTTTAAGAAAAATGAACCACAGCTGAAAGAAAAATAAAAAAACGCTGTGATCAATAAATTGAAATACGAATTTCATGTGAATTTCGAAAATATTTTCATGCCATTTAGATTTTTTCAGTAAGATTATCTTTATTTATAATATCATTCCAAATATTTTATATTCCTTAAAATTATGATACTTTCTTGCAAATTGTCTCTCAATTAAAAATAAATTGGAAGGTGTAACGAATCTGGGCCGGGTTCGGCTAGTAATGGGAATAAAATTAAAATTTCATAACAGGAGAAAAATTGAACCTGTGCCATTTGACGTTTTACTTCCATAGAATTTCTTTTAGGAATGTTGGACGAACAGACATAAAGAAGATTGACTTAGAAGTTGATCGGTATAAAATATAGTGCCTGAAACCAATTTTTCTGGTTGGCACTTTTTCATGCAGATAAAAAGTATTACACGGTGAGCATCGTATTGCTATGATTTGCATGGTCGCCTTACTTTCAAAGGGTCATAGGTTTAATGCTTGTCACTGAGTTAAACATAAAATCGAGTTACATGGCCTTATAATAAAACCCACATAGAATAAAATCGAGAGTCGTTTCCGGGAATCAGAATCGACTAAATAAAGTAAACTTTTCTGGTAATTTGATTTATTGAAAACTTTATTTTTCAGAAGAATTTTTATACAGCCAAGGGTTGTGATAAGCTGGCATGTAACAACATCATTCTATTTAAAATGCCTTAATTGGGAAAGTTAATCCTGATTTTCCCCATTACCCCACTGGGTTATTGCCAAATGACGTTGCACTTACTTGCGAACACTTAAAGCGAAGCAATTGTCTTATCAGTCAACGACAGAAATGGCATGTCCCTCTTTTGACATAAGCCCCCTAAATGAATCAACATGACTGAAAACCCACACCATACCATTAAAGTATTGAATAGGGATTAAGGTAAGAATTTATAGTCTTATGAAGCATTAGCAATTGCAAACATTAAATTTACATGAGACCTGATGTCGGCCAAATAAATTAAACAATGCACTGTGACCAAAAGAACACTCAATTTAAAAGGTGACGCGAATTGTACACTGACAAACCTCAGCATATTACGATGCTAAAATAGCGAAGTCTTGGTCAATCACTTCACTCTACAAAATATTTTCGTGAGAACAAAGATTTATGTCCTTAAAATGCGAATTTTGCTTATTTGTCGCTAACACTTAAAAAATTTGGAAGTCCTTCCAAAGGCACAACTTTAAAATCACTTCCAGAATATGCACTCCCAATGATGTTCTTTATTTTAACTACCCAGGAAGTTCTTTGAATTCAATTTTTTATAACTTGGTTTTTTCATACTTTTAATGGATAATTTTAACTTTCTTTGTTTAAATTATTTAAATTTTGTCGCAAAAAATGTAATTTGAAAAAATTGTGAATTTTTGAAAATATTTGAGGTCAAACGTTCCCAAGAAGCGTTAGAATCCATTAAAAATTATAAAAAATTATAAAAACTATTTATTTGACAAAATATCACAGAAATTTTGAATTTACATCCAAAACATTGAATTCGGATCACACCTAAAGAAGTGATGCAAATTCAGTGCAACGGCTGTTGAAATGGAGGACTTCCGTCCTATGACAAGCCCATGTTAAATTCATCGCTTCTGCTTCAATTTTGTACCACTTCCGGACTCAAAAAGAACATTTTTATTACTTTTTTGGCGACGTTTTTTTGCTGGGTAATAGTTTTGTTATACCCTGCACCACACTGTGGAACAGGAAATTATAAGTTAGTGCATATGTTTGCAACACGCAGAAAGTGACGAGATAGACACATGGTGTCTTTGGCAAAAATGCTCAGAGTGGGCTCCTGAGTCGATATAGCCATTTCCATCTGTCTGTGAACACATTTTTGTAATCAAAGTCTAGGTCGCAGTTTTAGTCCAATCGACTTCAAATTTGGCACAAGTATGTGTTTTGGCTCAGAATAGAACCCTATTGATTTTGGTTCAGATTTAGATATAGCTCCCATATATATCTTTCGCCCGATATGGACTAATACGGTCCCAGAAGCCAGAGTTTTACCCCAATTTGGTTGAAATTTTGCACTACAATTAGTACAATTAGTAGTGTAGTCAAGTGTGCCAAATTTTATTGAAATCGGTGCAGATTTAGATATAGCTCCCATATATATCGTTCGCCCGATTTACACTCCTATAACCACAGTGGCCAATCTTTTAATCCGATTTAATTGAAATTTTGCACAGGGAGTAGAATTAGTATTGTAGCTATGCGTGCCAAATTTGCTTGAAATTGGTTCAGATTTAGATATATCTCCCATATATAGCTTTCGCCCTATTTATACTCATATGACCATAGAGGCCAATTTTTAACTCCGATTTAGTTGAAATTTTGAACAGGGAGTAGAATTAGCATTGTAGCTATGCGTGCCAAATTTGGTTGAAATCGGTTCAGATTTAGATATAGCTCTCATATGTTTTTCTGATTTCGACAAAAATGGTCAAAATACCAACATTTTCCTTGTAAAATCGCCACTGCTTAGTCGAAAAGTTGTAAAAATGACTCTAGTTTTCCTAAACTTCTAATACATATATATCGAGCGATAAGTCATAAATAAACTTTTGCACAGTTTCCTTAAAATTGCTTCAAATTTAAATGTTTCCCATATATATATACCCTGCGCCACACTGTGGAACCGGGTATTATTATACCCTCCACCATAGGATGGGGGTATATTAACTTTGTCATTCCGTTTGTAACACATCGAAATATTGCTCTAAGACCCCATAAAGTATATATATTCTGGGACGTGGTGAAATTCTGAGTCGATCTGAGCATGTCCGTCCGTCCGTCTGTTGAAATCACGCTAACTTCCGAACGAAACAAGCTATCGACTTGAAACTATATATATATATATATATATATATATATATATATATATATATATATATATATATATATATATATATATATATATATATATATATATATATATATATATATATATATATATATATATATATATATATATATATATATATATATATATATATATATATATATATATATATATATATATATATATATATATATATATATATATATATATATATATATATATATATATATATATATATATATATATATTTTTTTTTTTTTTTTTGTGTAAAAACCCCTCATTTATAACAACGAAGGGATTTTGGATGAACGAGTTTCTGTCATGTATTACGTTTTATGTTAATTTTATAAGGTTTGAGTTTTCTATTTTAGTTTATGTTTGTTCTTAACTTTAATCCACAAAAATAAAATTCTGTAAACTTTAGAAGTTAACGTTATTTGTTGATTAAAACTTTTGATCCAAATATAAAATTATCACCACTGTACATTGCCACATTTTAATCGTTAATGCCATAAACATGAATATTGGCGTGTACGCGTATATCCTCAGGGTTGAGGATTTCCACTGAAGACATCTTCAATTAGAAGGGATTATGTTTGTTGTATGGATTACAAAGTCTTAGAGTGCAATAAGACAATTGCGAAACATGTTGCATTAATTAATTGAGATGTCAACCGAATAAAATCTAATTTACGTGTAAATGAAAGAAATATCCTTGAGAAAGGGAAGTCAAATGCAGATGCGTCTTCCAAGAAAAAAACGCTATAATGCGGTATAACTGTCATGCTCGAAATATGTATGTATTTATGTGTCTTCTATTTTAAGGTATACGTCATGCACAAAAAAGAATCCGACGGTTTGATACTCTAAAATTAACCTACTGATTTACGAATCTTACCCCCATTTTCATGAAGCTTCATGAACCTGCAACGTTAGCTAAAAACTTATCTGCTGAAAATTTTCAGCAAAAGTTAATCGGAGAGAAGATATTTGCAATTTACTTTATATTAACTGGCAGTTAAAGCCTAACGGAGCCACATGAAAATGGCTATTAAAATGATTATTGCAGCCGCCTCGAAACTACACCCTGCTGAATAAGGCATTAGCATCCACTCACTCCGCACTGGATTTCACTAAAGCTTGTCAAAGCCTTTGGAGTTCGACATTACATACCACTATGTTAAATTTTTACTATGTCACTTCAAAATGAGTCTTATTAAAGTCAGAAAAGAACAATGCTTGATATAAACGAAATGGGCTGTGTTTTGGCTCAAAAATTTTTGTTTTATTGCGAAAATAAAAATTTTGTAGGAAAAGTTTAGAATTTTTTAGAATAACAAAAGAAAAACGTTTACGGTACACGTTTTCCAAACGTCCTTTTTGCGTGTAATACGGCCTTTACGAAACTATATACCCTCCACCATGAATTAAACATATTAGTTTCTGATAAAAATTAAGAATTTTAGCAGCACAAGAAGTCAAAGCGATCTCCAAGCTCTATATAGGGGCTTCTATACTCATACATAGACCAATACGCACCATATTTGGCACATAAATTTACGAAGCCATAGTACCTCTAGATTTCGAATTCCAAGCAAATCGAATTAAAATTGCAATTTCCAGAAGCCCAAGAAATCAAATCGGACGATGGTTTATTTATTCCCAGCAAAAAATTTGGAAGTTCTTCCAAAGGCACAACTGTAAAAGCACTTAGGTTTAATGGATTCTAACTCTTGGGGGAAACATTTGACCTCAAATATTTTCAAAAAATCACAATTTTTTCAGATTGGATTTAGCATTTTTGTCGACAAAATTTAAATGATTTGTACCATTTTATGAATTCTTACTCTATTTTTAACCTATTTGAAACAAAAACAAGTATATACGGCCGTAAGTTCGGCCAGGTCGAAGCTTATGTACCCTCCATCGTAGAAACTTCTTCTCAACACTGCCATCCACAATCGAATTACTTAAGTTGCGGTAACGCTTGCCGATGGCAAGGTATCTTAAAACCTCCTAATACCATCTTCTAAATTGTATGTAAGTCCATACGTAAATCAAAAAAGATCGATCCAATACGTATATAATTCAGTTTGACAAAGTAGACATAAAATTTTGACAACATTTTCTACAGAAATAAAATGTTAACAAAATTTTCTATAGAAATAAAATTTTCACAAAATTTTCTATAGAAATAAAAATTTTGACAAATTTTTCTATAGAGAGAAAATTTTGACACAAATTTCTACAGAAATAAAATTTTAACAAAATTTTCTATAGAAATAAACTTTTGACAAAATTTTCTATAGAAATAAAATCTTGGTAGGTTATTTTTGGCTCGAATGGCAACCATGATTATGAACCAAATAAAATTTGAACAAAATTTTCTATAGAAATAAAATTTTGACAAAATTTTCTATAGAAATAAAATTTTGACAATGAGGAAAATTTTATTATGAACCGAATAAAATTTTTACAAAATTTTCTCTAGAAATAAAATTTTGACAAAATTTTCTATAGAATTAAAATTTTGACAAAATTTTCTATAGAAATAAAATTTTGGTAGATTATTTTTGGCTCTAGTGGCAACCATGATTATGAACCGATATGGACCAATTTTTGTGTGATTGGACCAATTTTGGTATGGTTGTTAGCGACCATATACTAACACCACGTTCCTAATTTGAACTGGATCGGATGAATTTTGCTCCTCCAAGAGGTTCCGGAGGTCAAATCTGGAGAACCTTTTATATGGGCGCTATATATAATTATGGACCGATATGGACCAATTTTTGCACGGCTGTTAGAGACCATATACCAATACCATGTACCAAATTTCAGCCGGATCGGATGCAATTTGCTTCTCTTTGAGGCTTCGCAAGCCAAATCTGGAGATCGGTTTATATGGGGTCTATATATAATTATAGACCGATGTGGACCAATTTTTGCATGGTTCTTAGAGACCATATACCAACATCATGTACCAAATTTCAGCCGGATCGGATGAAATATGCTTCTCTTAGAGGCTCCACAAGCCAAATCTAGGGATCGGTTTATATGGGGGCTATATATAATTAAGGACCGATATGGACCAATTTTTGCATGGTTATTAGAGACGATATACCAACACCATGTACCAAATTTCAGCCGGATCGGATGAAATATGCTTCTGCTAAAGGCTCCACAAGCCAAATCTGAGGGTCCCTTTATATGGGGGCTATACGTAAAAGTGGACCGATATGGCCCATTTTCAATACCATCCGACCTACATCGATAACAACTACTTGTGCCAAGTTTCAAGTCGATAGCTTGTTTCGTTCGGAAGTTAGCGTGATTTCAACAGACGGACGGACGGACGGACGGACGGACGGACGGACGGACATGCTTAGATCGACTCAGAATTTCACCACGACCCAGAATATATATACTTTATGGGGTCTTAGAGCAATATTTCGATGTGTTACAAACGGAATGACAAAGTTAATATACCCCCATCCTATGATGGAGGGTATAAAAAAGTTAAAATTACCCATTAAAAATATGAAAAAAGCATGTTATAAAAAATTGAATGAAAATAACTTTCTGGGTAGTTAAAAAAAAGAACATCATTGGGAGTGCATCTTCTGGAAGTGCTTTTAAAGTTGTGCCTTTGGAAGAACTTCCAAAATTTTTTGCTGGGTAACTATAGACCGATATGGACCATTTTTGTCATGGGTGATAGCGGCCATATACTAGCGCAATGTACCAATCGAATGAATTTTGCTCGTCCAAGAGGTTCCGCAGGTCAAATCTGGGGGTTCTTTTATATGGGGGGCTATACGTAAAAGTGGTCCAATATGGCCCATTTGCAATACCATCTGACCTACATCAATAACAACTACTTATGTCAAGTTTCAAGTCGATAGCTTGTTTCGTTCGGAAGTTAGAGTGATTTCAACAGACGGACGGACGGACACGCTTGGATCGACTCAGAATTTCACCACGACCCAGAATATATATACTATATGGGGTCTTAGAACAATATTTCGATATGTTACAAATGGAATGACAAAGTTAATATACCCCCTATGGTGGAAGGTATAAAAAGATTTCCCTCGTGGCCGTGACTCGAATCTGTGTGTTCTGCACCAATGTGCTAAGGCGACTGACTGTTAACGCGTAGAAGTCACCTTAGCACATTGCACCACCGACGGAGTTGCTATAACGACATCGAAAGATTATTTTAAAACTTTTCATGGCCAAAGAAAACGAATGCCGTTCATGAAATCGTGAACGCTCGTGGACGATATCGTGAACATTCCGTTTTGATTTTTTATGAACGTTTCCGTTTCATTTTGTTACCGAAAATATGGTGTAAAATTTCACATATTACCCCCATTGTCATCAGGATTTTATTCCAATTGAATCGATATTTCACAAGAAATTAACACACTTTGTGTGACGATTTTTGTTGCAATCAGTTCAGATTTAGACATTGTAAAGAGAACCCACACTGAAAAAAAAGCATACTCGGTTCCAAAGATTTTGTCTTTACTTTAAAAAATTTGGTATTGATTCCGAGCCAAAGAAGCGGAGAATACAAGTAAGGATACTTTTAAGACACAATTCTCTTTTAAATTTAGGTTATGTGTACTTGCTTCTACGAAGCAAATTTTAATTTTTCGCTTTCTCAGCTTTTGTTCTTCATATGCTATCAAAGTCCTTTAAAAGCGAGTTAACGGCAACTTTATTTTCCAAATTAGGACTCGACTTCCAGTAGAAATTATGCTATGTTTGAAGTAAAAAACTTCTTTAAAATAAAGTTTTGAAAAACATGTCGTATATTTTAACGATTTTTTGCTTTGTAGTCAAGATGCAAAAAGGCAACAAAGACAACAAATTTAAAGACAATTTCATTAAATTTAAAGAATTTTTCTGAATTATTAAAGTCAAGTTGACCTTAGTCTATAAATTTTTTCTTTCATGTTAAGATACAAATTTTTAAGTCAAATCACTTAATTATAAGGACAATACGACTTCATTGAAAAGTTTATCGACTTTTGGACAAGGAAAATAACTTTATTTTCGAGAAATGCTTCTTCTATGCTAAGCAAAATTTCACCCAGAAAAAAGTGCCTTCGAAACTAAAGGAAAAAATTTTCATCAATATAGTTTATCCATTTTATTTCCATTAAGGTAAATTTTTGTGAAAAATAATAAAATTTACTCGTTTCAGTAAAAAAATCCTAAACTGTAAGCAGTTAGGAATAGTTCATTAACTAGAATAAGGCATGGAATTTTACTCATACTATTTTCTTCGCTGGGTATAAGAATTTACTACTGAAAAAGAAAATTTTATTCACCGATAACAAAGCATTCGTAAAAATAAACAAAACCCGAACTAAAACCAAGTTTCCTCAAAATTAGTAAAATTTCTTATAAAATGATAATTGCGACTTCCTTTATAATAGAAAGTTTTTCATACATACGAACAATACTTGGCATAGAAAAATATTTTAGTTCATTCGTACTAAGAAGTATGCAATCCTTTCAAAACTTAAGGAAACACACTTGTTAGAATATAGGAAATTTTCCTAAATTTCTATTGTCTACCTGTAATCGATACCTGTCATCGTAATCGATGTGTTTGCGCCTGGGCGTAATCGATATATTTGCGCGTCGGTTGTTTTTTTAGTTGGAATCGCGTTGTTTCGGAGAGATTGTTAAAAAATAATATGGTAAAATAATATAATAAATAACAAATAAAATATATAAAATATTTGTTATTTTAAATTAGTGAGAAAAATTTTCGTTTTTTTTTAATAAATCTATCAATGTTCGTGATAGTGTATAAAGAAAGAAAACACCAGCAGAATAACAACCCTTTCATTTGTCTTCATTTTGGAATCTTCAATGATCGGGTAATATTCAGTGACGCTAACCTTTTGCAACAAAAATGTTTTATGATTTTTTATATTTGTAGGTATTGAAATTGTAAAAGGAGGACAAAATCGTTAGGCAGCAACTTATTAAAAGTGAAAAGTACAAGAAGAAAAAAAGTGCGTTTTACAGTTGATAATATCACACGGAAATTGGAAATAGTGGATTAATAAACTAATATTTCAAAGAGATTCGATGCTGTTGATTCTTAATAAATATATTCAATATATTCAATATATTAATAAAACATGTGTTTTATTGAAGATAAAATTGCTTATAGAAATAAATAAAATTGTATTTAAAAACGAAGGTAAGCAGTTCTAATTATGAAGTAAAAGTTTTACCACAAATGTGTAAGATTTGTCGAAATGAATGAAAAAATTTCAATAAAAACATTCCATATATGAATTCAAATTAGTTAAATTTTTTCATTCTGTAGTATAGTGGTATATAAATATAGGAAAATGTTAACTAATATATGGAATGCATTATTCCTAATTTCTACGAAAATCACATCGTTCAAACAAATAAAAATGTCTTTGGCGCTATACGAAGTTCAACTTTCTTCACAATGAGTTCATTTTAACTTAAAGAAGGGGTCACTTTTTTCTGGGTGTTGTTTTCGTATTTTAAAGACATGAAATCTTTGACCTCACGACAATATTTTTTTCAGTGCAGAAGTTGGAAATTTCGATTTATTCAAAAGTCGACTTTTAAAACTTTGAAATCACCGACATTGTACATTTTGAGCGTTGATATAATTTTGTAACCTAACCTAAGCCACACATGATCCAAAATCAATATCGGTAAAAATATTACTCGAATATCGTGCCACTGCTTCGACTACTGAAATAAATGCATTGTGCTATGTATTTAGTTGTATTATTTGAATATCTTAACAAAATCCTACATTTGTGCAATTCATTTCACCCAGACCAGATAACACCGACGTACCGAAATGAAATGGGAGTATGTATAGAAAATGTTTGGGAGAGGGTGGGGGGTCGATGGGCTATAAGCAAAGCCTGGTCGCCTATGGATCATTTGATAATGGTAAAATTCAATATTTGCGCACAGTGTGAATAGTATCCATATGTCTGGGATGATCACATATAATTTTTTGCACAAATGTTCATATCTGGACTGACGCAACCTGTCAATCTTCAACAACAAATGGACTTGAATAGCAAAAAGGGTGCAGATGTTGGTTCGGATTTAATTGGTGAGTAAATAATTCCAAATAGTTATGGTAGTGCAAAACAAACTGCGCAATTGATTAAATTGACTATTCCAATTAATACTTAGTGGTGCCATAAATACTCGTATATTTGCCCATTATTCGGCTAGATTTTCACATATTGAAATTAATGCCAATTACGATAATCTAAGTGAAAATATTTGTCTTATTTTATGTGACCTAGACAAGTTGAAAAATGGAATAGCAAAGTACAATTCTAAGGCGATCAGTGGAGAAAAGTGGTGGCCTCTGCATCCAATGAAAACATACTCTTTCAAAGATGTCCAAAATTTCGTTACTCGTTTTTAAAGAACTTTGATAGCATATGAAGAAAAAAAGCTGAGAAAGCGAAACATTAAAATTTGCTTCCTAGAAGCAAGTACACAAAACCTAAATTTAAAAGAGAATTGTGTCTTAAAAGTATCCTTACTTGTATTCTCCGCTTCTTTGGCTCGAAATCAATACCAAATTTTTTAAAGTAAAGACAAAATCTTTGGAACCGAGTATGCTTTTTTTTCAGTGCATATTCGAATTCGTTATGTAATTGCTCTAGGTCACCTAGTGCTAAAAGTATATATACGGCTAAGTTCAGTGAATACCGACATTACGTACCGTATTTCAGGTGGATCGGATGAAAAAGAACTTCAGAATGTTCCAGAAGCCAATTCTATATTCCGATATACCCCATTTATAATAATCGGCAACCTATAAAACAAGTATTAGTGGCAAGTGTAAAGCAGATATCTCCATTAGTTCGAATATTAGCGTGATTTTTACAAACAGATGTTTGTGTGTCTGGTTAGAATAGACATAGTTAGAATGACTCAGAGGAGATGGATATAAAAATGTTGCTATGAACCTTCTTAAGTACTGCGCATTGAAGGTGCAAAGTTTTGAGAAATAAGTTTCTCTTAGCCACGTTTTTTGTTTGTCATGGTAGATAATGTGAGATGGTGCCTCCTAGGGATGCATATCACCCCTATTCTATTTCTAAAGAATATTTTGTCAAAATTTTATTTCTATTGAAAATTTTGTCAAAATATTATTTCAATTGAAAATTTTGTCAATATTTTATTTCTATAGAAAGTTTTGTCAAAATGTTATTTCTATAGAAAATTTTGTCAAAATTTTATTTCTATGGAAAATTTTGTCAAAATTTTATTTCAACAGAAAATTTGTCAAAATTTTAGTTCTAAAGAAATTTTGTTAAAATTTTATTCTAATAGAAAATTTTATCAAAATTTTATTTCTATAGAAAATTTTGTCAAAATTTTATTTCTATAGAAAATTTTGTCAAAATTTTATTTCTATAGAAAATTTTCTCAAAATTTTATTTCCAACAAATTTTTCTCAAAATTTTATTTCTATAGAAAATTTTCTCAACATTTTATTTCCCAGAAATTTTTCTCAAAATTTTATTTCTATAGAAAATTTTGCCAAAATATTATTTCCATAGAAAATTTTGTCAACATTTTATATCTATTGAAAATTTCGTCAAAATTTTATATCTATTGAAAATTTTGACAAAATTTTATTTCTATAGAAAATTTTCTCAAAATTTTATTTCTATAGATAATTTTGTCAAAATTTTATTTCCATAGAAAATTTTGTCAAAATTTTATATCTATTGAAAATTTTGTCAAAACTTTGTCATTCCGTTTGTAACACATCGAAATATTGCTCTAAGACCCCATAAAGTATATATATTCTGGGTCGTGGTGAAATTCTGAGTCGATCTGAGCATGTCCGTCCGTCCGTCCGTCCGTCCGTCTGTTGAAATCACGCTAACTTCCGAACGAAAGAAGCTATCGACTTGAAACTTGGCACAAGTAGTTGTTATTGATGTAGGTCGGATGGTATTGCAAATGGGCGATATCGGTCCACTTTTACGTATAGCCCCCATATAAACGGACCCCAAAATTTGGCTTGCGAGGCCTCTAAGAGAAGCAAATTTCATCCGATCAGGCTGAAATTTGGTACATGGTGTAAGTATATGGGTTCTAACAACCATGCAAAAATTGATCCACATCGGTCCATAATTATATATAGCCCCCATATAAACCGATCCCCCGATCTGGCTTGCGAGGCCCCTAAGCAAGGCCGTAGCCAGGATTTTAATTCGGGGGGGGTTCAACTTTAAAAAAAAATATTCATATAATCTCATGTGTAGAAAATTTTATTTATGCATAGGTATGTATACAATATTTTTATACCCTCCACCATAGAATGGTGACGGGGGTATAATAAGTTTGTCATTCCGTTTGTAACACATCGAAATATCGATTTCCGACTATATAATGTATATATATTCGTGATCAAGGAGAAATTCTAAGACAATATAACACGCTACAGTCTTCAATAATGAAGCAATCGTGCTGAAATTTTGCACAAACTCGTTTTTTGTCTGCAGGCAGGTCAAGTTCGAAGATGGGCTATATCGGTCCAGGTTTTGATATAGTCCCCATATAAACCGACCTCCCGATTTGGGGTCTTGGGCTTATAGAAATCGTAGTTTTTATCCAATTTGCCTGAAATTTGAAACCTAGAGGTATTTTATGACCATAAAGAGGTGTGCCAAAAATGGTGATTATCGGTCCATGTTTTGGTATAGCCCCCATATAGACCGATCTCCCGATTTTATTTCTTGGGCTTATAGAAACCGCAGTTTTTATTTAATTTACCTGAAATTGGAAATCTAGAGGTATTGTAGGACCACAAATACGTGTGCCAAAAATTGTGGGTATCAGTCCATTTTTGGTATAACCCCCATATAGACCGATCTCCCGATTTTACTTCTTGGGCTTATAGAAGCCGCAGTTTTTATTCAATTTACCTGAAATTGGAAATCTAGAGGTATTGTAGGACCACAAATACGTGTGCCAAAAATTGTGAGTATCGGTCCATGTTTTGGTATGGTCCCCATATAAAACGACCTCCCGATTTGGGGTCTTGGGCTTATAGAAACCGTAGTTTTTATCCAATTTGTCTGAAATTGGAAATCTAGAGGTATTTTAGGACCATAAAGAGGTGTGCTGAAAATGGTGAGTATCGGTCCATATTTTGGTATAGCCCCCATATAGACCGATTTCAAGATTTTACTTCTTGGGCTTCTAGAATCCGAAGTTTTTATCATATTTGCCTGAAATTGGAAATCTAGAGGTATTTTCGGGTCATAAAGAGGTGTGCCGAAAACGGTGAGTATCGGTCCACATTTTAGTATAGCCCCCATAAGAACGATCTCCCGATTTAACTCCTTGGGTTTCTAGAAACCGTAGTTTTTATCTGATTTGCCTGAAATTGTAAATATTCTGGTATTTTAGGCTCACAAAAACGTGTATCGGATTAAGTTTTTATCGATCAATTTGGTAATGCCTCCATATAGACCGACTTCACTTCTTGAGGGTGTAGAAGGCGCACTGATCATGAAAATTGCTTGAAACTCAATGTAAAATTTCCAGATTTTACTTCTACAGATTTAAGATTTCAAATCAAGACTTTATTTTATAATTTTCTTGCACACTTACAAGAGATGTTAATGATTCCTTTAAAACTCAAACAAAAATGGTTCTTATAAATCCAAAATCTGATATAGTCCTCATAGGTGAAATCTTTAAATTTATCTTCGGGAAGTGTCCTCAAGTCCTCAAGCCCTCCTGAAATTTCAAAGGAAACCCTAATATTTGGTTCATGGTAGTGGGTATTTAAGATTCGGCCCGGCCGAACTTAGTGCTGTATATACTTGTTATAATATTAAATTGAGCCGACGGGCTTTTTGGGCAGCAAAAAAATCAATGACTTCTTCAGTCGGCACATTTATTCGGCGATGAACCGACATTAATGCCAATCCTCGCTAGTCTACTCTCGCTAGTCGAATTTCTAAGATACGTCTTTAATCTCTTCATTGTTGAAAATGAACGTTCGGATGAGCACGTAGTAACTGCAGGGATGGAAAATGCAGTACTTTAGTACTTTTTTCAAACCTTTTTCACCCCGGTCAGTACCGTAGTACCCCCGCGAATGATTTAGTACCTTTTGTGTAGACATTTTTGAGTCGACCTCAGATTTATGGTACAATAGCTTCGACAAAATATTTTGAGAAAGTCTTTATCAACCTTATTTGCTAATAGTCTTTTACAAATATGGCAAAACAGACATGTTCATGTGGGAAGAAAATCTCGATTTTGTAAAAGACATAGTCAAAAAAAGGATTTTATTGAACTTCAAGAAAGTTTTAGTCGAAAAAAGAATGCGATTCTATATTATCGATTTTTTATTTCGGTATAAATAGTTGTCAACATTTTATTTCTATATAGAATTTTTGCAAAATTTTATTTTTATAGAAAATTTTGTCAAAATTTTATTTCAATTGAAAATTTTGTAAAAATTTTATTTCTATAGGAAATTTTTGCAAAATTTTATTTCTATAGAAAATTTTGTCAAAATTTTATTTTCTTTAAAATTCAGTCTCTTGACAATAATCTTCCAGTGAAATTTTTGTTGAAATTTAGTAAAAAGTACCTTTCCGCTCAAAAAATACCTTTTTTGTACTTTCTTCAAAATTGTATTTTCCATCCCTGAGTAACTGGCAAAGTGACCAAAATTTTTACAAGAATATGCACGTTTGGAAAAATCTCTTTATTGCTTCCATCGCTGAATTAGGCAGGTTCTTTTCGCAGGTTTTGCGCCATTTCATTTACACATGTGTGTTTGGCTGTTTCGTTGTTGTTGCTAGCCAAACAAAGCGAGTCATGTTCACAAAAAGAACAACAAACACACATAAAAAGCAGAAATACATTTTCCAAAAATGAAATTTGTGGTGCGAGAACAAAAATAATTTGTTTTTTTTTTTCGACCGTCGTTTGACGGACTTTTCAACTAGTATTCTATGATTTGTGCAAGTTTTATAGGTAAGCGTTTTTCAAAATAAAACCTCCAGCTTTTCTTCAACATCTTCGATAAGATTTTTCTATGCAGCTAAAAATATATATTTATTTATATAAAAATATTCATTCATTTCGGGGGGGGGTTTGATCCCCCTCATCCCCCCCCCTGAATACGGCCTTGCCCCTAAGAGAAGCAAATTTCATCCGATCCGGCTGAAATTTGGTACATGGTGTTAGTATATGGTCTCTAACAACCATGCAAAAATTGGTCGACATCGGTCCATAATTATATATAGCCCCCATATAAACCGATCCCCCGATTTGGCTTGCGAGGCCGCTAAGAGAAGCAAATTTCATCCGATCCGGCTGAAATTTTGTACGTGATGTTAGTATATGGTCTATAACAACCATGCAAAAATTGGTCCACATCGGTTCATAATTATATATAGCCCCCATATAAACCGATCACCAGATTTGGCTTGCGAGGCCTCTAAGAGAAGCAAATTTCATCCGATCCGGCTGAAATTTGGTACATGGTGTTAGTATATGGTCTCTAACAACCATGCAAAAATTGGTCGACATCGGTCCATAATTATATATAGCCCCCATATAAACCGATCCCCCGATTTGGCTTGCGAGGCCGCTAAGAGAAGCAAATTTCATCCGATCCGGCTGAAATTTTGTACGTGATGTTAGTATATGGTCTATAACAACCATGCAAAAATTGGTCCACATCGGTTCATAATTATATATAGCCCCCATATAAACCGATCACCAGATTTGACCTCCGGAACCTCTTGGAAGACCAAAATTCATCTGATTCAGTTGAAATTTGGTATGTGGTGTTAATATATGGCCTCAAACTCCCATGCAAAAATTGGTCGATATCGGTCCATAATTATATATAGGCCCCATATAAACCGATCCCCAGATTTGACCTCCAGAGCCCCTTGGAAGAGCAAAATTCTTGCCATTCGGTTGAAATTTGGTACGTGATGTTAGTATATGGTATCCAACAACCATGCAGGAATTGGTTCCTATCAGTCCATAATTATATATAGCTCCCATATAAACCGATCCCCAGATTTGACCTCCGGTGCCTCTTGGAGAAGCAAAATTCATCCGATCTGCTTGAAATTTGGTACGTGGTGGTAGTATATATTCAACAACCATGCCAAAAGTGGTCCATATCAGTCCATAATCGTACATAGCCCCATATAAACCTATCCCGAGATTTGGTTTTGGAACCTCTTGGAGGAGCAAATTTCATCCGAGTGAGTTGAAATTTGGTACATTGTGCTAGTATATGGTCGTTAACAACCATGCCTAACTAGGTCCATATCGGTCTATAGTTATATATGGCCCTCAGATAAATCGATCCCCAATCACACAAAAATTGGTCCATATCAAGTTCATAATTGTATACAGCCCCCATATAAGCGACCCCCATATTTCAATTCTGGCTCTATACGTACAAAAAGTCCATATCGATTCGTAATTATTTGTAGACTTAACTATACATAACTTTTTTGTCTAATATATACCATGTATGGACTAAATCACAGTCTTTCGTAGAAGTTTCTACGCAATCCATGGTGGTGGGTACATAAGATTCGGCCTGGCCGAACTTGCGGCCGTATGTACTTGTTTTTCATTGTTGTTGTTTTTTGATTTCAGCTTAAAACCCTGCATTGACTAAACTACAAGTGTAGCTTAACCAACAGAGGAAAATAATGTTTGTCTTTTCCTCTGTTGGTTAAGCTACACGCTCACAAAAAATCGCTTCTGTAACATATACTCCCAAACATATTTTGCTTCAAGCATATATATTTTTGGGTATTGCCCAAACATTTATATGTTTGATCTCTTCCAATATATAATATGTTTGAAAGCATATTGGTCTAAACAATATATGTTTGGGTAGTCTAAGTTCCAAACATTTTGTATTTTTGCATCCAAATTCAATAATGTTGTCTTCCAAAAAACAATATGTTATTATGTGAACATATAATATGTTTGGAAGCATTTTGCACCCAAAAATATTATATGCTTAAAAAAAATTCTCCCAAACAATATTGTGCTCAAATTTGTATTTATTTATTTATATATTTACAATCATAATGAATTATGAAAATAAACAGGTAATATAGGTGCTAACAACATAGGTTTTCGACCTGAATGCTCAAAATTTTGTTTCTGCCCAATTGTATATTCCCCCACTTCTTTCTCACTGCCACGAGATTTTTTAGTTCTTAGCACCTTTTTCTGTAATACAAACATTGTAGAAGAAATTATTCAATTGTATGATTTTTTTATTTTAATTTTACCTTTTGCCGGACGGGGATTCGAACAGCGGACCACACAGTTTGTAAGGATCAAAGAAGTAGCTGATCAATTGACCAAGGAAAAATAAAATGTTAATTTTGTAATAACAAGCAACAACCACCAACTTAATTCAATATCGCTCCCTGTTAAATAGCGCTCCAAGCTACTAAACACATATATGTTTATAGGCTATTTCTAAATTAATATATGTTTGCATCCAAGCATATTATATTTACAAACATTTTATGTCCCCAACATAATATGTTCTAACATATTAACATATATGTCCCAAACATGTTATGCTAGTTTATGAACATTAAATGCTTGCACTCAAAAATATTGTGTTTAAAAATTTGTGTTCCAAACATATAATGTTTATAGCCAAACATATGAAAAACAGTCTTTTTCATCCGTGTACACTTGTAGTTTAGTCAATGTATGGTTTTAAGCTGAAATCAAAAAACAACAACAATGCTTAAAGAACAAAACCAACAATAACAAAACAAAACGAATGGAAAAAGAAGAGGAAGCACGCTCAAATAAACCCAATTTTTTTGTCAAAATTTTATTTCCATAGAAAATTTTGTCAAAATTTTATATCTATTGAAAATTTTGTCAAAATTTTATTTTGATTGAAAATATTGTCAAATTTTTTCATTGTTGTTGTTTTTTGATTTCAGCTTAAAACCATGCATTGACTAACCTACAAGTGTAGCTTAACCAACAGAGGAAAAGAATGTTTGTCTTTTCCTCTGTTGGTTAAGCTACACTTGTAGTTTAGTCAATGTATGGTTTTAAGCTGAAATCAAAAAACAACAACAATGCTTAAAGAACAAAACCAACAATAACAAAACAAAACGAATGGAAAAAGAAGAGGAAGCTCGCTCAAAATAAACCCAGCCAACTGCATTCAAATCGATGATTTGGCAGTGGCATAGGAAAAGAGATATGTTTGTTTCGAATTTATTACGGCATAAACCGGCTATCATGCAAAACCTTTTTTTCGGAAGGTTCAAATTTTTTGGGTTTAATGAACTGCCCGAATTTATTCTGATAATTGGTTGATAGTTTTGCTGCAAGTAGAGGATGCTGATGAGGAATGTGGTAATTCTGAAACGTGCGTCCATCCAACCATCTTGCAGTCTATAGGGCTTTGCCCAAATAAATTTGGCAAACATTCTTTTCCTCTGCTTGTTAAGCTACACTTATAGTTTTGTAAATGCATGGTTTTAAGCTGAAATCAAAAAACAACAACAATGCTTAAAGAACAAAACCAACAATAACAAAACAAAACGAATGGAAATTTTTTTTCTATAGAAAATTTTGTCAAAATTTTATTTCTATAGAACATTTTGTCAAAATTTTATTTCTATAGAAAATTTTGTCAAAATTTTATTTCTATAGAAAATTTGTCAACATTTTATTTCTATAGAAAATTTTGTCAAAATTTTACTTCTATAGAAAATTTTTTCAAAATTTTATTTCTATAGAAAATTTTGTCAACATTTTATTTCTATTGAAAATTTTGTCAAAATTTTATTTCTATAGAAAATTTTGTCAAAATTTTATTTCTATGGTAAATTTTTTCAAAATTTTATTTTCATAGAAAATTTTCTCTACATTTTATTTTTATAGAAAATTTTGTCAAAATTTTATTTCTATAGAATATTTTATCAAAATTTTATTTCTATAGTAAATTTCGTCAACATTTTAGTTCTATAGAAAATTTTGTCAAAATTTCTATAGAAAAATTTGTCAAAATATTATTTCTTTCGAAAATTTGTCAAAATTTTATTTCTATAGAAAATTGTGTCAAAATTTTATTGCTATAGGAAATATCAGGGATCCGGAGCGGAGCGTGGAGCGGAGCGGAGCAAGCCCTTTTTTTGCCGGAGCGGGAGCGGCATTTCTAAAATCCGGAGCGGAGCGGGAGCGGAGCGGTTTCCAAATGAAAAACCGCTCCGCTCCGAATAAAATATTACTTGAATGAAATGTGTAACTTTGAAATTACACTGTGTAGGTAATTTAAAATTTAGCTAGTACTTAGCGTAATGTGAGTAAACGTTTAAAATGTACGATATGTATTTTTGTACGTACGTACATTGGGGAAAACACAACGTGTTTTTTAGTAATTGTTTTCAAAAACGGCAAATGTCAAAATATATATCTAGTATGTGTTGTAAAAGTAACAACAGTACTTTCGATCAATTTCATCCCGTATTACTACAAAGATGTTTGTAATGAACGTCAAATAAATGCAATTAAACGATCTTATTTATATTTAATTTTTTAGTTTTCTACACTGAAAAAAATGTTGTCGCTTAACATGGAAGACTCATTTCTCTAAAATAAAGTTTTTTATACCCATCACCATATAATGGTGACGGGGGTATAATAAGTTTGTCATTCCGTTTGTAACACATCGAAATATCGATTTCCGACTATATAAAGTATATATATTCTTGATCAGGGAGAAATTCTAAGACGACATAACGATGTCCGTCTGTCTGTCTGTCTGTCTGTTGTAATCACGCTACAGTCTTCAATAATGAAGCAATCGTGCTGAAATTTTGCACAACCTCGTCTTTTGTCTGCAGGAGGGTCAAGTTCGAAGATGGGTTATATCGGTCCAAGTTTTGATATAGTCCCCATATAAACCGACCTCCCGATTTGGGGTCTTGGGCTTATATAAATCGTATTTTTTATGCAATTTGCCTGAAATTTGAAATCTGGAGGTATTTTATGACCGTAAAGAGGTGTGCCAAAAATGGTGAGTATCGGTCCATGTTTTGGTATAGCCCCCATATAGACCGATCTCCCGATTTTACTTCTTGGGCTTATAGAAACCGCAGTTTTTATTCAATTTACCTGAAATTGGAAATCTAGAGGTATTGTAGGACCACAAATACGTGTGCCAAAAATTGTAAGTATCGGTCCATATTTTGGTATAGCCCCCATATAGACCGATCTCCCGATTTTACTTCTTGGGCTTATAGAAACCGCAGTTTTTATTCAATTTACCTGAAATTGGAAATCTAGAGGTATTGTAGGACCACAAATACGTGTGCCAAAAATTGTGAGTATCGGTCCATGTTTTGGTATGGTCCCCATATAAAACGACCTCCCGATTTGGGGTTTTGGGCTTATAGAAAGCGTATTTTTATCCAATTTGTCTGAAATTGGAAATCTAGGGGTATTTTCGGACCATAAAGAGGTGTGCTGAAAATGGTGAGTATCGGTCCATATTTTGGTATAGCCACCATATAGACCGATTTCCCGATTTTACTTCTTGGGCTTCTAGAATCCGAAGTTTTTATCCTATTTGCCTGAAATTGGAAATCTAGAGGTATTTTCGGGTCATAAAGAGGTGTGCCGAAAACGGTGAGTAGCGGTCCATGTTTTAGTATATCCCCCATAAGAACGATCTCCCGATTTAACTCCTTGGGTTTCTAGAAACCGTAATTTTTATCTGATTTGCCTGAAATTGTAAATATTCTGGTATTTTAGGCTCGGTCCACTTGGTAATGCCTCCATATAGACCGACTTCACTTGAATTGCTTGAAACTCAATGTAAAATTTCCAGATTTTACTTCTACATATTTAAGATTTCAAATCAAGACGCTATTTTATAATTTTCTTGCACACTTACAAGAGATGTTAATGATTCCTCTAAAACTCAAACAAAAATTGTTCTTATAAATCCAGAATCTGATATAGTCCTCATAGGTGAAATCTTTAAATTTATCTTCGGGAAGTGTCCTCAAGTCCTCAAGCCCTCCTAAAATTTCAAAGGAAACCCTAATATTTGGTTCATGGTGGTGGGTATTTAAGGTTCGGCCCGGCCGAACTTAGTGCTGTATATACTTGTTTTCTTGTCCAAAAGGCAATAAACTTTTGAATGAAGTTGTAATGTCCTTATAATTAAGTGATTTTACTTAAAAATGTGTATCATAACATGAAAGATAAAATTTTTGAGGTAAGGTCAACGTGACTTTAATAATTAAGAAAAATTCTTTAAAATTAATAAAATTGTCTTTAAATTTGTTTCCTTTTTGCATCTTGCCTACAAAGCAAAAAATCGTTAAAAAATAAAACATGTTTTTCAACACTTTATTTTAAAGACGCTTTTTACTTGAAACATAGCATAATTTCTACTGGAAGTCGAGTCTTAATATGGAAAAAAAAATAACTAGTTTTTAAAGGATTTTGATAACAACAGACGAAAAAAATCTAAAAAAAATGAAAAATTAACATATGCTTCCTAGAATGCTTCCTTTAATGAAGTCAAAATGGATTTAATATTTCTGAAAAAATCTTCAAAATTAATAAAATATTTCAACACATTGTTTTAAAGTCATTATACCCTAAACCACATAGTGGTTAGGGTATAACAAGTTTGATCTGCCAAAAAATGTGCCTACAAGAAATATTGATTTTAGACCCCATAAAATATATACCGATCGACTCAGAATCACCTCCTGAGTCGATCTAGCGCTTGGCGTCCGCCCGTCCATCCGTCCGTCTGTCCATGTATTTGTTGTTCACAGGATTTCGGTCGCAATTATTAACCGATTTTGATGAAATTTGGTACAGGGAGTTTTTTTGGGCACAAGGACGAACGTTATTGAATTTGGAAGAAATCGGATCAAATTTAGATATAGCTCCCGTATATATGTATTGCCCGATTTCGACAAATGAGGTCACGTTGCACTTTTTTTACTAACCGATCGTCGTCAAATTTAGCACAAAATAATCTTCTGTATCACCCTTTAAGTCTGAAAATTTCATCGAAATCGGTTCAGATTTAGATATAGGTCCCATATATATGTATCGCCCGATTTTGCAAATTAGGTCATAAAACCCTTATTTATCAACCGATCTTACTCAAAGTTGGTGAAATGTAATCTTCTATAGCACTAACTATATGTGCAAAAAATCATCGAAATCGGTTCAGATTTAGCTATATATGTACCGCCCGATTTTTCTAAATAAAACAAGTATATACAGCAGTAAGTTCGGCCGGGCCGAATCTTAAATACCCACCACCATGAACCAAATATTAGGGTTTCCTTTGAAATTTCAGGAGGGCTTGAGGACATTTCCGGAAGATAAATTTAAAGATTTCACCTATGAGGACTATATCAGATTCTGGATTTATAAGAACCATTTTTGTTTGAGTTTTAGAGGAATTATTAACATCTCTTGTAAGTGTGCAAGAAAATTATAAAATAACGTCTTGATTTGAAATCTTAAATCTGTAGTTTTTCACCCGAAAGGTAAAATTTGGAAATTTTACATTGAGTTTCAAGCAATTTTCTTGATCAGTTGGACTTCTACTCCCTCACGAAGTGAAGCCGGTCTATATGGAGGCATTACCAAATGGACCGATAAGAACTTAATACGATACACGTTTTTGTGAGCCCAAAATACCAGAATATTTACAATTTCAGGCAAATCAGATAAAAACTACGGTTTCTACAAACCCGAGGAGTTAAATCGGAAAATCGTTCTTATGGGCGCTATACTAAAATATGGAGCGATACTCACCGTTTTCGGCACACCTCTTTATGGCCCGAAAATATCTCTATATTTCCAATTTCAGGCAAATAGGATAAAAAATTCGGATTCTAGAAGCCCAAGAAGTAAAATCAGGAAATAGGTCTATTGGGGGCTATACCAAAATATGGAGCGATGGTTAGGTTAGGTTAGGTTAGGTTATGTGGCAGCCCGATGTATCAGGCTCACTTAGACTATTCAGTCCATTGTGATACCACATTGGTGAACTTCTCTCTAATCACTGAGTGCTGCCCGATTCCATATTAAGCTCAATGACAAGGGGCCTCCGTTTTATAGCCGAGTCCGAACGGCGTTCCACATTGTGGTGAAACCACT
The DNA here is from genome assembly GCF_050003625.1 of Haematobia irritans. Lineage (NCBI taxonomy): Eukaryota > Metazoa > Arthropoda > Insecta > Diptera > Muscidae > Haematobia > Haematobia irritans. Next base: position 50,604,192 of record NC_134400.1, read on the forward strand.
TCGAGAAGCTTTGAAACCCTCAGCAATGTCACCAGCATTACTGAGGAGGGATAATCCACCGCTGAAAAACTTTTTGGTGTTCGGTCGAAGCAGGAATCGAACCCACGACCTTGTGTATGCAAGGCGGGCATGCTAAACATTGCACCACGGTGGCTCCCAAAATATGGACCGATACTCACCATTTTTGGCACACCTCTTTACGGTTCTAAAGTACCTCTCGATTTCAAAATTCAAATAAATTGGATAAAAACTGCGGTTTCTATAAGCCCAAGAAGTAATATCGGGAGATCGGTCTATATGGGGGCTATACCAAAACATGGACCGATACTCACCATTTTTGACACACCTCTTTATGGTCATAAAATACCTCTAGATTTCAAATTTCAGGCAAATTGGATAAAAACTACGATTTCTATAAGCCCAAGAAGTAAAATCGGGAGATCAGTCTATATAGGGGCTATACCAAAATATGGACCGATACTCACCATTTTTGGCACACCTCTTTATGGTCATAAAATACCTCTAGATTTCAAATTTCAGGCAAATTGGATAAAAACTGCGGTTTCTATAAGCCCAAGAAGTAAAATCGGGAGATCGGTCTATATGGGAGCTATACCAAAACATAGACCGATACTCACCATTTTTGGCACACCTCTTTATGGTCATAAAATACCTCTAGATTTCAAATTTCAGGCAAATTGGATAAAAACTGTAGTTTCTATAAGCCCAAGAATTAAAATCGGGAGATCGGTCTATATCGGGGGCTATACCAAAATATGGACCGATACTCACCATTTTTGGCACACCTCTTTATGGTCATAAAATACCTCTAGATTTCAAATTTCAGGCAAAGTGGATAAAAACTGCGGTTTCTATAAGCCCAAGAAGTAATATCGGGAGATCAGTCTATATGGGGGCTATACCAAAACATAGACCGATACTCACCATTTTTGGCACACCTCTTTATGGTCATAAAATACCTCTAGATTTCAAATTTCAGGAAAATTGGATAAAAACTGCAGTTTCTATAAGCCCAAGAATTAAAATCGGGAGATTGGTCTATATGGGGGCTATACCAAAATATGGATCGATACTCAAAATTTTTGGCACACGTATTTGTGGTCCTGCAATACCTCTAGATTTCCAATTTCAGGCAAATTGGTTTAAAACTACGATTTCTATAAGACCAAGACCCCAAATCGGGAAGTCAGTTTATATGGGGACTGTAGTATAATTGACTTTTAGACAACAACTGTCTTAAACATAAGCATAGCCTACTGATACTTAATAAGAAAGTCAAAATAATAAAGTATATTTAAATGGTAATATGAAAATGTTAGTTCAAATGCTATATACATTCAAAGTCATGGCATGCTTTGATAATAACTTAATGAAGACTTAAGTTCATAACTCAACATCTCCCTCTTTTTAAGAATTCAACCAATAGCCAATTAAATATAAGCTAAGATGTATTTATATATATACATATAAAATAACATTCAATGAGCAAATTCATAAATTTAATTCAGAGACATTACATAATTAATAATAAATACTTAAGTGTATAGTTTTTGCAAACGAGAAGATCTTCTTGGACCTACAACATCATATCTGTCAGACGTTGGATTCACATTCTCACCCTCAGGGCAATCAGTACATTTTCTTTCCTTTATATGATAGGAATTCCTTCTGTAAATCTTCCCATCTAGCAAACTCTTCACTATATAGGATCTTGGAGTTCCATGATGACCAATGACAACCCCTGGAACCCACACACGAGAGCCCTCATTTTTGAAAAATACATCTTCTCCAATATTCAAAATCCTTCTTTCCCGTGAGGTTCTGTTATAATATTTTTGAGAGTTTAACTTTTTCTTTTCTATGTCATCCCTTATATAATTGTTGAATATATATCTACTATCTGGTCTTATTAAACAATCTGTAATTGGAATGCGAGTCCTCATGCGCCTATGTAACATTAACTGAGCTGGTGAATATCTATAATCTTTCACAGGGGTATTTCGGTATTCTAACAACGAGTTATATAAATCTTCCTTGTTATACGATTTTCGTAACATTTCTTTACAAATTCCTACAGCCCTCTCGGCTAAGCCATTGCTCCGTGGATAGTTGGGGCTGCTTGTGATTATTTTAAAATTCCATCTTTTGGCAAATTCCAGACACTCGTATGAACCAAATGGCATGTTATCGGCTATAACCAGCCTAGGAATACCAAATCTCGAAAATACTTGAATCCAACCATCCACAACGTCAGATGAAGTCTTCGACTTCAATTGGAGTAACTCAATCCATTTACTATAGTAATCAACTATAACAAGATATGACTTCCCTGCATATTCCAAAATATCACAACCTACTTTAATAAATGGCATTTCAGGAATTTCATGAGATATAAGCGGTTCCTTTATGTTGGAAGATCTATTCTCTTGACATTTTCTACATTTTAATATCATTCTTTCAATATCCTCATTCATATGCATCCAATAGAATAACTCAGATGCCCTTTTCCTTGTCTTTGATATGCCCATGTGACTATCATGCAATTTATCTAAAATTCTGCACTTCATATTACGGGGAACCATTATTCTTTCGTTATAAAAAACAAGACCATCATCCACAGTAATATCATTTCTTTTACTATAATAAGCTCTAACGAATTCGGCCAACTTTTCTTTCACTGGCCAACCATTAAGTACATATTCCCTTATAGTGCTTAACAACTCGTCGTCTTTACTTTCCTTTCGTAGATCCTCTAATCCTTCGTCATTTATATTGATGGTATGGACCATATCAGAAACACCTCGTTCTTCCTCTAAATCCCCAGTGTCAATAAAATTTCTAGATAAATAATCAGCAACAACAATACTCTTTCCTGGTTTGTAAACTACTTCAACATTATAAGGAAACATTTTCAACCGCAATCTTTGGAGTCTCGTCGAACCAATCTTGTTTATGTCTTTCTTAAATATAGTCTCTAAAGGTTTATGGTCCGTGTTTATAATGACTTTTCTACCATATATAAACTGATGAAATTTCTTGCAAGCAAATACTATTGCCAAAAACTCTTTTTCAATTTGTGCATACTGCCTTTCAGTAGTCGATAATGACCTTGAGGCAAACGAAATAATTCTATTCTCTTGAAACAAACAACAACCTAAACCATCCTTTGATGCATCAGTCTGAATAACAATATCTCTATTCTCATTAAATGGGGTAAGAACGACATAACCACATACAGCCTTCTTTATATTTTCAAAACATTCTGCATGTGCTGCCAAAATCTGGTATTCAACATTCTTCTTCAGAAGTTCACGAAGATGTGATGTCAAGTCTGCTAAATTCGGAATAAATTTTCTTAAATAATTAACAAGTCCAAGGAAGGATTGCAATTCAGTCTTATTTCTTGGGCATTGAAGACCCAGTATTGCCTCAATTCTCTTTGGATCCGGTTGAATACCCCTACCCGATACAATGTGGCCTAAAAATTGCACTTCTTGCACTCTAAACTGTATTTTCCTACTATTCAATTTGACATTGCTCTGTCTAGCCCTTTTCAAAAACATCTCTACATTTCTATCATGCTCCTCACTTGTTTTACCACCTATAATAATATCATCAATGTAAATGCTAACTCCTGGAAGGTCCCCAAATGTGTTATAATTATAGCGCTGAAAGACCTCAGATGCTGTTACTAGCCCAAACGGAAGGCGTTTGAACCTGTAGCATCCGAACGGTGTACTAAAAGTAACTAAATCGCTGGATTCATTAGTCAAAGGAACATGCCAAAATCCATCTTTTAAATCAAAAACTGAAAAGTATTCATATTCAACTAAACTTGATGTAATTTCTTCAAATGTGGGTATCTGATAGTGATCTGGAAGAACATGCTTATTAAGTTCACGTGGATCCAAGCACAAACGAAGACTACCATCTTTCTTTTCTCGGATCACTAAATGATTCACCCATGCCTGTGGTCTTGAAGACTTCTCTATAATTTTCCCTAGTTCCATTTCGTCTAATTTTCTCTTTAATTTATCCCTAATCTTAAATGGAATTCTTCTGGGTGGATAAGCAACTGGAACTGCATGAGTACTAATTTCAATTTTATAATCATCTTTGAATCTGCCAATTCCTTCGAAAACGTCCCTGTACTTATTTATTAACCCGTCTAGTCATTCAGTCTTTTCCATATTCCAAATTCGCTTGATTAGACCCAAGTTGACACATGAGTCTCTTCCAAGTATAGGCCTATATCCATCTTTAACTATAAGAAAAAGTTCTTCTCTCAAATTATCTTTTGCAACACAAGGCAGAACTATTTCTCCAATGGGACATATCTTATGACCACTATATGAAGTCAACATAGTTTTTGTAGGCTTTAACGAAGGATTTTTAATTATTTGTCGAAGAATATAAAAAGGAATTATGTTCGCATCGGAACCGGTATCTAATTTAAATTTCACGGGCGTATTTAAAACCATAACTTCATGCATCCAAACGTCTTTCTTACTACTAGATTTAATGCTGTAGGTTAAAGCAAATTCACTATTTGTATCCGAATCCTCTTCACCATAGCTTAGAGTATTCACCTTTACTGCTCTAGACCTACATGCCACAAAAAAATGATTCAATTTCTTACATTTATGACACATCTTTCCAAAAGCCGGACAATTATCTTTACGATGAATCTTGAAACACTTATTACACTGTCTATTTGTCTTATGTTTTGTAGTACTATCTTTACCTGGAGCCTTAGTGTATAACTTATCAATACAAGCATCATCATTATTGTCTGTTATTCCAGAATGTTCTTTAACTTCATCCACAATTTTCTTCGTCTCTTGAACGGCCCGGACTTGCTCCTTCTGTTTCTCAAATATTTTGCATTCAAGTGTTGCTTGTTCCATTGTTATGTTCTCCATTTTCAACAATTTTTTTTGAAGCTTTTTATCAGAAACGCCCAAAACTATACGGTCTCTAACCATTTCGCATACATTTGAAAACTCACAGCTGCTTGCTAACTCTCGGATTTCTTTAATAAAGCTTTCAACTGGTTCATGTTCCATTTGATTTCTGTTATAAAATACAAATCTTTCATATAAGATATTTGTGTGTGACCCAAATAAATTGTCTAGCGCATATATAACTTTCTCGTAACTCTTTCGATCTTCATCGGATAATTCCAAATTTCTTATTATTTCCTTGCCATCTGGTCCAATTTGATTTCTTAGCAATGCCAATTTTGATTCTTCGCTTAATTTTACATTTCTCGCCACAATGAAATCTTCAAAATCTTCCTTGAAAATTTTCCAATTCTTTTTCTGATTTCCCGAAAGTTTCAAGTCACCAACAGCTTTAAGAGAGTCCATTTTGTATGTATGTATATGTTCACGTAGGTAAATTCGTTAAAATTTTGTTTTTACGACTGCGCCATGTAGTATAATTGACTTTTAGACAACAACTGTCTTATTCTTTATTTTCATAAAATGTATAACTAAATCTTAAACATAAGCATAGCCTACTGATACTTAATAAGAAAGTCAAAATAATAAAGTATATTTAAATGGTAATATGAAAATGTTATTTCAAATGCTATATACATTCAAAGTCATGGCATGCTTTGATAATAACTTAATGAAGACTTAAGTTCATAACTCAACAGGGACTATATCAAAACCTGGACCGATATAGCCCATCTTCGAACTTGACCTGCCTGCAGACAAAAGACGAGTTTGTGCAAAATTTCGGCACGATTGCTTCATTATTGAAGACTGTAGCGTGATTACAACAGACAGACAGACAGACAGACAGACAGACGGACAGACGGACATCGTTATATCGTCTTAGAATTTCTCCCTGATCAAGAATATATATACTTTATATAGTCGGAAATCGATATTTCGATGTGTTACAAACGGAATGACAAACTTATTATACCCCCGTCACCATTCTATGGTGGTGGGTATAATAAAACTCAATTGAACAAATAATACAATGTTTGTACTATAATTTTCTCGAAGAGGAGCGGAGCGTGGAGCGGAGCGGAGCGATATTTTTTTTCTCGGAGCGGAGCGAGGAGCGGAGCGGTTTTTTTTTTTCTCCGGAGCGGGAGCGGAGCGGAGCGAAAAAAATGGACCGCTCCGGATCCCTGGGAAATATTGTCAAAATTTTTTTTCTATAGAAAATTTTGTTAAAAATTTTATTTCTATAGAAAACCAAACACTAAAAAATCTACCATTTTTAGTAGAATTCTACCAACTGTGACAACCGTGGGTATGAGACTAATAAGTCGTGGTGGAGGGTATATAAAATCGTGGAAGTATCGAGGTACTATATAAGGACCACTCTGTATCTTCCCTGAAATTTTCAACAAAATGGGAGAACCTAAGTTCAATTTTGAAAACGTGAGGCTAGGGAGATGTCCCTCTTTCCATCAATGTATCAAAATATGGTGTACCACATACTAACTCTACATCTTTCTACATTCTCTGAAAAACACATTATGCACCCACATGATGGATGCATGAATATTTTGGAATAAAATCTAAGGCGTGTTATCAAAAGCTCTCCTATATATATGTATGTTACGTGTACATGTGTGAATATCGTCATTCATATGTTACATGCGATTCGATTCTAGTTTGAAATTTAATATAGAAAAGATTCAATTGTGCTCGTACACTTCAGCATATTTTGTTATGCATATGCGCTTTTAAAATAATTAAAAAATAAATAAAAACAAATTTCAAATGCGATTTTCTATTTAACAATGGTTGTTAGAAAAAAAACATAGTTAAAATAAAAAATAAAATAAAGATAATAATAGAAAACGCAAACAAATGGAACAAAAGTCTTAACAAGACAGATAATAGACGTGCTAAGCGGCCCTCATACATGGACGAGACGGACAGCCAGTCGACATAATTTTACTTGATAGTTTCGCACTTAGGAACTGAGTATGGGCCTCCGTTGACGAGCAAATCCCCTCTGTGTGAAAATACAGTTCGCACAGTCATATGTACATAAGTCGTTCATATTGTAAACAATGTCTGGCTCAAAAAAAGTTGATTCACTTATCATTTTTATTAAGACAGCCAGTTGGTCGGCCTCTATCTCTCTATCGATCAAATGGATGAGTGTCGTATCATGCAGTAGGTTATTTATAAATACATGGCTTCGATACATTTACATCACACAATCCAAAGTAAGTTGATGTAGTCCCAGCACAAAATGGAGCACTATTTCAGCAGGATTGTAAGGGAGAGAGGTAGTACCAACTGCTTACAAAACAACCGAATCATCACTGATTTTTGTGGGCGATGTCCCGATTTAGAGCAGCTTCTACATAGCGCTTGCTCATTTTAATAGAAATATTGCTCATAAGTGATATATAATCTTTAGTATAGCATTGTTGCCGTGAAGGAAAACAGCACTACCTTTCATGCATCTATACTGCATGAATTGGTTGCAATAACGTAAACGAATGATCATAAACTAGTTTGATTACTTGTTTACGTTATTGTCACCGATTCATGCAGTGTGGATGCACTGCCTACTTTATTGTATACCAAAAAGCGCAACTAAACTCTTACTCCTGAAATATTTTTTGCTGGGGTACTTATGGTCACTAATCTAATTCTGAAGAAGAATATTTTGGGTAAAGAATAGTTACACTTTATGCATAATGCAAAAAGTTTTTATTTATTCTGGTAATTTTTTGGCGCCCCCTCCAAGTAATACAAAGCATCCCAACGATGCCTTTAAGGCCTCTGACTGTTAATAGCCAAATTTCGTACACCAATTTCATTCATTAATTTTATTTATATTTTGATCGCGAGATGATGACGCATTTCGAATCAAACAGTCGACTTTACGAACTTTCGATTTTTTTCTAAAATTGGAAAGGTCGACTTTCTGAATGTACACGCAGAGAAGAAACATAATTGTCACAATCATATTTGAAGAGCACAATAATATGATAGGAGCTATTTTTGCGGCGACCATGTAACATTTTCACCTGCAACCATGTTGGCTCAGTGAACATGGTTCTCGGAAAAATATGTTTGTCATCATCTAAAATGTTATTATATTGATAAAAAGAATTTTGTTTGAATGAAAAGACAATGGTCACGATTTAAAATGTTATGGTATTCATGGAAAATGTTTTTCTTCTAGTTAAAAGAACATGGTCACAACCTAAAATATTTTGATCTTTATGAAAAAACTTTTTTCATCGTCGAAAAAGGACGCCACTTTAGAAAAGAAAACACACAATTTGCTTTTTTTGTTTTTATTTATTTATTAACTAATTCATTGTTTATTTGTATTTATAATGCCGTTCAAGCATATAAAACCACGTGCCACTTCTGAATAAATAAATTAACACAAAACTGTCCATTCCAAGACACAATCAACACACGACTGACGCGCAAAATGAAAATCGTGTGTACCTGCTCAATGTTTTATAAAATTCTTTTCGCTGCAAAAAAGTTAAAAAATTAAAATTAAAGCATTAAATGGATGCGAAAATCATGTCCAAATATGGTTTTTCTGTGCGTGTAGACATTCTCAACAACGTCTCGGAAATTCGAATTTTCGACCTTTTAAAAATTCAAAACTCGGTTAAACCCGGATGTAAAATGAGCTTGGACTAAAGCCATTAATGTAGCAAAAATTGCAAGAGCATACCGACGCACAAAAATTTGTTTTTCTCGGATTAGAAACCATTTCACATTGAACAGTTTGTGAACAAACCAAATGATCGGGTTTTCTTGACAAAGAGGTCAGCTGAAAATGTACACCTTCGATTGGCCACCAGAACTTAAGCACCTCCGATGGTCAATGCCGAATATTGTCGGGAAAATGTGCTAAATACAGTATTGAAGCCCTGGACAGGCAAACATTTCGTCCAATCTAAGAATAGCTTAAAAAGGAGGTTCCTCGCTTGATTTATACAGCACAACGGCCACCAAAATACCAAAGTGTCGATCATCTCAAGGCGGCGGTTCAACCGAGAATAGGCCAAAATACCGCAGAGCCACTTTCGTGCAGTCTGTGATGCTCTGGAAAAAAATATTGTCGTGAGACCAAAGACTTCATGTCCTTAAAATACGAATGCGAATTTTCCACGTTTTTCTTGTCCAAAAGTCGATAAGTGATCCGACTTAAAAATGGGTATGTTAGCTTAAAAAAAATGTTTTGACTAAAATCAATATGACCTTAATAATTCTGAAAAATTCTTCAAAATTAATGTTTTTGACAAGTTTGTTTGGTATTACAATTTGTGAGTTAAAATAAAATTAAAATTTCAAAACACAAATCCAAAATATCATTCGGTACAACCCGTCATCAGAATTATTGGTATAAAAAATCATCGAAGTTTTACCGGTATGATTTTTTTTTATGTGGCACCCATTTGTCACACTTTTTATACCCACCACCATAGAATGGTGACGGGGGTATAATAAGTTTGTCATTCCGTTTGTAACATATCGAAATATCGATTTCCGACTATATAAAGTATATATATTCTTGATCAGGGAGAAAATCTAAGACGATATAACGATGTCCGTCTGTCTGTCTGTTGTAATCACGCTACAGTCTTCAATAATGAAGCAATCGTGCTGAAATTTTGCACAAACTCGTCTTTTGTCTGCAGGCAGGTCAAGTTCGAAGATGGGCTACATCGGTCCAGGTTTTGATATAGTCCCCATATAAACCGACCTCCCGATTTGTGGTCTTGGGCTTATAGAAGTCGTAGTTTTTATATATAGACCGACTTCACTTCTTGAGGGTATAGAAGCCGCACTGATCATGAAAATTGCTTGAAACTCAATGTAAAATTTCCTGAGTTTACTTCTCGGGTGAAAATCTACAGATTTAATATTTCAAATCAAGACCTTATTTTATAATTTTCTTGCACACCTACAAGAGATGTTAATGATTCCTCTAAAACTCAAACCAAAATGGTTCGTATAAATCCAGAATCTGATATAGTCCTCATAGGTGAAATCTTTAAATTTATCTTCGGGAAGTGTCCCCAAGTCCTCAAGCCCTCCTGAAATTTCAAAGGAAACCCTAATATTTGGGTCATGGTGGTGGGTATTTAAGGTTCCGCCCGGCCGAACTTACTGCTGTATATACTTGTTTTTTATTCTTCTCCTCCCAATTTATAATAATCGTAAATATATTGAAGGAACACAATATACATTTTGTTGGGTGCCGCCGAATTTCAATTAATACTCGGACCAGCGGCAAAGAAAATTAAGCTCGAGAGATTAAAAGAGCTCTTGCCTTGCACGAACTCGGTAAGCTTCCGAACATTGTGATCTCTGACGGGAAAAATGGATCCATTTATTATACCCTCCACCATAGGATGGGGGTATATTAACTTTGTCATTCCGTTTGTAACACATCGAAATATTGCTCTAAGACCCCATAAAGTATATATATATATTCTGGGTCGTGGTGAAATTCTGAGTCGATCTGAGCATGTCCGCCCTTCTGTTGAAATCACGCTAACTTCCGAACGAAACAAGCTATCGTTTTGAAACTTGGCACAAGTAGTTGTTATTGATGTAGACCAGATTGTATTGCAAATGGGCCATATCGGTCCACTTTTACGTATAGCCCCCATATAAAGGGACCCCCAAATTTGGCTTGCGATTGCTCTAAGAGAAGCAAATTTCACCCGATAACGCTGAAATTTGGTACATGGTGTTAGTATATGGTCTTTAACAACCATGCAAAAATTGGTCCATATCGGTCCATAATTACATATAGCCCCCATATAAACCGATCCCCAGATTTGGCTTGCGGAGCCTCTAAGAGAACCAAATTTCATCCGATCCGGCTGAAATTTTGTACATGGTGTTAGTATATGGTATCTAACAACCATGCAAAAAGTGGTCCACATTGGTCCATAATTATATATAGCCCCTATATAAACCGATCCGATTTGGCTTGCGGAGCCTCTAAGAGAAGCAAATTTCATCCGATCCGGCTGAAATTTGGTACATGGTGTTGGTATATGTTCTCTAATCACCATGCAAAAATTGGTCCACATCGGCCTATAATTATATAGCCCCCATATAAACCGATCCCCAGATTTGACCTCCGGAGCCTCTTAGAGGAGCAAAAGTCATCCGATCCGATTGAAATTTGGTCCGTGGTGTTAGTATATGGTCTCCAACAACCATGCAAGAATTGGTCCATATCGGTCCATAATTATATACAGCCCCCATATAAATCGATCCCCAGATTTGTCTTGGAGGAGCAAAATTCATCCGATTCGGTTGAAATTTGGAACGTGGTGTTAGAATGTGATCTCCAACAAACACGCAAGAATTGGTCCATATCGGTCCATAATTATATATAGCCCCCATATAAACCGTTCCCCAGATTTGATCTCCGGAGCCTCTTGGAGGAGCAAAATTCATCCGATCCGGTTGAAATTTGCAACGTGGTGTTAGTATAAGGCCGCTAATAACCATGCGAAAATTGGTCCATATCGGTCTATAGTTATATATAGGCGATCCCCAATCACACAAAAATTGGTCCTTATCGGTTCACAATCATGGTTGCCACTCGAGCCAAAAATAATCTACAAAAATTTTATTTTTATAGAAAACATTGTCAAAATCTTATTTCTTTAGAAAATTTTGTCAAAATGTTATTTCTATAGAAAATTTTGTCAAAATTTTATTTCTATAGAACATTTTTTCCAAATTTTATTTCTATAGAAAATTTTGTCAAAATTTTATTTCTATTGAAACTTTAAACATAATTATATACGTATTTAATCGGCCTTTTTATACCCTCCATCATAGGATGGGGGTATATTAACTTTGTCATTCCGTTTGTAACACATCGAAATATTGCTCTAAGACCCCATAAAGTATATATATTCTGGGTCGTGGTGAAATTCTGAGTCGATCTAAGCATGTCCGTCCGTCCGTCCGTCCGTCTGTTGAAATCACGCTAACTTCCGAACGAAACAAGCTATCGACTTGAAACTTGGCACAAGTAGTTGTTATCGATGTAGGTCGGATGGTATTGAAAATGGGCCATATCGGTCCACTTTTACGTATAGCCCCCATATAAAGGGACCCTCAGATTTGGCTTGTAGAGCCTCTAACAGAAGCATATTTCATCCGATCCGGCTGAAATTCGGTATATAGTGTTGGTATATGGTCTCTAACAACCATGCAAAAATTGGTCCATATCGGTCCACTTTTACGTATAGCCCCCATATTAACGGACCCCCAAATTTGGCTTGCGATTGCTCTAAAAGAAGCAAATTTCATCCGATCAGGCTGAAATTTGGTACATGGTGTTGGTATATGGTTTCTAACAACCATGCGAAAATTGGTCCATATCGGTCCACTTTTACGTATAGCCCCCATATAAACGGACCCCCAAATTTGGCTTGCGATTGCTCTAAGAGAAGCAAATTTCATCCGATCCGGCTGAAATTTGGTACATGCTGTTAGTATATGGTCTCTACCAACCATGCAAAAATTGGTCCACATCGGTCCATAATTATATATAGCCCCCATATAAACCGATCCCCAGATTTGTCTTGTGGAGCCTAAAAGAGAAGCAAAATTCATCCGATCCGGCTGAAATTTGGTACATGCTGGTAGTATATGGTCTCTACCAACCATGCAAAAATTGGTCCACATCGGTCCATAATTATATATAGCCCCCATATAAACCGATCTCCAGATTTGGGTTGCGGAGCCTCAAAGAGAAGCAAATTTCATCCGATCCGCCTGAAATTTGGTACATGATATTGGTATATGGTCTCTAACAACCATGCAAAAATTGGTCCACATCGGTTCATAATTATATATAGCCCCCATATAAAACGATCCCCAGATTTGGCTTGCGAAGTCTCCAAGAGAAGTAAATTTCATCCAATCCGGTTGTAATTTGGAACATGGTGTTAGTATATGATCTTTAACAACCGTGCCAGAATTGGTCCATATCGGTCCATAATTATATATAGCCCCATATAAAGCGTTCTCCAGATTTGACCTACCAACCATGTTAGTATATGGTCGCTAACAGCCATACCAAAATTGGTCCAATCACACAAAAATTGGTCCATATCGGTCCATAATCATGGTTGCCACTAGAGCCAAAAATAATCTACCAAAATTTTTTTCTATAGAAAATTTTGTTAAAATATTATTCGGTTCATAATAAAATTTTAATCATTGTCAAAATTTTATTTCTATAGAAAATTTTGTCAAAATTTTATTTCTATAGAAAATGTTGTTCAAATTTTATTCGGTTCATAATCATGGTTGCCACTCGAGCCAAAAATAATCTACCAAGATTTTATTTCTATAGAAAATTTTGTCAAAAGTTTATTTCTATAGAAATTTTTGTTAAAATTTTATTTCTGTAGAAATTTTTGTCAAAATTTTCTTTCTATAGAAAATTTTGTTATACAATTTAGAAGATGGGGTTAGGAGGTTTTAAGATGCCTTGCCATCGGCAAGCGTTACCGCAACTTAAGTAATTCGATTGTGGATGGCAGTGTTTAGAAGAAGTTTCTACGCAATCCATGATGGAGGGTACATAAGCTTCGGCCTGGCCGAACTTACGGCCGTATATACTTGTTTAGTTTAATATATACCACGTATGGACTATGTGGTATATATTACGGTGTTAGGAAGTTTTAAGATATCTTGCCATCGGCAAGTGTTACCGCAACCCAAGTAATTCGATTGTGGATGACAGTCTTCAGTAGAAGTTTCTACGCAATCTATGGTGGAGGGTACATAAGCTTCGGCCTGGCCGAACTTACGGCCGTATATACTTGTTTTTCTTTGTTGAACCAACCAGATTGTTCTAAAAACATTAGCAGACGTTTTCCAGATCCGCCAGTAATCTGAAGCTATATGCTCCTAAAAGTTGCTTGCGCTTTACACAAACTGCAGGACACTCACACAAGAGGTGTTTACTTGATTCCTTTTCCTCCGCATCATGACAGATCATACAGTAGTCATTATACTTCGCGCCTATAGGTTTTGCAAAATCACCTATCAGGCAGCGACCCGTTATAGCAGATATCAGGAGTGATATCTGACGTCTCGAGAACACTAGCATATCTAGTGTGCGGTTTAAGTTTAAATGGGCCATATTTGCTTGGTGTCGTTACAGCCCTTGCAATTCTCCCATCGAACATTTGCCATCATAGCAACCTATAAAAACCGATATAATGATTCAATCACATAACAATGTACAGTTTTCAACTTAAAACACTTTAATACAAGAAGTCATAAACCATCACGTGCAAATCATGCAAGAGATAGTTATGTAGGAATAAAAATCAAAAAGGTCCAGCGGGACCACATCACGCACAGAAGGGTTAATGAAAATAAACTTACTACACTCAAAAAAAAGTGAACTCACTATTTCACTAAAGCCAATTTAACTATATTTTAGTTCATGAAATTATTATATTTGGAGAAAGTTTCATTTACTCTAATAATTTTTTGCGTACGTTAGTTAAATGAACTAAAAGACAGGAAAAAATTATACGCAAATGAAGTAAAAAGTTTTACTAAATCCGTACTTCTCACAAAATAGTTCATTATTTCTTAAAATTTGTAAATTTTACTACAACAGCGTCCATCATGAACTTCGTATGTCACTAAAGACATTCTTGCAATTTTGAACTCCAATTTTTTCCTTCAAACTACAAAATTTTCTTTAAAAAGTGAAAAAAATTATTTATGTCTAATAAATTTTCTTGAATTTGTCGAAAAATATTTACTTATTTTTGTGATATCGGCGTGATGCCAGCGCTTGTAATACTGTTTATTTAAAAATTTCTAAAACTATTCAAAATTTTCTAAAATTAATCAAAAGTTTTCCTCCTGGTGGGTTCACTGTTTTTTCAGTGTAAATGATAACCAAATCAGCTGTTTTTTTATTCAACTTAGAAAAACACTTGTAGCTTTTGAACAAAAACAAAAACAACGCTGACAGTTAGTCTCAAAAGGGTTAAAGATATATTAAAAAAAAAATTAGAAAATAAACAATGACTGTTAAACTGGGTTTAACATGACGCCCGCCTTGCAGGACTGCAACATTGATAGCGACATGCTCCTGAAATCAGCCAACCGAAAATGCTACTTTGTAGAATTGGCATATTTGACGATGTTCTTATCATTCCAGCTCTAAGCATTCCAGGTAATTGATCGTTGGCAATTATAACTTCGATGTTAACTGGATTACAAAAAAAAATCGGATCTGCCAGTTCACTCATATGATTGTATATAGACTTTAGAGAGGGCTCCTTTGTCGATTTTAGCAAGTTGTTGTTGAATCGAGGTTTGACCAAACCGCTCATTTGTATTTTTACCTACGGGTCGTAAAATGATTCCAAATTAATCGTACAATATTGCATATTCTCTCTGGTAGTAGTACGCAGTTTCAATCGATCGGCCAACCCTTGCAATATTATTGTTTAAGCTTCTCCAGTACTCAACAGAAGCCGCGCATTCTCTGGGCCATTAGATGTTACTACTCGGGCGAGCGATGTGGGTATGAAAACCCACATCGAGAAGGTTTTGTACTCAGCGGTAAATGCCCTACTAGTACCAACAAAACTAGTTCCATTATCGGAAAACACTTTATTGGGGAATCCTCTGCGGCCAACAAAGCGATTAAAGGTGGCTTAGAATGCTTCAGTTGTCAAAAATTGCAACATACCCTTTTATCAACTTAGCATTTCAAAGTTTTGAGGACTTCAACTCGTAAGGTCCTGCAAAGTCCACACCTGTGTGCGTAAAGGGCAAAGAAAAAGTACATCTGTCAGTTGGGAGGGATACCCGTATTTGAGTTCTAATACGATGCTTTAGTACAGGTACGACATTTTGTCATACAACTTCTGATTACATTTTTCAGACGTATAACATATACATAACAGCATTTAGTGTGAAAATTCAATAAACAATTTGCACAAACGTGATTTTTCAGGCAGTATATCGGATGGCGTTGGTTATAACTCAGATCTGAGTTAACCAAACGACCATTTACACGTAATAGTTTGTTATCCTCCAGTGTTGGGTTCAATGTCAACAGGCGACTTTTTGAACTTAATGGAAAGTTATTTACCAGCGACTGGTATTCAGAAGAATAATAATTTTGTTGAGGCAAACGAACCAGCTTGTATTTAACAAACAAGATTCCTCATGAGTAATGAAATCAGTATGACAGGGTTGTTTTTTTGCATTTGTTTATAAAACGATAAATGAAGTATAATACAACCCGGCTTGAAGGACCATGTACAAATTCCTGGCTCGGTCTTCAGAAAGTGGACTGTATGCGGTTTTATCGAAGCTCGGAAAATGTAAAATGATAGCAAGAGAAAAAGAACAATGGCAGGTTTCAGATTCAAAATATGTTACAGGGTTTTATTCAAGGATGGCAGCTGCTTACCAGGTTGAAGTGTTAAATCGAAGTGAAGTTATTAAATTATGGTAACTTATGAGCAAATATGACAATGAGAGAGAGTTTAATTCAGTTGGAGTGAGACAACTAGGCTTAAAGTATAAAAAGCTTTTCTTGCTTGAAGAGTTAAAGTAGAGTTACCACTAGTAGATATAAAATGAGTAATTATTTTCATTGGAAGTAAAGATGATAAATTCATTAATTCAAGTTATTTAAAAGTAATTCAGTTTCTTAAAGATATATTTCGAATAAAATTAGAAAATAAACAATGGCTGTTAAACTGGGTTTAACACACATGGTGATCGAATCCCCACTTTTATTTCTCGAGCATTTACCAGGTATACCGGTATGAAGTGAGCGCAAAGATAAAAATGTCTCGATGGGGAACGTTTCTTGTGAACGAGCCTTTATTTTTTGTTTGTTCGCTATGACATCTGTGAAAAATATTTAGTATTTATATTTATTTGCGGAAAGCATCTTTTTTTTTGTTGTTTTAATTTGAAGAAAATTGCTTCAGAGTCGCATCGAATGCTAACGTTGAAGACGTCTAATTGGATGCAGATGACACATTGACTCAAAAGCAAATGGCAGCAATGTTAAAAGATGCAAACAAACAATTTCTGACTGTTTGAAAGCTATGGGAAAGATTAACAAGTATATACAGCAGTAAGTTCGGCCGGGCCGAACCTTAAATACCCACCACCATGACCCAAATATTAGGGTTTCCTTTGAAATTTCAGGAGGGCTTGAGGACATGGGGACACTTCCCGAAGATAAATTTAAAGATTTCACCTATGAGGACTATATCAGATTCTGGATTTATAAGAACCATTTTGGTTTGAGTTTTAGAGGAATCATTAACATCTCTTGTAGGTGTGCAAGAAAATTATAAAATAAGGTCTTGATTTGAAATCTTAAATCTGTAGATTTTCACCCGAGAAGTAAACTCAGGAAATCTTACATTGAGTTTCAAGCAATTTTCATGATCAGTGCGGCTTCTATACCATCAAGAAGTGAAGTCGGTCTATATGGAAGCATTACCAAATGGACCGATAAAAAATTAATCCGATACACGTTTTTGTGAGTCTAAAATACCAGAATATTTACAATTTCAGGCAAATCGGATAAAATCTACGGTTTCTAGAAACCCAAGGAGTTAAATCGGGAGATCGTTCTTATGGGGGCTATACCTAAATATGGACCGATACTCACCGTTTTCGGCACACTTCTTTATGACCCGAAAATACCTCTAGATTTCCAATTTCAGGCAAATTGGATAAAAACTTCAGATTCTAGAAGCCCAAGAAGTATTTCCAATTTCCAATTTCAGGCAAATTGTATATAAACTACGGATTCTAGAAGCCCAAGAAGTAAAATCCGGAAATCGGTCTATATGAGGGCTATACCAAAATATGGACCGATACTCACCATTTTCGGCACACCTCTTTATGGTCCTAAAATACCTCTAGATTTCTAATTTCAGAAAAATTGGATAAAACTACGATTTCTATAAGCCCAAGACCCCAAATCGGGAGGTCGTTTTATATAGGGACCATACCAAAACATGGGCCGATACTCACAATTTTTGGCACACGTATATGTGGTCCTACAATACCTCTAGATTTCCAATTTCAGGTAAATTGAATAAAAACTGCGGTTTCTATAAGTCCAAGAAGTAAAATCGGGAGACCGGTCTATATGGGGGCTACACCAAAATATGGACCGATACTCAAAATTTTTGGCACATGTATTTGTGGTCCTACAATACCTCTAGATTTCCAATTTCAGGTAAATTGAATAAAAACTGCGGTTTCTATAAGCCCAAGAAGTAAAATCGGGAGATCGGTCTATATGGGGGCTATACCAAACATGGACCGATACTCACCATTTTTGGCACGCCTCTTTATGCTCATAAAATACCTCTAGATTTCAAATTTCAGGCTAATTGGATAAAAACTACGATTTCTATAAGCCCAAGACCACAAATCGGGAGGTCGGTTTATATGGGGACTATATCAAAACCTGGACCGATGTAGCCCATCTTCGAACTTGACCTGCCTGCAGACAAAAGACGAGTTTGTGCAAAATTTCAGCACGATTGCTTCATTATTGAAGACTGTAGCGTGATTACAACAGACAGACAGACGGACATCGTTATATCGTCTTAGATTTTCTCCCTGATCAAGAATATATATACTTTACATAGTCGGAAATCGATATTTCGATGTGTTACAAACGGAATGACAAACTTATTATACCCCCGTCACCATTCTATGGTGGTGGGTATAAAAAAATACTTATGTATACGTGTGCCATAATTCTTCATAAAGAAGTTCGATGTCGCATCAATATTTGTACACCATGATTTTTAAACACCTCCATAAATATCGAATTAATTTCACATTTCATTGGTAGTTTTATTGATAATTTCTGTGTTTGGATATCAACGCACACACAAAGCCTCTCACAGACATACTTGGGAATCGTATGCACATAGCTTCCAATGTGTGGTGAGATATATATGGAAGACATTCTGTCTAATTGTTAATATAAATATCAAGACGGACAGACAATCGTCATTTTGTTGTTGTTGTTGTCTTTGTTTTTTTTTGTACTGAAATATTTGTTTTTATTATTTTGCAAAATAGAATAGAAAAACTGAAAAACAAGTGAACGAAAACTGTTACTGAGTGGAGCCTATTATGTGATACCCTAAGACTAAGTTTTTATACACTGAAAAAATACGAATGCAAATTTTGCTTAGCACGGAAGACGCATAAAGTTTTTTCCTTGTCCAAAAGTCAATAAACTTTTCAATGAAGTCGTATTATCCTTATAATTAAGTGATTTCACTTAAAAATGGGTATCACAATATGAAAGCAAAAAATGTTTGGGCTAAGGTCAACTTGACTTTAATAATTCAGAAAAATTCTTTAAATTTGTTGCCTTTTTGCATCTTGACTACAAAGCAAAAAATCGTTCAAATATAGGACATATTTTTCAACACTTCATTTTAAAGACGTTTATTACTTGAAACATAGCATAATTTCTAATGGAAGTCAAGTCTTAATTTGGAAAATAAAGTTGTCGTTAACTCGTTAACTTTGATAGCATATGAAGAAAAAAGCTGAAAAGCGAAAAATTAAAATTTGCTTCCTAGAAGCAAGTACACAAAATCCAAATTTAAAAGAGAATTGTGTCTTAAAAGTATCCTTACTTGTATTCTCCGCTTCTTTGGCTCGGAATCAATACCAACATTTTTAAAGTAAAGACAAAATCTTTGGAACCGGGCATGCTTTTTTTTTCAGTGTAGATGGCGATATTTGTAACAAGAATATACAACGGCGCTAGAACCCCAAAAAAGTATGAAAATAAACCCCAATTTCTTTCTGTGAGACTCTTATTCGTTTTTCGCGACGGAAAAATTTCACTCCCGAGCACGCACGCACGATATTTTTGGTAGGACTGTGTCACTCTCATAAAATGTGTACTCACGCTCGGAAATCTCTTAAGGACTCACATTCACGCAGTGTTGACAGTATTGGGGATTTTCCCCAATACGGGGATATTTTTTTCGAAATCGTTTGATTTGGGGATTAGATAGGGAACTTACGAAATCTATTTAGTATAATAAATCAGATGTAGAGTTATAAATTGTATGAAATTCTTTACTTCTACATGCTCAAAAAATGGCTTGAAGAAATACAGAGAATTTTCAAAAATTCCCGTACCATATCACAGGACTGGTGCGGGTGCTCCAGTTTGTCGCAATTTTTAAATAGTCATAATTTATTAATTTTCAAACTCGCTTGAAATTAATCGTTTTTCACATTTAGTGAAATACGATTATCAGAATAATAGTTCGAAAGTTTTTCAATTCTGATGTGATTCGTGGCAAAAAGGAAACAGATTCCTAATAGTTTGTCCTAGACTGGTTCATGAGTACCTTTCTATGAGGTGCTCCTACTAAATTGTCCAATGAGTCCAAGACGTGTCCTAAAGTGGAAATGTACCCCGTCAATGACAAACCCATATTAAAGTGACCGGTCCCCTCCATATGTTTTGACCAGAACTGGGACTGGTCCATACCAGGTACTAGTCCTGTACCGTTCCTGTGTATGATCTATTTCCCGTAAGGTAATAACAACGTTCCTACTCTTTATTCCACGACATTTATTTGCCGTGGAATAAATTTACTCTGTTCCCTAAATTTTTTTTTACTTTTGTGAAACTATTTCGTAAGGACTCGGTTCAATGTGTTGCCCCCTCATATGCGCACATCAATGATTTGGAAAATACATACATATATCCCATACATTTACAATTACTTATTAATCGAGCTTTATGGACAAAGAATATTAAGGCTCCTAATCGATAGGCATTGATAAGAAAACGCCAGATACAAATCTATACACGCCTGACTGTACATGATTCAGTTTGGGCTAATGAACCTTTCCACAGCCTTTAGTATACACTCAAAAAAAAAAAATTACTTGGATCCAAAGATTTTGACCTTCCTTTAGAGGATTTTGGTATTGATTCCGAGCCAAATATGCGGCTTCTTTAAAATAAAGACATCTTTGACGGACCTCCCTGGCTTTAAATCTAGGATAAATAAAATTAAGATTAGATACAGATCTCATTCATCGATTTTTATACCCTCCATCATAGGATGGGGGTATATTAACTTTGTCATTCCGTTTGTAACACATCGAAATATTGCTCTAAGACCCCATAAAGTATATATATTCTGGGTCGTGGTGAAATTCTGAGTCGATCTAAGCATGTCCGCCCGTCCGTCCGTCCGTCCGTCCGTCTGTTGAAATCACGCTAACTTCCGAACGAAACAAGCTATCGACTTGAAACTTGGCACAAGTAGTTGTTATCGATGTAGGTCGGATGGTATTGAAAATGGGCCATATCGGTCCACTTTTACGTATAGCCCCCATATAAAGGGACCCTCAGATTTGGCTTGTGGAGCCTCTAACAGAAGCATATTTCATCCGATCGGGCTGAAATTTGGTATATGGTCTCTAACAACCATGCAAAAATTGGTCCACATCGGTCCATAATTATATATATAGCCCCCATATAAACCGATCCCCAGATTTGGCTTGTGGAGCCTCTAAGAGAAGCATATTTCATCCGATCCAGCTGAAATTTGGTACATGGTGTTGGTAGATGGTCTCTAACAATCATGCAAAAATTTGTCCACATCGGTCCATAATTATATATAGCCCCCATATAAACCGATCCCCAGATTTGGCTTGTGGAGCCTCTAAGAGAAGCATATTTCATCCGATGCAGCTGAAATTTGGTACATGGTGTTGGTCGATGGTCTCTAACAATCATGCAAAAATTGGTCCACATCGGTCCATAATTATATATAGCCCCCATATAAACCGATCCCCAGATTTGGCTTGCGGAGCCTCAAAGAGAAGCAAATTTCATCCGATCCGGCTGAAATTTGGTACATGATGTTGGTATATGGTCTCTAACAACCATGCAAAAATTGGTCCACATCGGTCCATAATTATATATAGACCCCATATAAACCGATCTCCAGATTTGGCTTGCGAAGCCTCAAAGAGAAGCAAATTGCATCCGATCCGGCTGAAATTTGGTACATGATGTTGGTATATGGTCTCTAAGAACCATGCAAAAATTGGTCCACATCGGTCCATAATTATATATGGACCCCATATAAACCGATCTCCTGATTTGGCTTGTGAAGCCTCAAAGAGAAGCAAATTGCATCCGATCCGGCTGAAATTTGGTACATGGTATTGGTATATGGTCTCTAACAACTGTGCAAAAATTGTTCCACATCGGTCCATAATTATATAGAGCGCCCATATAAACCGATCCCCAGATTTGGGTTGCGGAGCCTCAAAGAGAAGCAAATTTCATCCGATCCGCCTGAAATTTGGTACATGATATTATTATATGGTCTCTAATAACCATGCAAAAATTGGTCCACATCGGTTCATAATTATATATAGCCCCCATATAAGCCGATCCCCAGATTTGGCTTGCGAAGTCTCCAAGAGAAGCAAATTTCATCCAATCCGGTTGTAATTTTGAACATGGTGTTAGTATATGATCTTTAACAACCGTGCCAGAATTGGTCCATATCGGTCCATAATTATATATAGCCCCCATATTAAACGTTCTCCAGATTTGACCTCCGGAGCCTCTTGGAGGAGCAAAATTCATCCGATCCGGTTCAAATTAGGAACGTGGTGTTAGTATATGGTCGCTAACAACCATACAACAATTGGTCCAATCACACAAAAATTGGTCCATATCGGTTCATAATCATGGTTGCCACTAGAGCCAAAAATAATCTACCAAAATTTTATTTCTATAGAAAATTTTGTGAAAATTTTATTTCTATAGAAAATTTTGTCAAAATTTTATTCGGTTCATAATGAAATGTTCATCATCGTCAAAATTTTATTTCTATAGAAAATTTTGTCAAAATTTTATTTCTATAGAAAATTTTGTCAAAATTTTATTTCTATAGAAAATTTTGTTCAAATTTTATTCGGTTCATAATCATGGTTGCCGCTCGAGCCAAAAATAATCTACCAAGATTTTATTTCTATAGAAAATTTTGTCAAAAGTTTATTTCTATAGAAAATTTTGTTAAAATTTTATTTCTGTAGAAATTTTTGTCAAAATTTTCTTTCTATAGAAAATTTTGTGAAAATTTTTATTTCTATAGAAAATTTTGTGAAAATTTTATTTCTATAGAAAATTTTATTTCTGTAGAAAATTTTGTCAAAATTTTATGTCTACTTTGTCAAACTGAATTATATACGTATTGGATCGATCTTTTTTGATTTAATATATACCACGTTTGGACTTACATACAATTTAGAAGATGGTGTTAGGAGGTTTTAAGATACCTTGCCATCGGCAAGCGTTACCGCAACTTAAGTAATTCGATTGTGGATGGCAGTGTGTAGAAGAAGTTTCTACGCAATCCATGATGGAGGGTACATAAGCTTCGGCCTGGCCGAACTTACGGCCGTATATACTTGTTTATCCTCTTTTTTTCATATATTAATAAAGGTATTTATGTACAATCAAATTCCAATTTAATGGAATTTGATTTCTTTCTTAATGTTAAAAAAAAAAAAAAAACTTTAAACCGAAGATGCAAATCCTTAAAATAAGTCTTAGCCTTTATTTGAAGCGATTTTATCTTAAATTTAAAAATGCAATATGTCAGTTGAGTTAAAGACGATTTCTTTAAATTAAAAATGTTTTTCTTTATTTTAAGGAAAATTTGCCTTACTTCAAAGATCTACAGCTTCAGCATAGAGACGGAAAATTTCAAGTTTTGTGTCCTAAATTTAATGAAAAAAATTTTGAAGCAAGGATTATAAACTTTCATTTAATTAAAATGTCATTTTAAAAAATTTTGTCCTTAACTTTGGGTAAATATCGATTCCTAAAATTTAAGTTGCATAATTTTCCATATTAGGTCAATAATTTTTTCAGTGTACGTTTTAGTCCAATTGACAAGTAACTATTCTGTGTCGTGGTGAAATTCTAAATCGATATAGCGATGTCCGTGCGCAAACTTCTGAACGAAACAAGCTATCGACTTGAAATTTGGTATAAGTAGTTGTTTTTGATGTGGGTCAAATGGTATTGCAAATGGTATTGCCTATTGGACGCAGATTTGACCTACAGTGCCTCTTGAAAGGACCAATTCCATCCGATCTGGTTGGCCCTCTAATTACCATGCTAAATCTGGTTCATATCAGTTCATAATTATTTATAGACTCCTCAATACACACAAATTTTTTTTGGTTCAATGGTTTAACTGAAAGGTCTTCAATCACAGAAAGGATAGTATCAATTAAAAAATTAATTGATGAAAAATTGTTGAATCACTTAAATTTTTAATTGAATAGTTTTTAAAACTCAATTAAGACTTTAGTTGGAAAATTTCTCGTGACATTTTTTTCTGTGTATAAAATCAAAAACTAAAGAGGCTTTTATAGGCATTTATTCTGCCTTAATATAGCTTGCCATAGGTAACTGTTACCACAACCCAAGTAATTCGATTTTGAATGACAGTATTTAGTGTAACTTTGTACGCAATCCATGGTTAAAGATTTAAGGGAACAAGGGAACTAAATACAATGACTTTTTGATAATTTATAAAATTATTAAAAAACAAGTAAGGAAAGTCTAAAGTCGGGCGGGGCCTACTATATTATACCCTGCACCACTTTGTAGATCTAAATTTTCGATACCATATCACATCCATCAAATGTCTTGGGGGCTATATATAAAGGTTTGTCCCAAATACATACATTTAAATATCACTCGATCTGGACAGAATTTGATAGACTTCTACAAAATCTATAGACTCAAAATTTAAGTCGGCTAATGCAATAGGGTGGAACACAATGTTAGTAAAACACAAGTAAGGAAAGTCTAAAGTCGGGCGGGGCCGAGTATAGTATACCCTGCACCACTTTGTAGATCTAAATTTTCGATACCATATCACATCCGTCAAAGGTGTTGGGGGCTATATATAAAGGTTTGTCTCAAATACATACATTTAAATATCACTCGATCTGGACAGAATTTAATAGACTTCAAAAAAATCTATAGACTCAAAATAGAAGTCGGGTAATACACTAGGGTGGAACACAATGTTAGTAAAAACAAGTAAGGAAATTCTAAAGTCGGGCGGTGCCGACTATATTATACCCTGCACCACTTTGTAGATCTAAATTTTCGATACCATATCACATCCGTCAAATGTGTTGGGGGCTATATATAAAGGTTTGTCCCAAATACATACATTTAAGTATCACTCGATCTGGACAGAATTTGATAGACTTCTACAAAAACTATAGATTCGTGCTTTAAGTCGGCTAATGCACAAGGGTGCAACACAATGTTAGTAAAAAAATATGGGAAACGTTTAAATCTGAAGCAATTTTAAGGAAACTTCGCAAAAGTTTATTTATGGTTTATCGCTCGATATATTTGTATTAGAAGTTTAGGAAAATTAGAGTCATTTTTACAACTTTTCGACTAAGCAGTGGCGATTTTACAAGGAAAATGTTGGTATTTTGACCATTTTTGTCGAAATCAGAAACACATATATATGGGAGCTACATCTAAATCTGAACCGATTTCAATCAAATTTGGCACACATGACTATATTACTAATTGTACTCCTAGTGCAAAATTTCAACCAAATTGGGCCAAAACTCTGGCTTCTGGGGCCATATAAGTCGATATCGGGCGAAAAATATATATGGAAGCTATATCTAAATCTGAACCGATTTCTACCAAATTTGGCACGCATAGCAACAATGCTAATTCTACTCCCTGTGCAAAATTTCAACTAAATCGGAGTTAAAAATTGGCCGAAAGCTATATATGGGAGATATATCTAAATCTGAACCGATTTCAACCAAATATGGCACGCATAGCTACAATGCTAATTCTACTCCCTGTGCAAAATTTCAAATAAATCGGAGCAAAAAATTGGCCTCTGTGGTCATATGAGTGTAAATCGGCCGAAAGCTATATATTGGAGCTATATCTAAATCTGAACCGATTTCAACCAAATTTGGCGCGCATAGCAACAATGCTAATTCTACTCCCTGTGCAAAATTTCAACTAAATCGGAGCAAAAAATTGGCCTCTGTGGTCATATGAGTGTAAATCGGGCGAAAGCTATATATGGGAGCTATATCTAAATCTGAACCGATTTCTACCAAATTTGGCACGCTTAGCTACAATGATAATTCTACTCCCTGTGCAAAATTTCAACCATATTGGGGTAAAACTCTGGCTTCTGGGACCGTATTAGTCCATATCGGGCGAAAGATATATATGGGAGCTATATCTAAATCTGAACCGATTTCAATAAAATTTGGCACACTTGACTATAGTACTAATTGTTCTTCTTGTGCAAAATTTTAAGCAAATTAGGTTAAAACTCTGGCTTCTGGGACCATATAAGTCCATATCGGGCGAAATATATATATGGGAGCTATATCTAAATCTGAACCGATTTCTTCCAAAATCAATAGGGATCTATTCTGAGCCAAAACACATACTTGTGCCAAGTTTGCAGTCGATTGGACTAAAACTGCGACCTAGACTTTGATTACAAAAATGTGTTCACGGACAGACGGACAGACGAACAGACGGACATCGCTATATCGACTCAGGAGCCCACCCTGAGCATTTTTGCCAAAGACACCATGTGTCTATCTCGTCTCCTTCTGGGTGTTGCAAACATATGCACTAACTTATAATACCCCACAGTGTGGAGCAGGGTATAAAAATATGAGAAACATTAACATCTGAAGCAATCGCGCATTATATATATATATATATATATATATATATATATATATATATATATATATATATATATATATATATATATATATATATATATATATATATATATATATATATATATATATATATATATATATATATATATATATATATATATATATATATATATATATATATATATATATATATATATATATATATATATATATATATATATATATATATATATATATATATATATATGTATGTATGTATTAGAAGTTTAGGAAAATTAGAGCCATTTGTACAACTTTTCGACTAAACAGTGGCGATTTTACAAGGAAAATGTTGGTATTTTGACCATTTTTGTCGAAATCAGAAAACATATATTTGGCACGTATAGCTACAATGCTAATTCAACTCCCTGTTCAAAATTTCAACTAACTCGGAGTTAAAAATTGCCCGCTGTGGTCATATGAATGTAAATCGGGCGAAAGCTATATATGGGAGCTATTTCTAAATCTGAACCGATTTCAACCAAATTTGGCACGCATAGCTAGAATTCTTATTATACTCCCTGTGTAAATTTTCAACTAAATCGGAGCAAAAAGTTGGCCTTTGTGGTCATATGAGTGTAAATCGGGCGAACGATATATATCGGAGCTATATCTAAATCTGACCCGATTTCAATAAAATTTGGCACACTTGACTACACTACTAATTGTACTCCTAGTGCAAAATTTCAACCAAATTGGGGTAAAACTCTGGCTTTTGGGACCGTATTAGTCCATATCGGACGAAAGATATATATGAGAGCTATATCTAAATCTGAACCAATTTCAATAAAATTTGGCACACTTGACTATAGTACTAATTGTTCTTCTTGTGCAAAATTTTAAGCAAATTAGGGTAAAAATCCGGCTTCTGGGACCATATAAGTCCATATCGATCGAAATATATATATATGGGAGCTATATCTAAATCTGAACCGATTTCTTCCAAAATCAATAGGTTTCTATTCTGAGCCAAAACACATACTGTTGCCAAATTTGAAGTCGATTGGACTAAAACTGCGACCTAGACTTTGATTACAAAAATGTGTTCACGGACAGCGGACATGGCTATATCGACTTAGGAGCCCACCCTGAGCATTTTTGCCAAAGACACCATGTGTCTATCTCGTCTCCTTCTGGGTGTTGCAAACATATGCACTAACTTATAATACCCTGTTCCACAGTTTGGCGCAGGGTATAAAAATAAGAGTTTTCACCTGTTCATAACATTTGCAACTAATATTAAGTGTCGAGTTTGTGTTCAAGCGTCGAACTGAACGGACTTGTGTTCTAATAGCGAATTATTTCATCGTAATAGGTACCTATTACGAATTTCACGTGGGGTGGAAAATTAAACCACCATGCAGCGAAAATGAAAGTCATCCAGTGGGTTGCTCACTTCAGGGCCCAGTGGACGGGTATCGATTGAAGTCATGAATTTGGGCAGTGACCAAGAGTCAGGCCCAATTAGTCGACCTATAGACGGGTCGACAGGTGGCGACACTTTAGCTAGTCGAACCTTTTCTAAGATAACGATATGAAAAGGAGGTAATCCCTCTCGAAAGAGATTCAAAGAACCCAGAAATGCTTTGTTTATCCTTAAGAAATTAGGATCTGTCGACCAAAGCACGTTGTCGGATAACCAAAGCGATTTTCAGTTGCAAAAGATAGCCTTGTGATGGCTATCATTAATAGAGGAGCATTGGACGATATGGTTCCAAAGCAAAAATGGGGGTAAATTGATTACGCGATGTCTAGTGTCTACTCAGAGGTGCGAAAAAAGTTTACCGGACCAAGTCCTCGACGGCAAGATGCTGGATGGTATCAAAGACGATGTAACTTAATAGCATTTGCGGATCAGAGCTCTATGGATTGCTTTAAAGCTGTTTGATGCTAATTGGTGAAGTTTGGGAAGGAGTCGCTTTGGAGTTAGTCGATAAAAAAGACATACCGGCTAAACCTAGAGCACATGCATGGATACCTGCAAACCCACCTGATCCTGAGTCGATACTAAACAGACTAAAGGAATGTAACCCAGATCTTCCAACCGCCGATTGGAAGGTTGGTCGTTTGGATGAGGTGGATGGACCAAGACGACATGCGATGTTTATATTGAACATTAAGTCGCTGCCACATCGTGTAAGTTATGGCTTTCATGATATCCATATGAAAGTATACAAAAGCGATCAGCCAAAGGATTCCGAAACGGACAAGCCTCCGGTAGAGTCAAAAGAAGAGAAATCTTGCGAAGCCGAAGGATACATAAAAACTGCAGACATTGACGAACATCGTATGCGGGAAGTCCCTACAGGCTCAAACCTCACCAAAGCTGAACCTCGTGTTGTGGCGAGAATCACCAAGATCTGTGAAGAGGAAGCCCTTGATGACTCAATTGAAGCGGCTGATGTGACGGTGGTTGAAAATTTGGATGGTTCTACGGTTCCTCCAGATAAATCATCACCATTGTAAGGCCGCTTGTGCTGCCTTAAAAGATCTCCTGATGAAAGGAGACATAGATATAGTTCTTATACAAGAACCATACATATATAAGAATACGATCTGTGAATCAAGCATTCCGGGTTTCAAACTTTTGCATAATACCGGTAAAGATAAAAATCGAGCATGTATAATTGCTAAGAACGAACTAAACTTGTTTCTGCCTCCTTCATTGAGCAATGCAGACACTGTCGTAGCCAGTCTAGAGATATCAAAATGCAAATACTGGATATCTTCGGTCTACATGGGACATGATAGGGAGATGCCTCCATGTGCCGTTAAGATCTTAGTTGAGGAGTAACTAAAAACAAAGAAAAACTCATTATGGGATGCGATGCAAATGCACATCATAGTATTTGGGGAAGTAGTGATACTAATGCAAGGGGACAGTCGCTAATAGAGTTTATTTTGCTTACTAACCTGGTAGTTTACAATAAGGAAGATGCACCAACCTTCGTCACCAAAAACAGGCCATAGGTGTTGGACGTCACATTGGCCTCTCCGTAACTGAATGATAAGATATCTGAGTGGCAAGTTTTGAGGGAACATAGCTTCTCAGATCATCGCTACATCAGTTTCAGATTGTCTGTTCGTACTTCAAAGACCATATTTCCGCCAAATGTTACGAAAGCTGATTGGAATAGGTATAGGGAATCGTTCGGTATGATGATACCGGAAATACCAAAGACAAATATGAGCACTGTGCATGCATACTCGAACGGCAGGTCTACTGAGACCGCTTTGCATGAACTAGTCAGATTTATTGAAAGCTCACTATCTGTCATTAAATACGTGGCGTTTCTAGACATCGAGGGGACATTCAATAACGTCCATCCAAGCTCTATATTAAATGGACTGGCAAGTCTGAATGTTGATCCAGGTATACTTAGGCTGCTAGACGAACTGCTAATGAGGAGACGTATTTCGGCCACACTAGAACAAGCAAACATACAAAGGTATGTGAACAGAGGCACTCCTCAAGGAGGAGTTCTATCACCTCTTCTTTGGAATGTTGCTATAAACAACCTTCTGGTTTCCCTAGAAAAAGAAATGATAAAAGTGGTGGCATACGCAGACGTGTGGCTCTGGCAGTCAAGGGAAAATTCCCATCCACAATCAGAGATATTATTCAGAGGGCCCTCCGGATGACTGAGAAATGGGCGAAAGACAATGGTCTTGGGGTAAATCCTGTAAAGACAGAATTAGTCATGTACTGCAAAGATCGCAAAGCTTCCACGGTTAAGCCCATATCCTTAGGGGGTATTGAAATTCCCTTTGGTGAGTGTGCAAAATACCTTGGCGTTATTCTGGACAGGAAGCTGAACTTTCAGCTTAATATTGAAGAAAGGGCGAGAAAAGCCACGATAGATTGTACTTTGTGCAAAAAGGCAATAGGAAAAAAGTGGGGACTAAAACCGAAAATTGTGTATTGGCTATACACGGCAGTGGTTAGACCTATAATGCTATATGGTGTTGTAGTCTGGTGGCCGGCACTTACATATTCCAGGGGAACTAGAATCTGTTGGTATGTCTTTGGCTACCTGTATGCTCTTACTGCGTGAGAAGGCTATCATGATGGCAAATGTTCGATGGGAGAATTGCAAGGGTTGTAACGACACCAAGCAAATATGGCCCCATTTAAACTTGAACCGTACACAAGATATGCTAGTGTTCTCAAGAAGTCAGATATCACTTCTGATATCTGCTATAATGGGTCGCTGCCTGATAACGAATTTGCAAAAACTATTGGTGCGAAGTATAATGACTACTGTATGAGCTGTCATGATGCGGAGGAAAAGGAATCAAGTAAACACACTCACACAAGAGTGAGTGTCCTGCATTTTGTGTAAGGCGTACGCGAATTTTAGGGGCATATAGCTTTAGATTACTGGCGGACCTGGAAAACGTTAACTTAAGCAGTCTGTTAATGTTTTTGGAACAATCTGGTTGGTTCAACAAAACCAAATAATAGTGAAGGTTCAGTGGTTAAACTAGAAGTGCCCATATGTAATAGGTACTTTTAGTTAAATGTGGTATCACAATGGACTGAATAGTCTAAGTGAGCCTGAAACTTAATCTGGCTGCCACTTTAACCTAACCTAATATTAAGTGTCACATGTAGTTAAAAATAATTAAAGTTTTTATAACTTGTAGCGATAAATGCCAATAGTTGGTACTATAGCCATGTAGTTTGATTACTTCTACTCAACTTAATAATTAGGATTAAATGGTCAATGATATTGCAAAAATTTAATACAAATTTTTCGTTTTACAACTTTCCAAAGGTTATTTTATGAGGTTTTACATTAGGCAACTGAGCAGGCCAGTCAAGCACCCGCAATTTTTCATCGGAAATCCATAGTTTAACCATCAGTGCTGCCGCTACTACTTCAATCGAAGTATTTTGCTTCATTTTCACAAAATTTACTTCGTCACTCCTTCTTCCAAAAATCTGCTTCACTTTTTGTTCTGCTTCAAATTTTGCAATTTTTCCCCATATTACCTAATTATACCCTTCACCACTACTGTGGTACAGGGTATAATAAGTTTGTGCATTTGTATGTAACGCCAAGAAGGAAAAGTCTGAGACCCATCGTTTAGTATACCGATCGTCTTAGAATTAAATTCTGAGTCGATTTAGCGAAGTCCGTCTGTCTGACTGTCTGTCTGTTGATGTATTTTTGTGTGCAAAGTACAGCTCGCAGTTTTAGTCCGATTGTCCTAAAATTTGGTATGGGGTCCTGTTTCGGTTCAAAGACGATCCCTATTGATTTTGGAAAAAAATCGGTTCAGATTTAGATATAGCTGCCATATATATTTTTCACCGATCTGGTCATAATTGGCGTGTATATCAACCGATCTTCAAATTCCGTACATCTCAATATTTTATGAGTCTCGAAAAACTTGCAAAATATCATCCAAATCGGTTCAGATTTAGATATAGCTCCCATATATAGCTTTCGCCCGATTTACACTCCTTTGTCCACAGAGGCCAATTTTTTGCTCCGATTTAGTTGAAATTTTGCACAGGGAGTAGAATTAGCATTATAGCTATGCGTGTCAAATTTGGTGGAAATCGGTTCAGATTTAGATATAGCTCCCATATATAGCTTTCGCCCGATTTACACTCATATGACCACAGAGGCCAATCTTTTACTCCGATTTAATTGAAATTTTACACAGGGAGTAGAATAAGCATTGTAGCTATGCGTGCCAAATTTGGTTGAAATCGGTTCAGATTTAGATATAGCTCCCATATATAGCTTTCGCCCGATTTACACTCATATGACCACAGAGGCTAATTTTTTGCTCCGATTTAGTTGAAATTTTGCACAGGGAGTAGAATTAGCATTGTTGCCATGCGTGCCAAATTTGGTTGAAATCGGTTCAGATTTAGATATAGCTCCCATATATATGTTTTTCTGATTTCGACAAAAATGGTCAAAATACCAACATTTTCCTTGTAAAATCGCCACTGCTTAGTCGAATAGTTGAAAAAATGACTCTAATTTTCTTAAACTTCTAATGCATATATATCGAGCGATAAATCATAAATAAACTTTTGCGAAGTTTCCTTAAGATTGCTTCAGATTTAAATGTTTCCCATATTTATACCCTGCTCCACACTGTGGAACAGGGTATTATAAGTTAGTGCATATGTTTGCAACACCCAGAAGGAGACGAGATAGGCACATGGTGTCTTTGGCAAAAATGCTCAGGGTGGGTTCCTGAGTCGATATAGCGATGTCCGTCTGTCCGTGAACACATTTTTGTAATCAAAGTCAAGTTCGCAGTTTTAGTCCAATCGACTTCAAATTTGGCACAAGTATGTGTTTGGGCTCAGAATAGATCCCTATTGATTTTGGAAGAAATCGGTTCAGATTTAGATATAGCTCCCATATATATATTTCGCCCGATATGGACTTATATGGCCCAGAAGCCAGAGTTTTACCCTATTTTGCTTAAAATTTTGCACAAGAAGAACAATTAGTACTATAGTCAAGTGTGCCAAATTTTATTGAAATCGGTTCAGATTTAGATATAGCTCCCATATATATATTTCGCCCGATATGCACTAATATGGACCCAGCAGCCAGAGTTTTATACGGATTTGCTTGAAATTTTGTATTAGCATAACACTTAGTCGTATAGTCAAGTGTGCAAAATTTGATTGAAATCGGTTCAGATTTAGATATAGCTCCCATATATATCTTTCGCCCGATATGGACTTATATGGCCCCAGAAGCCAGATATTTAGCCGAATTTGGTTGAAATTTTGCACTAGGAGTACAATTAGTAGTATAGTCAAGTGTGTAAAATTGGATTGAAATCGGTTCAGATTTAGATATAGCTCCCATATATATCTTTCGCCCGATATGGACTAATATGGTCCTAAAAGCTAGAGTTTTGACCCAATGTGGTTGAAATTTTGCACAGGGAGTAGATTTAGCATTCTAGCTATGCGTGCCAAATTTGATTGAAATCCGCTCAGATTTATATATAGCTCCCATATATAGCTTTCGCCCGATTTACACTCATATGACCACAGAGGCCAATTTTTTGCTCCGATTTAGTTGAAATTTTGCACAAGGAGTAGGTTTAGCATTGTAGCTATGTGTGCCAAATTTGGTTGAAATCGATTCAGATTTAGATATAGCTCCCATATATATCTTTCGTCCGATATGCACTTATATGGACCCAGAAGCCAGAGTTTTATCCCGATTAGCTTGAAATTTTGCACAAGGAGCACAATTGGTAGTATAGTCATGTGTGCCAAATTTGATTGAAATCGGTTCAGATTTAGATATAGCTTCCATATATATTTTTCGCCCGATATGGACTTATATGGCCCCAGAAGCCCAAGTTTTGGCCCAATTTGGTTGAAATTTTGCACAGGGAG
Organism: Haematobia irritans; assembly: GCF_050003625.1. Taxonomy (NCBI): domain Eukaryota; kingdom Metazoa; phylum Arthropoda; class Insecta; order Diptera; family Muscidae; genus Haematobia; species Haematobia irritans. The sequence continues at coordinate 50,638,464 of NC_134400.1, forward strand.
TAGATTTAGCATTCTAGCTATGCGTGCCAAATTTGATTGAAATCGATTCAGATTTATATATAGCTCCCATATATAGCTTTCGCCCGATTTACACTCATATGACCACAGAGGCCAATTTTTTGCTCCGATTTAGTTGAAATTTTGCACATGGAGTAGAATTAGCATTGTAGCTATGCCTGCCAGATTTGTTTGAAATCGGTTAAGATTTAGATATAGCTCCCATATATATGTTTTTCTGATTTCGACAAAAATGGTCAAAATACCAACATTTTCCTTGTAAAATCGCCACTGCTTAGTCGAAAAGTTGTAAAACTGACTCTAATTTTCCTAAACTTCTAACACATATATATCGAGCGATAAATCATAAATGAACTTTTGCGAAGTTTCCTTAAAATTGCTTCAGATTTAAATGTTTCCCATATTTTTTTACTAAAATTGTGTTCCACCCTGATGCATTAGCCAACATAAAATTTTGAGTCTATAGATTTTGTAAAAGTCTATCAAATTCTGTCCAAATCGAGTGATATTTAAATGTATGTATGTGGGACAAACCTTTATATATAGCACCCAACACATTTGACGGATGTGATATGGTATCGAAAATTTAGATCTACAAAGTGGTGCAGGGTATAATATAGTCGGCCCCGCCCGACTTTAGACTTTCCTTACTTGTTTTTTACAAACATTGTGTTCCACCCTAGTCCATTAGCCGACTTAAATTTTGAGTCTATAGATTTTGTAAAAGTCTATCAAATTCTGTCCAAATCGAGTGATATTTAAATGTATGTATTTGGGACAAACCTTTATATACATCACCCAACACATTCGACGGATGTGATATGGTATCGAAAATTTAAATCTACAAAGTGGTGCAGGGTATAATATAGTCGGCCCCGCCCGACTTTAGATTTTCCTTACTTGTTTTTTCTAAGTTTTTCCTATTCCTTTACTTACGATGAACATAGTGGTTTTAATCATTGAACATATGCAAACCCTATTTTTCATCGCTGGAATGGCAACGTTTTATTTTTGCTTTGAACTGTCAAATTGTTGTGAGTAAATAACGTGTGGACATGTAATGTGCAAGATGAATCCGTAAGTAGTGCAATAATTTCCATGAAAAATATAAATATATTATTAATTATAAATTCTTTAATATCTTTAGCAAAGGAATACGCTCATCGACGCTATTGTTTTGTTTTCAAAAATGTATGCTACTTCAATTTTATTCAATCTACTCCACTTTTTTCCAAAATCTACTTCACTCAATTTTTCACCAGCGGCAGCACTGTTTACCATCTTACACGTATGCTGGAGGTCATGATCGCGATGAATAATCCATGCAGATGGCATTTTCTGGAATGCCTATGGCAATATCACATGGGACAAAATAAATCGGGCCAATAACTTGTCCAGAATAACACTCCCAGACAATGATTGGCGGAACATTTTGTATTTCTTGGATTAACACTTTCCTTTCAACCTTCGTACTAAATTTCTTCCATCCGATCCATGCAAGTTAAACTTTGAGTCGTAGGAAAATATAACACATTTCCACTGCTCCTCAGGTCATTTAAGGCCATTTTTGTGAAAATTAAGGCTTATTTATTTATTTTTCTTGGAAATAAGTGGTTTTTGACATTTTATATGTTCGCATTCCGACTTCTAAAGTTCTACATCTGATCTCATTGGTTGTTTTATCCAGTTTAATTTAATTTTTGACTCCTTTATATGATATCTGAGTGTATTGTTGCATAGTTTATTTGATTATATGATCTTCTTCTAGCGTAGTCTTAGGTCTACTTCTACCTCAGTGCACATTTCTGTGATACACCAACTTTAGAATCATCTATATATTGAATTATTCCAAAAATAGGGAATAAAGGCCTATGACGATCAGTTTATGGCCAAATTAGGCAGTGAACTATACGATATTCCTACAATTTAAGTCGGCTAATGTCCTGGGATGGTACACTAGTAAAAAAATGGGAAACATTTTAATCTGAACCAATTTGGAGGCAAAATAAAGGAAAATTTGAGTCACTTTTACAAGTTTTCGACTTAGCAGTGGCGATTTTATAAGGAAAATGTGGGTATTTTGGTCATTTTTGCCCAAATCGGAAAAGCATATATATGGAAGCTATATAAAAATCTGAACCGATTTCAACCAAATTTGACATGCATACTTAGTATTTTAATTCTACTCCCTGTCCAAATTTTCACGTAAATCGGACAACAACTTTGAACTCTGTGGTCATATGACGGAAAATCGGGCGTAAGATATATATGGAAGCTATATATAAATCTGAACCGATTTCAATGAAATTTAGCACACTTGACTACACTAGTAATTGTACTCCTAGTGCAAATTTTGAATTTGTCTATCTCGTCTCTTAATGGGTGCTGCAAATATATGCACTAACTTATAATACCCTGTTCCATAGTGTGGCGCAGGGTATAAATACAAAAATAATGTAATTAAAGAAGAAAATATTACAGGGTGCTAGGTATTTGCAAATGTTTTGAACATGTCGAATCCTACGATTTTTTACTTTTCGGGAAATATCAATATTTTATAACTGCCCATTCATTTACCCAATAAGAATTTGGAAATACTACTCCATAAAGATTATTTTTAAAGTGGAAGCTAAACTATAAAATTCTTCTTATGGGAGATATACATAGATTAATTTCATGGTAGGGCTAGTTGCAAATGTTTTGAACAGCACTGTATGTTATATCAGGTGAATACAACATACAGACGGACACCATAACGTCGTCTTAGAATTTCAGCCAGATCACGAATATATATACTCTATATAGGCGTTAATGGATATTTCAATGTGTTACAAACGGAATGACAAACTTATTATATCTCCATCACCATCCTGATGATGGTGGATATAAAAATAGCACCAACGGTGGAGGCAGAATAAGGCATCCATTGTATCTCAAATTGTTTGTCAGTCATTTAGAGTGTCTGTCTCAACGATCAGCAATACACAAAGGCTGTGCACGTTTTCCCCAAGTATCATATAATTTAACAACAGTCAACTTGTTAATTTTTTTGTTCAACTTATCTGTTTTTTTCGTTTTTATTTCTTTTGCTCACTAAGGCTCACTTTACAACTAGTGGGTATACATAAAGATCTTGTTGTTATATAGCAATACAGTATTGTAATTTCGTATAAGAGCACTTCAGCCATCAAATCTGGGGCTTAGAATAGGTTAGACAAAGTGAGAGGGCCTGTACAATAAAAGAAACTTTTCATCAAATAAACGAAATTTACTCCTCATAATTGTATGTATTTTTAATTGATAACTTTGCGCACTAATTACATAAATATTTCGTGTTTGTTTATGAAAAAATACTCGTACTTTTTATGAAAATTATTCATTTATGCATCGGAAAAAAGTAAACTGTTTTATAAGAACAATTTGGCAGTTGCAGCTACTATCAGTTGGTAGTTGTGTCACCCGAATGATTCGGTCGACACAACTAATACCACATATGTTGTTGGTTGCTGGAAGCTATATAAAAGTTTGCATTTCCAGATACAAATACTTTTAATGGAAACAATTTTATGTACTTCTACAAAAACTCTAGAATTAAAATTTAAATCGGCTAACGCCCTGGGATGAAACACAATGTTAGTAAAAGCAAGTGTATACGGCCGTAAGTTCGGCCAGGCCGAATCTTATGTACCCTCCACCATGGATTGCGTAGAAACTTCTACGAAAGACTGTCATCCACAATCGAAATACTTGGGTTGTGGTATCTTAAAACTTCTTAACATCGTTTTATAAATTGTGAGTTAGTCCATACGTGGTATATATTAGACAAAAATGTAATGTATAGTTAAGTCTACAAATAATTACGAATCGATATGGACTTTTTGCACGGTACATAGAGAGCCAGAATTGAAGTATGGGGGTCGCTTATATGGGGGCTATATACAATTATGAACTTGATATGGACCAATTTTTGTGTGATTGGAAATCGCTTTATCTGAGGGATATATATAACTGTAGACCGATATGGCATGGTTGTTAACGACCATATACTAGCACAATGTACCACATTTCAACTGACTCGGATGAAATTTGCTCCTCCAAGAGGCTCCAAAACCAAATCTCGGGATCGGTTTATATGGGGCAATATATGATTATGGACTGATATGGACCACTTTTGGCATGGTTGTTAAATATCATATACGATCACCACGTACCAAATTTCAAGCAGATCGGATGAATTTTGCTTCTCCTAAAGGCACCGGAGGTCAAATCTGGGGATCGGTTTATATGGGAGCTATATATAATTATGGGCTGATAGGAACCAATTCCTACATGGTTGTTGGATAGCATATACTAACATCACGTACCAAATTTCAAACGAATGGGAAGAATTTTGCTATTCCAAGGGGCTCTGGAGGTCAAATCTGGGGATCGGTTTATATGGGGGCTATATATAATTATGGACCGATGTGGACCAATTTTTGCGTGGTTATTAGAAACCATATACTAACACTATGTACCAAATTTCAGCCGGATCGGATGAAATTTGCTTCTCTTAGAGGCCTTGCAAGCCAAATCGGGGGATCGGTTTATATGGGGGCTATATATAATTATGGACCGATGTCAACCAATTTTTGCATGGTTGTTAGAGATCACATACTAACACCATGTACCAAATTTCAGCCGGATCGGATGAAATTTGCTTCTCTTAGAGGCCTCGCAAGCCAAATCGGTTTATATGGGGGGCCATAAGCGTAGGAAGGCCTCTGGGGAGGGGGCTTTGACCCCCCCAGAAAAATTTTAGCCCCCCCTCAGAATTGGAAAACCTATTTACGATTTTCCATTGTTTTTATATAAAATTAAAGAAGTAAATACATAAAGTTGCGCTAAAGACTTTCATGCACAATCGAATTACTTGGTTGTGGTAGCAGTTGCCGATGGCAATATATAGTTTTATTTCTTAACATTGTCTTCTAAATTGTAAGTTAGTTTCATTATTATAAGTGTATGCTTGACGTCTGATATTTATGAAATAAAGGTGCGGTTGAACTTATGATTTAAGTTCCTAAATTTATGTTTAGTTTAATATCTAAAGCCCATTTACTATTTTGTTTAGTCTGATTTGAATTTAATTAAATAAATAGTAATTGATATTAAAATTATTCTTTCATAAATGCACATATTAAATGCAACAAAGCGTCGCCATAAAACTAGTGAAAAAGTTCATTTTGGGTCTCAGAGCGGTGTAAAATTGGCGGAGAACTGTCATAGGAAGGATGTCCCCCATTTCAGTAGCTGTTGCACTGAATGTTGTGATATTTTCCCGAATAAATAATTTTTATAATTTTTAATGCATTCCAATGCTTGTCTGAAACGTTTGCTTGAAATATTTTCAAAAATTATCGATTTTTCTAGCATTCTTCGGCATTTGAATAATTTGTTCCATACTATTAATTCTTTTTAGCCTATTTGAAAAAAAAAAACAAGTACATACAGCCGCAAATTCGGCCAGGCCGAATCTTATGTACCCACCACCATGGATTGCGTAGAAACTTCTACGAAAGACTGTGATTTAGTCCATACATGGTATATATTAGACAAAAAAGTTATGTATAGTTAAGTCTACAAATAATTACGACTCGATATGGACTTTTTGTACGTAGAGAGCCAGAATTGAAATATGGGGGTCGCTTATATGGGGGCTGTATACAATTATGAACTTGATATGGACCAATTTTTGTGTGATTGGGGATCGATTTATCTGAGGGCCATATATCACTATAGACCGATATGGACCTAGTTAGGCATGGTTGTTAACGACCATATACTAGCACAATGTACCAAATTTCAACTCACTCGGATGAAATTTGCTCCTCCAAGAGGTTCCAAAACCAAATCTCGGGATAGGTTTATATGGGGCTATGTACGATTATGGACTGATATGGACCACTTTTGGCATGGTTGTTGAATATATACTACCACCACGTACCAAATTTCAAGCAGATCGGATGAATTTTGCTTCTCCAAAAGGCACCGGAGGTCAAATCTGGGGATCGGTTTATATGGGAGCTATATATAATTATGGACTGATAGGAACCAATTCCTGCATGGTTGTTGGATACCATATACTAACATCACGTACCAAATTTCAACCGAATTGCAAGAATTTTGCTCTTCCAAGGGGCTCTGGAGGTCAAATCTGGGGATCGGTTTATATGGGGCCTATATATAATTATGGACCGATCTCGACCAATTTTTGCATGGGAGTTTGAGGCCATATATTAACACCACATACCAAATTTCAACTGAATCAGATGAATTTTGGTCTTCCAAGAGGTTCCGGAGGTCAAATCTGGTGATCGGTTTATATGGGGGCTATATATAATTATGAACCGATGTGGACCAATTTTTGCATGGTTGTTATACACCATATACTAACATCACGTACAAAATTTCAGCCGGATCGGATGAAATTTGCTTCTCTTAGCGGCCTCGCAAGCCACATCGGGGGATCGGTTTATATGGGGGCTATATATAATTATGGACCGATGTGGACCAATTTTTGCATGGTTGTTAGAGACCATATACTAACACCATGTACCAAATTTCAGCCGGATCGGATGAAACTTGCTTCTCTTAGAGGCCTCGCAAGCCAAATCGGGGGATCGGTTTATATGGGGGCTATATATAATTATGGACCGATGTGGACCAATTTTTGCATGGTTGTTAGAAACCATATACTAACACCATGTACCAAATTTCAGCCGGATCGGATGAAATTTGCTTCTCTTAGAGGCCTCGCAAGCCAAATCGGGGGATCGGTTTATATGGGGGCTATATATAATTATGGACCGATGTGGACCAATTTTTGCATGGTTGTTAGAGACCATATATTGGCACCATGTACCAAATTGCAGCCGGATCGGATGAAATTTGCTTCTATTAGGGGCCTCGCAAGCCAAATCGGGGGATCGGTTTATATGGGGGCTATATATAATTATGGACCGATGTGGACCAATTTTTGCATGGTTGTTAGAAACCATATACTAACACCATGTACCAAATTTCAGCCGGATCGGATGAAATTTGCTTCTCTTAGAGGCCTCGCAAGCCAAATTTTGGGGTCCGTTTATATGGGGGCTATACGTAAAAGTGGACCGATATGGCCCATTTGCAATACCATCCGACCTACATCAATAACAACTACTTGTGCCAAGTTTCAAGTCGATAGCTTGTTTCGTTCGGAAGTTAGCGTGATTTCAACAGACGGACGGACGGACGGACACGCTCAGATCGACTCAGAATTTCACCACGTACCAGAATATATATACTTTATGGGGTCTTAGAGCAATATTTCGATGTGTTACAAACGGAATGACAAAGTTAATATACCCCCATCCTATGGTGGTGGGTATAAAAATACCCATTAAAATATGAAAAACGAGCTATAAAAATTTAATTAAAAAAACTTCCTGTGTAGATAAAATAATTAACTTCTTTGTGAGGACATTTTTGGAAGTGCTTTTAAAGTTGTACCTTTAGAACAACTCCCAATTTTTTTACTGGGAAAAAGTGTGGAACTACTATTAGTTTCTTTATTAAAAATTAATTGTCTAGTTATGTTGATGTATGATTTTTTATTCATTTTTATAAAATAAATTTAATTGAACCTATTAGTTCAGTCTGTTAATTTATAGCTAGGGGGGCTATAGCCCCCCCCTAGGAAAATTGTCTAGCTACGCTAATGCTGGGGGCTATATATAATTATGGACCGATTTGCACCAATTTTTGCATGGTTATTAGAGACCATATGGTAACACCATGTACCAAATTTCAGCCGGATCGGATGAAATTTGCTTCTCTTAGAGGCCTCGCAAGCCAAATTTGGGGGTCCGTTTATATGGGGGCTATACGTAAAAGTGGGCCGATATGGCCCATTTGCAATACCATCCGACCTACATCAATAACAACTACTTGTGCCAAATTCAAGTCGATAGCTTGTTTCGTTCGGAAGTTAGCGTGATTTCACCAGACGGACGGACGGACGGACATGCTCAGATCGACTCAGAATTTCACCACGACCCAGAATATATATACTTTATGGGGTCTTAGAGCAATATTTCGATGTGTTACAAACGGAATGACAAAGTTAATATACCCCCCATCCTACACACAAAGAAAATTTCATTAAAAGTCAGCCAACGAACAATTTTCATTGATATAACGAAACATTTTCATTAATACAATGAAAATATTCGTTAATAGTACGAAACGTTACGTTGATTGACAGAAAATTCGTTATATTAACGAAAAAATTCGTTATATTAACGAATTTGTTTCATTGGCTGACTTTTAACGACACATTTCGTTAATATAACGAAATTTTTTCTATTAGTGTATGGTGGAGGGTATAAAAAAATATGGGAAATATGAAGCGAGAGAAATTTTAATGAAATTGTACAAAAGAGATTTATGATTTTTCAGGCGATACATATATATTCGAGATATAGGTATAGATAGGAGAATTAGAGTAATGTTTACAATTTATGCTACTCAGCAGTGGCGATTTTACAAGGATATTGGTTAGATCTCGCCAAGATATGTGGTAAAGTGTGGGTTGTGATATATTATTTGGTCTAGTCGGGCGACATGGAGCCTTATTTAAAACTCATCCGTTCTGTGGAAATTGTGGCATTGCAGTGTGTAGGATATGGCTAAGATATGGGGAAATAATCACAGAATTTTTTGTAAAGTGTGAGAATTTTGGCCATATTTGTATTCTCTGAGGAAACTATCCAGTCAATTGGAGGAAAATCCCATTGAAAATGGGTCTAAAATATGAAACAATCTACCATCTTTCCCCAACTCTGGTGTACGTATATATGGGAGCTATATACACTCAAAAAAAAGTGAACCCTCTATTTCACTAAAGCCAATTAAACTTTATTTTAGTTCATGGAATTATTATGTTTGGAGAAAGTTTCCTTTACTCTAATAATTTTTTGTGTACGTTAGTTAAATTATCTAAAACCGAGGAAAAATATATACTCAAATGAAGCATAAAGATTAACTAAATTCGTGTCTTCCACAAAATAGTTCAGAATTTCTTTAAATTTGTAAATTTTACCAAAAATGCGTGCATCATGAACTTCGTATGTCACTAAAGACAGTCTTGCAATTTTGAACTCCAAGTTTTTCCTTCAAACTACAAAATTTTCTTTAACAAGTAAAAAAATTTAGTTATGTCTAATAAATTTTCTTGAATTTGTCGAAAAATATTTACTTATTTTTATGACATCGGCGTGATGCCAACGTTTGTAATACTATTTAGTTAAAATTTTCTACAAATATTCAAAATTTTCTAAAATTAACCGAAAGTTTTCTTCCTGGTGGGTTCACTGTTTTTTCAGTGTACAATCTGAACCAATTTTGACTAAATTTGACATGCATAGTTAGAATAATAATTCTGCTATCTATGCGAAATTTCACGTAAATGGGAGTATAATTTTGGCCCCCCTGGTCATATGAGTGCAAATCGGACGGGAGATTTATATGGGAGCCATATCTAAATCTGAACCGATTTCAACCAAATTTGCCACAATTACCTATACTACTAAACGTACTCCTTGTGCGAAATTTGAACCAAATCACAGCAAATCCCTGGATTTTGAGGCCATATAAGTTCAAATCGGACAAAATATATATGGGAGCTATATCTTAATCTGAATCGATTTTGACCATATTTGGCACATACAATAGTACCGTTAAAAGTACCGCTTGTGCAAAATTTGAAGTAAGTCAGGGCAAAACTCTGGCATTTGAGAGCATATAAGTCCAAATCGGGCGAAAGATATATATGTGAGCTATATCTAAATCTGAACCGATTTTAACAAAATTTGACACACTTAACGATACTATTAAACGTACTCCTTATGCAAAATTTGAAGCAAATCACGGCAAAACTCAGGCTTTTGTGGCCATATAAGTTCAAATCGGACGAAAGATATATATATGGGAGCTATATCTAAATTTCAACCGATTTCAATCAAATTTACCAAGCATTGGTAGAATGTCAATACTACCCTCTGTGCAAAATTTCACGAAGATCTGTAGTAAACTTTGGCCTCTGTGGTCATATGAGTCTAAATCGGACGAAAGATATATATGGAAGCTATATATAAATCTGAACCGATTTGGCTGATATTTTGCAAGTTTTTCGAGACTCATAAAATATTCGGATATACTGAATTTGAAGAACATCGGTTGATAAACACGATAACTATGACCACATCGGGGATAAATATATATGGCAGCTATATCTAAATCTGAACCGATTTTTTTCCAAAACCAATAGCGATTGTCTCCGTCCCAAGAAACGGCCCTATGCCAAATTTGAGGTTGATCGGACTTAAATTGCGAGCTGTACTTTGTGCACAAAATTACATATACAGACAGACGGACAGATAGACAGACAGACGGACATCGCTAAATCGACTCAGAATTTAATTCTAAGCCGATCGGTATACTAAAAGATGGGTCTATAACCACTATTTCTTGGCGTTACATACAAATGCACAAACTTATTATACCCTGTACCACAGTAGTGGTGAAGGTATAATTATTTGCTTGTAGTTAAATTTTATTATTTTTATCGAAATTTTCCACAGCTTAATGAAATCTTACTTTTTTAAGTATGTCTCAAAAATGTTGTGAACTAAACGTGAGTATAAAGTTTAACGGTCACATAAGTTCAATATGAACTAAAACAAATGAAAATTTTCGTACGATTCCCAAAAATAGTAAGAATGAACTACAGTATGGTTAAAATGGTCATAAATTGGCGCCAATGATTTTCTTCTTTACTCTCAGTTAATTTTTATACCCACCACCATAGGATGGGGGGTATATTAACTTTGTCATTCCGTTTGTAACACATCGAAATATTGCTCTAAGACCCCATAAAGTATATATATTCTGGTACGTGGTGAAATTCTGAGTCGATCTGACCATGTCCGTCCGTCCGTCCGTCCGTCCGTCTGTTGAAATCACGCTAACTTCCGAACGAAACAAGCTATCGACTTGAAACTTGGCACAAGTAGTTGTTATTGATGTAGGTCGGATGGTATTGCAAATGGGCCATATCGGTCCACTTTTACGTATAGCCCCCATATAAACGGACCCCAAAATTTGGCTTGCGAGGCCTCTAAGAGAAGCAAATTTCATCCGATCCGGCTGAAATTTGGTACATGGTGTTAGTATATGGTTTCTAACAACCGTGCAAAAATTGGTCCACATCGGTCCATAATTATATATAGCCCCCATATAAACCGATCCCCCGATTTGGCTTGCGAGGCCCCTAATAGAAGCAAATTTCATCCGATCCGGCTGCAATTTGGTACATGGTGCCAATATATGGTCTCTAACAACCATGCAAAAATTGGTCCACATCGGTCCATAATTATATATAGCCCCCATATAAACCGATCCCCCGATTTGGCTTGCGAGGCCTCTAAGAGAAGCAAATTTCATACGATCCGGCTGAAATTTGGTACATGGTGTTAGTATATGGTTTCTAACAACCATGCAAAAATTGGTCCACATCGGTCCATAATTATATATAGCCCCCATATAAACCGATCCCCCGATTTGGCTTGCGAGGCCTCTAAGAGAAGCAAATTTCATCCGATCCGGCTGAAATTTGGTACATGGTGTTAGTATATGGTCTCTAACAACCATGCAAAAATTGGTCCACATCGGTCCATAATTATATATAGCCCCCATATAAACCGATCCCCCGATTTGGCTTGCGAGGCCGCTAAGAGAAGCAAATTTCATCCGATCCGGCTGAAATTTTGTACGTGATGTTAGTATATGGTCTATAACAACCATGCAAAAATTGGTCCACATCGGTTCATAATTATATATAGCCCCCATATAAACCGATCACCAGATTTGACCTCCGGAACCTCTTGGAAGACCAAAATTCATCTGATTCAGTTGAAATTTGGTATGTGGTGTTAATATATGGCCTCAAACTCCCATGCAAAAATTGGTCGAGATCGGTCCATAATTATATATAGGCCCCATATAAACCGATCCCCAGATTTGACCTCCAGAGCCCCTTGGAAGAGCAAAATTCTTGCAATTCGGTTGAAATTTGGTACGTGATGTTAGTATATGGTATCCAACAACCATGCAGGAATTGGTTCCTATCAGTCCATAATTATATATAGCTCCCATATAAACCGATCCCCAGATTTGACCTCCGGTGCCTTTTGGAGAAGCAAAATTCATCCGATCTGCTTGAAATTTGGTACGTGGTGGTAGTATATATTCAACAACCATGCCAAAAGTGGTCCATATCAGTCCATAATCGTACATAGCCCCATATAAACCTATCCCGAGATTTGGTTTTGGAACCTCTTGGAGGAGCAAATTTCATCCGAGTGAGTTGAAATTTGGTACATTGTGCTAGTATATGGTCGTTAACAACCATGCCTAACTAGGTCCATATCGGTCTATAGTGATATATGGCCCTCAGATAAATCGATCCCCAATCACACAAAAATTGGTCCATATCAAGTTCATAATTGTATACAGCCCCCATATAAGCGACCCCCATATTTCAATTCTGGCTCTCTACGTACAAAAAGTCCATATCGATTCGTAATTATTTGTAGACTTAACTATACATAACTTTTTTGTCTAATATATACCATGTATGGACTAAATCACAGTCTTTCGTAGAAGTTTCTGTATGTACTTGTTTTCTTCTATGAGATGATGTAATTTCGTGAACTGCAGTTAAAAAGTACAACAGGGCATTAAAATTTCCTGGTTTCAACAACGCTTTGTGGAAATCTCCAAATGTGGAGTAAAATTTAGTTCAATTATCGTGCGTCGTAGTTCATTCTTCCTATAAAACAATTCACTATTTTTTCGGCGTACTAAATTGGAAGAAGATCTGTTGGTAAAAACGTCATTTATGAACAGATCGGTTATAAATATATATGGCGTCTTTGAGCCAAAAAAGGACCCTATGCCAAATTTGAGGACGATCGGACTTAAACTGCGATCTGGACTTTGCACACAAAAATACATCAACAGACAGACTAAATCGCCTCTGAATTTAATTCTAAGCCGATTGGTATACTAAAAGATGGGTCTAGGACTACTCCTTCTCGGCGTTACATACAAATGCACAAACTCATTCTACCCTGTACCGCAGTAGTGGTGAATGGTTTAAAAATATGGGAAACATTTAAATCTGAAGCAATTTTAAGGAAACTTTGAAGCAATTTTAAGGAAACTTTGGCTAGATGCAGTCCTCTATATTACTAACTGTATGTGCAAAATTTCATGGAAATCGGTTCAGATGTTGATATATCTCCCATATGTATGTATCGCCCGATTTTGAAAAAAAATCCCCCTAATAACCTTATGTTTGACCATAGAGGCCTCATTTCTTAACTGATCTTACTCAAATTTGGCACAAGGTCGCCTTCTGTGGTTTCAATTACACCTGGAAAATATCATCTAAATCGGTTCTGATTTAGATACAGCTCCCATATATATATATATATATATATATATATATATATATATATATATATATATATATATATATATATATATATATATATATATATATATATATATATATATATATATATATATATATATATATATATATATATATATATATATATATATATATATATATATATATATATATATATATATATATATATATATATATATATATATATATATATATATATATATATATATATATATATATATATATATATATTATATATATATATATATATATATATATATATATATATATATATATATATATATATATATATATATATATATATACATCGCTCGATTTTTCCAAATTTGGTCATAATACTCTTATTTATTAACCAATACTACTCAAGTTTCAAATTTTTATGTATTATCCGACCGTATTTAGACTTACATGTAACACTTACATAATAATATTGCCCGATTTTCCCGAATGATTTCCTCTTTTTTAATAATGCAGTGCAAAATCAACTATAGCTACAACTGTGTATAATATCAGACATTTCTGCTCAGATTATGACAAAACTCCCATAAAAATGTTCGCCTTAATTTTCTTAAATATGGCAATGCGGTTTATCGCTCATACCAATACCAATGTTACCCCACAAATGCTTATGTTTACTAATTCAGTAGGGGTAGAAAGTCGGCCACGCCCGACTTTTTACTTTATTTACTTGTTACTTTCTTCGATTTAATTGCTGTTAAAATAGGATACTTAATTTCCCGGTATATTGTGGAGAGGGATACATCCCTTTGACAAACCACGCTTGAAATTCACAAGAAATGTCTAAAAAAGGGTAAGGCGTTGTCGGAACAATTTTACTTTGAATTTCCGAATTCACATTGGTGTATTCAACACTGAAGAAAATATTGTCGTGCGGCCAAAGATTAAAATACGAATATGATTTTTGCTTAGCATAGAGAACGCATTTCTCTTTTGTCTTTCTTCTTTTCCTTGTCCAAAAGTCGTTAAACTTTTCAAGTCGTTATCATGTAATTCTACTTAACAATGGATATATTTACATGAAATAAAATTTTGTCAGGTTAACTTGGCAAATTATTTAAACCAAGTAACCTTTGTCAAGTTAACTTGGCTTTAATAATTCTGAAAAAAAATTATAAAAGTAATGAAATCGTCCTGAAATATATTGACTTTTTGTATCTTGACTGCAAAGCAAAGAAGCGTTTAAAAATAGGAGATATAATGTCCGATTTAATGAAATCATAATTGTCGTTAACACGTTTGTAAAGGCCTTTCATAGCACATGAAGCAAAAAGCTGAAAAAGTTAATAAATTAACATTTGTTTTCTACACAGAAAAAAATCACGAAACATTTTCCACTTAAAATTTTAATTAAGTTTTCAAAAATATTCTATTAAAAATGAAAAAAAAAAACAATTAAAAAAAATTAGTTGTATCAATTAATTTTTTAAATTATATCAATTAATATTTTAATTGACTTTGATGATTGAAGACATTTCAATTAAAAATTAATTGGAACAATTAATTTCGTGAATGAAGACAAAAAATATTTTTTTTATTCTTTTTTTTTTTATTAAGAATTAATATTTTCTTGATCAGGATGTCTGTTAAAAATTTTTAGAAAGTACAGTTTATACGTTGACGCTTTTTGTACAATATGGCCAATGAAGAATCCAAATCCAAAATGTCAAAACTTTAACCTAAAATCAAGATGTCAAAACTGTAACCTAAAATGTATGGGCTAGCGCCCAGGCGACCCAGCCTATTATACGGTATGCGAATAATATAAGCATGCTCTGGCCTATTCATACCACTGTAGGAGGGTATCGCAAAGATCATGAAACCGGTTTGAACTCGTTATTGCCGAAAGAGGTTTAGTTTAATATGATTTTCTTCTATCTTATCGCCAGCAAATTGCTTTAATATTTTTTCTTGTCTATTTTCAGCGATACCAAGGAACAAATACACACTGTTAACTACCATAAGCCCAAGAGGCTATGTACGTACATTAAATAAATAGGCATTCAACCTAGCAAAATATCACTTTTATTTGTTTTCTTAACTAAGTTTGGAAATCTTTTGTTTGTCCGACTGAAAGTCTAGTGAAATATTTAAGTAAAAAAAAAACAACAACAACAACAACAAAATTAGGTTTCTGATAAACATTTGCAAAGTTCTACTATGATAAAAACAAAGAAACGATAATGAACCCATGTGAAACGATCTCAAACACTCACACATTTATTCGATTACTATTTCTGTTTTGTTGCTCTAGAAATTTCCATGGCAACACTGGTACGAGTATTCTGTTCATAACATATTATCACACTCTTAATTGATTTTGTAGATTGCCTATAATCTCTCGACCTCACAGTAGAAATTCAAATTGCCTTAATTAAGATTGCGATTAATTGAATCATAAACAAACAAAAAAACGTTTGTGGATTTTCCAATTGATACAATTTCTTCATAAGGGATATTGTGTTATAAATTGACTCTTTAATTTGTTCGAATTTTTGCTGAATTTTCATATATATGCATTTTTTATGGGAGCTGATTTAGAAATTTGCAAAATTTTGAATTTCCAATATCTCGTGAACCATTCAAAATTGAATTGAGCAAGTTTTTCCATTTAAATTAAATTAATTAAGTTCACTGTAAAACAAAGCATGTTCGGTTCCAAAGATTTTATGTTTACACTAATGACATTGGTATTGATACCGAAGCTGAGAATTCAAGCAAGGATACAATTAAGATACAATTCTCTTCTAAATTTGAGTTTTGAGTACTTGATTCTGGGAAACAAATTTGAATATATTCGTTTTTCAGCTTTTATGAAAAAAAAACCTTTTAAAATCGTGTTAACGACAAATTAAATTTCCAAAGTTGCCATACCATGAGGTTTCCCCCGCCATGTTTAACGATTTGATTAACGTGGTATTTTTGAAGACTTTGTCGTTACCAGGTCATTACAAGTAATATTCTGAGGTCTTTAGGTTAGGTTATAGAGGATGAAGCCAGCCCTTAGAAAAAGGGGTTAGTTCCACTTAGACCATGTTGATCCATTGTGTTTCTTTATAGCTGGTTTCTCTACTCTTCAGCAATCGTATTCGAGTTTCCAGACGAGTTCCAAAATTAGCATTGTAGGTCTTCCATCCTAGAACTCCTAGAACTTTTGGAACTCGACATGTCGTCCCATATCAGTTTGGTCTGCTCGCAGTCCGTAGAAGAAGCCCAACGTCCTTTCCAAAAGTCATTGTATTTCCTGTAAATATGTGCAGAGAGCGGGGGAAAACATCTGTAACGATGTTATTCGTTCCACGTGCGTCTTCTTTAGCCAGCACATCCAAGCAGTGGTGCCAACTGTTTTGGGCTTAAAATCGTCAATTTTTAAAATATTTTTCGTCAAAATCGTCAACTCGTCACATAAAATTCGTCGAAAAATCGTCACCCATGAAATAGTCGAAAACAACGATTTGGGAGGAAAATAAACGTTTTATTCAAAATAAAAGCATTGCAAAAGCCATTTTAATTCACTTTTATTATATTCTTCAAACGAATTTAAATCGTTTTTAGTTGATCATGTATAATTTTTATTATTATTACAATTTATTTAGCATAACTTGGCTTAACGGTTATGAATAAAGTTAATTTAACTAAATTGAGTTTATTACATTCACGTCCATTTTCATGTAGCTCCGTTAGGCTTTAACTGCCAGTTAAAAGAGAGTTAATTGCAAATATCTTCTCTCCGGCTAACTTTAACTGAAAAATTTTCGTCAGTTAAGTTCCTAACTGGCCTATGGAATATAAAGGCAAGATGGCAGCTTCGTCTATAATACGGTTTAAAAGTTGGTTAATTAACGGAACACTAACGGAGCTTTATGAAAATGGCCGTCAGAATTATTTAGCTTTAAGTAGTTTTTGGACACAAGAATATCTTGTAATTTTTTAATTTCAAAGAAACTCCGAATTTTAATTTTATTTATATTGATTGCTTTGAAAATCATTTCTACATTGGAGACGAATGTGACTGACAGCAAGCTAGATACAAATTGCCATAGTATTGAGATTAAAAAAATGCTTGTTTACAGTACAACTTATGAAAAATCGCCAACTTATAACTAAGTTACTTTAAAAAATCGTCAAATTGTAATAACAATTTTTAAAATCAAACACTTGAGTTGAACATTTTCAAAAATCGTCAACTCATAACTACGTTGGTTAAAATCGTCGTCAAATCGTCACAGGTCAAATTCGCCATCAAAAATCGTCAAAATGACGAAAAATCGTCAAAGTTGGCACCGCTGCATCCAAGTACCCAGAACAGAGTAATATTATGCTGCACTGAAAAAAAAGCATGCCCGGTTCCAAAGATTTTGTGTTTACTTTAAAAAATTTGGTATTGATTCCGAGCCAAAGAAGCGGAGAATACAAGTAAGGATATTTTTCACCACTGTGGTATCACAATGGACTGAATAGTCTAAGTGAGCCTGATACATCGGGCTGCCACATAACCTAACCTAACCTAAGGATATTTTTACGACACATGTATCTTTTAAATTTTTCAGATTGTTTTCTTCATATGCTATCAAGGTCCTTTAAAAACGAGTTAACGACAACTTTATTTTCAAAATTAAGACTCGACTTCCAGTAGAAATTATGCTATGTTTCAAGTAAAAAAACGTCTTTAAAATAAAGTGTTGAAAAACATGTCCTATATTTGAGCGATTTGCTTTGTAGTCAAGATGCAAAAAGACAACAAAGTTAAAGACAATTTCATTAAATTTAAAGAATTTTTCTAAATTATTAAAGTTAAGTTGA
Organism: Haematobia irritans; assembly: GCF_050003625.1. Taxonomy (NCBI): domain Eukaryota; kingdom Metazoa; phylum Arthropoda; class Insecta; order Diptera; family Muscidae; genus Haematobia; species Haematobia irritans. The sequence continues at coordinate 50,656,882 of NC_134400.1, forward strand.
CCTTAGCCCAAACATTTTTTCTTTCATGTTAAGTCAAATGTTTAAGTCAAATCACTTAATTATAAGGATAATAAAACTTCATTGAAAAGTTTATCGACTTTTGGACAAGGAAAAGAACTTTATATAAGGTTAGGTTAGGTTAGGTTAAAGTGGCAGCCCGATTAAGATTCAGGCTCACTTAGACTATTCAGTCCATTGTGATACCACATTAACTAAAAGTACCTATTACATATGGGCACTTCTAGTTTTAACCGCTGAACCTTCTTGATTATCTTTCTTTGTTGAACCAACGAGATTGTTCCAAAAACATTAGCAGACTGCTTAAGTTAACGTTTTCCAGATCCGCCAGTAATTTGAAGCTATATGCTCCTAAAAGTTGCTTGCGCTTTACACAAAATGCAGGACACTCACACAAGAGGTGTTTAATTGATTCATTTTCCTCCGCATCGTGACAGCTTATACAATAGTCATTATACTTCGCGCCAATAGTTTTTGCAAAATCGCCTATCAGACAGCGACCCGTTATAGCAGATATCAGGAGTGATATCTGACGTCTCGAGAACATTAGCATATCTAGTGTGCGGTTTAAGTTGAAATGGGGCCATATTTGCTTGGTGTCGTTACAACCCTTGCAATTCTCCCATCGAACATTTGCCATCATAACAGCCTTCTCACGCAGCATGAGCTTGCAGGTAGCTAGGGGCATACCAACAAATTCTAGTTCCCCTGGAATATATAAGGTAGTCCCTAGCCTTGCCAACTCATCCGCTTCGCAGTTCCCCGGTATGTTCCTATGGCCAGGCACCCATATTAGGTGAATATTGTACTGCTCAGCCATCTCATTGAGAGATGTGCGGCAGTCGATGGCCGTTTTCGAGTTGAGTAACACAGAGTCCAAGGATTTTATTGCAGGTTGACTGTCTGAGTATATATTAATGCCCACATTTTTTGGAACATTACTTCTCAGCCAATTCGCCACCTCTCTTATTGCTAATATTTCAGCCTGAAAAACACTACAGCGATTAGGTAATCTTTTCGCTATTCGAAGTTCCAGATCATTGGAACATACTCCGAACCCCACTTGTCCATCCAATTTGGAGCCATCAGTGTAGAAATCTATATATTCTTTATTCCCCGGGGTCTGTGTGCACCACGCCTCACTGTTGGGGATTAGAGTCTCAAACTTTTTGTCGAAAAGTGGACTCGCCAAAGTGTAATCCACTACGTTAGGCACATCTGGCATTATTTTGAGGACAGAACTGTGACCGTAACCTTTTTCCGACCACAGCGATAGTTCGCGCAACCGCACAGCCGTTGTTGCAGCTGACTGTTTGGCCAAAATGTCTAAAGGCAATAGATGCAGCATGACATTAAGGGAATTTGTTCCTGTCTTGCTGAATGCGCCTGAAATACACAAACACGCCATACGCTGAACGTTATCTAAACAAGTCGGTTTCTGAAGTGCCGGCCACCAGACTACAACACCATAACATTATAGGTCTAACCACTGCCGTGTATAGCCAATGCACAATTTTTGGTTTTAGTCCCCACTTTTATACCCTCCATCATAGGATGGGGGTATATTAACTTTGTCATTCCGTTTGTAACACATCGAAATATTGCTCTAAGACCCCATAAAGTATATATATTCTGGGTCGTGGTGAAATTCTGAGTTGATCTAAGCACGTCCGTCCGTCCGTCCGTCTGTTGAAATCACGCTAACTTCCGAACGAAACAAGCTATCGACTTGAAACTTGGCACAAGTAGTTGTTATCGATGTAGGTCGGATGGTATTGGTACGTATAGCCCCATATAAAGGGACCCTCAGATTTGGCTTGTGGAGCCTCTAACAGAAGCATATTTCATCCGATCCGGCTGAAAGTTGGTATATGGTGTTGATATATGGTCTCTAACAACCGTGCAAAAATTGGTCCACATTGGTCCATAATTATATATAGCCCCCATATAAACCGATCCCCAGATTTGGCTTGCGAAGCCTCAAAGAGAAGCAAATTTCATCCGATCCGGCTGAAATTTGGTACATGATGTTGGTATATGGTCTCTAACAACCATGCAAAAATTGGTCCACATCGGTCCATAATTATATATAGCCCCCATATAAACCGATCCCCAGATTTGGCTTGCGGAGCCTAAAAGAGAAGCAAATTTCATCCGATCCGGCTGAAATTTGGTACATGATGTTGGTATATGGTCTCTAACAACCATGCAAAAATTTGTCCACATCGGTCCATAATTATATATAGCCCCCATATAAACCGATCCCCAGATTTGGGTTGCGGAGCCTCAAAGAGAAGCAAATTTCATCCGATCCGCCTGAAATTTGGTACATGATATTGGTATATGGTCTCTAACAACCATGCAAAAATTGGTCCACATCGGTTCATAATTATATATAGCCTCCATATAAAGCGATCCCCAGATTTGGCTTGCGAAGTCTCCAAGAGAAGCAAATTTCATCCAATCCGGTTGTAATTTGGAACATCGTGTTAGTATATGATCTTTAACAACCGTGGCAGAATTGGTCCATATCGGTCCAATTGGTCCATAGCCCCCATATAAAACGTTCTCCAGATTTGACCTCCGGAGCCTCTTGGAGGAGCAAAATTCATCCGATCCGGTTCAAATTAGGAACGTGGTGTTAGTATATGGTCGCTAACAACCATACCAAAATTGGTCCAATCACACAAAAATTGGTCCATATCAGTTCATAATCATGGTTGCCACTAGAGCCAAAAATAATCTACCAACATTTTATTTCTATAGAAAATTTTGTCAAAATTTTATTTCTAGAGAAAATTTTGTTAAAATTTTATTCGGTTCATAATAAAATTTTCATCATTGTCAGAATTTTATTTCTATAGAAAATTTTGTCAAAATTTTATTTCTATAGAAAATTTTGTTCAAATTTTATTCGGTTCATAATCATGGTTGCCACTCGAGCCAAAAATAATCTACCAAGATTTTATTTCTATAGAAAATTTTGTCAAAAGTTTATTTCTATAGAAAATTTTGTTAAAATTTTATTTCTGTAGAAATTTTTGTCAAAATTTTCTTTCTATAGAAAATTTTGTCAAAATTTTTATATCTATAGAAAATTTTGTGAAAATTTTATTTCTATAGAAAATTTTGTTAAAATTTTATTTCTGTAGAAAATTTTGTAAAAATTTTATGTCTACTTTGTGAAACTGAATTATATACGTATTGGATCGATCTTTTTGATTTAATATATACCACGTATGGACTTACATACAATTTAGAAGATGGTGTTAGGAGGTTTTAAGATACCTTGCCATCGGCAAGCGTTACCGCAACTTAAGTAATTCGATTCTGGATGGCAGTGTTTAGAAGAAGTTTCTACGCAATCCATGATCGAGGGTACATAAGCTTCGGCCTGAGTACAAAGCTACAGTTGCCTTTCTCGCCCTTTCTTCAATATTAAGCTTAAAGTTCAGCTTCCTGTGCAATATAACACCAAGGTACCTTGCACAATCACCAAAGGGAATTTCAATACCCCCTAAGGAAATAGGCCTAACCGTGGGAGTTTTGCGATCTTTGCAGTACATGACTAATTCTGTCTTTGCAGGATTTACCCCAAGACCATTGTCTTTCGCCCATTTCTCAGTCATCCGAAGGGCCCTCTGAATAATATCTCTGATTGTGGATGGGAATTTTCCCCTGACTGCCAGAGCCACATCATCTGCGTATGCCACCACTTTTATCCTTTCTTTTTCTAGGGAAACCAGAAGGTTGTTTATAGCAACATTCCAAAGAAGAGGTGATAGAACTCCTCCTTGAGGAGTGCCTCTGTTCACATACCTTTGTATGTTTGCTTGTCCTAGTGTGGCTGAAATGCGTCTCTTCATTAGAAGTTCGTCTAACAGCCTAAGTATACCTGGATCAACATTCAGAGTTGTCAGTCCATTTAATATCGAGGTCGGATGGACATTATTGAACGCTCCTTCGATGTCTAGAAACGCCACGATTGTGTATTCTTTGACAGATAGTGAGCTTTCAATAAAGCTGACTAGTTCATGTAGTGCGGTCTCAGTAGACCTGCCCGTCGAGTATGCATGCTGTCGTTTCGAGAACAAACTTGAATCGATGCTAGTTCTAAGAACTTTATATTAGAGAAATGCGTCTTCTATGCCAAGCAAAATTTGCATTTGTATTTTAAAGACATGAAATCTTTGACCTCAGGACAATATCTTTTTCAGAGTGTTCAGTGAGAGCTCTCTACACACAATGAAATTATAATTTCCTTCCAAACGAAATTTTAGACAAAGTTCGTTTCTCATTTGCTTTTTGCTTTAAGGAAGTTTATGTGGAAGAAAAGTATATACACCGGTAGAAAAGGTTTCGTTAATACGATGAATTCCTAGGTTGTATTAACGAAATTCTTCATTAAAAGTCAGCCTACCTAGCATTTCATTATAACAACGTAATTTTACGTTATATTATTTACGAAACCCTTTATGGAATACATTTCGTAGTATTAACGAATAATTACGTTGCTATAAAGTAGCCTTTTCGTTGTATTAAGGAAAATTATTCGTTCTATGAATAAAACTTATTCATTGAATGGATGCAGCTTATACGTTGTATGAATGAAGATCATTCATTGTCTGAATGAAAGACGAACAATTTCTCCAATTTCTTTGCCACTAAGGTTAATTCCGGTAATTGTTACACGTTTTCATCTGAAAGTTCACTTCCCAAAATTTACACCAAATTTCGTGCGAATATGAAAAAAAAAACTCACCCACGATCTGTGTTTATAATTTACAGCGAAACTCTAATGAGCCTGTGTACTCTTCAGCGTAAAGAACGTAAATGTTGCATAATACAAACGACCAAATGAAGGTTTGCCCATCAGACAATTTTTCAGTTGAACTTTTTACACTAAAGAAAAAGTTTCGTTATATTAACGAAATGTGTCGTTAAAAGTCAGCCAATGAAATAAATTCGTTAATACAATGAATTTTTTCTTTAATATAACGAATTTTCTGTCAATCAACGAATATTTTCATTGCATAAATGAAAGTGTTTCGTTATATCAATGAAAAATTTTCGTTGGCTGACTTTTAATCAAATTTTCTTTGTGTGTACCGTTTCAAGATGCACACGGAAACATGTGGTTATTGTCATGTATACATATGTATGTAAACATTACATAGACGCCACAGACGTATTAGAGAGAGTATAGGGAGACAGAAATACTCAAAATCCCATTCGTACTATTAACGAACATATTTCATTAATATGACGAAAGATACAAATTTTAAATTTATTTTTAACGATCCATATCGTTATATTAACGATCACATTCGTTTTATAAATGCAATTTTCAATTCCAGTTTGGGAGTATATAAAAGGACTGTGTTTTAAGGGCTAAAACTTTCCAAAAGTTTCTCTCTATGTGCAAATGATTATAATAATTCCATCTTTGCAAAAATTTTTATTCTAATTCTCGAAAAAAATACAAAGTTTATATTCGTAATATTAACGAAACGTATTTCATTAATATAACGAAATTACGATTGCTTACGATTGATTTCATTGTATTAATGATCACTTTCGTTCTTATAACGAAATATTTCGTTATACTAATGAAAAATAATCAACGAAGCCCGTTCGTTAATAGTACGAAACATTTTTTTACCAGAGTACTTTATGTGATAAACGTTTATTCTTGTCCAGGATGTAAAAACAATTTCATAAAGACTAACTCAAAAAAACAATCTTTTCTGGCTAATTGCATTTTCCCTCAAATCTTTCTCACTTCCACGAGGTTTTTTAATTCTTAGCAACTTTTCCTGTAATACAAACAATGTAGAAGAAATTATTCGATTTTATACATTTTTTAAATTTTACCTTTCGCCGAGACGGAGAATCGAACTGCAGACTATACAATTTCTCAGCCAACACACTATCCACTGAGCTATTATGTAAGTTTTATTTTCATCAATAGACCATTATCCATATAAGTTATATTTAGATAGCATAGGTTGCGGCGCCCATGAGCCAATTAAACAAGGTTAGGTTAGGTTAGGTGGCAGCCCGATGTATCAGGCTCACTTAGACTATTCAGTCCATTGTGATACCACATTGGTGAACTTCTCTCTTATCACTGAGTGCTGCCCGATTCCATGTTAAGCTCAATGACAAGGGACCTCCTTTTGCAGTGAAACCACTTAGAGAAGAAATGTCACCAGCATTACTGAGGTGGAATAATCCACCGCTGAAAAACTTTTTGGTGTTCGGTCGAAGCAGGAATCGAACCCACGACCTTGTGTATGCAAGGCGGGCATGCTAACCATTGCACCACGGTGGCTCCCTTAAACAAACTTTATTTAACAGCAACATACATTTAGTTGGGCACCGTGGAGCAGTATTTATTTATTCATGCCCATTATTTTTATACCCACCACCATAGAATGGTTATGGGGGTATAATAAGTTTGTCATTCCGTTTGTAACACATCGAAATATCGACTTCCGACTATACAGACAAAGAAAATTTCATTAAAAGTCAGCCAACGAAAAATTTTCATTGATATAACGAAACGTTTTCATTAATATAATGAAAATATTCGTTAATAGTACGAAACGTTACGTTGATTTCGTTATAATAACGAAAAAATTCGTTGTATTAACGAATTTGTTTCATTGGCTGACTTTGAACGACATATTTCGTTAATATAACGAAACTTCGTCTATTAGTGTATAAAGTATATATATTCTTGATCAGGGAGAAATTGTAAGACGATATAAGCATGTCCGTCTGTCTGTTGTAATCACGCTACAGCCTTCAATAGTGGCGCTATCGTCCTGAAATTTGGCACAGATTCCTCTTTTGTTTGCAGGCAGATCAAGTTCAAAGATGGGCTATATCGGTCCAAGTTTTGATATAGTCCCCATATAAACCGACCTCCCGATTCGGAGTCTTGGGCTTATAAAAACTGTAGTGTTTATCCAATTTGCCTGAAACTGGAAATCTAGAGGTATTTTAGGACCATCAAAAAGTGTACCGAAAATGGTGCCTATCGGTCCATATTTTGGTATAGCCCCCATATGGACCTATTTCCCGATTTTGCTTCTTGGGCGTCTAGAAAGTTTATCTTCTATCCGATTTGCCTGAAATTGGAAATCTAGAGGTATTCTAGGAGCATAAAGAGGTGTGCCGAAAATGGTGAGTACCGGTCCCTGTTTTGATATAGCCACCATCATTAGCGTAGCTAGACAGTTTTCCTAGGGGGGCTATGCCCACCTAGCTACAAATTAATAGACTGAACTTATAGGTTCAATTAATGTTTTATTTTATAAAAATGAATAAAAAGTCATACATCAACATTACTAGACAATTAATATTTAATAAAGCAACTAATAGTAGTTCCACACTTTTTCCCAGTAAAAAATTGGGAGTTGTTCTAAAGGCACAACTTTAAAAGCACCTTCAAAAATGCCCTCTCAAAGAAGTTAATTATTTAAAATACACAGGAAATTTAACTAATTAAATTTTTATAGCTCGTTTTGTCATATTTTAATGGGTATTTTTTTTCAAATAGGTTAAAAAGAATTAATAAAATGGAACAAATTATTCAAATGCCGAAGAGTGCTAGCAAAATCGATAATTTTGAAAATATTCCAGGGCAAATGTTTCAGTCAAGCATTGGAATGCATTAAAAATTATAAAAATTATTTATTCGGGAAATTCATATTCAAAACAATGAATTCGGATCACACCTTAAGAAGTGATGTAAATTCAGTGCAACGGCTGCTGAAATGGTGGGCATCCTTCCTATGACAGTTCATATTACAGTCATCGCTTCTCCGCCAATTTTGCACCACTCCGAGACCCAAAAAGAACTTTTTCACTAGTTTTTGGCGACGCTATGTTGCAGACTAGTTTTAATATCAATTACTATTTATTTAATTAAATTGACTAAAAATCAGACTAACCAAAATAGTAAATGGGCTTTAGATATTAAACTAAACATCAATTTAGGAACTCATATCATAAGTTCAACCACAGCTTTATTTCATAAATATCAGACGTCAAGCACTTATAATAAAGAAACTAACTTACAATTTAGAAGACAATGTTAAGAAATAAACCTATATGTAATTCGATTGTGCATGAAAGCCTTTAGCGCAACTATGTCTATTTACTTGTTTAATTATACCCTGCGCCACACTGTGGAACAGGGTATTATAAGTTAGTGCATATGTTTGTAACACCCAGAAGGAGACGAGATAGACACATGGTGTATTTGGCAATAATGCTCAGGGTGGGTCCCTGAGTCGATATAACCATGTCCGTCTGTCCGTCTGTCCGTCCGTCCGTCTGTCTGTGAACACATTTTTGTGATCAAAGTCTAGGTCGCAATTTAAGTCCAATCGCCTTCAAATTTGGCACATGTTCCCAATTTGGGTCAGAATAGAACCCTATTGATTTTGGAAGAAATCGGTTTAGATTTAGATATAGCTCCCGTATATATCTTTCGCCCGATATGCACTAATATGGACCCAGAAGCCAGAGTTTTATCCCGATTAGCTTGAAATTTTGCGCAAGGAGTACAATTGGTAGTATAGTCATGTGTGCCAAATTTGATTGAAATCGGTTCAGATTTAGATATAGCTTCCATATATATGTTTCGTCCGATATGGACTTATATGGCCCCAGAAGCCAGAGTTTTGGCCCAATTTGGTTGAAATTTTGCACTAGGAGTACAATTAGTAATATAGTCATGTGTGCCAAATTTGATTGAAATCGGTTCAGATTTAGATATAGCTCCCATATATATGTTTTTCTGATTTCGACAAAAATGGTCAAAATACCAACATTTTCCTTGTTAAATCGCCACTGCTTGGTCGAAAAGCTGTAAGAATGACTCTAATTTTCCTAAACTTCTAATACATATATATCGAGCGATAAATCATAAATAAACTTTTGCGAAGTTTCCTTAAAATTGCTTCAGATTTAAATGTTTCCCATATTTATACCCTGCGCCACACTGTGGAACAGGGTATTATAAGTTAGTGCATATGTTTGTAACACCCAGAAGGAGACGAGATAGACACATGGTGTCTTTGGCAATAATGCTCAGGGTGGGTCCCTGAGTCGATATAACTATGTCCGTCCGCCCGTCTGTCTGTGAACACATTTTTGTGATCAAAGTCTAGGTCGCAATTTAAGTCCAATCGCCTTCAAATTTGGCACATGTTCCTAATTTGGGTCAGAATAGAACCCTATGGATTTTGGAAGAAATCGGTTCAGATTTAGATATAGCTCCCATATATATCTTTCGCCCGATATGCACTAATATGGGCCCAGCAGCCAGAGTTTTATACCGATTTGCTTGAAATTTTGTACAAACATAACACTTAGTCGTATAGTAAAGTGTGCAAAATTTGATTGAAATCGGTTCAGATTTAGATATAGCTCCCATATATATCTTTCGCCCGATATGGACTTATATGGCCCCAGAAGCCAGATTTTTGGCGGAATTTGGTTGAAATTTTGCACTAGTAGTAAAATTAGTAGTATAGTCAAGTATGCAAAATTTGATTGAAATCGGTTTAGATTTAGATATAGCTCCCATATATATCTTTCGCCCGATATGGACTAATATGGTCCTAAAAGCCAGAGTTTTGGACCAATTTGGTTGACATTTTGCACAGGGAGTAGATTTAGCATTGTAGTTATGAGTGCCAAATTTGGTTGAAATCGATTCAGATTTAGATATAGCTCCCATATATATCTTTCGCCCGATATGCACTTATATGGACCAGAAGCCAGAGTTTTATCCCGATTAGCTTGAAATTTTGCGCAAGGAGTACAATTGGTAGTATAGTCATGTGTACCAAATTTGATTGAAATCGGTTCAGATTTAGATATAGCTTCCATATATATGTTTCGCCCGATATGGACTTATATGGCCCCAGAAGCCAGAGTTTTGGCCCAATTTGGTTGAAATTTTGCACTAGGAGTACAATTAGTAATATAGTTACGTGTGCCAAATTTGATTGAAATCTGTTCAGATTTAGATATAGCTCCCATATATATGTTTTTCTGATTTCGACAAAAATGGTCAAAATACCAACATTTTCCTTGTTCAATCGCCACTGCTTGGTCGAAAAGCTGTAAGAATGACTCTAATTTTCCTAAATTTCTAATACATATATATCGAGCGATAAATCATAAATAAACTTTTGCGAAGTTTCCTTAAAATTGCTTCAGATTTAAATGTTTCCCATATTTATACTCTGCGCCACACTGTGGAACAGGGTATTATTTTTTACTAAAATTGTGTTCCAACTTAAATTTTGAGTCTATAATTTTGTAAAAGTCTATCAAATTCTGTCCAAATCGAGTGATATTTAAATTTATGTAACCTAACCTAACCTAACCTTGGGACAAACCTTTATATATAGCACCCAACACATTTGACGGATGTGATATGGTATCGAAAATTTAGATCTACAAAGTGGTGCAGGGTATAATATAGTCGGCCCCGCCCGACTTTAGACTTTCCTTACTTGTTTTATATAAAAACAATGGAAAATCGTAGAAAGGTTTTCAAATTCTAACATTTTTCTGGGGGGTCTAAGCCCCCTCCCCAGAGGCCTTATGGCCACCATATAGACCGATAGAAACCGTAATTTTTACCCAATTTGCCTCACATCGGAAATCTAGAGGTATTCTAGGACCTTAAAGAGGTGTGCCGAAAATGGTGAGTATCGGTCCATGTTTTGATATAGCCCTCATATAAACCGATCTCCCGACTTTACTTCTTGGGCTTTTAGAATCCGTAGTTCTTATCCAATTTGCCTGAAATTGGAAATCTAGAGGTATTCTAGGACCATAAAAACGTGTTTCAAAAATGGTGAGTATCGGTCCATGTTTTGATATAGCCCTCATATAAACCGATCTCCCGACTTTACTTCTTGGGCTTTTAGAATCCGTAGTTCTTATCCAATTGGCCTGAAATTGGAAATCTAGAGGTATTCTAGGACCATAAAAATGTGTTTCGAAAATGGTGAGTATCGGTCCATGTTTTGATATAGCCCTCATATAAACCGATCTCCCGACTTTACTTCTTGGGCTTTTAGAATCCGTAGTTCTTATCCAATTGGCCTGAAATTGGAAATCTAGAGGTATTCTAGGACCATAAAGAGGTGTGCCGAATATATTGTGTATCGGTACAGTTTTTGATATAGCCCCCTTATAAACCGGCCCTCCGATTTGCACGCAGAGAAGAAACATGATTGTCACAATCATATTCGAAGAGCAAAGTAATATGATAGGAGCAATTTTTGCGGCGACCATGTAACATTTTCACCTGCAACCATGTTGGCTCAGTGAACATGGTTCTAAGAAAAATAAAATTGTCCTCATCTAATATGTTATATATTATGTTAATATGTTATTATATTGACAAATAATTTTGTTTGAATCAAAAGAAAATGGTCACGATCTAAAATGTTATGGTCTTCGTCCAAAATGGTTTTCTTCCAGTTAAATGAAAAAACTTTTTTCGTCGTCGAAAAAAGGACGCCACTTGAGAAAAGAAAACACAATCTTATTTTTATTTATTGGTTTTTATTTATAAATAAATAAAAAGTTAAATCATTGTTTATTTGTATTTATAATGTCGTGCAAGCAAACATCATATATTTTTACACACTCTATTTTGGTTCACTTTCAATAATAAGAAATCATTCAATATTTACTTATGTCCATCAAATGTATCAACGCAGACATCATGTAACTACAAATAAAAATAAATTATACCATATATAAAAATTCAGAACAAAAACCAGGTACATTTTTTCAATTACACTTTCCTTTTTTGTATTCACATAAAACCACGTGCCACTTCTGAATACATAAATAAACACAAAACACAGTAATTCTGTATTCTCCGTCCATTCCAAGAAACAATCAACACACGACTGACGCGCAAAATGAAAATCGTGTGTACCTGTCAATGTTTTTATAAAATTCTTTTCGCATGCAAAAAATTTAAAAATTAAATGGTCACGAAAATAATATACATGGTCTTTATGGCCATATAATGGTTCTAGACATGTCTACACGTAACCTATAAAAATACTTTTTTTCACTGCAAAAAAGTAAGAAAATTGAATGAATTTCCCGACCATGTAATGGTCTCAAATTCTATCATTTAAATAATAGGACATGTTTGCGGCATCTGCTTATGCTTATTGCCAACATATATTTTTCTCCGTTCGAAAATTATTTTTAAAAATAAAACAAGTAAGTAAAGTAGAAAGTCGGGCGGGGCCGACTATATCATACCCTAAACCACCATTACAGAATTAGTAATCATAAGCATTTGTGGGGTAACATATAGGTCTGGGAGATAAACCGCAGTTGCATATTTAAGAAAATTAAGGGGTATATGTCTATGGGTGCTTTGTGTCAATCTGACTATAGCTCATAGTCAATGTTGCCAGGGAAAATGTTCGGTTTACCCTACAAGGACAAAAAAAGTTCCCTACTTTCCTATACATTCCCAAACAATTTTCCCTACTATATTTTTCGTTAAATTTAAAAAATTTTACAAAACAAAAATGGTTCTAAGTACTTTATTATCTTAAAACATGAATATGCAACGTACATAACTTTATTACCGTGGTGGTAATACAAATTCTACCAAATGTGGTTGCCACAGTTGGTAGAATTCTACCCAAATTAGTAATCTTTTTTGTTAAATCTTTATAAAAATAAAATTTTGGAAAAAGTTTCTATAAACAAATTTTTGTGAGAAATTTTTCTATAGAAATAAAATTTTGACAATAAATTCTATAGAAATAAAATTTTGAGAAAAAATTCCACAGAAATAAAATTTTAGAAAATTTTTTATAGAAATAATATTTTGAAAAAAATTTCTATAGAAATACAATTTTGACAAAATGTTCTATAGAAATAAAATGTTGACAAAATTTTCTACAGGACTAAAGTTTACCACACATTGTTAAAGATCAAGCCTTGCCGGCTTCTAATTTCCTCCTCTAGAGCCACCAAAATGTAAAAATTATTACAAATTGTGTTGAGTGAAAATGTCCTACATTGTGGCCCTACGTCCCTACAAGACGCTAAATATTAGAAAAACCCTACATATAGGGAATTTCCCCTACTTCTAGCAACACTGGCTGTGTTGATATTGCACCTACGGAGTTAGTATGCCACTAATATTGAGCCCATTACTAAAAAAGAGAAAATCGTTAAATTAGTGTGGGTAATAAATACAAATTTGTAAAAATCGAGCAATATTCTTATGTAAGAGCTACAAGTACGTATAAGAACGATCGGCTAGTACATCAAAATTTGAAATTTGAGTAACATTGGTTAATAAATAAGAGTACTATGGTCAAATTTGGGAAAATCGAACGATGCATATATATGGAAGCTATATCTAAATTTGAACCAATTTGCATAATATTTTGCGGGTTTGATTAATACCAGAAAAGGTTACCTTGTGCAATGAGGCCTGTATGGTCAAACATAAGGTTATTAGGGCCGAATTTTTCAAAATCGGGTGATACATATATGGGAGCTATATCTAAATCTGAACCGATTTCGATGATTTTTTGCACATATAGTTAGTGCTATAGAAGACTATATTTAGCCAAATTTGAGTAAGATCGGTTGATAAATAAGGGTTTTATGGCCAAATTTAGAAAAATCGGGCGGTACATATATATGGGAGCTATAGCTAAATCTGAACCGATTTCGATGATTTTTTGCACATATAGTTAGTGCTATAGAAGACTACATTTAGCCAAATTTGAGTAAGATCGGTTGATAAATAAGGGTTTTATGGCCAAATTTAGAAAAATCGGGCGATACATATATATGAGAGCTATATCTAAATCTGAACCGATTTGGATGAAATTTTGCAGACTTGAAGGGCGATGGAAAAGACTACCTTTTGCCAAATTTGGTGACGATCCGTTTGAAAAAAAGCGCAACGTGACCCTCTTTGTCGAAATCGGGTGATACATATATATGGGAGCTATATCTAAATTTGATCCGATTTCTTCCAAATTCAATAGCATCCTTGTGCCCAAAAAACTCCGTGTACCAAATTTCATCAAAATCGATTAATAATTGCGACTGGAATCCTGTGAACAACAAATACATGGACAGACGGACGGACGGACACCAAGCGCTAGATCGACTCAAGAGGTGTATATATTTTATGGGGTATATATTTTATGGGGTCTAAAATCAATATTTCTGGTAGGCACATTTTTTGGCCGATCAAACTTATTATACCCTGACCACTATGTGGTTTAGGGTATAAATACATGGTTTTCGCGACAATAACATATAAGCATTAAATGGCTGCGGCAACCATGTCCAAACATGTTTTTTTCTGTGCGTGTGGGGTCTAGATTCTAGAACTACAATTAAATGTGCTGAATACTGTGTGTATCCTTCCATGTTTTGGCATAGCCCCCATTACACCGAACTCCCGATTTAACTCCTAGGGTTTCTAGAAATTCTACTTTTTATCCGATTTGCCACAAATTGAAAATATAATGGCATTTTAGACCCATAACAAAGTGTATATGATTTAGTGTATAGTTATCGGTCCATTTGGTACGGCCTCCACATAGACCGATTCCACTTATTGAGGGTATAGAAGGCGCACTGATCATGAAAATTGCTTGAAACTGAATGCAAAATTTCCAGGTTTTACTTCGCGTAGTCATTTAAATAATTGGGATGAAAATCCAAAGATTTTAGATTTCAAATCAAGGCGTTATTTCATCATTTTCTTGCACACTTACAGGAGATGTTTATGAATCCTCTAAAACTCAAACAAAAAAAATGGTTCTTATCAGAATCTGATCTAGTCTTCATAGGTAAATCCTTTACATTTATCTAGCATACTGGTTGAACTGATATCCTCGCACTAAAAAAAATATTGTAGTGAGGCCAAAGATTTCATGTCCTTAAAATGCAAATTTTGTTTAGCGTAGAAGACGCACTGCTCTAATATAAAGTTTTTTTCCTTGTCCAAAAGTCGATAAACAATGAAGTCGTGTTGTCCTTATAATTAAGTGATTTGACTTAAAACTGAGTATCATAACATGAAAGAAAAAATTTTTGAGCTAAGGTCAACTTGACTTTAATAATTTAGAAAAATTCTTTAAAATTAATGAAATTGTCTTTAAATTTGTTGTCTTTTTGCATCTTGACTACAAAGCAAAAAATCGTTCAAAAATAGGACATGTTTTTCAACACTTTATTTTAAAGACGTTTTTTACTTGAAACACAACATAATTTCTACTGGAAGTTGTGTCTGAATTTGGAAAATAAAGTTGTCGTTAACTTGTTTGTAAAGGACTTTGGTAGCGTATGAAAAAAAAAAGCTGAAAAAGCGAAAACTTAAAATTTGCTTCCTAGAAGCAAGTACACAAAACCCAAATTTAAAAGAGAATTGTGTCTTAAGAGTATGCTTACTTGAATTCTCCGCTTCTTTGGCTCAGAATCAATACCAAAATTGTTAAAGTAAAGACAAAATCTTTGGAACCGGAAATGTTTTTTTTAGTGCGGAAAAATATTTGTCATCAATCCTCTGACATTTTCAAAGGAAACTATAATATTTGATTCATGGTGGTGGGTATTTAAGATTCGGCCCGGCCGAACATACTGCTGTATATACTTGTTTACCTTACTTATGGGGTGAAATTGTAAAATTTTAGAATGTCATCTGACTTCATAAAAATATTTTTTAGCAAAGTAAAGCATTTTTCCTACACACTGAAAAAAATATTAACGTGATATTGAGCATTACGCAACCTTAATTTGTAATGCGTAATTTACAAAATATTAAGGGCAAATTTCTTTAAAATAACGAAATTTTAATTAAAACAAAGTTTATGATCTCTGCTTCAAACAAATTTTTTTTTTGGAAATATATACTTGTTAAAGCCCCACCGTTAAAGTCCCATGTCTTTGAACTAAGGAAAATGTTCCTTAAAGTAAAGAAACACATTTTTGATTTTTATACCCTGCTCCACACTGTGGAACAGGGTATTATAAGTTAGTGCATATGTTTGCAACACCCAGAAGGAGACGAGATAGACACATGGTGTCTTTGGCAAAAATGCTCAGGGTGGGCTCCTGAGTCGATATAGCCATGTCCGTCTGTCCGTCTGTCCGTGAACACGTTTTTGTAATCAAAGTCTAGGTCGCAATTTTAGTCCAATCGACTTCAAATTTGGCACAAGTATGTGTTTTGGCTCAAAATAGATCCCTATTGATTTTGGAAAAGAAATCGGTTCAGATTTAGATATAGCTCCCATATATATATTTCGCCCGATATGGACTTATATGGCCCCAGAAGTCAGAGTTTTACCCTAATTTGCTTAAAATTTTGCACAAGAAGAACAATTAGTACCATAATCAAGTGTGCCAAATTTTATTGAAATCGGTTTAGATTTAGATATAGCTCCCATATATATCTTTCGCCCGATATGGACTAATACGGTCCCAGAAACCAGAGTTTTAGCCCAATTTGGTTGAAATTTTGCACAGGGAGTAGAATTAGCATTGTAGCTATGCGTGCCAAATTTGGTTGAAATCGGTTCAGATTTAGATATAGCCAATTTTTAACTCCGATGTAGTTGAAATTTTGCACAGGGAGTATAATTAGCATTGTTGATATGCGTGCCAAATTTGGTTGAAATCGTTTCAGATTTAGATATAGCTCCCATATATAGCTTTCGCCGGATTTACACTCATATGACAACAGAGGCCAATTTTTTGCTCCGATTTAGTTGAAATTTTGCACAGGGTGTAGAATTAGTATTGTAGCTATGTGTGCCAAATTTGGTTGAAATCGGTTCAGATTTCGATATATATCCCATATATCGCTTTCGTCCGATTTACACTCATATGACGACAGAGGCCAATTTTTAACTCCGATTTAGTTGAAATTTTGCACGAGGAGTAGAAGTAGCATTGTTGCTATGCGTGCCAAATTTGATTGAAATCGGTTCAGATTTAGATATAGCTCCCATATATATGTTTTTCTGATTTCGACAAAAATGGTCAAAATACCAACATTTTCGTTGTAAAATCGCCACTGCTTAGTCGAAAAGTTGTAAAAATGACTCTAATTTTCCTAAACTTCTAATACATATATATCGAGCGATAAATCATAAATAATTTTTTTTGAAGTTTCCTTTAAATTGCTTCAGATTTAAACGTTTCCCATATTTTTTGTACTAACATTGTGTTCCACCCTAGTGCATTAGCCGACTTAAATTTTGAGTCTATAGATTTTGTAGAAGTCTATCAAATTCTGTCCAGATCGAGTGATATTTAAATGTATGTATTTGGGACAAACCTTTATATATAGCCCCCAACACATTTGACGGATGTGATATGGTATCGAAAATTTAGATTTACAAAGTGGTGCAGGGTATAATATAGTCGGCCCCGCCCGACTTTAGACTTTCTTACTTGTTTATCTTTAGGTTTAAATTTTTTTGTAACTAATACAACAGTTTTTACTTGGAAGTATCCGTTATAACTTGGATTTTTAAACTGGCATTTGTTTGTACGTGAATAGCGTTATTAATATACCGCGAAAAGAGAATGAAATGAAGACTTTTATCCTAATTTTAATTTCATTGATCCTAGATTTAAAGCAAAATAGGTCGCTAAAAAGGTATTTATTTCTTTGACTCGAAATCAATACCAAAATCCAATGGATCAACCTCCAAAATTTGGTTAAAAAAAAAAATAAAAGTTTTTAATTTGGAAAATTTTTAGAAAATGTAGGTAGATCATGGTGCAATTGTGCCACACAGTCTATTCTTCCATTTTCATATATGTGAAATTGTTCACAGAAATGGTAAAGAAAATTTTTGTCTACCGAATGAGCTCCATCGTTAGACTTTTCGTACTTGACATGACATGTTTTCTTTGAGTATTGGGGGTTAGTTAAAACCTCCTATTGGAAAACCCTTTAGTTTCATATTTTTTTCGCTAGACTTGCATGGTGAAGACCTACCTCCATTTAAATTACATTTGGTTTGCGCAAATGGCATATTTAACCATTTTGTTGGCATTTCTCACAGCTTTCGTTTGTTGTGTTAAGAAATTCAATATTTGTTCATCGTTTATTTGTAGTCATTAAACGTTGACAGCCAATTTCCATTCGTTCGTTCGTTCTTCTGTTTTCCACTATCTTATCAATGTAATTGATAGAGTATCTATTTTCGTAACATCGATGGGGTGGTCGTAATCAATTCCCTACTCACAGACGTAGCTGATTACATTGACTATGTAAGAGAGTTGATGATTGATTGGTGAGTGGAAGACCTCATTATGGTTGCTGCCGTGTCGATCCATTCCGTTAGGGATGCAAAGGAGGAAGAAGGAATAATTAAAAAGGGTCGTTTGATTTCGATTGCCAGTGGGAAAAGCTTTATTGCACCCCTCCCCAATAAACAAAGATAGAATTTTGTCCTCGCCAAGTGATAATTATAATTATCTCCCTCTCGGTAGGCATTTATTTGCACAACTGCAGTACTCGTATACTATAGAGACAACTATAGTAACGCCTGCATACATAAATGAATACTGACTACAATAACAAAATATGTGTACAATGATATCGATGTCTACATTCCAAAGTGCGCTAAGTCTAAAAAGTGAATTTTACAGGAAACAAGAAACAAGATTTGTTTTTTGAAACTTCTCAAAACCCGTATAAGATAGAAATTTTCTTATTTTCAGTCTTAAAATCATATTTTTTATAATTTTTTTTTAGTATGTACGAATTCAAAATAGTGATAATAGAACATAGCTAAAATGACTTAGGCCACTTTAGACCGAATAAACCTTTTTGCCCTTTTTGGGTTGGACATTTTTTAAAACTTTAGTCAAAGGCTTAGTACAATATTAACCATAACTTTCGATAGAAATGTCCAATAAATTCGAACTTTTGACAGGATGCAATTCACATCAATCTGAATAAAAAAACAGCGAACTCCATCAAAACATGCTAAGTCGACTTATTTTTAACCAACATTTTCGACTTTCATTTAGGAATGTATGAATTTCGGCTCCATTAAATAACGCTCCAAATGAAATGAAGCCCCAAAGGGGGAATAAATAAATGTATATATAACAAGTAAGTGAAGTAGAAAGTCGGGCGGGGCCGACTATATCATACCCTAAACCACCCTCACTGAATTAGAAATCATAAGCATTTGTGGGGTAACATTGATATAGGTCTGAGAGATAAACCGCAGTTGCATATTTAAGAAAATTAAGGGGTACATGTTTATGGGTGCTTTGTCTCAATCTGACTATAGCTCATAGTCAGATTTGTCAGGGTAAATGTTGGGTTTACCCTACTTTCCCATACATTCCAAAACAAATTTCCCTACAATATTTTTCGTTAAACTTAAACAAATTGCACAAAACAAAAATGGTTCAAAGTGCTTTATTATCTTAAATCATGAAAATGCGTACGATATATAAACTAAAAACAAGTATATATACGGCCGCAAGTTCGGCAAGGCCAAAGCTTATGTACCCTCCACAATGGATTGCGTAGAAACTTCTACCGAAGACTGTCATCAACAATCGAATTACTTGGGTTGCGGTAACACTTGCCGATGCAAGATATCTTAAAACTTCATAACTCCGTAGTATATACCACATAGTCCATACGTGGTATAAATTAAACTAAACAAGTATAAACGGCCGTAAGTTCGGCCAATCCGAATCTTATGTACCCTCCACCATGGATTGCGTAGAAACTTCTACGAAAGACTGTCATCTACAATCGAATTACTTGGGTTGTGGTATCTTAAATCGTTTTCTAAATTGTGAGTTAGTCCATACATGGTATATACTAGACAAAAAAGTAAGTCTACAAATAATTACGAATCGATATGGACTTTTGCAAGCTACGTAGGGAGCCAGAATTGAAATATGGGGGTCACTTATATGGGGGCTATATACAATTATTGATATGGACTAATTTTTGTGTGATTGGGGATCGATTTATCTGAGGGCTATATATAACTATAGACCGATATGAACCTAGTTAGGCATGGTTGTAAACGGCCATATACTAGCACAATGTACCAAATTTCAACTGACTCGGATGAAATTTGCTCCTCCAAGAGGCTCCAAAACCAAATCTAGGGATCGGTTTATATGGGGGCTATATATGATTATGGACTGATATGGACCACTTTTGGCATGGTTGTTAAATATCATATACTACCACCACGTACAAAATTTCAACCAAATCGGATGAATTTTGCTTCTCCAAAAGGCACCGGAGGTCAAATCTGGGGATCGGTTTATATGGGTGCTATTTATAATTATGGACTGATATGAACCAATTCCTGCATGGTTGTTAGATACCATGTACTAACATCACTTACCAAATTTCAACCGAATCGGATGAATTTTGCTCTTCGAAGGGGCTCCAGAGGTCAAATCTGGGGATCGGTTTATATGGGGGCTATATATAATTATGGACCGATTTCGACCAATTTTTGCATGGCCATTAGAGACCGTATACTTACACCATGTACCAAATTTCAGCCGGATCGGATGAAATTTGCTTCTCTTAGGGGCTCCGCAAGCCAAATCTGGGGATCGGTTCATATGGGGGCTATATATAATTATGGACCGATGTGGACCAAATTTTGCGTAGTTGTTAGAGACCATATACTAACACCATGTAACAAATTTCAGCCGTATCGGATGAAATTTGCTTCTCTTAGAGGCTCCGAAAGCCAAATCGGGGGATCGGTTTATATGGGGGCTATATATAATTATGAACCGATGCGGACCAATTTTTGCATAGTTGTTAGAGACCATATACTAACACCATGTACCAAATTTCAGCCGGATCGGACGAAACTTTCTTCTCTTAGAGGCTCCGTAAACCAAATCTGGGGATCGGTTTATATGGGGGCCATTGGCGTAGCTAGGGGGGGTGCTGGGGGGGGGGGGCTATGCCCCCCCCCCAGAATAGTTCTTGCCCCCCCAGAATAATCAAAGCTACAGTTGTTTTATATTTTAATTCAAGCTTTGCGATGTGTTTAATCCAATTAAGATTGTGGCAGAGAGAGTATGTTAAGCATATTTTTTAGTATTGATACAACTAAAAACACGTAATAAAAACACTAAAAGGAAACTTGAGACGCACATTTTCAAAAATAGTCAATTTATAACTACGTTGATTAAAATCATGAATCGTCACATGCCCAATTTACCATCTAAAATCGTCAAAATCACGAAAAATCCACAGAGTTGGCACCGCTGCTCTCGACAGTTGCTTCGTTGTATTCTGTTCTCAGAGAATTTTTAAAAACTAATCGAAGATAGACGTTTTATAATATTCAATTTATTTTTTGCCTTTTATTTAATTTTTTATTCTTAGTATTTTTTATACACGATGAATATGTTAAGTTTATGTTTTGCTGTATGATTTCTAGTCCTGTTTTAAAACACACATTTTAAATAAAATATTTTTCAAACACATACTTAAAGCAATGCTTTTTTTTTGTTATATTAAATAATGGTAAGTTGCTATTTGATTATTTATAGCGGTGTCGTGGAACCGGCTCCCACACACAATAAAATATTTTTTGTCTTCAACCATGAAATTAATTGATCTAATTAATTATACCCTTCACCACTACTGTGGTACAGGGTATAATAAGTTTGTGCATTTGTATATAACGCCAAGAAATAGTGGTCATAGACCCATCTTTTAGTATACCGATCGGGTAAGAATTAAAATCTGAGTCGATTTAGCGATGTCCGTCTGTCTGTCTGTCTGTCTGTCCGTCCGTCTGTCTGTATATGTAATTTTGTGCACAAAGTACAGCTCGCAATTTAAGTCCGATCGTCCTCAAATTTGGCATAGGGCCGTTTCTTGAGACAGAGACAATTGCTATTGGTTTTGGAAAAAATCGGTTCAGATTTAGATATAGCTGCCATATATAATTATCTACGATGTGGTCATAGTTAGCGTGTTTATCAACCGATTTTCTTGAAATACTGTACATCCAAATATTTAATGAATCTCGCAAATCTTGCAAAATATCAGCCAAATCGGTTCAGATTTAGATATAGCTACCATATATATCTTTCGTCCGATTTAGACTCATATGACCACAGAGCCCAAAGTTTACTACCGATCTTCATGAAATTTTGCACAGAGGGTAGAATTGGCATTCTACCAATGCTTGGTACACTTGATTGAAATCGGTTCACATTTAGATATAGCTCCCATATATATCTTTCGTCCGATTTGAACTTATATGGCCTCAAAATCCAGGGTTTTGCCGTGATTTGCTTCAAATTTCGCACAAGGAGTACGTTTAGTAGTATAGGTAATTGTGCCAAATTTGGTTGAAATCGATTCAGATTTAGATATGGCTCCCATATATATCTCCCGTCCGATTTGCACTCATATGACCAGGGGGCCCAAAGTTATACTCCCATTTACGTGAAATTTCGCATAGATAGCAGAATTATTATTCTAACTATGCATGTCAAATTTAGTCAAAATTGGTTCAGATTGTATATAGCTCCCATATATACGTACACCAGAGTTGGGGAAATATGGTCGACTGTTTCATATTTTAGACCCATTTTCAATGGGATTTTCCTCCAATTGACTGGATAGTTTCCACAGAGAATACAAATATGGCCAAAATTCTCACAGTTTACACAAAATTCTGTGATGATTTCCCCATATCTTAGCCATATCCTACACACTGCAATGCCAAAATTTCCACAGAACGGATGAGTTTTAAATAAGGCTCCAAGTCGCCCTACACATATCTTGGCGAGATCTAACCAATATCCTTGTAAAATCGCCACTGCTGAGTAGCAAAAATTGTAAATATTACTCTAATTGTCCTATATCTCGAATACATATGTATCGCCTGAAAAATCATAAATCTCTTTTGTACAATTGCATTAAAATTTCTCTCGCTTCATATTTCCCATATTTTTTACTAACATTGTGTATCATCCCAGGGCGTTAGCCGATTTAAATTTTAATTCTAGAGTTTTTGTAGAAGTACAAAAAATTGTTTCCATTAAAAGTATTTGTATCTGGAAATGCAAACTAGAGGTGTGCACGTGAGTAGTATTTTACTCACGCTCACGCACACTCACGATGGAAAAATCTTACTCACGCACACTCACGCACGATATTGTTTGGTAGGACTCACGTTCACGCACACTCACGAAAAGAAAATGTGTACTCACGCACACTCACGCACGAAAATGTCGTGACTCACGAAAATACCGTGACTCACGAAAAATATCGTGACTCACGAAAAATGTCGTGACTCACGAACAATTTTTTGAGTAATTTACCTTAGCGACGTGTCTGAAAACATGAGCATTATTAAAATCGAGAGCGTTATTACACTCTTAACATCCCAGGTGTCACTAAAATTGTAAATGAATATAAGTCTTAAGCGTTTTATGTCGGTGAGCGGGATTATTTTCGTGAGCGTAAATCTTTACTCACGCACACTCACGAAGATAATATTTTCGTGACTCACGCTCACGCACGACATTTTGGTATGTTAATCACGCTCACGCACACTCACGCCGTTGCCATGAGCGTGACTCACGACTCACGCGTGAGTCACGAAAATTTTCGTGAGTCACGACAATTTCGTGTCACGTGCACACCTCTAATGCAAACCTTTATATAGCTCCCAGCAAATTTTAAGTAGTTGAGATGGTAACACAAATGTTTGTCTACATAGTGGTGAAGGGTATAATATAGTCGGTTCCGCCCGACTTTAGACTTTACTTACTTGTTTTTAATTGAAATGTATTCAATCAAAAAAAAAAAAAAATGATAGTATCAATCATCAAAGCCAATTAAAAAATTAATTGATTCAACTAATTTTTGTGATTGATTTTTTTTTTGTTTTGATTGATTTTGCTGCATATTGCCTTTAACACCGCAATAAAATTGAGGATGTATAGTTTTATCAATAGGCGTAATTTATCGCTTCGGAAATTTCGACAAAATTGTGAAGGGTGTCTGGGGGGGGGGCATAGCCCCCCCCCCCCCCCCCCCCCAGAGAAAATTTCTAGCTCCGCCAATGATGGGGGCTATATATAATTATGGACCAATGTGGACCAATTTGCGCATAGTTGTTAGAGACCAGATACTAACACCATGTACCAAATTTCAGCCGGATCGGATGAAATTTGCTTCTCTTAGAGGCTCCGAAAGCCAAATCGGGGGATCGGTGTAAAAGGGGGCTATATATAATTATGGACCGATGCAGACCAATTTTTGCATGGTTGTTAGCGACCATATACTTACACCATGTACCAAATTTCAGCCGGATCGGATGAAATTTGCTCCTCTTAGAGGGTCTGCAAGCCAAATTTGGGGATCGGTTTATATGGGGGCTATATATAATTATTGACCGATGTGGACCAATTTGCGCATAATTGTTAGAGACCATATACTAACACCATGTACCAAATTTCAGCCGGATCGGGTGAAATTTGCTTCTCTTAGAGGCTCCGAAAGCCAAATCGGGGGATCGGTTTATATGGTGGTTATATATAATTAAGGACCGATGCGGACCAATTTTTGCATGGTTGTTAGAGACCATATACTTACACCATGTACCAAATTTCAGCCGGATCGGATGAAATTTGCTCCTCTTAGAGAGTCTGAAAGACAAATTTGGGGGTTCGTTTATATGGGGGCTATACGTAAAAGTGGACCGATATGGCCCATTTGCAACACCATCCGACCTACATCAATAACAACTACTTGTGACAAGTTTCAAGTCGATAGCTTGTTTCGTTCGGAAGTTAGCTTGATTTCAACAGACGTACGGACGGACATGCTAAGATCGATTCAGAATTTCACTACGACCCAGAATATATATACTTTATGGGGTCTTAGAGCAATATTTCGATGTGTTACAAACTGAATGACAAAGTTAATATACCCCCATCATATGGTGGAAGGTATAGAAAGGCCGATTAAATATGTTTATAATCAAGTTTAAAGTTTCTATAGAAATAAAATTTTGACAAAATTTTCTATAGAAATAAAATTTTTACAAAATTTTCTATAGAAATAACATTTTGACAAAATTTTCTATAAAAATAAAATTTTGGTAGATTATTTTTGGCTCGAGTGGCAACCATGATTAGATCGGCTATATACAACTCTAGACCGATAAGAACCAATTTTGGCATGGTTATAAGTGGCCTTATACTAACACCACGTTCCAAATTTCAACCGGATCGGATGAATTTTGCTCCTCCAAGAGGCTCCGGAGGACAAATCTGGGGATCGATTTATATGGGGCTATATATAATTATGGACCGATATTGACAAATTTTTCAAAATCGGGCGATACATATATGGGAGCTATATCTCAATCGGAACCGATTTCGATGAAATTTTGCACATACAGTTAGTGCTATAGAATATTACATTTGGCCAACCTTGAGTACTATCTGTTAATAAATAAGGGTTTCATAGCCAAATTTAGAAAAATCGGGCGGTACATATATATGGGAGCTATAGCTAAATCTGAACCGATTTCGATGATTTTTTGCACATATAGTTAGTGCTATAGAAGATTACATTAAGCCTACTTTGAGTAAGATCGGTTGATAAATAAGGGTTTTATGGCCAAATTTAGAAAAATCGGGCGGTACATATATATGGGAGCTATAGCTAAATCTGAACCGATTTCGATGATTTTTTGTTAGTTAGTGCTATAGAAGATTATATTAAGCCTACTTTGAGTAAGATCGGTTGATAAATACGTGTTTTATGGCCAAATTTAGAAAAATCGGGCGGTTCATATATATGGAAGCTATAGCTAAATCTGAACCGATTTCGATGATTTTTTGCACATATAGTTAGTGCTATAGAAGATTACATTTAGCCAACTTTGAGTAAGATCGCTTAATAAATAGGGGCTTTACGGCCAAATTTGGCAAAATCGGGCGATACATATATATGGGAGCTATATCTAAATCTGAACCTATTTGGATGAAATTTTGCAGACTAACCACTATGGTTTAGGGTATAAAAACTTTATGGCTAGCAATTCGAATTTCGATATATTTTCGTGGACAGAAGTATGTACATGAAACAAATATGTACACGAAAAAAAATACTGTGTTTCTTAGGTTTGGGTGTAAAATTATATGTTTGGAACTAAAAATTTTAGCACATAATATGTAAGTGCATGCATATAATGTTCATAAACTAGTATAACATGTGTGAAACGTATATGTTAATATGATAGAAAAAATTCATTTTCTTAAATATAATATCTCTGTATGGAAAAATATATTAATTTGGTAATTTCGTATTAACACATATATATTTATAAATGTCAGAGAGAGCGAGAGGAAACAGATACAGATGGCGACGGAGATAGATAACGAAAGACATGTATAGATATGTAAAACTGCAACTTTAATTACAACAAATAAAAATATAGTGTGTGCACTGAAAAAAAAGCATGCCCGGTTCCAAAGATTTTGTCTTTACTTTAAAAAATTTGGTATTGATTCCGAGTCAAAGAAGCGGAGAATACAAGTGAGGATACCTTTAAGACACAATTCTCTTTTAAATTTGGGTTTTGTGTACTTGCTTCTAGGAAGCAAATTTTAATTTTTCACTTTCTCATCTTTTTTTCTTCATATGCTATCAAAGTCCTTTAAAAACGAGTTAACGACAACTTTATTTTCCAAATTAAGACTCGACTTCCAGTAAAAATTATGCTATGTTTTAAGTAAAAAACTTCTTTAAAATAAAGTGTTGAAAAACATGTCCTATATTTCAACGATTTTTTGCTTTGTAGTCAAGATGAAAAAAGACAACAAATTTAAATACAATTTCGTTAAATTTAAAGAGTTTTTCTGAATTATTAAAGTCAAGTTGACCTTAGCTCAAACATTTTTTCTTTCATGTTATGACACCCATTTTTAATTCAAATCACTTAATTATAAGGACAATACGACTTCATTGAAAAGTTTATCGACTTTTGGACAAGGAGAAAAACTTTATATTAGAGAAGTGCGTCTTCTATGCTAAGCAAAATTTGCATTCGTATTTTAAAGACACGAAATCTTTGACCTCAAGACAATATTTTTTTCAGTGTGGCTGTAAGTTCGGCCTTGCAGAATTTTATACACTAATCTTATGTACCCTCCACAAACACTGAAAAAAATATTTACATAATTTGAATGATTATGCAACCTAAACTCCTCTGTTTTTAATTAACTACAACGGAGGAAACAACTATACACAAATGAAGCATAACAAGTATATACGGCCGCAAGTTCGGCCAGGCCGAATCTTATGTACCCACCACCATGGATTGCGTAGAAACTTCTACGAAAGACTATCATCCACAAGCGAATTACTTGGGTTGTGGTATCTTAAAACTTCTTAACATCGTTTTCTAAATTGTGATTTAGTCCATACATGGTATATATTAGACAAAAAAGTTATGCATAGTTAAGTCTACAAATAATTACGAATCGATATGGACTTTTTGTACATAGAGAGCCAGAATTGAAATATGGGGGTCGCTTATATGGGGGCTATATACAATTATGAACTTGATATGGACCAATTTTTGTGTGATTGGGGATCGATTTATCTGAGGGCCATATATAAATAACTATAGACTGATATGGACCTAGTTAGGCATGGTTGTTAACGACCATATACTAGCACAATGTACCAAATTTCAACTCACTCGGATGAAATTTGCTCCTCCAAGAGGTTCCAAAACCAAATCTCGGGATCGGTTTATATGGGGCTATGTACGATTATGGACTGATATGGACCACTTTTGGCATGGTTGTTAAATATCATATACTACCACCACGTACCAAATTTCAAGCAGATCGGATGAATTTTGCTTCTCCAAAAGGCACCGGAGGTCAAATCTGAGGATCGGTTTATATGGGAGCTATATATAATTATGGACTGATAGGAACCAATTCCTGCATGGTTGGTGGATACCATATACTAACATCACGTACCAAATTCCAACCGAATGGGAAGAATTTTGCTCTTCCAAGGGGCTCTGGAGGTCAAATCTGGGGATCGGTTTATATGGGGCCTATATATAATTATGGACCGATATCGACCAATTTTTGCATGGGAGTTTGAGGTCATATATTAACACCACGTACCAAATTTCAACTGAATCAGATGAATTTTGGTCTTCCAAGAGGTTCCGGAGGTCAAATCTGGTGATCGGTTTATATGGGGGCTATATATAATTATGAACCGATGTGGACCAATTTTTGCATGGTTGTTAGAGACCATATACTAACATCACGTACCAAATTTCAGCCGGATCGGATGAAATTTGCTTCCTTTAGAGGCCTCGCAAGCCAAATCGGGGGATCGGTTTATATGGGGGCTATATATAATTATGGACCGATGTGGACCAATTTTTGCATGATTGTTAGAGACCATATACTGACACCATGTACCAAATTTCAGCCGGATCGGATGAAATTTGCTTCTCTTAGAGGCCTCGCAAGCCAAATCGGGGGATCGGTTTATGTGGGGGCTATATATAATTATGGACCGATGTGGACCAATTTTTGCATGGTTATTAAAGACCATATACTAACACCATGTACCAAATTTCAGCCGGATCGGATGAAATTTGCTTCTCTTAGAGACCTCGCAAGCCAAATCGGGGGATCGGTTTATATGGGGGCTATATATAATTATGGACCGATGTGGGCCAGTTTTTGCATGGTTGTTAGAGACCATATACTAACACCATGTACCAAGTTTCAGCCGGATCGGATAAAATTTGCTTCTCTTAGAGGCCTCGCAAGCCAAATCGGGGGATCGGTTTTTGTGGGGGCTATATATAATTATGGACCGATGTCGACCAATTTTTGCACGGTTGTTAGAGACCATATACTGACACCATGTACCAAATTTCAGCCGCATCGGATGAAATTTGCTTCTCTTAGGGGCCTCGCAAGCCAAATCGGGGGATCGGTTTATATGGGGGCTATATATAATTATGGACCGATGTGGACCAATTTTTGCATGGTTGTTAGAGACCATATACCAACACCATGTACCAAATTTCAACCGGATCGGATGAAATTTGGTTCTCTTAGAGGCCTCGCAAGCCAAATTTTGGGGTCCGTTTATATGGGGGCTATACGTAAAAGTGGACCGATATGGCCCATTTGCAATACCATCCGACCTACATCAATAACAACTACTTGTGCCAAGTTTCAAGTCGATAGCTTGTTTCGTTCGGAAGTTAGCGTGATTTCAACAGACGGACGGACGAACGGACGGACGGACATGCTCAGATCGACTCAGAATTTCACACGACCCAGAATATAAATACTTTATGGGGTCTTAGAGCAATATTTCGATGTGTTACAAACGGAATGACAAAGTTAATATACCCCCCATCCTATGGTAATGGGTATAAAAATTAACTAAATTCGGTTCTCCCACAAAATAGTTTATAATTTCTCAAAATTTGTAAATTTGAGGAATAATGAGCCCATCATGAACTTAGAATGGTACTAAAGACATTTTTGCAATTTATCCCTTCAAACTTCAAAATTTTCGTTAACAAGTGCAAAAATGAATTATGTCAAATAAATTTTCTTGAATTTGTCGAAACTTATTGGATGGCGTACAAAATTCCACTAAAGATTGCTATCCACAATATAATTAATTGGGTTGTGGTAACAGTTGCCGATGGCAAGGCATATAATCCATATTGAATCTATGTTAGATAAAACAAGTATATACTGCAGTAAGTTCGGCCGGGCCGAATCTTAAATACCCACCATCATGAATCAAATATTATAGTTTCCTTTGAAATTTCAGGGGAATTTGATGACAGATATTCTCCCAAGCAGATCTAGTTGAACCAGTACACTTCCCGAAGATAAATTTAAAGATTTTACCTATGAAGACTATATCAGATTCTGGATATATAAGAACCATTTTTGTTTGAATTTTAGAGGAATCATTAATATCTCTTGTAAGTGTGCCAGAAAATGATGAAATGACACCTTGATTTAAAATCTAAAATCTGTAGATTTCACCCCCATTATGGTCCAAAAATACCGCTAGATTTTAAATTTCAGGCAAATTGGGTAAAAACTACGGATTCTAGAAGCAAAAGAAGTAAAATTGGGAGATCGGTCTATATGGGGGCTATATCCAAACATGGACCGATACTCACCATTTTTGGCACACCTCTTTATGGTCCAAAACACCTCTAGATTTCCAATTTCAGGCAAATTGGATAAAAACTACGGATTCTAGAAGCGCAAGAAGTAAAATCGGGAGATCGCTTTAATATATATGGGGGCTATACCCAAACATGAACCGATACTCACCATTTCTGGCACACCTTTATGGTCCTAAAATACCACAAGATTTTAAATTTTAAGCAAATTGGATGAAAACTACGGTTTCTATAAGCCCAAGACCCCAAATCGGGATGTCGGGTTATATGGGGACTATATCAAAACTTGGAACGATATAGTCCATCTTCAAACTTGAAGATGGACCTGCAGACAAGAGACGAGTTTGGAAAATTTTCAGCACGATTGCTTTATTTTTGAAGACAGTAGCGTGATTGCAACAGAGAGACGGACATGGTTATATCGTCTTAGAATTTCTTCCTGATCAAGAATATATATATATATATATATATATATATATATATATATATATATATATATATATATATATATATATATATATATATATATATATATATATATATATATATATATATATATATATATATATATATATATATATATATATATATATATATATATATATATATATATATATATATATATATTATATATATATATATATATATATATATATATATATATATATATATATATATATACATATATATATATATATATATATATATATATATATATATATATATATATATATATATATATATATATATATATATATTATATATATATATATATATATATATATATATATATATATATATATATATATATATATATATATATATATATATATATATATATATATATATATATATATATATATATATATATATATATATTAGACAAATGCATGAATACAACAATAAAAGGTAATTCATTTGATATTATATGTTTGTGAAAAAACAAGATTTTGTATAATTTTTTTACTCGTACGTATTATTTGCACAGGGTGTTTTGACTGAGACAAATCCAACACTTGGACAATTCAATATCAAATAAATTATACAACAAGCTTCGGCTTTGGTTAATCGGCCTCTTGACGCCGAAGACCGATTCGTGGCCGATTATCGATTTTTGGACGAATGCCGAAGCCGATGCTTTGGTCGAGCTCTAATAAATACCTATAAAGATTGTTAATGAAATTTGTTCTTGCAAGAGGATCCGCAATACAAATCTTTGGGTCGATTTATATGGGGGCTATACCTAACAGTAATCCGATATAGCCCATTTGCAATACCAATCCACCTACTATTTATACCGATGTTTCAGTCTAACTTAGACTATTCAGTCCATTGTGATACCACAGTGGTGAACTTCTCTCTTATCGCTGAGTGCTGCCCGATACTATGTTAATCTCAATACCAAGATTCAAGTCGATAATTTATTTTGTTCGGAAGTTGGCGTGATTTCCACAGACAGACGGACGGATATCGCTAGATCGACTCAAAATTTCACAACGACTCAGTGTATTTATACTTTATGGGGTCTGAGACCAATATTTCTATGTATACCCCCATCCTATGATGGAGGGTATAACAACTATAAAATCAAATGTTTGCTCCGACACTGTTTGTGTTACAAAAAGAGAAAGTGGTGTATACTTAATATATCGTGTCGTAATGTGAGGATACTATGGAGAAGATGCAATTAGGCAGAAAAATAAAAACAAGTATATACGGCCGTAAGTTCGGCCAGGCCGAATCTTATGTACCCTCCACAATGGATTGCGTAGAAACTTCTACGAAAGACTGATGTTAAGAAGATTTAAGATACCACAACCAAAGTAATTCGATTGTGGATGGAATTACTTTGGTTGTGGTATCTTAAATCTTCTTAACATCGTTTTCTAAATTGTGAGTTAGTCCATACGTGGTATATATTAGACAAGAAAGGTATGTATAGGTAAGTCTACAAATAATTACGAATCGATATGGACTTTTGCACGGTACGTAGAGAGCCAGCATTGAAGTATGGGGGTCGCTTATATGGGGGCTATATACAATTATGAACTTGATATGCACCAATTTTTGTGTGATTGGGGATCGATTTATCTGAGGGCTATATATAACTATAGACCGATATGGACCTAGTTAGGCATGGTTGTTAACGGTCATATACTAGCACAATGTACCAAATTTCAACTGACTCGGATGAAATTTGCTCCTCCAAGATGCTCCAAAACCAAATATCGGGATCGGTTTATATGGGGGCTATATATGATTATGGACTGATATGGACCACTTTTGGCATGGTTGTTAAATATCATATACTACCACCACGTACCAAATTTCAACCAGATTGGATGAATTTTGCTTCTCTAAAAGGCACCGGAGGTAAAATCTGGGGATCGGTTTATATGGGGGCTATATATAATTATGAACAGATATGAACCAATTCCTGCATGGTTGTTGGATACCATACTTTAACACCACGTACCAAATTTCAACTGAATCAGATAAATTTTGGTCTTCCAAGAGGCTCCGGAGGTCAAATCTGGTGATCGGTTTATATGGGGGCTATATATAAATATGGACCGATATAGACCAATTTCTGCATGGTCATTAGAGACCATATACTTGTAGCATGTACCAAATTTCAGCCAGATCGGATAAAATTTGCTTCTCTTAGGGGCCCCGCAAGCCAAATCTGGGGATCGGTTTATATGGGGGCTATATATAATTATAAACCGATGTAGACCAATTTTTGCGTGGTTGTTAGAGATCATATGCTGACACTATGTACCAAATTTCAGCCTGATCGGATGAAAGTTGCTTCTCTTAGAGGCTCCGCAAGCCAAATCGGGGATCGGTTTATATGGGGGCTATATATAATTATGGACCGATGTGGACCAATTTTTGCATGGTTGTTAGAGATCATATACTAACACCATGTACCAAATTGTAGCCGGATCGAATGAAATTTGCTTCTCTTAGAGGATTCGCAAGCCAAATTTGGGGGTCCGTTTACATGGGGGCTATAGTAAAAGTGGACCGATATGGCCCATTTGCAATACTATCCGACCTACATCAATAACAACTACATGTGCCAAGTTTGAAGTCTATAGCTTGTTTCGTTCGGAAGTTAGCGTGATTTCAACAGACGGACGGACATGCTCAGATCGACTCAGAATTTCACCACACCGAAAGAATTCTCTTCGTTAATTTTACGAAGAATTCTTCATTAACTATTCTTCCTGAATTCTTCATTAAAATAACGAAATTTTCATTCATTTTCGTAAATTTTACGAAGAACATTTTACGAATATACGAAACTTCTACGAAACATTCTACATTAACTTTTCTTCGTACAAAGTTCGTACTTTTAACGAAACTTTCTTCATATTTCATGAATTTTGTGAAGAAGTTTTTACGAATATTTTACGAAACATTCTGCGTTAAAATTTCTTCATAAAAAGTACGAAACATTTTCTTTGAAATAACGAAGAAGTTTCATTGAAAATGTAAAATTTCCGTTCGCGGCATTAAATTGTCTTTTATAATGTGCTTGAGTGTATTCCTTTATTCTATTTTTTATGCAAGTCTATGCTACTTCTCATTTGGGTGATAGCGCGCTATGAATAAAAGTGAAGCAATAAAACTAAAAATTATTCAAAAACTTAAGATGTAAAGTAGTGATGTCATTTTTCACACTTGCAACTACAACCAAATGCACTTTCGACTATAAATTTTTTTTTCTAAAAGTTCGAACATTTTTCAGAAAAAAGTACGAAAGTTTTTCATAAAAAGTACGAACATTTTTCATTAAACTACGAAAATTTTTCATAAAAAGTACGAAACATTTTCATAAAAAGAACGAAATTGTTTCATAAAAAGTACGAAAATTTTTCATAAAAAGTACGAAGATTCTTCATAAAAAGTACGAATTTTTTTCTTACAAACTACGAAAATTTTGGAAGAACTTTTCTTCGTAAAAAGTACGAAATATTTCGTACTTTTAATGAAAAGTTTCTTTGGTTGTAAAACAATGACAAATTTCGTACTTTTAACGAAATTTTTCGTTCTTTTTACGAAGAAAATTCTTTCGGTGCACTCAGAAATTCTCAGAATATATATATATATATATATATATATATATATATATATATATATATATATATATATATATATATATATATATATATATATATATATATATATATATATATATATATATATATATATATATATATATATATATATATATATATATATATATATATATATATATATATATATATATATATATATTCTGAGAATTTCTGAGTGGTGAAATTCTGAGTCGATCTGAGCATGTCCGTCCGTCTGTTGAAATATATATACTTTATGGGGTCTTAGAGCAATATTTCGATGTGTTACAAAGGGAATGACAAAGTTAATATACCCCCATCATATGATGGAGGGTATAAAAATGGAGTTTGTCATTATGAAATTGTTTTCAGTTCTTATAAACGATATCAATGTTTATCAGAAGAAAATCTCTATTTTTCCTTTTTTTATTTTAGCATAAGATAGAATCAGGAAACACGTATTAATAAATTGTGAATTCACGAAGAGTGGTGAATGTTAGGGTGTCTGTAACATTAGACAATACCAATAGTTAACACACTCTAACCAAAACATACATATATCTGGTAGGAACATTATCATAGAGATTAAATTCATTCAAAATAATTAGGTAAAAAATAATATCAATTTTATAGGTACTTTGGAATTAAGACTCCTAGAATTTTTTTGTCAGAGTTATTTGCCTACATAAAAGTGTCTCCATATAGATTCGTTTATGTGTATATGTGTGTGAACAAAAGATTAAATTAAAATACATTAACATAATATGGATGCCCATATGCCATTTTAATCAGCACCATTCTGTGATTTTGCACTTTGTTGCATTTATAATCACTAGAGCTGGTCCAT